>NW_027202993.1:2105000-2843526 GCF_024711535.1 Dipodomys merriami | reverse complement strand
CATCAAGTCTTTCCATGGCAACAATGCTTGATAAGAAATGTACTAATTGGGCTGGGAAGGTGGCTCAGTGGTAGAGCGCCTGCCTTGCATGCCTAAGGCCCTGGGTTTGATTCCTCAGCACCACATAAGCAAAAAGAAAAAAGCCAGAAGTGGTGCTGTGGCTCAAGTGGTAGAGCGCTAGCCTTGAGCTGAAGAGCTGAGGTACAGTGCCCAGGCCCGGAGTTCAGGCCCCAGGACTGGACCCCCCCACCAAAAAAAAAAAAAGAAAAGAAAGGAAATGTACTAATTAACTTGCTAAGGTAATTGTAACCTCTCTGTACGGTATTTTCACAATTAAAAAGAAAAAGCAGAAGTACACACATGATTTGTAGCCTGTTTCATTCTTCCTATTTTGCTCCCAGATGCCCAGAAGACACTTGTTTGAATACATATTCTGTATTGTCAGGTGTGTGAGATAAATGACTTCCTTAGAAGAAAATGTGAATTTGCAGATTGAAATTGAGAAGGGAAATCAAATTCTTCCATTTTTTTTTACTAAGGGCCAGAAAACAATGATAAAGTGCTTACATGCTGAGAATAAGCAACTTTTGACACCTGTGGTAATGATTCCCATTTTGATGATGTTGTTAAATGTGTCTGACATGTGTCCTGAACCCTAATTCCTTATTTTCTGAGAACACCAGCTCTTCAGAAACTCTGATTTGTGCTGTGAATATTTACTTCCTGTAAAATGTAGTTGCTTGGATATTTTGATTTTGTGAAAGCTTGGTTAGTTTGATAGTGTTCTCTCAGTTAAATTATAAGCAAGTAAAATGAATTGAACCTGATTAAGTGAAGTTCTTTCTGCCCATTTACTCTGTTACAGATTTCTCTGATTTAGGAAATCTACATTTTAAGTCATTCTGGATGCCTAACTATGTCTGTGTATGTGGATGAGTCAATAAGAATTGCAGATTTGCCACATTGATTTTGGAGCAAAAACTTATAGCTGGTAACTGGGCAATGATTCAAAAGACAGCTGAGTCTGCAGCCATGAGCCCTCCTGCCTCTGTTCAGCTCCAAATCTGTTCTAAAACACCCCTCACTTCCCATGCAGTGGTTTCTTTTTCTATCCAAAAGGTTTCTGGAGCTTTATCTTTGCTGGCATCTTAGTATGCCATCATGAGGGAAGTCAAAGCAAGCAAGTCAGATGTGGCAGAGGGATTTTTTGGTCGGTTGTGGGGCCTGGGCATTTTTCCTCAGCTCTTCAGCTCAAGTCTAAAACCACTGATCTAAACAATAGCATATATCAACTAGATTTAACAGACACCTATTGAATATTTCACCCAGCAGCATCAGAATACACATTTTTCTCTGCTGAACATAGAACATTTTCCAAAATAGACCACATTTTAGGTCACAGAGCAATCTTGACCAAATTCAGAACCATTGAAATTATACCTTACATTTGCTCACATCACAAGGGAATAAAATTAGACCTCAATACCAAAAACCACCAAAGAAAGTCCTGTAACATATGGAGGCTGAACAATACACTGTTGAATCACCAGTGAGTCAGGGAAGAGATTAGAAAGGAAATTCAAATGTTTACCATATTCAACAAAAATGAGCACACAAATTAACTGCTCTTCTGGGACAGAGCAATGGCAGTAGACAGAGTTTATAGCTTTGAGTACCTACATCAACTAATTGGAGAGATCTAAAACCAACAACTTAATGAGACATCTGAACCTCCTTGAAAAAGAGCAGCAAGATAAACCCTAGTCCAGGAGATGGAATAAATAATTAAAATTAAATCAGAATTAAATGAATTAGGATACAAGAAAACCATAGAGAGCATCAACAAAACAAAGAGTTAGTTCTTAGAAAAAATTAACAAAATTGACAGACCCTTAGCAAATCTTATCAGAAAAAGAAGAAAACTCACCCAAATAAATAAACTCAGAGATGAGAATGGAAACATCACCAGAGCAATAACCAAGATTAAGAAAAGTAAAAGGGAATACTTATCAAAACTATGCTAATAAGTTTGAGAACTTGGCAGAAATTGACCTTTTCATAGGAAATATCGACATGCCGAAACTAAAAAAGATGAGTTAAAACATTTTAACAGGACCATATCAAACATTGAGATAGAAACAGCAATAAGAGAAGTCCCATCTAAGAAAAGCCCAGTATCAGAAAGATTTACAGCAGAATTCTACAAGGCCTTCCAAGCAGAGCTCACACCAATAGCCCTTCAATGAAATTGAAAGAGAAAGTGCACTACCGAACTCATTCTAGGAAGACATCATAACCTTCATTCCAAAACCAGGCAGGGACTCATCAAAGAAAGAGAACTATAGACCCATTTTTTGATGAACATTGATTCAAAATTCTGAACAAAATTTTGGCCAATTGACTTCAACAATTCATCCAAAAAATCATAAACCACGATCAAACAGGATTCATTTCAGGGATGCAATGCTGGATCAATATATGCAAATCAATTAATATAATTCATCACATCAACAAGAGCAAGGATAAGAACACACATGGTTATCTCAAGAGATGCAGAAAAGGCATTTGACAACATTCAACACCCATTTTTTTTTCAACACCCATTGATAATGAAAACTCTGGAAAAATTAGGAATCCAGGGAACATTCCTCAATAGAATAGAGGCTGTTTATGACAAACCTACAACCAGCACTGTACTTAATGGTGAAAAACTAAAGCCATTTCCTCTTGAATAGGGAATGAGACAAGGACGTCCATTCTCACCACTCCTCTTCAATCTAGTATTAGAATGCCAGATACAGCAATAAGACAAGATGCAAACATAAAATGGATCCAAATAGGAACAGATGATGAAAAACTCTCCCTCTTTGCAGATGGCATGATATTGTATTTAAAGAATCCCACTGACTCCACTCCCAAATTATTTAAGCTCATTCAAACTTGGGCAAAGTAGCAGGGTATAAATTTAACCCTCAAAATCAATGGCTGTTCTGTATGCCAACAATAAGAAAAGTGTGGCTGAAATCAGGAAAGCAACTCCATTCATAATAGCTCCAAAAAAACAAATAAAATATCTAGGAATTAACTTAACCAAAGAAGTGAAGGACCTCTATGATGAAAATTTTAATAATCTGAAAAAGGAAATCAAAACAGAACTTAGAAAATGGCAAAAACTCCCATGCTCCTGGATTCGAAGGATCAACAACATGAAAAGGGCAATACTTCCCAAGGGTATCTACAAATTCAATGCAATACCTAACACTATCCCAAATTCATTCTTCAAGGAGTAGAAGAGACAATCCAAAAATCCATAGGGAACAATATAAGACCCTGAATAGCATAAAAGATCATTAACAGAAAGGAAAGTGGAGGAATATCAATACAACATTTCAAACTCTGCTAGTAATCAAAACAACTTGGTAATGGCACAAGAAATGACCTCAGGACCAATGGAATAGAATTGAACCTACAGATATATAACCATCTAATCTTCGATGAGGAAGCTAGATGAATGGATCTAAAAAATGTGGTAGAAACACACAATGGAATTCTATGCTTCTGTCAGAAAGAATGACATTGCCCCATTTGTTAGGAAGTTGAAAGACTTGGAAAAAATTAAGTGAATTAAGCCAGGTCCAAAAATATAGGTCCCATGGTTTCCTTTATTTGCAATAACTAGTATATTTTTGAGACAAGCAGAAAAGGTAAGTTAAGTTCATGTTAGGTGAAATGAACCCCAAGAAAAGTATTGAAATGTTTTTTTTTTCTTTCTTTAATTGTTTCTAACATATTTATAAGATTATTTCTTTGTTGCTTTATATGTCCCTCCGCCATGGTATAACCCCTGCTTCCATTTTATTTGATGTTCGTATAATTTGTGGAGGGAATGGGCAAAAACCAACCTTTAAATAGGCATACATTGGACCCATTGCAACAATGAGCTATACAAATCATTATGTCCAATAAGGAACTTAACTTTTGCCAGGGGCAGAGTGTTGCACGGGTGGAGAGGGGAGATGGGAAGGGATGAGAAGGCGAAACCGGAGGAGGCAACAATGCTTGATAAGAAATGTACTCATTACCTTGCCGATGTAATTGTATCCCCTCTGTATGGTATTTTGCCAAAAATTTTTTAAAAAGTTTGTCAAAATAATGTCAAAAAACTTTTGATAAAATAATCATTAGTGTATCACCTATAATCTGGATATGGCTAGTAACTCTAGAGGATTTTCTCATAATTTCAGAAATTTTGTAAGCATCTAAAATAAGTCAAATGAGTTGGTTTATAACTATAATCCTAGCTACTCTGAAATGGAAGTGTCGATAGTTGCAGTTCAAGGTCAAGCTGGAAAACATACAAGAGACCTCCATCTCAATCAATAAAAGCTGGGTGTGCCAGTGTGTGACTGTCATCCTACCTATTTTGAACATAAAACTAGGACGTTCACTATCCATGTAGCCTAGGAATAAAAAAAATACAAGATTCTTTCTCAAAAACAATCAAAGCAAAAATTGCTGGATGTGGCATGGTTCAAGTGGTCAGATGCCTGCCTGGCAAATGCAAAGCTATGAATTTGAATCCAAGTACTTACCTCAAAAATTAAAGGTAAACCATATGAATTAATTCTCTAAATCACTTCTCAGTGCAATTATCTTATGTATTCTTCAAATAATCTGGTAGTGAAGGCAGAGAATTAATTAAACCAGATCAATATAATAGGTAAAACGAACCCCAAGATAAGTATTTAAATGCTTTTTTTCTTTCTTGCAATTGTTTCTAACATATTTATAAGATTATTTCTTTGTACTGGGAATGCCTAGCTTCTTCATGGCTCACAGGCTGGTGTGCTCATGTGGACCCATTCACCTATTAGGCCTGCTGGGCCCCGAGTTCAGAACCCAGACCCGCCAAAAGATTCATCTTGATGTCAGAAGCAAATCGTTGCCCCTGTTTTCCTTTCCTGGGCAAATCCTAGGTCTCAGCTAGGATGGAGAATGTATGGGCCACCTGTGGTCATGGGAATAAGTTGTTATATATGTCAGTCGAGTTATACCTGTCATCATATACTCAAGAAATACACAATATATCCATGAGTAGCATACAAAATAAAGACATTAACTACTACACTTAATATACGATGCAGTACACACACTGATGTGAATTTACATCCCATATTCCAATGATGCATTGAGGACTATTTTGGCCTCCCTGGGGCTCGATATCAGTTCCTGGGAACAGCCCAGCTGCTTCTTGGCTCACAGTCTGGTGTGATCACGTGGACCCATTGGGCAGTTGGGCCTCCTAGGCCTTGAGTTCGAATCCCAGCACTGCCAAAAATTCACCCTGATGTGAGAAGCCAGTCGTTGCACCTGTTTTCATGTGCTGTGCAAATTTTGGGTCTCAGCTAGGATAGAGAAGGTATAGGCAACTCTATATTCATGGGAATAGGTTGTCATCCAGTTCACCACAGTTATATCTGTCAACCTAAACTCAAGAAAATACACAATACATCAATGAATAAGACACAAAATAGAGAATTACTACACCAAACACAAGATGTTGCCCACCCATGTTTGGAAATATAGATCCTTTGTTTAATTATGAATTTATGACAATATTGGCCCCCACCAGGACTCCATCTCAGGTCCCGGGAATGGCCAACCTCCTTAGCGGCTCACAGGCTGGTCTGCTCACCATGACCCATTCACCAATTGGGCCTGATAGGCCTTGGGTTCAAATTCCAACACTGCCAAAAGATTCATTCTTATGTGAAAACCCTAGGGTTGGTTATGTTGTCCTGTTCCATGAATGTCCTGGGTCTCATTGAGGATGGAAAATGCTATATAAGCAACTCTATAGCCATGGGAATAGGTTGTCATCCATGTCAGCACAGTTATATCTGTCACCATACTCAATAAAATACACAATACATCCATGAATAAGACAAATAATAAAAAGAATAACTACACTGAATGCAAGATGCATACCACACCTGTAGGTAAAGAGAGATCCTATGTTTTAAAAAGTTGGGCTTGCTATTTTGTCGAGTGTGGGGTTTCAAATCAGGCTCTAAACCAGGCCTGACATTCTAGTCTTCAAGGATGGTGAGCTTCTCCTTCTCCCTCAGTGCAACAGAGCTATCCAAAACTGAGTTCAAATCCCAGCACTAACAAAAGATTCATCCTGATGTCAAAAGCCAGTTGTTGCACACGTTTTCCTCTCCTGTGAAAGTCCTGAGTATCAACTTGGAAGGGGAATTCATAAGCAATCCTATAACCATGGGAACAGGTTGTCATCAATGTCATCCTGTCACCATACTTAGTAAAATACACAATACCTCCATGAAGTATATACAAAATAAGGAGAAGTTCACCAAACACAAGATGCTGTACACACATGTATGTCAATATAGATCGTATGTTTAAATTATGAACTTATTACTATAGTGGACTGCCCTAGCGATCAATGTCAGATCCTGGGAAAGGCCTAGCTCATTAGTTGCTCACAGGATAGTGTGATCACCTTGACTTATTGGCCAATTGGTCCTACTCAGCCCTGAGTGAAGATCCCAGCACTACCAACAAGTGGATCGTGGAGTAAGAAGCCAAGTGTAAAACTTGTTTTCCTTTTCTCTGAATATCCTGGGTGACCCTGAGAATCCTGGTATGATGGAGAACATTTCTATAAATCTAGATGCTCTGTGACAAAATGTCGTCAATGTAATTAATGAAAGGGGTTTTATCAGAGTACAATCAATGATAAATAAATGAATAAAACAAAAAAATACAAGAACAACCACACCAAACATGTATGGATTGAACATCTATAGGTAAGTATAAATCCTATCTTTACAATTTATCTAAATAGTATGTTTCCAGGGCTGGAGCTTGAATTCAGGACTAGTGAACAGGCATGAGTTTCTTATCTTCAAGTATGGTGATCTTCCCCTTCATCCACATTGCTCTAGATTTACCCAGATCCTGAGTTAAAATCCAAAGCCTGGAAGAATAAACAGCGTGAATTCCAAGCCAGGGAGCTAAATGTTTATATTTTATTTTTCTCAATACGGCCCTTGAACTCAGGTCATGGCAATTCTGCCTCAGCTTTGATCACCCTACCCTGGGGTGCAGCCACTAGATCTACAGCTCCTCCTGGGATCCTAGACCCCCAGGCCTTGCAGGGAAAGCAATGCACAGAAAAAATATGGCCTTTTCCTGTTTTCTTCCTTTTCATGGTGATCCTCATGCGTCTGAATGACAGTGTTGCAAAGGGTAATTCACCTTTCATTGCTACCAGGCAACATAGGCCCTGATTTTGAATCCCCGTCCTGACACCAACCAATGGCAGGAGATACTAAGAAAATGGTTCCCATCCATAGGATTAACAATTGAATGTTGTTAATGTCACGGTTGAATGAATTGATCATAAATGATGCTCCTATAAAATTAGACAGCTTCATTTCAGGAGGCTGATTGATTTTATTTAATATTTTTGAAGCATTGAAAGAATATTATTACTTAAAGGAACACAATAATATCAAAACACTGATTTCATTAATAATTTAAGGATGAATACAATTAATTAAATACATTACATTAACTACATTAATTACATGAACGGAGTATTGATACCCAGGAATTGGTAAGAATGTAGTGTATATAAGTGAATAATGTATAGGCATCTCTGACACTCTATAAAGATATATATTTATTAGCGTACTTCCATCTGCATGTCAATCTTTTCTTATTTTGGTCACCCCTGGGGCTTGATCTGAGGTCCTGGGAACAGCCTGTCAGTTCAATTTGCCCCAGGATGGCATGCTAACACTCACCCATTCATGAATTGGGCCTTGTAGGCTTGTATGCCTTGAGTTCACATGCCAGCACTCCCAGAAATGAATCGTGGAGTAAGAAGATGACGGTGACACATGTTTTCCTTTTCTGTGAAGGTCCTGGGTGTCAGGTATGAAGTGGAATACATATGCAGATATACATCCTGTGCAATCAATGTAATCAATGTTTTATGTTCCATAATAGTCAATAAAATAAGGTCAATACATGAATAAAACAAAAAAAATAAAATAACTACACTCAATGCAATATGGAGTCAACATATATATATATATATATATATATATATATATATATAATATATGTAAATTGTATATGAGTATAATGTTTTCTAGTGGTGGGGATCTATTTCAGGCCCAAGGAGCAGACCTGAATTTCTTGACTTCAAAGAGGACAGCTTCCCATTCCCACACAGTGCAACAGAGTTACCAAGACCATGAGTTCCAATCCCAGTCCTGGCAGAAAAATAGCACCTTTGCAGCATGTGAGGCCCAATTCTTAGATATTTCATTATGCCTCCATTTTATGAATGTGATTTTTAAATGCTTAATAAAGAATTAATTAAAATCAATCAGTGTCCTATAATATAATTGTGTATAATTTTATCCTAGAATCATTCAAGAACTGCCCATTCAATCATGACATACATCACATTCCATTGGTATTCATATGGATAGGAATGAGTTCCTTAGGATCTCCTGCCATTTGGAGGTGGCAGGACCAGGATTCCAACTGTGGGCTCCAGCTCCTGTCACTTCAACCTGGGGATATGGTACTCACTAGTCTGTCTAAGAATATTAGCAAGACCAATGATTAGGCAGGCAGCAGTGGCTCTCAGCAGTCCTCCTTGATACTTACAAGGCTGTGATGGGAGGATCATGGTCAAACTCATCCTAGGCAGGAATGTCCTTGAGTCGCCTGTCCAAATTCAATGTCAACAAAGCCAGAAGTCCTGGGTCCAGTGTGGAGGGCAAGCCTTGAGCAAAAGCAGCTCACAGACTGTGCCCAGATCCTGAGTTCAAGTTCCAGGTCTGGCAACAAACAGAAAGACACAACAATCTGTGCAGCCATCCTGCTAAAGCAGATCACCCTCTTGTCTCCAAATGAATTGGTCATTGGTTCCTGGGAAAAGAGCTGGGGGAGCTGCTGTCTTCACGACTCCGCCCATGCTGCTTTCATCACAAGATTCTGGCCACACCCCCATTCTTTCATGTTTTTTTCTGACCAATGGGATACAAGAATGGTGGCCACATCCACATTCCATGCTGCCCAGTAGCACCCGGGATTCCCTCTGTTCGTTTACAACACTACCAGCAGTTGAGGAAGGGAGAGGTGGCTGAGTGGTGAGGAAGAGACACAAGCGACTTTGGAGTATAGTAGGAAATTGAGATGCCTGCCCGCACCCCGGGTCCTCCCTTCCTTCTCAAGGTGTGGGATTTCAAACCTCAGCCAATGGTGCACTGCCAGCCCGCCTAAAGCCCTGACCCGGTCTCTGGCCCTGGTTCTCTGCTCTTGGCCCATGTGTTTGCAATGTTGATGCCATTGCTGCTTGACTCACCTGGAGCAACCTCCAGCAGCTTCTCCCAGCAGCACAGGTGAGTGGCTGCCCCCAAGTCACCACTACCCGGGGTCACACACCCCTCTGGGGGCACCATGCCCACCTGCTTGTTTCTTCTCCCTGGCTCTGAGGAGCCACCTTTCTGTCTTGGGCATTTCTGAAACAGAGACTCAATATATGCTCTGGCTGGACTGGATCGAGGTCCTCCTATCTGGGACAGGTATGATCCACCAGACCTGGTCCTCTGTAGTTGGGATGGTAGATATGTAGCGCCATGCTCAGTTATCGATTTAGATGGATTATCCCAAACTTTTATTCCACAGCAGCCGATTCTTGACCAGAGGTGAAGCTCTGGGTAGGGCCACAACCATCAGACCTCATTCTCCTCATAGGATAGTTTTGAGGAAATAAGGGATTTATACAGAGGGATCCCTGGAGCATTGCTTAGCACAGAGGGAGTGGCCTTCAGAGAATGTTCTCAGCAATTCTGTGAGCAAATGATAGGAAGATACCGGGAAAGGATTCAGGTGGGGCCAGTTATTAATTGAGCAACAGGTGGGGATTATGAAACAAAACATTTCTCTCTTTCATCCTTACCCTATCCCCATGAGGAAGGGGATGCTTCACTCTGTTGAGTTTTGCAGCTGGAGAAGCCGAGGCACAGAGAAGCCAGGGGAACTACTTATGACTTCAACTTCACTACCATGCTCCCTAGGACAATGGGTGCTATTCAATCCACTTCTGGTAGGTAGTCCAATTCTTGTCAGTTGTGTGGCTTGAAGCCTAGGCATGGGTGCTGTTCCTGAGCTCCTCAGAAAAAGGCTTGTCCTCTACCACTTGAGCCCACAGCACCACTTCTGGTTTTCTGGTGGTTCTTTGGAAATAAGAGTCTCATAGACGTTCCTGCCGGGGCTGGCTATGAGCCATGATCCTCATATCTCAGCCTCCTCTGTAGTTAGGATTAGAGTTCTGAGCCACCGGCACCCGACTTAATTGTAATTCTGCCTTTTCTCTCTCTCTCTTTCACAAGAACTGGTTGAATGGGTGCTGGAGAAGGGGGCCTAGCATCACTATGTGGCTGGAATCCAAGGTGACCCTCTCATTCTGGAGGTGGGCTGTGGGTCAAGAGCTATTTCGCTCAGACTTTTGAAAGAGCTCCCTGAGGTAAGCCCCACTGTGCCCTGGCTAGACCGTGAAATTCATTGTCCATCCAGCCTACTGGACTTATTGTATTATATTGCTTTCTACATCATTTTCCAGCACCTGGCTAAACTTATGATAAATAGTTATGGAATGAAAATGTAATGCCTTCTTAAGAAAGTCATTTAGAGCTCTGGGAATGTGGCTTCATGGCACAGTGATTGCCTATCATGCATGAAACCCTGGGTTCAATTCCTCAGTAACACATTAAGAGAAAAACACTGGAAGAGATGTTGTGCCTCAAGTGGTAGAGTGCTATCCTTGAGAAAAAATATAGCTCAGGAATAATTACTTACCTTTGAGTTTAAGCCCCTGGACTGGCAAAAACAAAAATTATTAAATGGAAAATAAAGATTGCATGCTTGAAATATAAAATTGCTCCTTCCCTACTGACACCTGAAAATAGTCCCTAATTCATGTACTATACTTATGTTAGGATACTGTGTTGAAAAAAGTTTTGTTCATTAAGTCACAGCAATTAATGGCAGGAATGTGCTTAGATGTCAGCTGAAGATTAATTCTGGAAATTCAAGGATTCCAGGATTTTGTGTCATCACTGCTAATCACAAAGTGAAAAGTAGTCTAAGTGTGATTTTGAAATCTTTTTGGTCAGTTTTGGCACCAAAAAGGCAGAGGCTAATTAATAGTTGTGAAAGAAAATAAGAAATAACTCCAGATGGAAGGAATAAGCGATAGTATCTAATGTATACCAGAAACTGGTCTAGGGAACCATTTTTGGTTATTGAAGAACTAGTTGTCAACTAGGCTTTTTCTCATTGCCTTTAGCATTTTAAATCTCTTATGCTAGTTCTTAATTGCTGTGTGATAAATGTATCTCCTTCTACACTGTTCTTTCACACCTTATCTCTTTTGTTTTCTAAAAATCTCAGTGTTTCTATATTTCTCTATTAACATTTACTGATAATAAATACACCTATACAGATGTCACAGGATGCTAATGTAAGGATCCCATAGCTCATGACTCATTAATGTAACAAAATGGAAAAGGAGGACATATTTACTGCTACATCAATTTTTCTGAAAAGCTGCAATGTCATCATTTGGTTAAAATTTCCATTCTTTGTCTACACAGTGTCATTCAGTGCACATAAATGCAAATATGAAATGGGTGCTGGTGGTTTACACCTGTAATCATAGTTACTCAGGAGGTTGAGACCAGAGGATTGTGGTTCAAAGCCAGCCTTGTCAGGAAAGTCCATGAGACCCAATCTTCAATTAACCACCAGAAACCCGGAAGTGGTGCTGTAGCTAAAATGGTAGTGTGCTTAACTTGAACTGAAGACCTGAGGAACATTGCCCAGGATCAGAGTTCAAGCCCCACAACCAACAAAAAGTGAAATGTGACTTTAAGTTTCCCCAAAAGGAACGACAAGATAAATAATCTTCCCAAGAAAACAAAATTAATTCCAAAATGATTCTGTGCACCTACTTTTGCAGAGTTATGTTATGGATTCTTTGCTGGACATATTCTCTAAAAACAAATCGTTTAAGTAGGGTTACAGTTGGACCCATTGCAACAATGAGATGTACAAGTCCTTATGTCGAAAAACGAACTTTACAACTTTGGTGTGGGAGGAGATTGGGGTGTTGGAGAGGGGGAGTATGGGAAGGGATGGGAAAGGGAAACAAAGAAGAGGCAACAATGCTTAATAAGAAATGTACTCGTTATCTTACCCGCGTAATTGTAACTCCTCCCATTCGGTATTCTCACAATAAAATAAAAATAAAAAATGTCAAATTTTACCTTTACAATAAACTTCATCTAATATTTCTTGTTTGAAAAGAGACATCTATACAATTGATGTCACTTGGCTTTCTTACTATCTTAGTTCGAAGCCAACCCTGGCAGGAGAGTCTGTCAAACTCTTATCTGTAATTACACAGCAAAAAAAGCCACAAATGGAGTTTTGGTTCAAGCAGTAGAGTACTAGCTTTGGGAGCAGGTGAGCAGGAAAGAAAAATGTTCAGGGACAGGATCCAGCCTATGAGTTCAAGCCCCATAACCAACACAAACTAAAAAAACAAGCAAAAAAAAAAACCCTAGATATTTCATTGGACCCCCTTTAAAGGAGTACTGGTCTGAGAAGTGGCTCCTTTTGCTGATCATACTCACTGGATGCTTTTTTTGGAATCCTTATTGCTCTGGAGAATTTAGGACCAAACTAAAGGAATTGATAACTGACTCCTGCAACAAGAGAATCAACTCAGGGGTGAAATATCCATCCATAAGGCACTTTAAAACTTCCATGTCTTTGTTTTTTTGCAGTAGAATGTTTTTTTATGGGTGGGGAACAGTCGTGGTCCTGAACTCTAGGCCTGGGTGCTATCCCTCAGCTCTTCAACTCTACAACTTGAGCCACAGCACCACTTCTGGCTTACTTTTTGCTTATGTGGTGCTGAGGAATCAAACCTGGGCCTCATGCATGCAAGGCAAGCGCTCTTCCACTGAGCCACCTTCCCAGTCCCTGCAGTAGAACATGTTTAAATCCACGTTATTTCCTTTTGTTCAATGCTAGCCTTCAAATGGCACATTATTTCTCTTTGTAATACTCTCAACTAGAAGTTTACAGAAAAGTTATATATGAGTAAAAACACACACGAAAAAGTCAGGGACAGAGTTCCCTTCAAGCCTTGGGAATCTTTCTTGTACAGTAAAAAGGAATGCACAAGTTAACTTGAACTTTTTCAATCCTCTATATTCCATTCCTCTCCTTGGATCAGTTTCCACATCCAGTAAGACTTACTTTCAGGAACAATCTATGGTGCTGCCTGACGTATAATGAATATTTTCTTGCTTCACCGAAATAACACAAGGACAGCCTGACCTGAGGTAACAGGTGTTTTAGAGACAACTTAGTAAAGAGAAAATATGAAATTATATTGCTTATAAATACATTATCCATGAGTGTATTGAGTTCAAATTTTGGAAGTTCTCTATAAATTAAGGCGAATTTTAAATGGGAAGAAGTTTCTCCAATCTTTTTTTTTTTTGTGTGAGTGTATGTGCTGCATATTATTTTCCAAGTGTACATGAGTTAACAGTAAGGAAACAATACCAATAATAGGAGAAAGAGAAGTTTTATGTTTAAGTGTAAGGGTTCATACACTATAGAAGATTCTACAAATAAGACAACATTGAAACAATAAAGCCAAGTCCAGTATGTAGATTTATGAGAGTGATATACAGAAAGCATTACTCCTACATGGAACACGAAGTATGAGGCCACTCCCCTTCTACATCACGCTTGCTAATTACACAACTTTGTAGAGAGTAGAATGGAAGCATAATTAAGTTTCCAATGCAAATCAGATATAAGAGCATGAACTTAATTGGAAAAAAAATCCATCCTGAGAGAGCAGGGATTATACTAGCCATGAACTGTTGGATAAGAACACATTTTTTTTCTTTCCTTTAATTATATATTTTTTGTTGGTGGTGGTCTTGGCACTTGAACTCTGGGCCTGGGAGCTGTCCCTCTGCTATTCAGCTCAAGGCTAATGCTCTATCACTTGAGCCACAGTGCCACTTTCAGTTTTCTTGTAGTTAATTGGAAAAAGAGTCTCTGGGACTTTCCTGCCTGTGCTGGTTTGAACCCCTATCCGAAAATCTCACCACCACCCAGCTTAAGATCACATTTCTAACAGTGTACAGTCAGCATATGTAATGTGCATGTTCATCTAACTTTATATGAATTCTTGAGTTAAAAATCTATGCTACAGCTTAGCCTTTACACTCACAAAATGTTTGTAAGTTGATACTACTGGAGAAAAAAAACTTAAGAATGTAAAGTGGTCTGGGAAGTTCGGTTTTCATCCAGCCTTGTTAGAACAGTCTTTGAGAAACTATCTATAATTAACCAGCCAAAAGCTGGATTGGAAGAATGGCTCAAGTATTGGAATACCAGTCATGAGCAAGATTACTGAATAAGAGCTTGAGGCTTTTGCATACATGCATACAGACATACACATAATAGAGGCACTTATATTTGCACACACAAATACACAAATGAAGCAAATCTCAGAATAAGTAGAAAAGTTAGAAAACAATAGAAAATATGTCCTGAGTAAGACTAGAATCAAGTGATAATTTTTAATGTTAGAAAGTCCTCAAGTGAACATTCTTCAAAAAAGTTTAAGAATATTACATAGATAGGGACCAGAGATAGTAAGGGGGTCAAGTAATTATTTATTAAAGGCATCAGATCCATGGAGGAATGAATCAGAGAACTCTGCAGGTGCATCTGAAAATGTTCATATCCTGTGTCAAATGTTAGAACATCTTTGAAAAGAGTACATGAACACTCTGAGCTGTCTATTGATTAATATTCCTGGAGATTTTCAGAATTGCTATTCTGTATCTAGATTAAATACACCAAGAAATTATGGAGGAGCAATGTGATACAAGGCTAGAATTCTAACACTCAGACTAAGACAGATTAGATAGTGTAATTACACAGTGATACCTTCTCTGGACCAGATAGTATAATTTTGTATTAAGAAACAAACCAAACAAGAAAGGAATACAAAGTTGGAAATTTGGGATAATTTTGTCATTATGTTTTGAGAAGTCAAGTTTCCTATTGAAATGCAACTCATATATAATCCTCAGTTGTATTTTAAATGCTCTAATTACAGAACATTCTTAGATGCAAAATGGCTCATGATTCCCATCCAAAATTTGAAAAAGTAAGTAATCATCATTCTGGTAGATTCCAAGGAAAGGATGAAGGATTACAAAAGCTTAAGCTGGAGAAATAGCAAAGTTATTCTAATGTAGGACTTTGTAGATCTTGCTAAATTAGAGTTCAGATTAAAATAAATATTTTGGTTTTGTTTGTAATTTCATATTCTAAAGGATACTACCAAATTCTTTTTAAGTAGAGGGTTTAATGGACAAATTTAGAAATGTTTCTTGCATTCTATTTGCCTAGAATATTCTTTCATGAGAGTTATAATTAGAACTCTGTTAATAGATAATTCCAACAGTTCATGTATAAAATGATAATGTGAATAATGTAGACAGAGTTGGCAACAAATGGATGAAATTAATTTATAAATTTAGAAAAAGGGCAATTTTTTGAGGCTTTGGTATAACATGGTATGAAGAGAATAATTGTGGGACATCTTCTTTCTTCAACCTGTATGTAACACAGGAAGCATTTCCTTAATTACCTGCCTCTGTATACAATGAGGAAAATGCTGGATTTGGGGTTTGTTTTATTTTTGTTTTTGTTTTATTGGTTTGTCGTAGGGCTTGAACTCTGGGACTGGACACTGTCTCGGAGCCTGTTTATTCTCAAGGCTCCACCCTACCACTTCAACCTCAGCTCACTTTTGTCCGGCTTTTGCTGAGAAGTTTATTGGAGAAAAGAATCTAGGGACCCTTCCTGCCTGGGTGGTGTAGTAGGAAGACCCCTACTCAGGCAGGCCAGCCTACCTAGTCGTCCCGAGTGACAAAGCCCACCTCAACAAAATTGTTATTAAAGAAGCAACTTTATTGAGAAGGTTCCTACACTGACTGGCCAAGGCAGCAGCACAGGCTGGGGAGCTGATACTGCGACCCCCAGCGGCCCACGTGCTTAGGTTTTTAAAGGCAAAAATCACAAGGTGAAGTCTGGTCACTTAGGCGACCAATGAGATTTTCATGCACCCAAAAGATTGCAGTCATACCAGACCACAAGCAGGTGGCCAATGAGGTTACACTTTGTCACATAATGGCTGCTTAAACCAGCCTATCACTTTTGGTTTAAATGACTCAAAAAGTCAATGGTAAAGCAGAGCTTAAGGTAAACATACACAAAGGAGTTTAGTGGAGTTTAACATAAGCATGTGAAAAAGGCAGAGTTTATAGTAAACTCGGGATGCTGCCAGCACACAACCGTGAGCTGGATTGCTGGCTATCTGTTTAATGTGTCAGTCCTTAACAGAACAAAGGTGGGTTAAGTTGTTGAGGGGAGGGGCACCTAAAGGGATTCTTTTTTTTCCAAGAATTGGGCTGGTTGGAGCCAAGGATTTTGTTTTTTTTTTCTATAATCCCTAAAACAAAAACAAAACCTGTAAAGCAGTTGTCCCAGCTCGAGTCTCTTCTCACGGCCTAGTTCAGTGGGCTTTGAACTGTAATATTCCAACCTTAGAATCCAGATTATGTATGATAGTTAAAAAAGTATAAATATAAATAATATTTGCAAGAATACCAGTGGAGGAAAAATGATGCAACCCAGTTTATTGTGGTGTTCTTTCCAGAACACAGAGGGCATCACATTAGCAGAGGTGCAGTGTATTTTCACAATGGAGATTAGCTATTCTTGATGTGAACTAAGGGAATTTTGAGGTGCACCCTACAACTTGGAAACTGTTGGGCTAGGATGACTTTATGGCATAAATCTTGTGATTGATGGCCATAGAAATAATAGATTAATCTGAGAAACAACTGTTACTCTTGAAGAATTAATTATAACATGCTTCCTAGTTTTATCCTATACCAGAATGTTGCTCTTTTTCTGTTCACTTCTCATTCTGTAACACCCCATTGGAAAATGCATCTATTGCAGAATTACATAACATGCAACCAGGTATATTTTTGAATCTCTCAGGTACGGAATGTTCAGAATTTGAATATGAGTAGTTATTAAACCTAGGAATTTTGAAGAACACATACATTCTGTCCTCTTAACAAATTATTTAATTTTAAAAGTTATGGGTTTCCATAGAATTAAACTGTTTTCTGTTTTAGTTAAAACATTTACAAAATTAAGGTAGATATAAGAGATCATTTTCAGCTCTTAGTATATATTAGGTAAAAAGATACACATATAATTAGGTAGTAAGTTATTACTATGACTGTCAGTACAAAATATGTATTTGAACTCTTAAATTGGTTATACTTTTAAGATATACTCATGGATTGATTTTGACCAACTTGACCAAACAGTTATTACTCTCTGGTTATTCCTGTGAAACTCAAGTTGGATATACTCTTTCCGGATTTCTGTTGAAAATAACTTTCTTTGTAAGATCATATCTATACACACTAAGATAATATATCCCATATTTCTTAGGTTTGAATATCCCATCAGATTTACTGAAAATCAGTATTGTGGCTATGCTTGTTAGATATATATTTCAAAAAAACAAACAAACAAAAAGCATGTGTCACCTCCAGATTGTGGATTCATTTGTAGTTATTTTGTACATACAAAGGTTTCTTCATTAATAGTTTTTTTGTGGGAGTAACTATCACAACTTTAACAAATAAAGCTTTTTGAATATCTTTTCCAATTTAACATCCCAGAGCGAATCTTGCAATTTCTGAAAACCCTTTAAATATTAGTATTATTTTAGTTCATTGACTATACAGCTAAAGACATTTCTGAAACAAATATTGTTAAGATCTGAAAATGTAAGTGGGCATATAGGCTTTTTTTTTGCATCATTTTATGAAAAGTCAGTTTTTTCGAAACTAAAAGAAATAGAATAAAAGAATGTAAGTAAATTGGGTAACATACTTATTAGTATAATTTTGTTTTCTTTTAGCACAGTCTTTTGAATGTATATGATGCAGTTAAATTATTTTTTGTGTCACTGTGCTTGTTATTTTTAGAATCTTTGTAGTTATAAGAGTGAATTTTTATTATAAATAAAGGTCTTTTAAAATGATTAGGATTAATCTTGTGTTTTATGTTCTACTCCCCA
The DNA here is from genome assembly GCF_024711535.1 of Dipodomys merriami. NCBI lineage: Eukaryota > Metazoa > Chordata > Mammalia > Rodentia > Heteromyidae > Dipodomys > Dipodomys merriami. Next base: position 2,825,204 of record NW_027202993.1, on the reverse strand, counting down.
AAAAATGAGTTATTTTCAAGTGTTAATAGTTTATAATTGAATCTTCAGTATCATAAGAAATTTTGAAATAATGTGGTGGTATTGATGTCTTTTGTTTGGGGGGAGGGGGTCTGGTAGTGGGGCCTGAACTCTGGGTGCTGTCCCTCAGCTCTTCAGCTCAAGGCAAGCTTTCGACGACTTGAGCCACAGCGTCACTTTCGGCTTGTTTCTTTTTGCTTGTGTGGTGCTGAGGAATCGAACCCAGGGCCTCATGCATGCAAGGCAAGCACTCTACCACTAAGCCACCTTCCCAGCCCTTCACGGCTTTTTAAACCAATTGTATTCAGAAGTTGGAAAGTGTTTAATTCATGCTTAGGTCTTGGTGTCTATGATTTTTAACCTCTCTTTCCTAACATTAATGATAGGTCAGAGTGCATTGTTGGGTATAGGAAAGGTAAAATATTTATCTAGGGTCAAAGGTGATTTTTATATCAATCTTGCTTTAACAGCATTTTAAGTAGTACCTTTCTCTTAAAATATTGGGTGTAAAAAGCAATCAAAATACTTTGAATGATAAACAATTTAGTTGAGCTACAATGAGGAAGTGATTGGTCCATAAGACATGCAGTCTGTTTCCATCAGGAATTGGGGAGGTCATTCTTTCAGTAAGACTGTGTTAAACAGAGATAGGATCCAGGCAGTGCAGTGTTGAGTGAAGGGATAAAATATGATTTCTATTATTTTGAGCTAGAAATCAAGAATCTTATACTTTAGCAGTTCCGTTCACCAGGGAGGTATGCATTGATTATGAACTTTGAGTTTTCATATTACAGTTCCCTATTTTCTAACAATGTTAAAGAGAAATATTATGAGTGTACACAATAATTCTGGGAAATTTTCCTATTATTTGTATACTAAGTGCTGGTATTTTAGTCATAAAATAGAATGTGGTTTATTGATACAGTGGGAGATGAACCTCAAGCTAACACTTACAAGGTGTGCAATTTTGTAGTAGTAATTACAACAATGAAGACTTCAATATCATCATCTGAGAATTAAAAATGTAAGTAGTTCCACTTTATGCAATTATTGTGAGGATTAAATTAGATATAATAGGTAAAGTACTTGGAAAAACAATCAATTAGCATTTGGTACATTGTACCTGTTATTTTACAATGTGATGAATTCTAACATTTTTACGTTGATTATATATGTACAATGTGATGTATTAATATTCATTGCATTGATCACTTTTCTGTCACTATGAGGAAAATAAGTGCAAAGAAAATTTCTGAGGAGGAAACTATTATATTAACTCATGGTTTAAGAGAACACAGTTTAAGATCAAATGTCTCCATTGTTTTTAATCATATTTTTCTTATCTTAACTAGTTGTACATGGGAAATTCCATTCAATAAATGACTGTTTTAAGTATAATGGATGTTTATATAGCTTTTCCCTGCCCTTCCAAACCTCACCACATTTTAATTTTTTCTAGTTTCATATTATTTGCATTAAATATAATGTCTTCACTCTTACTCCATGACTCTCTTTCTTCCTTCCCTTTGACTTCCCCTCACATCTTCCAAGTGATAATTTCCCGGTATTCATTTTGTTGGATTAAAAGTTAAATGTTATAAGAAAATACACCATTTAAATGCTCCTGTGCAAATAGCATAATTTAGTTACTATTGTTGTGTAAACTTCTATAAAGTTCTAGCTTCCAAATAGATAGAAAATGGGTCCTTTCTGTGTCTGGCTCTGACTTCGTTTACTTTACATATTTTTAGATCTACCCATTTCTTTGCAAATAATGTAACAGTCCTCTAATGGATAGGGGCAATCCAATTCTGTATATATGACACACTTTCTCCAACCATCCCTCTGCCAAAGGACATCCTGGCTGTTTCCATAACTTGGTTATGGTGAATAGTGCAGTAATGAACATGGTTGTGAAAGTGATTTTGCTGTATCCTTTTAGAAGAATTCATCACTATCTTTCTGGGAACAATCCTCTAGGCAGTTTTAAAGAATAAGCACATCCCTCCCTTCATCTTCATTACAACGTATTGCAAGTGCTCAAAAACAGATTACCCCATACAGGTCTCAATAAGCTAAAACCACATTGTGCCCATATTCTTTCAATACATTTTTAATAATTGTACATATAATTAAGGAAGAAACTTTTATGAACTTTCCTAATGTGGGAATGAGAGACATAACAACAGAGTAAAATAATAAATATGCATTTTAATTAGCTATTATCATATTTAAAATCTTTTTCAACTCTAACTCACAACCTCACTTATTATTATTTTAATCTTTATTTGATTACTTCATCTATCGCCTAAATTATAACAGGTGAGTTAAATACGAAGGCAAAAAGTGTGGTTTGATTTTGACACTCATGTGTGAGGATGCACAATATGGGCAAATAGATGGATCGGAATTAATAGCAATTATCCATTTTGTTAAAGTAGAGATGGTTTGCCCAAAATGATTCATATTTCATTGAACAAAAAGAAACGTGTAACAATTCCCTTTGTTTTGCTCCTATTAACTTTTGTTGCCATTTTATTTTATAATGAAGGATGATTTCCTATATCTACTGTAGATACAATAATATGTTAAAATATTTCTATCCATATGTATTCATATATATGTACACATATATAAAAAAGGTAACAATGATTATTTACATCTTCTGTAACTATACAATTTACTAAATTATTAAAAACATTGATGGCTCATGCCTGGAATCCTGGTTACTCAGGAGGCTGAGATCTGATGAAAATGGTTTAATGCCAGCCTGGGCAGGAAAGTCCATGAGCCTCTTTTTTTTTTTTGTGGGTTCGGTCGTGGGGCCTGAACTCTGGGCCTGGGCGCTGTCCCTCAGCTTTTCAGCTCAAGGCTAGCGCTCTACCACTTGATCCACAGCGCCACTTCCGGCTTTTTTCTTTTTGCTTATGTGGTGCTGAGGAATCGAACCCAGGGCCTTGAACATGCAAGGCAAGCGCTCTACCACTGAGCCACCTTCCCAGCCCTCCATGAGCCTCTTATCTCCAAACAACCAACAGAAAATCAGAATTGGAACTGTGGCTCAAAGTAATAGAGCGGTAGCCTTGAGAAAAAAGCTCACGGACATCACCCAGTTCAAGAACTACAATAAACCCAAAACAATCTATTGAATTTACATCTGTGAGCCAGGCGCTGGTGGCTCACGCCTGTAATCCTAGCTACTCAGGAGGCTGAGATCTGAGGATCGCGGTTCAAAGCCAGCCAAGGCAGGAGAGACCATGAGACTCCTATCTCCAATAAACCACCAGAAAACCGGAAGTGGGGCTGTAGCTCAAGTGGTAGAGCACTCGCCTTGAGCTGAAGAGCTGAGGGACAGCGCCCAGGCCCAGAGCTCAAACCCCACGGCCGACCAAAAAAAAAAAAAATTACATCTGTGAAAAGAGAGTATTTCCATCACCCAAATGCACATCCATGCTCATTTGCAAGGTAACTCTGTTTTGTCTGAAGTACCAATGAACATTATCAATAAAGTAGAAAGAATTGGAACGTGGGTTAATTCTATCTCTCTCATGGATATTTCTCCACTCAAATACTCAAGTGTTACAATTATTCCAATTATTTATAATCATAGCTTTTATCTTCAATACACCTAATATTACAGTTTGAATTCAGTGTCCTGTGCCCACTAACTGGGTGTTCTTAGCACTTTGTCCTGTGAAGGCTAAATTATCCTGATTATTTTTTCAGATAGAAACTGGTTTCCTACTTGTGTATTATCTTGGCCTCATTCCACTTCATGTTATTCTTCCTGGAATTTAGAATAACAAGTGCATGGCATTATGTACAGATCTTTCTGTCTAGTATGGGCTTTAGCCACTGTGCTCACAACAGTGCACTCCCATGTAATCAGGATTTTCATAAGCTTTTCATAGCTGATTTTTTTGAAATCTTTCATTTCCTGCAGGTTCTTGAGTACTGAATTAATTAGTCTTTTCTTGGGTTGTTTTGTTTCATTTGAATCTATGTGTTGAGTTGTTCCTCACTTTTCCTTTTGTTTCTTTCCTTCAAGTTCTTACCTAAAGTGCTGAGAAACCAATTCTTCTTTCTCAAGATAATCAGGGTGAACATTATTAATTCCAAAGCAATTTCAGTAACATTTAAACACCATCATACCTATGAATGATATACAAATGCTAAGCGCTGAGAAGGGTGTTTTTACTTTCACCTCAGTCTTTGGCATCACAGACAGATCATGAAATATATGAAGATAATATAACTACAGATGCATGCCAGGAGGAGAAAAACCTATTATTAATTGTTTGACAAAGGCTTCCCTTTTAGTGAAAGAAATATATTGCTTGATGCAGGATTTCACAAAATCATATTGTTAGGAGGAACCTTAACAATCATGTAATACTATAGATTCAGAGTGATGAATTGACTTCCTGAATAATTTACTTTTGGGTCAAATAAAAGCAGGCTTCCAAAAAGCGTGTCAATTTTAGAGAAACATGATGAATTTTATGGAAATAGGTTCTTAGCTGATTTTGTTAATTTGTAAACTAATACAGGAAAATAAAGTACAGCAAGGTAAAAGAATAAAGAACTTCACATTGAAATACTCATTTGTGTGTGTGTGGTGTGTGTGTGTGTGTGTGTGTGTGTGTGTGTGTGTGTGTGTGTTCATGCCCATGGGAGTATGCAAATGCACATGTGTATGTGCTCATGCATGCATTCATCATTCTTGAAGCTTGATAGTCACTAAGAACTATTACTAAGCTTCTGTACCCAAGGATAGTGGTCTTCCACTTCAGCCACTTCTGGTTTTTTAAAGATAATTGCTTGTATTTTCATGATTGGATTGGCTTTGAAAGTGGTCATCAGGTCTCATACTCCCGAGTAGCTAGCTAAGCTTATTCAGCCTCTAAGTACCTAGTTAAAATTCTGAATATCCTCTATGCTTTAATTCTCTTTTATTCTTTTCCTGAGGTGATCACAAGCCTAAGTCATATATATGTCTAATTGCTTTAAAAATACTGTTACTGCTTGGCACCAGGCCCTCCCATTGATACTCTTAACTACTTAGCAGGCTTGAGAACAGAACCCAGGCCAAAAGGTTAGTGGAATTCCTTTTCACTCTATAGCTGGGTACATTGGATCATTTCCACCATCCTTCACTATCTAGTTACTAAGATTGTAAGGACTGAGGACCCAGGCCAGTCAAGGTAGCAGGCTAGACAAGTAGGTGTTCATCTCTGATGCCATTGATGATGGGAAGACTAAAAGGACAGATCAGGTGCATGTTCTTGTGGAAAGTAACACCTATCCTAAAATTAACCACTGATATGACACCAGCCTAGCAAGAAAAATATACCCCCAGTTGAAATACTCACAATTTCCCACAACCAAACTAAGTATATGCATGAACTTTCAAGAACTTAGTACAATCTGTTCTTTGCTCTAATATCTGCTTCATCTGATTATCATATGATGTGACAGAATAGTGTTTCAATTAAACTTATGATAATTTAAAAAGTCCTAGAAAATTCTTTCTCACTTATTAAGTTCAAATGTATGGCATATTGCCTCATTTATTACATATTTGACTACCACTATAAATTAATCTTTTTGGGGGGGCGGTCCGGTTGTGGGGCTTGAACTCTGGGCCTGGGTGCTGTCCCTAAGCTCTTCAGTTCAAGGCTAGTGCTCTACCACTTGAGTCACAGCACCACTTCTGGCTTTTTTCTTTTTGCTTATGTGGTGCTGAGGAATCGGACACAGGGCCTCAGGCTTGCAAGGCAAGCGCTCTACTACTGAGCCACTTTCCCAGCCCCTTTAAATTAATCTTATGATTATTATTAATAGTAATATATTCTGATTTATTACTTTACTTTGTAACAGTTTTTAAACTTTTTGCTTCTCTGCTGAGGTTGAAGTATTTAAATAGTATCATCAAAATATATTCCTTGGGTATTTAAGGCAGTTTTTTACAAAGTTTTTAACCAATGGCTTCTAAGAATTCTTAATTGGTATATTATTTGGTTTATTTTTAATTTCAATTTAATTTCATTTTAATGGTGATGTACACAGGGGTTACAGTTACATAAATAAGGTAAAGTAATGAGTACATTTCTTAGGGAAGGAACATTGTTATCTCTTCCATCGATTTTTGTACACTCAAAACAAGCACTACTGGTGCTGTTGCTGTTGCTATAGATCCATGGGTACTTTTGCTTTCTTTGTTAATGCATTTTTATTATAAAATTGATATACAGAGGGTTTACACTTAATTAAGTGTACACTTCATTTTATATTCTAAATTTCAAATTTTGTGCTTAAATGTTTTCTTTTGTTTCTTTAGGATAATTCTTTTTTTCAGAGGATTAGTTAATTTATTTTTGCATGATATTTACACATGTAAATTATTCAGACAAATGTTTTGCTTTTATAATATTTAATATGTGATTATTAAAAATTTTCTTAATTTTTATATGATTAATGATTTTAAATAAATTTATTTTTTACACTTACAAATATATTTGTCCAGGTAACAAATACTAACTGTACTTTCAAGAAGCACATACTTTATTAAGAAAGGCTTCATTACTTGGTCACTTTTTGGAAATACTTTTACTTGAATTAAAAAAAAGTTTCAGCTCCGCATGGTGATTTGTGGCATCCATTTTCTAGCTATGGTGGGAACTGTAAATGGTATTTGTAATTCGGGAGATACTGAAAAACGCTATGACCTTATTAGAAAACTATTCAGAGTGAAATGATTAGAGATATAACCATCATTAGTGTTATATAGAGCACCTAGCTATCATATTCTAAATCTTGAGTTAAAATACCAGTAACATAAATTTTTTGTCAAAATAAAAGGATACATGTTTTAAAATGTTTATTATTTCAACTTATTGGCAAAGGTTCTCATGTCTTCTATTAATTTTCAGTTTACTTCATCTATTAAAATCCAAGTATATTATGACTATTTTATTTCTACTAAACTTGTAAATAGTACATGCAATATCATGATTTCATATATTAACACACTTTTACTATTTGCGATAATTTCCTCCATTTAATATAATTATATCAATATTCCAAATGTGTGTATGTGGTGTATATGTGTGTGTTTATGTGGTTTTTGTATGTGTGTGCTTTGTGTGTACTTTGTAATGTTTGGGAGATCACACCATTGCTTCACACATGCTAGGCCAATGTTTTACCACTGAGCTATGCTTCCTAATTATAATCCAAATAGTGTTTTACATAATGACGTTGAAACTTTATTTCCTAATATGTTTTTTCAAAATTATAAATGATAAACTGTGATCCATATTCTATCCACTCTAGCAATTTTTATTGTTGCTTAGAATATTCCCATTGCCTTTCCACTTCCAAACTCTTGTGTTTGTTATTGATAAAGGTTTTACTTTGCTTCTTTTCTCTCTTCGTTCCTTTTCCCTTTAAAGTTTAACTATTCTTTATCTTATTTCTTTGGGAATTAATTATCATATTTCTATTACAAATTCTTAAAATTGTAACAGGTATATACAATGCTTCATTTTCTATTTTATTTTTTCCCATTTTCACTGACTTTTGGTCCAAACTATTAGATGGATTAAAAAGAAACTTGACTCAGGACACTTTATTTTTCTCCTTCTCTTCTCTGAACTCTTTCTGTTTTTTGAAACACAATAGCAATGACATATAGCTCCTACATGGTCCATCATTGCTTCCCCTCTCACTCTCCTCTGTTGTACAGCTCAAGTTGTTAACATTCAGATTTATTATGTTACAACATTATCTATATCTTAACTCATTCCTAAATTAATTTTAGTTGTTTCAAGTATTCTCTAAAGATATTTTTCTATATATAATATCTGGGGTCTTGTTTTGTACCAGGTACAAAATATGAGTGACTATCAAACATCTATATATCTCTGTAGAATATTGGTTCACCTGCTCAATAAACTCGAATGTAAATTCAAGGAATACAGGTCAATCAGAACAATATTGTAAACTGGTGTAGCTTGAACCTTCATACTAACTTTGAAACTTATTACCATGTTTAGAAGTGAAGACAAAATAGTTCTACTATAAGAGCAGACACATAGAAGAATGTAACAGGTTTGTCAAAAAATTCTTAGTTTTATGGTCAATAGATTTTGAAATCTATCCTATGACTTTATGAAATAAAAATAGAATCTAAGATGTGTGTTTTTGCACTATTGTCTCTCAAGATTTAAAAAATGATCTTAGACTACTACCTCAATCCTTTTTTGTTTTGTTTTGTTTTTTGTCATTCATGGGGCTTGAACTCTGGGCTTAGGTGCTTTCCGTGTGCTCTTCAGCTCAACTTGAGTGCCCTACCGCTTGAGCCACAGCACCAGATCTGGTTTTCTAGTGGTTTATTGGATATAAGATTCTCTGGACGTTCCTGCCCGGGATGGCTTTAAACTGTGATCCTCAGATCTCAGACTCCTCAGTAGCTAGGATTACAGTTATGAGCCTCAGGCACCTGTCCTACCTCCATCCTTATACTAAAATTTAAAATAAAAAAATGATTGTCAAAGTAAATGTGAGATGTGAACACTTATAAAACATAAATGTAAAAATTCATGACATTGCATCAGTAAAGGTTTCTAAAAATTTGACTTGGAAAGCATTAGTGGCTAAAGAAAAGCAAGAATAAACTGGATTATATCAAGTGATAACCTTTCATAATTCAAAGGACACTATAACCAAAGTTAAAACATATACAATTAAAACATATCGAACAGATACAGGTAAGATATTTGTTAATGCTACAGTGTTAATGTTATAATGAGTCTGAATCTTAAGTATTTTTATATCTTCTAATTCTATGTAAATTTTTCCTGAATAGGATAATTCTTTAAAGAACATATGTAAATTAACAGTCAATAGGAGGAGCATATGAAATAAGCTCCTCTTTATTATTTAAGAAAAAAGAAAAAGAAAACTCACTACTATGACCCTAATATAAAAAGATGACACAAAATATAGTAATGCATTTGTGGAGAAATTGATAACCTCTACATAGCAGAATGATTTGTATAATACTGCGATCCTTTTAGCAAGCAAGATTCAAGTGTTCATAAGGTCAAAGAGAATTGTAGATGATCCAGCCATTACACTTCTATGTATGTATTAAAAAGAAGTAAAAAACTTGTTTGGACAGGGAATGTAGTTCATTGACAGTGCACTTGAATAGTATGTATGAGACCCTGGAAATAATCCCCAAAAACAAATTTTGAAAAGACACACTATAGAGGATGTATGCTGGACAAATTCCTGTAACACAATTTTATATCTACTTTAATGTCTGTTCTAAAATTTACATCATTTCTATTAGAAGAAATGCAAGTTTGTTAAAATTAGGCTTGGAAAACCTATTATTGTACAATTTACTTCCGAAGCACTGAAATGTATACAATAAAAAGAGATTATATATTGCATGTGAATTTCATGTCAGCAAAAAAAGAAAACTATTGTTAAAAATACTTCACACAAATTGCAGAATACCTAAAAAGATGTTTTCAATGTTGGCTAAAATTCTTTGTAAACTACAGTGTTTAAAACAAAGATGTGTTTTCTGTGGAATTTGAGTTTTTTTGGTCTGTTTTTTTTTGAGTTTATACAGAGATAACTCAATCAAAAATTGCATGTGATAACTGTAATATCTAGGAATTATGTATCACTTATAAGTAATTGATAACCTTTTCTGGAAGAAACTTTTAGCATATGACAGGAGACCCAAATCTATGCATCTGTATTTTATGAAAGTCATATGTTATTTGCTCAAACCAATTGCTTTTCTCTACTTCGCTAGGAAAAATATTATTCTCAAGGTAAGAGCCAAAAGCAGTGAAAAGAAACAAAATACATAATCATCTTGATTTATTTGTGAAAATATCAAATGAAATAAAAAAAATTCCACTCAAGTGACTCCAATATTAGTACCTATGAATCTGTTCCTGAATGCCAATATCAATTTAATTTTTTAAATTTTAATTTCTACAACATATAAAAACTAGAACAAGAAAATAAATATAGTCTGAGAGCAAACCAGCCTTGGACTAATATTCTTAATTGTTTTGAAATTACAAAAGAATTTATACTAAGAAGAAAATGATTTTATCCTATGGAAATCAATTAAGAATGTTTAGTATTTATTATAACTCAAATACCAAACAAGAGTATTTTATATAATCATTACAAATATCATTTTATTACTATAGTAAAATAGAATAAAATACCAGTCCCAATGTATTATCATTATTCTTAATTCCTAATCATTACCCTAAATCTCTTAAACAAACTAAATAGTCATGTCTTTAACATAAACGTAAATATTCTATACTTTTTACTCAACATTTTTCAGGGGCATATATTCATGTTTCTAAGAAATGTTCACAGCAGTTAAAAGGTGCTTTTGTGAAATTAATGTGACATATTTTGTTGTTGTTGTTATTGTTTGCAAGGCCTGTGCATTATCGCTAAGCCCTTTTATGCTCAAAGCCAGCATTCTACAACTTGAGGCACAGAGCTAATTCCCGTTTTTAGTGGTTAATTAGAGATAAGAATCTAACAAGTACTTTTTTTGGGGGGGTCCAGTCGTGGGGCCTGAGCTGTGGCCTGGGCGCCGTCCCTCAGCTCTTCAGCTCAAGACTAGCACACAACTACTTGAGCCACAGCGCCACTTTCAGCTTTTTTCTTTTTGCTTATGTGGTGCTGAGGAATCGAACCCAGGGCCTCATGCATGCAAGGCAAGCGCTCTACCCCTAAGCATTCTTCCCAGCCCTAGACTACGTTTTCTAATTATATGAGCATTTTAAATTGGCACATCTCTAGTGGTAGATTATAAAGTAATGGTTGGTCAAGTGGAGGGTATTTTCAAATGATGAAAGGAAGTGACTACTACTAAATTTTGGAGTATTTTGAGAAGGCAGTGATGATAAAATGTTCTAGAACTGAAGGTGATGTTCATAGTCCAACACATAGACATTCTATGAATCATTGTACTTTATCAAAGAATTGCAGATTGCATTTACATTAACCTTAGGATAAATTTTAGAATAGTAGTAGGTGAACCTGAGTGATAATTTAGAATTTAAAATCAGAGAGTTCTGTAATAAATGAGTTTAGTATGTTGATGAATAAGACTATCAATAAAATATTATCTGTAACATATCCTCTGCGTGATGATGTGTGACATTGCTAGCCAGTGAATATTCTACAAAATTATGTAAATTGAGGGATGAAATAGGATTGAGAGGAATGAGGGATAATAAACCTCAAGGTGCATTGCATTATCCATGAAATGTGTCTTAGTAGTGGACTGTTTGCTTTGCATGTATGAAGCACAGGGTCTGATTCCTCAGTACTACATAAACAAAAAGAGCTGGAATTGGCACTGTGACACAAGTCGTAGAGTGCTAGCATGAGGAAAAGAATTGCAAGACATTGCCAAGGCCCTGAGTTCAAGCCCCATGATTAGCTAAAAATAAAAAAGGTGCATTGTATTAAGCCAGGCACTAGAGGCTCATGCTTGTTTTCCTATACACTCAGGAGGCTCACGATGGAAGTTTGAAGTCAACCCTGGCAGAAAAGTCTGTGAGATTCTTATCTCCAATTAAATGTCAGAAAAATCTGAAATTGCTGCTGTGCCTCAAGTGATAGAGTTCTAGTGTTCATCCAAAGGAGCTCAGGGACAACACCCAGACCCAGAGTTCAAACCTCAGGAGTGAAAAAAGAAAAAAAAACTCACTTTAAACTATTCATAAACTGCTTTGTCAAACAGCAATTCTCATTTCAACTACTTAAAATTAATTTAAAAATATGATAAGAATAAAATACGAATCATTTTGGGAACAAGACATAGAATTGAAAGGTTGTTTACAGGGGACAAAGTAAATTTTATATCAGGCACTTTGAGTTGAAATTTGTTCTTCAGTCTTCTTACATTTATGAAAGTGATATTACTGCCAGTTATGGATAAATTTCCTTGAGGAACAAATTGTATTCTACTTTCTTTTCATAGGAAACCATACAGGTGATTTTTTTTTGTCTCTCTTTTTTTTTTTAAATTGTGAAAATACCTTACATAGGGGTTACAATTACATGGGCAAGGTAAAGAGTACATTTCTTTTCAAGCATTGTTGCCTCCTCCTTTGTTTTCCTTTCCCAACCTTTCCCATCTCCCTCTCATCCCCCAAGGAAAGTTGTACATTTCAGTTTTGGAAATAAAATCTTGTACATCTCATTGTTCCAATGGGTCCATCTGTATCCCTATTTAAAACAAGCTCTGTTTTCCCTCAGGGGGATGGATATACAAAGCAAAAAAAAATCATCTTATAGGTATGTTAGGAACAATCACAAGAAAGAAAAACAATTGAATCCTTATCTTGGGGTTCATTTAGACTAACATCAACTTAACTGACCATTTCTGCTGGTCTCAGACATAAATTAGTTACAGCAAATAAGGGAACCATTGGACTTACATTTCTTTGGGCCGGGCTTACTTCACTTAATTTAATTTTTTCCAAGTCTTTCCACTTCCTAGCAAATGGGGCAATGCCATTCTTTCTGATGGGGGCATAGAATTCCATTTTTTATATATACCACGTTTCCTTGATACATTCATCTACTGTTAAATAAATCTGTGATAAACATGGTTGTGCTTATAGCTTTGTTTGTGAACATTTGGGTAAATGACCAAAAGTGGGATTGCTGGGTCATAGGTTTGCTCTATGTGGAGTCTTTTGAGGAACCTCCATACTACTTTCCAAAGTGGTTGAACAAGTTTACACTCCCACCAAGAATGCAGCAAGGTTCCCTTCTCTCCACATCCCCTGCCGCATCTGTTCTTATTAGAGTTCTTGATAGCCATTCTAACAGGGTGAGGTGGTATCACAATGTTGTTTTTATTTGCATTTCTTTTATGGCTAGGGAGGTTGAGTATTTCTTCATATGTCTATTGGCCATCCTTCTTTCTTCTTCAGAGAAGTTTCTCTTTAAGACTTTAGCTCGATAGTTTTTGTCCTTCCCCTCCACAAATTATACCAACATCAAATACAGTGAAAGCAGAGGTTACACCGTGGGGGAGAGACATTAGTGGTTATGTCAAAAAATGAACTTTACAACTTTGGTGGGGGGGAGTTGGGTGGGGTAAAGATCGGGTTGGGGGAGGTAGGAGGACTATGGGAATGGATGGGAAGGGGAAATAAACAGGAAGAAACAATGCTTGAACAGAAAGGTACCGTTATCTTGCTCATGTAATTGTAAATCCTCTGTACGGTATTCTCATAACAAAAAAAGGAAGAAAGAAAATAATAACCCCCGCAAAAAAAGAAATGTACTCATTACCTTGTTCATGTAACTGTAAACCCTCTTTACAGAATTTTCACAATAAAAACCAATTTTAAAAAAAGAAAAAAAAAGACTAGCTCACTTATTTATTGGGCAGTTGTTTCTTTGAAGATTTGTTGTTGGGGAATTCTATTTTTTGAGTTCCAAGTATATTTTAGATATGACACCGTTGGAAGATCTTCGCCCAATCCGTGGGCTTTCTCTTGATCTTGCTAGCTAGGTTCTTTGCCATGCAGAAGCTCTGCAATTTCATGCAATCCCATTTGTCCAACATTTATTTGAATTGTTGTGTTTCTGGGTATCTATTAAGAAAATTTCGGCCTGTGCCAAGGAGACCTAGGGTAGCTCATATTCTCTCCTCTAATGTTTTCAGAATTTCTGCTTTGACCCCTAGGTCTTTGAACCATTTGTAGTTGATTCTGCTGCAGGGTGATATATAAGGATCTAGCTTTAGCTGTTTACAAGTAGTTAACCAATTTTGCCACCACCATTTACTGAAGAGGCTGTCTTTCTTCCATTCTAGTTTTTTAGCTCCCTTACCGAGGATTAAGTGCTTATATGTCTGTGAGTTCATTTCTGAGTTTTCATATCTATTCCATTGGTCCTGAGGTCTGTTCTTCTGTCAGTACCAAGCTGTTTTGATTACTATGCCTTTGTAGTAGTGTTTGAAATTTGGTATTTATATTCCTCTTGCAGTGATCTTTCTGTTGAGGATCGTTTTAGTTATTCCGGGTCTTTTATTGTTCCATATGAATTTTGGGATTTCCTTTTCTATTTCGTGGAAGAATAAGTTTGGAATTTTGATAGGTGTCGCATTGAATTTGTATATAGCCGTGGGAGGTATCGCCATTTTCAAGATGTTGATCCTTCCAAACCAGGAGCATGGGAGGTTTTTCCACTTCCTATATTCTGTTTTGTTGCATTTTTCAGGTTTTTAAAGTTTTCGTCATAAAGATTTTCACTTCTGAGGTTCCGGGAAGATGGCCGAGGAGAAGCTGGAGTCTAAGCAAGCTCTCACATAGAAAGCAGTTTTAGAGTTCCAGGGAAGAGTCCTAAGCCAGAGAATCACACCAAGTGTGCCATCACAGGACAGAGAGTTAGGCCAGAGAGGAGAAACCAAGGCAAGGAGACACATCTGAGCTCTGGCCGGCTGCCGCCATGGCAGCAGCTGCAGTGGTGGTGGCGGCCACTGCCATACCTGAGCCACAGAGAGTACGGGACGAAGGAGCCAGATGCAGTGGGTGAGCAGATTCTACTCAACACCAGCAAGAACTGACAAGGAGCGAACATCTTCATCCTGCAGGTCACAGACCAGAGACGACCCAGGAACCAAGACTTGGCATAAGCAGAAGCCTGACGTCCTCACTCCTTCTCTGAGAGCAACGGAGGGAAGGCCACCCCTCCCCACCTCAGCACCAGAGATCTCCATCTTGGATACCGACAAAGCTCAGAGGAGCTGCTAGCTCCAACTCAGGCCTTGGAATAAAACTAGTCATTTAGCAGGTCACAAAAACTTAACGGCGGCATGACCTGACAGACTCAGCTCCACCTAGGGAAAAGTCACCCAGCTCGGGCGCCAGCCCTAGGAGTGGGTTTCTTCACTGGGTAATCAGAGCCAGAGGCTGCCCCTCCCTCTAGCAGTCTTGACAATCAATTGAAAATAAGTAAACAGAAACCCTGAGAATGGCTCCAGGCTGGGCTCTGTGAGTTTTTCACAAACTAGCCCCCCGGAAAAACTGCTGTCTGTTGAAAGGCCTCAACTCTACCCAGAACCTAGCCCCATCACTGAATCCCCCTCTTTTGTGATACTCAAAGCAGATCTGCCTCCCAATGAACTAGCCTGGGAGGAGGATCGCCAAATCCTGGGTAAAGCAGAGTATTTTTCTGCGTGTTCAAACAAACTGACTTAAGAAACCAACCAAGCCACAGGACTACAAGAGACCAGAGACTCCAACAAGAGGCTGGTTAGGGACACAAGGGAGATACAGAATTTATCCCACCCTTACAAAAAAAATCAAAGAAATTTTTTCTCTTCTTCTTCTTCTTCTTCTTCTTCTTCTTCTTCTTCTTCTTCTTCTTCTTCTTCTTCTTCTTCTTCTTCTTCTTCTTCTTCTTCTTCTTCTTCTTCTTCTTCTTTTTGGTACCTCATATAAAATTTTTTTTCTGTTCTAAAACTTTTTTAATCTTTAATTTTTGCCTTTTTAAAAATGAATTGTTTTCCAGATTTTTTTTCCTCTTATAATTGTTATTTTAGGGATATGTGAGTGTGTGTTTTTCTTTTTTGTTGTTTTATTTCTCTTTTTTTTCTTTTTAAATTATCTTTTTGTTTTTTGTATAGCTCTACTGAACTTCAGGTTTTTATTTCTTCCTTTCTTATCCTTTTCACCTTCTCCTCTCTTTCGTTCTTCTATATGTGACATAATTCTTGTCCTGCACATCCTCAGATAAACCCGAAGTTGACTATTAGACACTATCCCCCATTGTGTACACACTTAATCCACAAATTTATAACTCAATTCAAAACCTCTGAGACATAAATTCCTTAATAGCAGCTCTACCTCTTGATACCTATATAATATTTTAAGCATATTTATTTTTAAGTTTTTCACATCTCATTTATATCCCTCCCCTTTTCTCAATATATTCACGTTGTCTCTAAATAGATTGTTATCTTATCTACATAATATTGTTAATTTTTACTTTTCTATTTTTTCTGGTCTCTTTTCTTTTCCCTTTCGCTTTCTTCTTTTTTTCTCTCTCTCTACTTTCATCCTACCCATCCTATTTCCTGCTTTGAGATTAGGACTTAGTTAACTCTCCCTGAGACTCCCCACATCAATCTATTCCTATTTTTACCCACATCTCCCCCTAACCATAATAATTTCTGGTTTTCCAAATTCTTCTTTGAGGTTCATAGTCCATTAATATATAGTTGTTTGATGTTGAATAGATGTATCTGTTGAACTAGATTGTATCTCTAGACTATTGACTATGCATATTCAGACTTTGGTTGATGCTTGCCTTAAGATAGTGTTCTAGGACAAAACTGGTGCTATTTTCATCTCAAATGGGCAGAGTAAGCCCAAAAAACACAAGGAAAATGACAAATCCGGGTATCTCAATTCCCAATCTTGATAATCAGGGGAGAGAACAGATAATGAATAATCCAGAGGAGAGTTCCCAAATAACTCTACAAACACTGCTGGCAAACATGATAAATGAAAAGTTTGAAAGCATACAAAGGACTTTGTATGAACGTGATAGGGAGAGGGAGGAGGCAATCCAAAAGTTTATAGGAATATCATAAGTGTGAGAAAGCTACTCAAAAACTGATACAGAAATTGCATGAGCAGCTTTAAAATACTCAAAGACAAAGGCAGGAATGGCGTGAGCAGGCTGAGAACACTCAAAGAGAACTACAGGAATCCCATGAACGGGAGGAATCTAATCAAAGAATAATAAAGGAATTGAGTGAGCAGGAAGAGAATACACAAAGATCACTAAGCAATTCATGGAATCCATAAACAAAGAGCTGAAGGAAGTCAGGAAGACCACAAAGGGAATGCTGAATGGAACTATACAGAAGGAATGGGAATCCAAGGAAACCATAACCAATCAACTAAGTAATTTTAGAATAAACACTGAACACCAAATAAAGGAAGTAAACAATTTCAGACAAGATCTAAAACAAAGCTTCAACAAAGAGTTTGAAGCCATCAAACCTGACCAATTAGAAGGAAAAGAGATAAAAAGCAAAGTAGAAAGTTTGATAATAGGTGAGACCATGCAGAGGATTGAATCTCAGGGATTGAAAACAGGCTAGATATTATAGAGAAAGAACATAAAACCATCCAAGACAACTATCAACCAAGAATACTGTACCCAGCTAAACTCTCTTTCATAACTGAAGGCCAATTAAAATTTTCCATACCAAAAAAAAATTGAAACGATACATCTCCACCAAAACACCCTACAGAAAGTTATTAAAGATGTCCTACACATAGAAAACCAACAGGATCACAATAAAGGCCAAGAACCTGCACCCAAACTGAGAATCCAAGAACCATAGGAATAACCCAGTTTTCACAGCCCCCAAGAAGGTGGATAACATGGCAGGAACTCCCAAATACTTCTCAGTCCTATCTCTTAACGTTAACGGACTGAACTCTTCAATTAATCGACATAGACTGTCTAGTTGGATTAAAAAACAAAACCCTTTTATCTGCTACCTTCAAGAGTCACATCTTGCCCTTAAAAACAAACACATTTTCAATGTGAAAGGCTGGAACAAAATCTACCAAACAAACGGCCCCAATAAACAGGCAGGAGTTGCAATCCTAATATCAGATAAAATAGACTTCAAATTAAAATTCGTGAAAAGAGATAAAGAAGATCGCTACATACTAATTAAGGGATCTCTCCTTCAGGAGGATATTACAATTCTAAATATGTACTCGACAAACAATGGAGCACCCAAATTTGTGCAAGAAACACTATTTCCCCTCAAATCCCATATAGATCCAAAGACATTAATTGTTGGGGATTTTAACACACCACTCTTCCCACTAGATAGATCAACTCGGCAAACACTCAACAGAGAAACTGCAGATCTAAGCAGCTGCATAGATCAACTAGATTTAACAGATATCTACCGAATATTTCACCCAGCAACATCAGAATACACGTTTTTCTCAGCAGCACATGGAACATTTTGAAAAATAGACCGCATTTTAGGCCACAAAACAAACTTGTCTAAATTCAGAAGCATTGAAGTTATACCTTGCATTCTCCCTGACCACAAGGGAATAAAATTAGAACTCAACACCAAAAGCAACCAAAGAAAGTCAGGTATCACATGGAGGCTGAACAACACATGCTGAATCATGAGTGGGTCATGGAAGAGATTAGAAATGAAATTCAAATGTTCATGCTATTCAACAAAAATGAACACACAAATTACCAGCTCCTCTGGGACACATCAAAGGTAGTACTCAGAAGCAAGTTTATAGCTCTGAGCTCCTACATCAACAAATTGGAGAGATCTGAAACCAACAATTTAATGACACATCTAAACCTCCTTGAAAAAGAGCAGCAAGATAAACCCCAATCCAGCAGACAGAAAGAAATAATTAAAATTAAATCAGAATTAAATGAATTAGAATTCAAAAAACTATAGAACGAATCAACAAAACAAAGAGTTGGTTCTTTGAAAAAATTAACAATATTGACAGACCCTTAGCAAATCTTATCAGAAACAAAAGAGAACACACCCAAATAAATAAGATCAGAGTTGAGAATGGAAACATCACCACGGAAACAATCAAGATTCAGAACATTATAAGGGAATATTTCTCAATACTTTATGCTAATAAGTTTGGGAAATTGTCAGAAATGGACCTTTTCCTAGCAAATATTGACATGCCAAAACTAAACCAAGATGAGTTAAACCAGCTTAACAGGCCCATATCAAGCATTGAAATAGAAACAGCAATAAGAGACCTCCCAGCTAAGAAAAGTACAGGACCAGATGGTTTTACAGCAGAATTCTTCAAGGCCTTCAAAGCAGAGCTCACAACAATACTCCTCCAACTCTTCAATGAAATTGAAAGAGAAAGTTCACTACCGAACACATACTATGAAGCCATCATAACCTTCATCCCAAAAGCAGGATGGGACTCATCAAAGAAAGAGAACTATTGACCCATTTCTTTGATGAATATTGATGAAAAACTTCTCAACAAACTTGGCCAATCGACTTCAAAAATTCATCCAAAAAATCATACACCACGATCAAACAAGATTCATTTCAGGGATGCAAAGCTGGTTCAATATACACAAATGAATTAATATTATTCATTACATCAACAGGAGCAAGAATAAGAACCACATGGTTTTCTCAATAGATACAGAAAACGCATTAGACAAGATCCAACAACCATTTAAGAAGAAGGTTTTGAAAAAATTAGGAATCCATGGAACATTCCTCAATACAATAAAGGCTGTATATGATAAACCTACAGCCAGCATTATACTTCATGGTGAAAAAATAAAGCTATTTCCTCTTAACTCAGGAAGGACAAGGATGTCCACTCTTTCCACTTATCTTCAACCTAGTATTAGAATGCCTAGCTACAGCAATAAGACAAGATGCAGATATAAAGGGGATCCAAATAGGGAAAAAAGAAATAAAACTCTCCCTCTTTGCAGATGACATGATCTTGTATTTAAAGAATCCCACAGACTCCACTTCCAAATTACTCAAGCTGATTCAAAACTTTGGCAAAGTACCAATGTACAAAATTAACCCCCAAAAACCAATGGCTGTTCTATATGCTAAAAAAGTGAAAAGTGTGGCTGAAATTAGGAATGCAACTCCATTTGTAATAGTGCCACAAAAAATAAAACACCTAGGAATTAACTTAACCAAAGAAGTGAAGGACCTCTTTGATGAAAACTTTAAAATCTTGAAAAAGGAATTTAAAACAGAACTTAGAAAATGGCAAAACCTCCCATGCTCCTGGATTGGAAAGATGAACATCGTGAAAATGGCAAAACTTCCCAAGGCTATCTACAAATTCCATGCTATACTTATCAAAATTCCAGCCTCATTCTTCAAGAAAATAGAAGAGGCAATTCAATAATTCATATGGAACAATAAAAGACCCCGAATACCAAAAACGCTCATAAACAGAAAAACACTGCTCGAGGAATATCAATACCAAATTTCAAACTTCACTATAAAGCCATAGTAAACAAAACAGCTTGGTATTGGCATAAGAACAGACCTCAGGACCAATGGAATAGAATTGAAAACCCAGAAATGAACCTACAGACCTATAGCCATCTAATCTTCGATAAGGGAGCTAAAACAACAGTATGGATCAAAGACAGACTTTTCATTAAATGGTGCTGGCAACATCGGTTAACTACTTGTAGAAAACTAAAGCTAGATCCTTATATATCACCCTGCACCACAATCAACTCCAAATGGATCAAAGATCTCAAAGTCAAAGCAGATACTCTGAAAACATTACAGGATGGAATAGGAGAAACCCTAGGTCTCCTTGGTTCAAGCTGAAATTTTCTTAATAGAGACCCAGAAACACAACAAATCAAAGAAAGGTTGGACAAATGGGATTGCATAAAGTTGCAGAGCTTCAGCATGGCAAAGGACATAGCTTGCAAGATCAATAGAAAACCCACGGATTGGGAGAATATCTTCACTAGCCATACAACAGACAAGGTTCTCCTATCTAAAATATATTTCAAACAAAAAAATAGATCCCCCAACAACAAATCCTCAAAGAAACAACTGCCCAATAATTAAGTGGGCTAAAGACTTAACGAGAAAATTCTCTGAAGAAGAAAGAAGGATGGCCAATAGACACATGAAGAAATGCTCAACATCCCTAGCCATAAAAGAATTGCAAATATAAACAACAATGAGATATCACCTCACTCCAGTAAGAATGGCAAAAATCAAGAACTCTAACAACAGATGCTGGATTGGATGTGGACAGAAGGGAACCTTACTTCATTGTTGTTGGGAATGTAAACTTGTTCAACCACTTTGGAAAGCAGTATGGAGGTTCCTCAAAAGACTCCACATAGAGCTCCCCTATGACCCAGCAATCCCACTTTTGGGCATTTACCCAAATGTTTACAAACAAGACCACACTAAAGCTACCAGCATAACTATGTTTATTGCAGCATTATTTACCATAGCTAAGATATGAAACCAGCTCAGACACCCCTCAGTAGATGAATGGATCAAGAAAATGTGGTATATATACACAATGGAATTCTATGCCTCCATCAGAAAGAATGACATTGCCCCATTTGTTAGGAAATGGAAAAACTTGGAAAAAATTATATTAACTGAATTAAGCCATGCCCAAAGAAACATAGGTCCCATGGTTTCCCTTATTTGCAATATCTTGTATATGTATGAGACAAGAGGAAAAGGTCAGATAAGGTGATGTTAGGAAAATGATCCCTGAGATATGTATTTTAATGTTTTTTTTCCTTTCATGCATTTTTTCTAAAGCATTAATAAGATTATCTCTTTCTTAGCTTTGTATGTCCCTTCCCCACAGTATAACCCCTGCTTTCACTATATTTGATGTCAGTATAACTTGTAGAGGAGATGGGGAAAAACAAGTCGTTTAAGGATACAGTTGGACCTGTTGCAACAATGAGAAGTACAGATTGTCTTGTCAAAAACGAGCTTTATAATGTTGTTCCTGGGGGGAGGGGAAGGCGTGGAGGATTGTGTGGGGGGATGGAGGTCGAGGCTGGGAAGGGATGTGAAGGGTAAACATAGGAGGAGGCTGCAATGCTTGATAAGAAATGTACGCAATAACCTGCCCATGTAATTGTAACCCCTCTGTAGATTGTGTTCACAAAAAAAAAGATTCTTCACTTCTTTTATTAAGTAAATTTCTATGTATTTTATATTTTGTGTGGCTATTTTGAATGCCGTTGCCTTCCTGATTTCACCCACGCTTTACTCAGTGTTGTCATACACATAAGCCATTGATTATTGAGGATTAATTTTATACCCTGCTTCTTTGCCAAAGTTTTGAATCAGCTTCAGTAATTTGGAAGTGGAGGCTGTCGGATTCTTTAAATATAAAATCATGTCATCTGCAAAGAGTTTTACTTCATCTTTCTCCACTTGGAACCCCTTTGTGTTTCCATCTTGTCTTATTGCAGTAGCTAAGCATTCTTATACTAAGTTGAAAAGTGGAGAGAATGGACATCCTTGTCTCATTCCTGAGTTAAGAGGAAATGGCTTTATTTTTCCACCATTAAGTATAAGTATGTTTGTCATATACAGCTTTTATTGTGTCGAGTAATGTTTCCTGGATTCCTAATTTTTTCAGACCCATCATCCTAAAGGGTTTGGTGGATCTTGTCAAATGCTTTTTCTGCATCTGTTGAGATAACCATATGGTTCTTATCCTTGCACTTTGTTGATGTGATGAGTTATATTAATTGATTATGTATATTGAACCAGCATTGCATCCCAGAAATGAAAACTGTTAGATTGTGATGTACGATTATTTGGATGAATTTTTGAAGTTCATTGACCAAAATTTTGTGGAGACGTTTTGCGTCAATATTCATCAGAGAAATGGGTTTATAGTTCTCTTTATTTAATGAGTCCCTGCCTGTTTTTGGAATAAAGGTTCTTACGGCTTCATAGAATAAGTTCTGTAGTGAATTTTCCCTTTCAGTTTCATTGAAGAGTTGGATTATTGGTTTGCGCTCTGCTTTGAAGGACTTGTGGAATTCCACTGTAAATCCATCTGGTCCTGGGCTTTTCTTTGATGGGAGGTCTCTTATTGCTGTTTCTATTTCAATACTTGATATGGGCCTGTTAATATGGTTTATCTCATTTTAGTTTATTTTTGGCATGTCCACATTTGCTAGGAAAAGGTCCATTTATGCCAAGTTCTCAAACTTATTAATATAAAGTTTTGAGAAACATTCCCTTATAATGTTCTGAATCTTGTTGTTTCTGTGGTGATGTTTCCATTCTCATCTCTGAATTTATTTATTTGGGTGTGTTCTCTTCTTGTTCTTATAAGATTTGCTAACGGTCTTTCAGTTTACTTAATTTTTTTGAAGAACCAAATCTTTGTTTTGTGGATTCTTTCTATGGACTTTTTAAAAATGGTAATTCGTTTAATTCCTATTTAATTTTAAGTATTTGTTTCCATCTACTGGAGTGGGGTTTATCTTGTTGCTTTTTTTCGAGGAGGTTCAAATATCTCACAAAATTGCTGGTTTCAGATCTCTCCAATTTGTTGATGTAGGAATTCGGAGCTATAAACTTGCCTCTGAGTACTGTCTTTGCTCTGTCCCAGAAGTGCTGGTAATTTGTGTTTTCATTTTTGTTGGTTATCATGAATATTTGAATTTACTTTCTATTCTCTTCCATGACACACTGGTGATTCAACAGTATGTTGTTCAGCCTCCATATGTTACAGGACTTTTTTTGGTGGCCTTTGGTGTTGAGTTCTAATTTTATTCCCTTGTGATCTGAGAGAATGCACGGTAAAACTTCATTGTTTTTGAATTTGGACAAGTTTGCTTCATGACCTAAAATGGGGTCCATTTTGGAAACTGTTCGTTGTGAGGCTGAGAAAAACGTGTATACTGATGCTGCTGGGAGAAATATTCGGTAGATGTCTGTTAAATCTAGTTGATCCATGCAGTTGTTTAGATCTGCAGTTTGTTAAGTTTTGCTGACTTCATCTGTCTTGTGGGTATAGTGGTGACTTAAATTCTTCAACAATTTATGTCTTTGGATGTATGTGAGCTTTGAGGGAAAGTAGTGTTTCTTGGATAAATCTGGGTGATCCGTTGTTTGCCAAATAGAGATTTAGAATTGTAATATCCTACTGAAGGGGAGATCCCTTAATTAGTACGTAGCAACCTTCTTTATGTCTTCTCACTAATTGTAATTTGAAGTCTAGTTTATCTGATATTAGGATTTCCACTCAAGCCTCTTTTTGGGGCCATTGGCTTGGTAGAATTTATTCCAGGCTTTCACTTTCAAAATGTGTTTGTTTGTATGAGCAAGTTGTGACTCCTGAAGGCAGCAGATAGAAGGATCTTGTTTTTTAATCCAAACTAAATAGTCTATCACTTAATTGGAGAGTAAGTCCGTTAATGTTGAGTGTTAGTACTGAGAGGTGTTTGGGAGTTCCTGCAATGTTATCCACCTTAGGTGCTGGAGCAACTAGTTTCTTCCTATAGTTCTTGGATTCTCAGTTTGGGTGCAGTTTCTTGGTCTTTACTGTGGTCTTGTTGGTTTTCTGTGTAGGACATCGTTTAGTATCTTTCATTGGGCTGGTTTGATGGAGATATATTGTTTCAGGTTTTCTTTGCTATGGAAGGTTTTTATTTTTCCTTCGGTTATGAAGGAGAGCTTAGCTGGGCACAGTATGATTGATTGATAGTTGTTCGTCTTTAGGACATGGCCTACATCATTCCAGGCTCTTGCTTTAATTGTCTCCGCTGAGAAATCTGAGGTGATGCTAATTGGTTTCCCTTTGTAAGTAGTTCATCTATTCTACTTGACAGCTTTAAGGATTTTTTCCTTGGAATTGATCCTGTGTGGATTATAATGTACTGGTGAGATATCCTGTCCTAGTTGGGTCTATTTGGGGTTCTACAAGTTTCTTGTATCTGAATAGGCCTATCTTTTTGCGTGTTTGGGAAGTTCTTTGCTATGATCATGTTAACCAAATTTGCTAGACCATTAAATTCTGTCTCTGGGGACTGGGAAAGTGGCTCAGTGTTAGAGCTCTGGCCTTGCATGCATGAGGCACTGGTTTTGGTTCCTCAGCACCATATAAGCAAAGAGAAAAAAAAGCCAGAAGTGGTGCTGTGGCTCAAGTGGTAGAGCGCTAGCCTTGAGCTGAAGAGCTGAGGGACATCGCCCAGGCCCACAGTTCAGGAACCCACGACCGGACCAAAAAAAAATTCTGTCTCTAGGTACTCCTCTACACACATTATCCTCAGAGTAGGCCTTCTGAGAGTGTCTTCCAAATGTTGAATAGATCTATCATATTTCTTGGATTTCCCTTGGATAGTTTATATTCTTTCTCTGTAATAACCTGGCTGTCCTCAATCCCTCAGATTTGCTCCTCTGCATGGTCTAACCTATTGTCAAGACTTTCTACTTTGTTTTTTATTTCTTTTCCTTCTAATTGGTCAGCTTTGATGGCTTCAAATTCTTTGTTGGAGCTTTGTATTAGATCTTGTATGAACTTCTTTACCTCCTTAATTTGGGGTTCAGTGTTTATTCTCAAATCACTTAGTTGCCTGGTTATGTTTTCCCTGGACACACAGTCTTTCTGTTGGGCTCCATTCAGCATTCCCTTTGTGGTCTCCCTGAATTCTTTCAGTATTCTGTTTATGGATTCCATGAATGCCTCTGTTGATCTTTTTCTATTGTCATCCCGCTCTCCCAAATCCGGTATTACACTTTGATTAGCTTCCTCATGTTCATGCAATTCCTGTAGTTCTCTTCGACTGTTCTCAGTCTGCTCACGCAATTCCTTTATTTCTTTTTGACTGTGCTCAACCTGCTCACGCAATTCCTGTATCAATCTTTGAGTAGCTTCCTCACTCTCATGAGATTCCAGTATTAATCTTTGGTTTCCCTCTCTCTCCATATCACACTCACATTGAATCCTTTGCAGATTTTCAATCTTTTTATTCATCATGTTTACCAGTAGTGTTTGTGGAGATTTTTGGGAACTCTCTTCTGGATTATTCATTAACTATGCTGTCAACAAATTTTCATGAGTGGGAATAAGGATACCTGGACTTGCCATTTTCCTTGTGTTTTTCCTGCTTGTTCTGCCTATTTGGTATGAAAGTAACACCAATTTTTTGCTAGAACAAAATTTTAAGGAACGCATCATCAAACTTCTGTAGTTTCACAGACAAAAGTCAGCAGATAAATCTAGTTCAACAGATACAATCTATTCAACATCAAAAAACTATGGCTTAATGAGCTAAGAACAGCAAAGAAGAATTTGGCAAACCACAAATTATTTATTTTAGTGAGAAATGTGGGCAAAAATTTAAATTTAAAAAGTGAAACACTTAAAAATTATGTGTTTAAAGATGATATTGAGAGGAGAAAAGGATAGGATGAGAGGAAAGGAGGGATAGAAAGGAGACATAAAAAACTATAAAATAAAAATTCTTAAAAGTAGTTACTTGAAAATTATATAGGTATAAAGAGATATAATCCTGCTCTTAAAGAATTTTAGCCTAAGAGGTTGTGAACTGAGTAATAAATTTCTGGATTAAGTATGTACCCAACGGGGCATAATGTCTAATATTGGACGATGAGTAAATATCTGGGGATGATCAGAATAGCAATTAAGTCTCACAGAAAAGAAAGGGAAAGAAATAAGTACCAAAAGGTCAGAAGAGATTTTTTTTAAAAAGCCCCCCACACACACACATTTACACTTAAAATAATAATGATGAGAAGAAAAAAAATTAATAGAAAATATTATTTAAAAAAATTAAAATTAAAGAAAGGTACAAAAAAGAGTTCTTTGATTTTTTGGGGGGCGGGAGGGTAGAATGTGACAATACTCTATTTCCCCTGTGTCCATAACCAGTCTCTTGGTGGAGTCTCTGGTCTGCTTGTGATGTTTGTTTTTCCTGTGGCTTGATTAGTTGCTTAAGTCAGTTTGTTTGAGCAGGCGGAAAATTGCTCGCCATTACCCAGAATTTTGAGATCTTCCTCCCAGGCTAGTTCAGTGGGAGGGAGATCTGCTTTGAGTATCACGAAAGAGGGAGATGGCTGTGTCTTCTAATTTTGAGATGCTGTAATGAGGCTAGATTCTGGGTAGGGTTGAGGCCTTTCAACAAACAGTAGCTTTTCCCTGAGGTGCTAGCTCCTGAGACACACAGAGCCCAGCCTGCAGCCATTCTCAGGGTTTATGTTTACTGAATTTCAATTGATTGTCTCAGCTGCTGTAGGGAGGGGCAGCCTTTGGCTCTGTTTTCCTAGTGAAGAAAGTCACTCCTGCAAGGGCGGGGCTGCTTTGCCTGGGCTGGGTGACTTCTCTTGGGTGGAACTGATCCTGGCAAGTCAGGTTCCTGTTATCTCCTAAATGGATCTTGTTTTCTTCCAAGGCCTGAGTTGGAGATAGCTTTTCAAATGGGCCTTTGTTAGTATAAAAGTTGGAGATCTCCGGTGGTGGTCTTACCTCCTCAGCTCCCTGAGAAGGAGTGAGGATGTCATCGTTCTAGTCATGTCAGTGTCTTGGTTCCTGGGCCATCTCTGGTTTGCGATCTGCAGTATGAAGATATCTGCTCCTTGTCGGTTCTTACTGGTATTGAGTAGAATCTGCTGTCCCACTGTGTCTGGCATCTTTGTCCTGGACTCTGTGTTATAGGTATGGTGGCTATGGCAGCTGCCAATGCTGCCACCACCGCCACAACCGTGGCTACCAGCAAGTGATATATCTCCTTGCCTGGATTTTCCTTCTCTGGCCAAACTCTCTGTACTGTGATGGGACACTTGGTGTGATTCTGTAGCCTAGGACTGTTCACTGGAACAGTAAAACTGCTTTCTATGTGAGAGCTTGTTTAGCCTCTAGCTTCGCCTCTACTCTCTCCCTCTGAACACATTTTTTGCCTCTTATTGAAGTATATCTGATATTTTAAAGTAGATTTGTCCAAATATAATATTAATTTAATCAATTATTTCATTAGGACAATGTTGGCCAGATTTATTTCCAGTAAATCTTATCCCTTAAAATAAATGAGAACATGCTGTGTCAGTCTCCTATTAATATGACAAAATACTTTATAAAATTAACTTCAAAGGAGGAAAGATTAATCTTGGTTTCTGATTTTATACATTTCAATTTACATTTATTATCCTCATTGCTTTTGGTTGGTGGTGGTACAGTACCCCACATCAGGAACATGTGATGGCGTATGTGTATTCAAGGAAGTGAGGAAGTTAAGAAAAGGAAGAATAGGAGTAGGACAGGGAGAAAGGGGAGGAGGGGAAGGAGAGGAAGAAGGAAAAGTAGAAGGAGACAGAGAAGTAAATGAAGGAAGAGGAAGAAAGGACTTTGATCTTAAATCTTCTTTGATCACAAGTTCTCAGTGACCTAATCTCTATAACTATGCCCACCTGAAAGGTTTCACCTCTTTATGGCAACATAGTGAAACCTAATTATTAATCCCAATCCTTTATTATTTCAGATTTAATTTCTGGGTACATCTTTCAATACAATTGTGATAACTTCTGTTCCTAAATATAAGAGATGCTATTTGGCATAGAGGTGGTTTGCTTATACCATTGCTGGAGAGATGAATGAAATATTTTGAGCTCAAATACATTTTATTTAGCAGATAAAGAAGCTCCTAGAGGTTTCATTTTGTGACCTTCAAAAATGACTATTTCATCTAATTCATAATGACTTGAATTTTTCATAATATTATGGCATTTCCATTCAAGTATTTGTCATTGATAGTGAGGTTTTTTACTTCAAGTTGAAGGAAAAATAAATACTATCACGATCATTAATCAGAATTATTCTTTAAAGAGTAGGTATAATATGAATTTCCTACCATTCAAAAATTAGTCATATTCAAGTCTATAGGAATAATTGGATAAGTGATTATATATCTTGATTTAGTTATCTTATACTGAGGTTGATTCAATTTCTAAAAATCACTGTTGACATAAAATACATCAAATTCAGTGTTTCTCTGAAATGACTTGGTAATCAAACCTCAGAAATACATGACTAGTAACAAAGATATTTATATACTCACAAAATGTATGAATCTACAAAACCTAAAAAAGTTTAGGTTTAAAAGAAAATAAAATCATGTGACCACAATATATAATATTTAATTTAATGAAAAATTGCTTCATTCAGCCTTACAGAGCCTTTTGATTTTAGCTTACATGAGAAATTTGATTAACGATTCCTTTTTTGCTTTTGAATAATAGAATATGTCAATTTGTTTAAAGATTCTGTCATTTAAACTTTGAGTGCATATTTTTTCATAAAACTGAAAAATATTTTTCACACTGCAATTCAGGTTTAATAACAATATCTAAATGTTAATTTGTTAAATTGAGCCTCTACAATTCAAATAATACAATTTATTTATTATTAGATATATTAAATCTGTGCTAAATATGGATGTCTCAAGCTTGTAATTCTCGCTACTCAATTAGCTGGGGTTCAAGGTCAGCTTTGCCAAGAAAGTTTGTGAGACACATCTCAATTATTCAAACACACACATCACAACACACACATACACACACACACACACATACACACACACACAAAGCCAGAAATAGAATGGTGACTCAAATGATAGAGCAATACCCTTGAGGAAAAAAACAACAACTAAGAGATAGTTCTTGAGTTAAAATCACAAGAACAACACACACACACACACACACACACACACGCACACATACAATATTATGTCTAAATGCTTACTTTAGTTTGAAGAAATAAACAATATAATGAAATGTAATATTTGTTACATATCTTGGAACATTTGAGAAGTTGTTTTCAGTATAATTCGTCTTAAGATATAACATAGGTTATTAAATTTAATATTAATCTAGTTAGTGTTTATAATGACTCATAACACCTTAGAGTACAACAGTTGGGATTTTTCTATAACCATAAAAGATATTCTGAGTAAAAAGAAGAGAGGAATATAGGATGAAAGAAGCAAGAAAGAAGGAAAGGAAGAAAGAAAGAAAGAAAGAAAGAAAGAAAGAAAGAAAGAAAGAAAGAAAGAAAGAAAGAAAGAAAGAAGGAAGGAGGGAAGGAAGGAAGGAAAGAAGGAAGGAAGAAAGAAAGAAAGAAAGGAAGGAAGAAAGGAAGGAGAGAAATTGAGAGAGAGGTAGGGATGGAGAGAAGGAAGGAGGAAGCAAAGAAGAAATGAAGGAAGGAAGGGAGGGAGAAAGGATGGGTCAAAACAATTTAATTCATAAAATCTATTTAGCCCAACATAACCTCCATGTAATTAATCCTTTAGTAAAGTCAAGTTTCCAATTTTCACTTCTTTGCATGTTCTCCATGCACGAATGAAACCAACAAATGAAGGATCATAAATATCCAGGTGAATCTGTTTGCATCTGTAGTAATATGTATGCAAATCTTTTTCTCATTTTTTATACATCATCAAATAACATTTGCAAACAATTTACATTTAGTTATAAATATTCTAAAAATTGATGAAACTGAAGGATGTCAATATATTATATAATGTGAATACAATTATTTTTAATGTTATTAATATTAAATACTTCATGTTATATTAATTATAAAATTTTATTATGCATTTTATCAGATTAATTAGCATCCTCTGATTTTGGTTTCTGTGTGAGTCCTAATAGCCGACTGTAATTAAAATCAAAGGATATCTGTATTTTTTGGCACAAACGAATATTTCTGAAAGCAATTAACTCATCGTAGATTGTTGAAATTAGTTATCGGGTCCTTTAAATGCAGTATCATTTCATCTGTAAAAAAGGATAGGTTTACTTCTTCCCTATTTGGATCCCCTTTATGTTTTTCTTTTTATTAACTTATTTATATTTTTATTGTGAGAATAACGTACCGAAGAGTTACAACTACACGGGCAAGATAACATGTACATTTCTTATCAAGCATTGTTGCCTCCTCTTTGTTTCTCCTTCCCATACCTTCCCATACTCCCCCCACCCAACCCAAGCCTTACCCCACCCCCCACCAAAGTTGTAAAATTCGTTTTTCGACATAAAGACTTGTACATCTCATTTTCCAATGGGTCCACCTGTATCTCTAAATGATTTCTTTTTTTCCCTTCCCCTCCACAAATTATACCAACATCAAATACTGTGAAAGCATGGATTATACCATGGGGGAGGGACATACAAAGCAACAAAGAAATCGTCTTATAAATATGTTAGAAACAATTGCAAGAAAGGAAAAAAATGATTTGAATACTTATGTTATTCTCTTGCCTATTGCTCTTGCTATAAAGTCCACTACCATATTGAAGAGTAGTAGAGAGAGTGCACATCCTTTTCTCATTCCTGATTTTAATGTCTTCATGCTTCCACCGTTAGGTAAATGCTAATTATCTCTGCCATATACATACTATGTATTATATTGAGGAATGTTCCATGTATTTCTAGCTTCTCAGACCTTTTAATCATAAAGTTGTATTGGAGATTGTTAAAAGCTATTTCTACATCCCTACAGACAATCATGTGTTTCTTGTCCCTTCTTCTGCTGATGGTTTGTATGATGTTTATTGACAAGAATATTGAATCCAATTGTATCTTAGGATGAATCCTATTTGATGATACAATATAACTTTTCTATTAGTTGCTGAAATTGGTTGGTGAGAATTTTATTAAGAAGTTCTGCATCATTGCTTGTCAAAGAGGTGGGTTCATAGTTTTCTTTTTTGGTGAGTCCCTATGTGATTTGGCGAAGAGTCTAATTCTAGCTTCATAGAATGTGTTTGATAATTCCATTTCCCTTTCTATTCCATTAAAGACTTAGATCTGTGTATTGTAAGTTCTATGCAGGCCTTAATTTCATTGAGTACATTCATTGAGTCTTAGATTTTTGTTGAATGGAATGTGGTTTATTGACATTTCATTTTCATTTCTTCTTATGTGTTACTCCATGGTTCAGATTGAGTATAGGAAAGCATCTATTTCTCCAGGATTCTCCAGGAGATAGGCATAAGGTTTTCAAAGTTCTCTCTTATATCATTCTAAATTTTGCTTATATCTGTTGTTTGGTCTCATTTTTGTCTTTAATTTTCTCTATTTGGGTGAGTTCTCTTATTGCTTTGGGTATTTTTTATTATGAAGGAGATATACAGAGGAGTGGGTTACAGTTACATAAGTAATGCGTACATTTTTAACAGTGTTTACATTTCCACCAATAGTGCAGTAATGTTCCTTTTTGGCCACATTCTCCACCAGGCCAGTGATGTTCCTTTTTGGCCCCATTCCCCACCAGCCCAGCATCTGTTATTATTAATTTTCTTCATAATGGTCCTTCTAACTGGGGTGAAGTGGAATCTCAATGTTGCTTTGATTTGCAATTCTTTTATGGCCAGAAATGTTCCATAATTCTTCATGTGTCCATTGGTCATTCATATTTCTTCTTCAGAGAGGTCTCTCTTTAAATCTTAAGCCCCCTTATATTATGAGGGTTGTAGTTCTTTAAGGATTTGTTTTTGGGGGAGGGTTAACTTTTGGGCCTCTAAGAATATTTGAGATATGAGGCCATTGTATGTTGCAGAGCAACTGAAGATCTTCTCCCAATCTGTGTGTTTCCTACTTATCTTTCTATCTACATAAGCTCTCTTTTTAGTCAGCTTTGGTAAGGGTTTGTCAAGTCTGTTAATTTATTGAAAAAATCAGGTCTGTTTTGTTGATCTTTGTCTTTATTTAGTTATTTTTGATTTAATTTTTTTTATTTGTTTCTGTCTACTTGGCTTTGGCCTTTTTCCTTATTTCAAGAAAGCTTGTGGTACATAATTAAAATATTGATTTGAGATTTCCGCAATTGCTTGATGTAGGCATTCAAACCTATACATTTTCCACTAAGTACTGAATTTAATATGTCCCAGGGGAGCTCATTATGTGTGTTCATTTTTGTTATATTCCAGAAACTTTTAGATTTCCATTCTAATCTCTTCAGTGCCCCACTGGTGATAAAGCAGTGTGTTGTTCACTCTTCATGGGTTTGATCTTTTTTTGCTTTAGCTGTTTAATTCTAAGTTTATTCTGTTGTGGTCTGAAAAGATCCTCCTCTATCGGGGATGGTCGTCCTCTTCGACCGAGCTCGCAGCTTCGGGAGGGACGCAAATGTAGTGGTGAGGGAGGAAGGGGATACCTGCCTAACCAGCCAGATCAGCAGAATCAACCGTGGCGATCAATGGGGTGACAGATGTTGTGGCCAGATCGCCCTCACATCCTCATGTGGTGACTTGAAAAGGCAGCCTTGCAGCAGCACTGAACAACTGGCAAAAAGAAATAAAAAGGAAAGACATCCAATAAAAGTTTGCATAAATTATAACCTATTACACTTTAAAAACAGTTTTACTTTCCTCTTGCCCTATATTTTGGCATGAGGCCCTCTGAATTAGCCAGAAATCTCCAGAATTTCTTCATACACAGTAATGCAAATACATATAGCTTCTATTCTTTTTAAGGTTAAGGGTGATTGCATCTAGATCTTTCCCATGTTTGATTCATGAAAAAGAAATCCTGAAGTGTATCTGTAAAACACCAAACTCAGGATTTGTTTTGATCTCCTCACTGGAGAAAAAGAATAAAATGACCGAGCAACAGGTATCACCCATATTGTCGTTGTAGTATCTCTCTCTCTGATTAGAAAATAATCCTGCAGATCACTTATGCAAAATATTTTCCAAGAATTCTTGTTGTTATATTGCATTTATCTTCCTCTTCCTGTCTCCTCTCCTGCTCTTTTCCCCAGGGTCCTGTTTCCCTTTTCCTTCTCTCCTCCCCTCGACTTTCTCCCTGTACCTTTTCTTCTTCCTCCTGCTATGCCCTTCCTCTTCTCTTGCCCCTTCTTCTTGCTTTCCTTTCCTCTTTCTCCTACACTTTCACTTTCTTCTATTTCTTCCTTTATGGTCCTGGGGGTTGGGCTCCATGCCTTGTGCTTACTGAGCAGATGCTCTCCTGCTCGCTACAGGCCTCCAGTCTGGACTTCATTTAAATGACACTCTATTTCTGATTTTTTTAAAGTATCAAACCAAGAAAGACTTTTATTCAGGATGTAATTCATTGTACATATTCTACACAATAAATATGTGCTACTTCATAAATTGTAGCTAGTAGGTTTTGATTATGCTTTCGGCTTCACATAAACTCATCAGAAACAATTTGTTTGGAGGCAATCTAATGTGATTCTCCAAAATTAATGAACTGGTTACTTTACATATTGTACAAGCACTTCCATATTGCTCCCAGTTTAATGAATTGTCACTTTGTGGTAGCAGCCACACTAACACTAATCAAGGATTTCTGGGGAAAAGAAGAGTAAGTCCAGACAGGAAAATCCATGAGATCTGTATCTCAAATTAACTACTAAAAAGACAGAAGAAGACCTGTGGCTATGTGGTTTAGTCCCATCTTTGCACAGACTAAGATAACAAAAATACTCATGCCTGAGTTGAAAACCTGTAGGGGTACACACCCACTCCCCCCCCCACATACACACACATATTTCTCAGTTAGAGCAAGTAGAATATCTGTTCTCCCAGTAACATGTTTGAGTTACTATCCTATGTGTTTGGATGTATCATCAATTTACCTAATTTTAATAAATGACACCCTGTTCATTATTATTTAATCCTGGTTACAAGACACATATTCATGCAAAAAATTGAGTTTGTTTTCAAAATCTTGACTGTCTTGGTTTGTAAGAATGAAATAATTGTGCCTTTAATTCATTAGTTCATCAATTAGAAAAATAACCCTAACCCTAGAACCGATTGCTTTGGATTCAAAAACCACACAAATACATTAGATTTTATTCCTCCCATTTTTGTTTCTACTCATCTTTCTTAAAGTAGTTTGTAGTTTTATTCAATATCTTGCCATTTTTCTAACCTGAATCCTAACTGGAACATTTAGGCTAACCCTCACATTAATCATACCCTAATCCTAATATTATTATCAGTTTCCTATTTCATATTCATCCTAATTCTAACTTGACTTGTTATTTGAAGAGTTACTTCCAGTTTGACCCTAAATTTTCCATTTGCCTAATGCTAAAACTAAGACTAGCTGGAACTGAAACCTAACTTTCCACCTAATGAGAGTCCAATATTAATGTTTAAGAAAAATGCTCTAGTTTTTATTCATTCTATCGAAAACTCCAATTTGCACTATGGAAATGAATTTCAATTTGCCCTAATTCCCAAAAATTTCCTGACTCTACCTCTAATGTTATCTTCTTCCCTAACCTGAACCATTATGTTATTTCTCCTCAAATTCTCTTATCATTAAAAATACTGTATTATCCGTTGATCTACCTTTCCTAAACTACTGTATCCTAAAACAGTTTCAGATTTACTTACCATCTAGTCCATTACTTAAAGCTAACTCTCAACTTAAACCTGGCTGGAAAACTATCATTAATCATTACAAGAATGATCACTGAGAAATAAATATAATGATAATGCTCTAGTTACTATTCAGCCTGACATTTTTTGCTTCTATTTGTTAGTGAAAACTCAATTTTATACAAAAAATTCCCATTCATAACACTAATCATAATCAGAACAAAATGCTGACCCTGATCTTAATCCCAATTATATGTCAATACTTATACTCACACAAGTACACTAGTTTTCACTAATTCTAACGATTCAAATAAGCCTTCCAAACATAGGTTTCAATTTTTTTCCAATATCTTAGTCATTTTCTAACCCGAACTTAATCTTAACTGGAACACTGAGAATAAACATAAGCCTAATTGCAAGTAAATTCTAATATTAGTAGCAATACTCTAGTTGACATTCACTCTAATTCTTACCAGGCTTATTCTAAAATTTACCTTCAATTTGAGCCCCATTTTTTCCTTCTCTGTAACCCTAAGCATGGCTGGAATCCTAACCATAACCTTGAAACTAATGCTATCCCAATTCTAAAATTTATGAAAAATGCTCAATTTGTGTTATCCTAACTAAAATTCCACTTGTAATTCTTGAAATGAATTGCAGGTTTTCCAAAACCCTACAGAATTTCTCACTCTTATCTCTGAACCTATCTTATTCCATAAAAGGAATCATTGTACCCATTGATCTCAAATCCAAATATAATGAAATACATTGTACTTCTATTATCCCAGCATTTCCTGAATTCCTAGAAACTAAAATAAGTTCAAATTTACCTAACATTTTCCCCATTTCTTTATTTTTGTTTTGTTGGTCGTGGGGCCTGATCTCTGGACCTAGAGCCTATCCCTGAATTATAGGTATGGGCATGATCCCGGAGTTCTTCAGCTCAAGGTGTGCACTTTGCCACTTGAGCCAGATCACCACTTTCTGGTTTTCTGGTGCTTAATTGGAGATAAAATTCTCACAGACTTTCCTGCCGATCTGACTTTGAACTCTGATCTTCAGAAATCAGCGTCCTGGATGAGTTCCGGGAAGATGGCGGAGGAGAAGCTGGAATCTGAACAAGCTCTCGCATAGAAAGTAGTTTTAGAGTTCCAGTCAACAGTCCTAAGCCAGAGAATCACACCAAGTGTGCCATCACAGGACAGAGAGTTAGACAAGAGAGAAGAAGCCAAGGAAACGCATCAGCTGCCGCTCCGGCGGCGGGGTCGCGGTGGCGACCACCGCCGCGGAGTCATACCTGAGACACAGAGAGCCGGGGACGAAGGAGCCAGACGCAGCGGACGAGCAGATTCTACTCAACACCAACAAGAACCGACAAGGAGTGAACATCTTCATCCTGCTGTTTGCAGACCAGAGACGACCCAGGATCCAAGACTCGGCGTGAGTACAAGCCCGACGTCCTCACTCCTCAGGGAGCAGAGGAAGGAAGGCCACCCCTCCCCCCCCAGCACCTGTGATCTCCATCTTGGATACCGACAAAGCTCAGAGGAGCTGCTAGCTCCAGCTCAGGCCTTGGAATAAAATGAGTCATTTAGCAGGTCACAAGAACTTAACGGCGAAGTGACCTGCCAGACTCAGCTCCATCCAGGGAAAAGTCACCCAGCTCAGGCGCCAGCCATCGGAGTGCCTTGCCTCACTGGGTAACCAGAGCCAGAGGCTGCCCCTCCCTCTAGCAGCCACCACAATCAATTGAAAAACAGAAACCCTGAGAATGGCTCCAGGCTGGGCGCTGTGAGCTTTATCACAAAATAGCCCCAGGGAAAAGCTACTGTTTGTTGAAAGGCCTCAATTCTACCCAGAACCTAGCCTCATCACCACATCCCCCTCTTTTGTGACTCTCAAAGCAGAGCACCCTCCCAGAAAACTAACCTGGGAGGGGGATCTCAAAATCTTGGGTAAAGCAGAGCATTTTTCTGCCTCTTCCAACCAACCAAATTAAGAAACCAATCAAGCCACAGGACCTCAAGCTGACCAGAGACTCCAACAAGAGACTGGTTGCAGACAAAAGGGAGATACAGGATTCTTCCCACTCCTCCCCCCTCCAAAAAAAAAAATCAAAAGACTTTTTTTTTTTTCTTTTTTTATTTTTCTTCTTCTTCTTTTCTTTTTTTTTGCTTGTTTTTTGTTTTTTGTTACCTTATATATATATATATATATATAAATTTTTTTCCCTTCTAAATCTTTTATTAATCTTTAATTTTTGCCTCTTCTGAAAAAATAATTGTTTTCCAGTAACTTTTTTTTTCTCATCTTATAATTTTTATTTTAGGAATACGTGAATGAGAGTTTTCCTTTTTTTTCTTGTCTTCTTTCTATTTTTCTTTCTTTCTTAATTATCTTTTTGTTTTTTATCTAGCTCTACTGAACTTCTGATCTTTTCTTCCCCCTTTCCCATCCTTAAAGCTTTTCACATCTCCTCTATGTCCCTCCCCTTTTCTGAACATATTCACATTCCTCTCCAAATAGACGGTCTTTTAACCTCTATAATAACATTAATTTTTACGTTTCTATTCTTTTTCTGGTCTCTTTTTATTCCCCTTTCCGTCTCTTCTTTTTCTCTCTCTCTCTACTTGCATCCTACCAAAGCCATTTCCTGCACTGTGATTAGGACATAGTTAACTCTCCCTGTGCCTCCCCACACCAATCTATTCCTATTTTTTACTCACATCTCTCCCTAATCCTAATAATTTCTGGTTTTCCAAATTCTTTTCTGCGGTTCGAAGTCCTTTAACATATAGTCGTTTAATGTTGAATAGATGTATCTGTTGAACTAGATTGTATCTGTAGACTATTGACTGTACAAATGCAAACTTTGGTTGATGGTTGCCTTAAGATAGTGTTCTAGCACAAAACTGGTGCAAACTTTATCTCAAATGGGCCGAGTAAGCCGGAAAAACACAAGAAAAATGGCAAATTCGGATATCTCAATTCCCAACCTTGATAATCAGGGATTAGAACAGATAAACAATAATCCAGAGGAGAGTTCCCAAATAGCTCTACAAACACTAATAGCAAACATGGTAAATGAGAAGTTTGACAATGTACAAAGGACTCTGTATGAGCGTGATAGGGAGAGAGAGGAGGCATCCCAGAAGTTTATACAGGAATATCATAAGCGTGAGGAAGCTTCTCAAAAACTGATACAGGATTTGCATGAACAACTTGAGAACACTCAAAGAGAAAGGGAGGAATGGCGTGAGCAGGCAGAGAACACTCAAAGAGAACTGCAGGAAGCCCACAGAAGGGAGGAAACTAATGAAAGAGTAATTCACGAATTAAGAGACCAGGTAGAGAATACACAAAGATCACTAAAGGCATTCATGGAATCCATTAACAAAGAGCTGAAGGAAGTCAGGGAGACCACAAAGGGAATGCTGAATGGAACCCAACAGAAGGAATGGCAGTCCAAAGAAACCATAACCAATCAACTAAGTGATTTGAGAACAAACACTGAACACCAAATTAAGGAAGTAAAGAAATTCATACAAGACCTAAAACAGAGCTTCAACAAAGAACTTGAAGCCATCAAAGCTGACCAATTAGAAGGAAAAGAGATTAAAAACAAAGTAGAGAGTCTTGACAGCAGGTTAGACCATGCAGAAGATCGAATCTCAGGGATTGAAGACAGCCTAGATATTACAGAGAAAGAACATACAACCATCCAAGACAAGTCCAAGAAATATGATAGGTCTATCCAACACCTGGAAGACACCATCAGAAGGCCCAACCTAAGGATAATGGGTGTAGAGGAGCACCTAGAAACAGAAGTTAATGGTCTAGGAAATTTGTTTAACAGGATCCTAGCAGAGAACTTCCCAAACATACAAAAAGATAGGCCTATTCAGATACAAGAAGCTTTTAGAACCCCAAATCGACCAGACAAGAATAGGACATCCCACCGTCACATTATAATCCACACAGGATCAACCCAGACCAAGGAAAAGATCCTTAAAGCTGTCAAGGAGAAAAGGTTAATCACCTATAAAGGGAAACCAATTAGAATTACCTCAGATTTCTCAGCAGAGACAATCAAAGCAAGAAGAGCCTGGAATGACGTATGCCATGCCCTAAAAACAAACAACTATCAACCAAGAATACTGTACCCAGCTAAACTCTCCTTCATAACTGAAGGCCAAATAAAAACCTTCCATAGCAAAGAAAAATGAAACAATACATCTCCACCAAACCAGCCCTGCAAAAGATTCTTAAAGATGTCCTACACATAGAAAACCAAAAAGAACGCAACAAAGTCAAGAAACTGCACCCAAACTGAGAATCCAAGAACCTTAGGAAGAACCCAGTTTTCACAGCCCCCAAGAAGGTGGATAACATGGCAGGAACTCCCAAATACCTCTCAGTCCTATCTCTTAACGTTAACGGACTGAACTCTCCAATTAAGCGACATAGACTGCCTAATTGGATTAAAAAACAAGACCCTTCTATCTGCTGCCTGCAGGAGTCACATCTTGCCCGTAAAAACAAACATATTTTCAAGGTTAAAGGCTGGAACAAAATCTACCAAGCAAACGGCCCTCATAAACAGGCGGGAGTTGCAATCCTAATATCAGATAAAATAGACTTCAAATTAAAATTCGTGAGAAAAGATAAAGAAGGTCGCTACATACTAATTAAAGGATCTCTCCTTCAGGAGGATATTACAATTCTAAATATCTATTCGCCAAACAATGGAGCACCCAAATTTATCAAAGAAACACGACTTTCCCTCAAATCCCATATAGATCCAAAGACATTAATTGTTGGGGATTTTAACACACCACTCTCCCCACTAGATAGATCAACTCGGCAAAAACTCAACAGAGAAACCGCAGATCTAAACAGCTGCATAGATCAACTAGACTTAACAGACATTTACCGAACATTTCACCCAGCAGCATCAGAATACACGTTCTTCTCAGCAGCACATGGAACGTTTTCTAAAATAGACCACATTTTAGGCCACAAAGCAAACTTGTCTAAATTCAGAAACATTGAAGTTATACCTTGTATTCTCTCTGACCACAAGGGAATAAAATTAGAACTCAACACCAAAAGCCACCAAAGAAAGTCCGGTATCACATGGAGGCTGAACAACACACTGCTGAATCATGAGTGGGTCATGGAAGAGATTAGAAAGGAAATTCAAATGTTCATGCTATTCAACAAAAATGAACACACAAATTACCAGCTCCTCTGGGACACAGCAAAGGCAGTACTCAGAGGCAAGTTTATAGCTCTGAGCTCCTACATCAACAAATTGGAGAGATCGGAAACTAACAATTTAATGACACATCTAAACCTCCTTGAAAAAGAGCAGCAAGATAAACTCCAATCCAGTAGACGGAAAGAAATAATCAAAATTAAATCAGAATTAAATGAATTAGAATCCAAAAAAACTATAGAAAGAATCAACAAACCAAAGAGTTGGTTCTTCGAAAAACTTAACAAAATTGACAGACCCTTAGCAAACCTTATCAGAAAAAGGAGAGAACACACCCAAATTAATAAACTCAGAGATGAGAATGGAAAAATCACCACGGAAACAACCAAGATTCAGAACATTATAAGGGAATACTTCTCAAAACTTTATGCTAATAAGTTTGAGAACTTGACAGAAATGGACCTTTTCCTAGCAAATATTGACATGCCAAAACTAAACCAAGATGAGTTAAACCAGCTTAACAGGCCCATATCAAGCATTGAAATAGAAACAGCAATAAGAGACCTCCCAGCTAAGAAAAGTCCAGGACCAGATGGTTTTACAGCGGAATTTTACAAGGCCTTCAAAGCAGAGCTCAAACCAATACTCCTCCAACTCTTCAATGAAATTGAAAGAGAAAGTTCACTACCGAACACATTCTATGAAGCCATCATAACCCTCATCCCAAAACCAGGCAGGGACTCATCAAAGAAAGAGAACTATAGACCCATTTCTTTGATGAACATTGATGCAAAACTTCTCAACAAAATTTTGGCCAATCGACTTCAACAATTCATCCAAAAAATCATACATCATGATCAAACAGGATTCATTTCAGGGATGCAAAGCTGGTTCAATATACGCAAATCAATTAATATTATTCACCACATCAACAGGAGCCAGAATAAGAACCACATGGTCATCTCAATAGATGCAGAAAAAGCATTTGACAAGATCCAACACCCCTTTATGATGAAGGTTCTGGAAAAATTAGGAATCCATGGAACATTCCTCAATACAATAAAGGCTGTATATGACAAACCTACAGCCAGCACTATACTCAATGGTGAAAAACTAAAGCCATTTCCTCTTAACTCAGGAACAAGACAAGGATGCCCAGTCTCTCCACTTCTCTTCAATCTAGTATTAGAATGCCTAGCTACAGCAATAAGACAAGATGCAGACATAAAGGGGATCCAAATAGGGAAAGAAGAAATAAAACTCTCCCTCTTTGCAGATGACATGATCTTGTATTTAAAGAATCCCATAGACTCCACTCCCAAATTACTCAAGCTGATTCAAAACTTTGGCAAAGTAGCAGGTTATAAAATTAACCCCCAAAAATCAATGGCTTTTCTATATGCCAACAATGAGAAAAGTGTGGCTGAAATTAGGAAAGCAACTCCATTTGTAATAGCCCCACAAAAAATAAAATACCTAGGAATTAACTTAACCAAAGAAGTGAAGGACCTCTATGATGAAAACTTTAAAATCTTGAAAAAGGAAATCAACACAGAACTTAAAAAATGGCAAAACCTCCCATGCTCCTGGATTCGCAAGATTAACATCGTGAAAATGGCAATACTTCCCAAGGCTATCTACAAATTCAACGCGATACCTATCAAAATTCCACCCTCATTCTTCAAGGAAATAGAGGAGGCAATCCAAAAATTCATATGGAACAATAAAAGACCCCGAATAGCAAAAACGCTCCTCAACGGAAAGAACACTGCTGGAGGAATATCAATACCAAATTTCAAACTCTACTATAAAGCCATAGTAATCAAAACAGCTTGGTATTGGCATAAGAACAGACCTCAGGACCAATGGAATAGAATTGAAAACCCAGAAATGAACCTACAGACCTATAGCCATCTAATCTTCGATAAGGAAGCTAAAACAATAGAATGGAAGAAAGACAGCCTCTTCTGTAAATGGTGCTGGCAAAAGTTGTTAACTACATGTAGAAAACTAAAGCTAGATCCTTATATATCACCGTGCACCAGAATCAACTCCAAATGGATCAAAGACCTTGAACTCAAAGCCGACACTCTGAAAACATTACAGGATGGAATAGGAGAAACCCTAGGTCTCCTTGGCTCAGGTCGAAATTTTCTGAATAGAGACCCGGAAGCACAACAAATCAAAGAAAGGTTGGACAAATGGGATTGCATAAGATTGCAGAGCTTCTGCAGGGCAAATGACATAGCTGGCAAGATCAATAGAAAGCCCACCGATTGGGAGAAGATCTTTACTAGCCATACAACGGACAAGGGTCTCATATCTAAAATATACTTGGAACTCAAAAAATTAAAACACCCAACAACAAATTCTCAAAGAAACAACTGCCCAATAAATAAGTGGGCGAAAGACTTAAACAGAAGCTTCTCTGAAGAAGAAAGGATGGCCAATAGACACATGAAGAAATGTTCAACATCCCTAGCCATAAAAGAAATGCAAATCAAAACAACATTGAGATATCACCTCACTCCAGTTAGAACAGCAAAAATCAAGAACTCTAACAACAACAGATGCTGGAGGGGATGTGGACAGAAAGGAACCTTACTTCATTGTTGGTGGGAATGTAAACTTGTTCAACCACTTTGGAAAGCAGTATGGAGGTTCCTCAAAAGACTTCACATAGATCTCCCTATGATCCAGCAATCCCACTTTTGGGCATTTACCCAAATGTTTACAAACAAGACCACACTAAAGCTACCAGCACAACTATGTTTATTGCAGCATTATTTACCATAGCTAAGATATGGAACCAACCCAGATGCCCCTCAGTAGATGAATGGATCAAGAAAATGTGGTATATATACACAATGGAATTCTATGCCTCCATCAGAAAGAATGACATTTCCCCATTTGTTAGGAAATGGAAAGGTTTGGAAAAAATTATATTAAGTGAAGTAAGCCAGGCCCAAAGAAGCATAGGTCCCATGGTTTCCCTTATTTGCAATATCTAGTATAGGTATGAGTCAAGCGGAAAAGGTCAGATAATGTGATGTTAGGAAAATGAACCCTTAAATATGTATTTTAATGTTTTCGTTTCTTTCATGCATGTGTTTCTAACGCATTTATAAGATTATTTCTTTGTTGCTTTGTATGTCCCTCCCCCACAGTGTAACCCCTGCTTTCACTATATTTGATGTCAGTATAACATGTGGAGGAGATGGGGACAAACAAGTCGTTTAAGGATTCAGGTGGACCTGTTGCAACAATGAGAAGTACAAAATGTCATGTCAAAACCAGCTTTACAATGTCTGTGTGTGGGGGGGAGGGGGGTATAATTGGGTGGGGGGAGGGGGGTAAAATTGGGTGGGGGGAGGGGGGAGGCGGGGAAGGGAAGTGAAGGGTAAACAAAGGAGGAGGCTGCAATGCTTGGTAAGAAATATATGCATTATCCTGCCCATGTAATTGTAGCCCCTCTGTACAGTATGTTCTCAAATAAAATAAAATACAATTAAAAAAAAAAAAAGAAATCAGCCTCCTTAATAGGTAGGATAGCAGGCATGAGCCACCAGTTTAATCCATTTTTTACTCTATCCTCAACCCCCTTTAACCAGAAACCTAATGCTAATCCCAATCTGAATTAAAACCAAATGATTAATGTTAGGAAAATTGTCTCTATTTAATCAATCACACATTTTTTTTGCTTCTACTTCTTAGTTGAAAACTAAATTTTAGCCTAAAGCTTGTCCTTCCCTAACCCTAACCAGAACTAAAACAGTAACTCACTTTAAACCAAATTATATCTGAATGTTTAAAGTAACACTGACACTGGTTTTCATTCATTGTAACTTTGATGTTATTCATTCTTCTTAAAATATGCTGCAGTTTTACACAATATCTTACATCTTTTTCTCATCTTAACCCTAACTCTAACTGCAACACCTTGCCTAATCCTAAGCCTACATATAACTGAATTATAATGTTAATAGCAAGCCTCTATTACACATTTATCCTATCTCTTGCTCAGCGTGTAGGTCTAAAATTTAACTGTATTTTGAACCTAAATTATTATTATTATTATCATTTTAATTGTGAAAAAACCGTACAGAAGGGTTA
Source organism: Dipodomys merriami (assembly GCF_024711535.1). NCBI lineage: Eukaryota > Metazoa > Chordata > Mammalia > Rodentia > Heteromyidae > Dipodomys > Dipodomys merriami. The sequence goes on along the minus strand of NW_027202993.1, from coordinate 2,780,845 downwards.
CAATTACATGGGCAAGGTAATGAGTACATTTTTTATCAAGCATTTTTGCCTCCTCCTTTGTTTCACCTTCCCATCCCTTCCCATCTTGACCCCCCCAGCCAAAGTTGTAAAGTTCACTTTTCGACATAAGGTCTTGTACATCTCATTGTTGCAATGGGGCCACCTGTATCCCTAAAATTATGCAGCAAAATATGTCTAAGAAATATATTTTTCAATAAGATGTTTCAATCCTTAGATAAAGTTCATTTTACTTTAATATAAAATTATCTCCAAAAATAAATTCTGCAACAAACCTAATGTATGTTTTCTTGCACAAAATGCTGTGACTTCTAGTCTTGTTATTTGATTTTAATTATATTTTATTTGTGACATAATCCCTACTTACATTTATTACAAATTTCTGTAATTATACAAATCATGCCTGTACACACTTATTTGCATACTCTAATATTCAACCAAAATTATCTTTTTTCCTGTCTCCCACAGGGAAGGATGAGGTGCTGAAGTACATGGAATGGAAATTTGCAATGTGAGGATTGGATCATGAGCAATTTCTACTTGGATGAATAGGAATTCTTGTTTCTACAAGAGATTCTTACCATTTAATGACACAGGGAAAGCCACAAAATATGAAGTTCATATGAAGGAATTACATTCCTAAAAGATGTGGCAACCCGGCTCAAAATTTCAGTCTTATCACCAGTTCTTTGTGCTTGCTGGCTGATCTATTTCTCTATCATATGTTTCATGTTGTTAAGTATATTAGTAATTCAGCTGTCAGTACATGGCAGGAGACTCCTAAAATCACAGATATTGCTGTGTAATATTCCGAAGATTTGAAAAAGATTATATTGATCTCCAATTCCTCCCTTTGGCCTTTAATATACTAATTAATTGTCAAAACAATCGTGTAAGATGTTAGTTTATTTTCCCTTTTTAATTAGAGTTTAAGCAAGTGTTTATCACAGTAAAAAGTGTTAGTGCTATCAGAACTCTGATATGAACACCTTCTCCCTAACAAGTAATGCTCTATGGACTGTAAATATGGAAGCCACAATAAAATTCTCTCTCTCTCTCTCTCTCTCTCTCTCTCTCTCTCTCTCTCTCTCTCTCTCTCTCTCTCTCTCTCTCTCTCTCTCTCTCTCTCTCTCTCTCCCTCTCCCTCTCTCTTATTCTCTCTCTCTAAACACACACACACACACACACACACACACACACACACACACACACACACACACCACAAAGCTGCCACCCAGACAAATGAGATATCAGTTCCATTCTTTTGTAATTGTAGTTGATTAGTGTTTCCTCCATAGGTTTTTCTTTACTTAAGGATCTTGCCTGGACCTGCATCTTTCCCTGAAATCAAGTACATTCAAGTCAAATTCCATGAATTCATACTACTACTCCAAAATACTAAAGTGTATTGGATGTAGAGACCAATAAAGCACCCACCTTGTTATTTTAGTAAACATTGACATCATGAAAGTAGAGGAATATTGATCAGGAACTGAGGTAAGAGAACAAGATTATGTGGAAAAATGTAGAATACGGTATGTGTGTTAGAGATACACAATCAACTTCTGTAGACTATTGTATGGAAAACTTGTCATCCTATATTGAAAGCTCTATTTACATATACAGTTTTCCAGTTACTTTGCTTACCTATCACTTCTGATCACAATTCCTCTTATGAATGTTCATAGTACCTTTGAATATATCACAAGATTTGCATGTACTTATAATCTTAAGCAGACAGTCTGCTACTACATCTTGCATTCTATGTGACAAACCCTTATTTTTTGTTTCTCTATTTGCTGAATAAATGTATTCCTGGAAACAGGATATTGACAGGAAATCTGGGTGTATTTTACATTTTGTAAATTTCAAAAATAATATAAAATTTGTATTGACTAATACTTTTTATAAAAATGAGTGATATTCATGAACACAATATTTTGGTGCCTTTAAGTAAATTGAGAATTGATGTGGTAGTTCTTGTGTCTAATTTACTTAACCACTAGATTGTTCATGTATGAACATGTTCATTGGACTTTTTTATTTTTACATATAAAGGAGTCCTCAAAGGTTTGCTTTAAACTGATAATGGGGTTGTGTCTTCCTATTCCAAAATTTATATATATTTCAGTAAAATACTAGAAACACATGATGTTTACCGGAGCAATATAAAAGATGAGAACATATTTCTAAAGTGATTTGATTTATTGATTAAAACACCGAAAACAGTAAAATAGGTTCCTCGCTTGATACTGAATAAATTTCATATGAATGTAGCTCAAGATGAGACTCAGATAAATTCATATTAATATTACTGAGATTTACATCACAATATAAGCAATATAGGTATTCTATGGATGAAGAATGGAATTAAAAATAGCAGAGGAAAACAATTCAACATGCAGCTATTATGATTTTATAATGCTAATATGAAAGAAATGGAGCTTTTGCTTTTCTGAAGAAGAAAGTTAGGAAGCAATTTCAATGTAAAGCATCAGTTATAATGAGTCTAACGTCTTTTCCTCCAAGATCTCCAAGAGTACTATACTCATCTTCTGAAATGTGAATAAGTAATAATTTTAATTAGCCTTTGTTAATATTATTTTAATTGTGTAGCAAAAAGTTAAAATGTTTGCTCTCATTCCTTCAATATAGTAGCATACCTTTATACTTTACTGTCTCTTCATACAAGCCTGAAATCAGTACTTCAAAGTAACACAAACAGAAAAACAAAAATAACCTGATGCAACAATCACAAATCCTAAATTATGTGAAAAAGACCACAATAAAAATAAATAAATCTGGGCTGGGAAGGTGGATCAGTGTTAGAGCGCTTGCCTTGCATGTCTGAGGCCCTAGGTTCAATTCCTCAGCACCACATAAGCAAAAAAGAAAAAAAAAGGAAGTGGCACTCTGGCTCAAGTGGTGGAGTGCTAGCCTTGAGCTGAAAAGCTGAGGGACAGCACCCTGGCCCAGAGTTCAGGCCCCACGTCTGGACCCCCCCCACAAAATAAGATAAATAAATAAATAAATCTGAGGAAGAGAGAAAACAATGACAGAAGAAAAACAGAAGATTACCCTAGCTCTCTCTAATGAAACAGAGATTTAGAGTCCTAGCAGGTACTAAAGGTCTAGAGGGTCACACCAAGTCAGCTATAATTATATATAGATATCCAATTCAAAAGGAGAGTTTATACTGTCTTCAGAAGAAAACAAAAATCTATGAAAAGTTACCCAGAGAGGTAAGTGACTTCCGTGACTGTGTTGGCCAACATATTCAAAAGCACATCTGCAGTGTGGAAATAGGGCAACATGGAAAAAAGCAGGAAAAAAATGTACATCAGAGAAAGCCATATCCATCTACAGAGACAATTCACCATACCACTGGACAGTGTGAATTGTGGCTGGAACCACAAGTATTAACATCACAACATCTCACCTCTACTAGTTTCTACTCCTACACTTAATGGACTAGACAAAAACCTAATTCCAGAAAAGCAAATCACAACTGAAAACCAACACTTGGCAAATCAACCAAGAACACAGAGAGTCATGTATGAAGATCATAGATTCCACCAAAATAAAACCATCAAATGACAGAACAAATCATAAAAATACAATAAAAATGATGTCAAGGTAGTATAATTCACATAGTAAAGAACCTGGCATTGGAACAGACAAGGACCTTGAAGTTAGTTATCAAAATACATTACAAATACTGCTGAAAAATGTGATTAATGGAAAGATAGAAAACCTCTACAAAGAAAATCGTGAACAAGATGAGACCAACCAAAGATTAGCAAAATAATTCATGGAGACTACAAACAGAACGATAAATCAATTCTGAGAAGGCAAGGGAGTCCAAGAAAAAATAGATGCCTATTTAAAAGATATATGAGAAGACACAGAAAACAACCCTTGATACTCCCCCACCCAAAGAAAATACATGCAGAAAGTCCATACAGGACATAAAACAAAGCTTTAAAAAAGAGAAAGAACCCCTAAAAATGACCAATTAGAAGATGGGGAAATCAAAAACAAAGTAGAAAATCTCCATAGGAAATAGATGACATAGAAAGTAAAATCAGGGTCAAAGACAGAATAGGACTAATAGGAAAGAGGAGATAATCATTTAGAACAAATCCAAGAAATAAGAAATGATCTTGCAGAACTTCAAGACTCAGAAGATCAAATTTCAGGGAGATAGGTATCAAGAAAGAGAAGAGCAGGAAGCTAAATTGATGGGAAACAAATTACAGAATTCTAGCAGAGAACATGCCAAACATCCAAAGAGATAGGCTCATTCAGAGAAGAGAAGCCTTTAGAACACCAAACAGAGAATTCTAGAACTGAAAAATCCACCACCACATAATAATCCATTAGAGGATCATTAAGGATCAAGGAAAGGATTCTTACAGCTGCCAGAGCGAAAAGACTGATTATTTATAAAGGATATACAGTCAGAATAAATACAGATTTCTTAGTTGATATGATAAAAAGGAGAGCCTGACATGATATATGACGAACATTAAAGGTAAACATCTACCAATTCATCCCAAGCCAAACACTCCTTTACATATAAAGGATATATAAACATATTTCATGACAAAGAAAACTTGAAACAACGTATATCCAGCAAATCAGCTAGATAGAAGTTAATCAAATATATCGTACATAGAGAAGATCAAGAAGAACAGGAACTGGTTATATAAAATGCTCCCTACCAGAGAACAAGGTAAATATATTAACAGAAGATGAAGAACAGCTCCTAACAGCAGGGGTATTACATAGCAGGGCTTATCAGATATTTCTGTCTTAACTCTCAATATGAATGGATTTAAATTTCCAAATAGAAGACATAGATTAGATAGTAGTATCAAAAAAAAAACAAGAGACACCTTTTATTGACAAAAAAAAACACGTACTCAAACTAAAAGGCTAGAAGGAAAATTTTCAAGCAAATGGACACCATAAACAGGCCACAGTAGGATTACTAACATAAGGTAAAATAGAATTCAAATTAAAATTTGTAGGAAGAGAGATTACATATTGATAAAGGCAAGTCTCAATTAGGAGATATAGCTAGTCTAAATATCAATGACCTGAATCCTGGAGCATTCCATTTCATCAACCAAATTCTACTTAACCCAAAAAGACATCTCAATACATCATTCCCATCTATGGATTGGTTATCCAGGAAAAACTCAACTAAGAAACTGCAGATCTAAATAACTTCATTGACCACCAAGCCCTAACAGACATCTACAGAATATACATTCAGCGTCAGAATATACATTCTTCACATCAGCTCATGGAAGATTCTCTGAAACAGAACATATCCTATGTCACACAGAAATTCTGTCCAAATTGAAAGAAAAATTATTTGAATTCCCATATCTTGTCAGACCATAACAGAATAAACTTAGGATTAAACAGCTAAAACAAAAAAATGTCAAACCCATGAACAAAAAGATGCTGAATGACCAGTGCAACACTGAAGGGTTTAGAATGGAAAACTGAACTTTTCTAGAATTTATCAAAAAAACACACAAAGTACCAGCTCCTCGGGTATTTGTAGTAATTACAGGAGGATATATAGCTCAGAGTGCCTACATCAATAATTGAGGGAATCTCAAATTAATATTTTAATTATGTATCTCAAGCTCCTTGAAAACAGGAAGAAGCCCAAAACCCAAAGCAGTAGACAGAAATAAAAAAATCAGAAATAACTAAATATGGTCAAAATAAAACATAGAAAGAATCAACAAATCAGAGTTGGTTTTTTAAATAAATAGACTTGACAGATCCATACCAAATCTGACTAGAAGAGAATTTATATAGATAGATAAAAAGCACAAAGGTTGGGAGAAGAACTTTAGTTGCTCTGCAATGCACAATTGCCTCAAATCTCAAATATATTTAGAGACCCAAAAGTTAACCTACCCCAAAAAAATTCTCAAAGAAAAAACAACCCTCTTAATAAGTGCGCTAAAGAGAGACCTCTCTGAAGAAGAAATATGTATGGTCAAGAGACACATGATGCAATATGCAAAAATTCTGATCATAAAAGAAATGCAAATCAAAGCAACATTGACATTCCACCTCATCCAAGTCAGAATAACCATTATGAAGAAAATCAATAATAACAGATGCTGGCCTGGTGGAGATGTGGCCAAAAAGAAACATTACTACACTATAGGTGGAAATGTAAACTTGTTCAAATACTCTGTAATGAAGTATAGAGGTTCCTCAATAGAGCTCCCCTATCACCCAGCAATGATGGCTCAAGAAAATGTCATCTATATTCACAATCAAACTCTATGCTTCTGTCAGAATGAATGACATTGACCCATTAGTAAGGAAATAGAATCACTTGGAAAACGTAAGTCAAACAAGCCAGACCCAAAGAATCATAGGCTAGAGGTTTGCAATCTTTTGGAAAAACTAGAATAGGTCTAGGATATTCACAATAGCTCAATAGCAACGTGCATATCACCATATAAAATGAAGCTTATTGAAATGAGCTCCAAGAAATGGATACAAGATGATTGAATAGTGAACTGTGTTTACTTATTTCTATTTAGTTTTTACCCTTTGGCTTATTCCCTGTAGTCGTTTGTTTTTATTTCTGTACCATTTGTCTTATACATAAATTAATGTGATTTGGGGAAGGGAAGGGAAATCACAGAAATGGTCAGACAAAGATTAACCAAAGTAACAGTAATATACACTAGACACTATGTTAGAAATGACTTCATAACTTTGGGGTGTAGGATGTCACGGCTGGGGGAAGGAGGAAAAAATGAGGAAGGGGTAACATTATTTAAAAATGTACTCATTACTTATGTAACTGTAACCCACCCCTCAGTATATCACAGTCATGATATAAAATCCAAAAAAAAATAAGAGAATTCTCCCAAATAGAGAAAATTAGAGACAAAAATGAGACAACATAACAGATACAAGCAAAATTAAGAATGCTATAAGAGAGTACTTTGAAAACCTTATGTCAATCCCCTGGAGAATCCTGGAGAAATTGATGCTTTCCTATACTCGATCTGAACCAAGAAGTAACACATAAGAAGTAATGAAAATGACATGTTAATAAACAACTTCCCACTTCAGAAAAATCTAGGACTCAATGAATTTATCATGAAACTAAGGCCTGCAAAGAACTTACAATAACTCAGATCTACTCTTCAATGGAATAGAAAGAGAAATAGAATTTTCAAAACACATTCTTTGAGGCTAGAATTAGACTCCTCCAAATCACATAGGAACTCCAAAGAAAGAGAAATATGAAGCCAAATCTTTGACAAACATTGATGCAGAACTCACTATTAGCACCTAAATCAAGGACTGTTACATCAAAACAAATGAGACCCTCTTTTGGAATAATTGTTTTCTCTTTTTATTACAAATCTTTGCTTGATTACTTCCTAATGTGATATTGGACCTCCTAATAGGGTGATGACATTTTCGTTCTCTTCAGCTTTCTCCCACATGTGGTCAAATATTTAAGAATTCAAAGATGTCCATTGCTAATTTATTAAGCTAACCTCTAAGGAAATGTGCATTTCTGGAATTTGGTCAGCTGTCTTGTTCTTACATGCACAGGTGTTCTTTGATTTATTTGTTCTACAAGGAATTATACTTTCTAATCTTTGTGTGATCAATTTTAGTCTCTCTGATCAGTCTTTCTGACCCTCTCTCTGGAGTCTCATTTCAGTCTGCCTCATAAAAAATATATTATTTATCAACAAAATGACTCTCAGCCTCTGTTTTTTCCCTGACCTCGTGTAGGCTGTGATAGCAGCCCTGATAGCAGCCAGTGCTTACTGGAGTTTTTTGTTTGTTTGTTAGTTTTGTGTGAGGTTTTTTTTTTTTTTTTTTTGTATTAGAGGTCTAGGACTACTATTCAAGGTAGTAGCTTCTCTGGGTCCCAGTGATCCCCTGACCAGGATTCAACAGCTTTTTCTCCTAAAGATACAAAGGACAGATGACTAAATTCCTGTTTTAATTTTCTCAAACTGAGGAAATTTGGCATACTTGCAAAGCCATCAATAATCCTCTGTACCCACTTACAGAAATATTCTATCAAGATGGCTTTTCAAGGTTGACTGTAAAAATTTTTTATTTCCAAGTCACCACCATAAAGCAGATCATATTCCTCGGAGCAGACTTTTGGAAGGAAGGTTACCCTTCCTTCCTTCTCTTATAATACATCAAACCATAATATTCTGCAGTTGTTTCCAGCCTGGAGCACATTTTCCCAAGAATATTTTGTAGTGTAAAAGAGGAACAACTATCAAAATAAAGGTGAAAATACTTGTCTACTACAGACTGATGTATCTTGCTTATATATGTTGTTATTTTCATTACTTCAAACACAGGGATAAATTATATTGGGATTAGACAAGTGGCAAAGGATTAATGGAATAAACATTCAGTTTACTTTCATATATCCAATATAATACACTTAACCCCTTAAGGAAAATTAAATCCAATTGTAGAAACAATGTCAGAAATATAAAATAAGCCTCAATATGAATAATCTGGCACACATACACCACCATCTACTCAGAAATTCAGTATCTATATAAATACTTATTTGGTACAAGATAATAAAAATTTGATTAATGAATATGACTTCTAAGTATCATTCTAAATACTCCTCGTATATATAATTGTATATAATTTTTAGATGTCAGCTAGACAGGAATTTAACATGCATGTAGAAATCAAATTTCCACAACTTACGTGAGATTAGAGGAGTCATACCCTTCTGTATTGTGTGGTGTGAATTTTACCACAGTGTTGAACCTTTCCACGTAATACCAAGAGTCATGCGCAATAATTTATTATTTGATGTTAAGATGAGTGCTGAGTGTAGGATACACTTTGTATTAATACATTAATTCACACAAATGAAACGATGATGATATTTGTTTAAATTCTAATGTTTCTCAATTTTACAATTCTTGAAATATATTATTAAAATTAGTTTCACTTTTTCATTTCTATGAAAGCAGAAATTAAAATTATCTATTAAACATTCAATATTAAGATATCAATAATAAATATACTATTATTAAAATGATATACTATTAAAATGTGATTTGAATTTTAGTTCTAACAAATTGTAATGTAAACAACATTTAATAGAATTATGGGTAATATTTTTAAACTTACCAGCTTGTTATTGTTTCCTAATTGTGTCATTTTTATTCTTGGTCCAAGTCATCTATTCACCTTATTTGTTTAGTTTTCTATTTTATCTCTATTGGTTTGCTGATTATGCATTTTGTTTTTTCTTTTTAGTGACTGACATGAGGATGAAAATCTGTATCCTAGCTTATTACTTCTGATGTTAAAGTCAAATTGCTGCTCTCCACAGCTGTTCTACACTTCTTTGTATAGTATAGAATGTCCCCTAAACCCATCGACTGTATTGCTGCTCTCATATATTTTATTTTATTTTTATTTAAATTTAATAGTCAAGGTAATGTACAGAAGGATTATAGTTACATAAGTAAGCTAATGAATTCATTTCTTTTCTAACTTGTTACCCCTTCATCCATTTTTCTCCCTCTTCCCTCCCAATGCAACTTCCAAGATCATTTCCAACATATTGTTTTGTGAGTATCACTGTTGCATAGGTTCCCTCTTTGTCCTTTGTCTCACCATTTTGTTTTTTTTCATTTCTTTTCCCCAGTTCAGATCAACATATTTACAATACCCAGGGTATCAAAATCAAATACAGTGACTAAAGAGGATACACTTTAGGTGGGGAAAACACAAAATGATAAAAACAAGTCACCTAGTACATTAAGAACAACAACAACAAAGAACATATCTTGGAGTTCATTTCACTTAAAATCACTTATACAGTCATATGTACATAGCTATTGAACTATTCTGCTCATCTACTAAGATTATCCTTGATGTACACAATAATGCTATTACCCAGTAATCCCACTTCTGGGCATTTAACCAAGTGACCACAAACAAGGCCACACTAAAGCTACCAACGCAATTATGTTTATCACAGTAATATTTTCCATAGCTAAGATATGGCATCTAATTTGAATTACCCTTTCATTATCAGAGGGTAATCAACTTGAATGTTATCCACCTATACAATATTTTCACAATATACTTGTCATTATTTTGAAAAAAACATATTTTAGTATTTTCTCATAGTAAAACAGAAAATAGTTTAATTCAATTGAAAGTTCTAACTTTCAAAACTGAATAATTGTTAACAGGACAGAATATATGTGTTCTTCAAAATTCCTGTAACTACTAATTATTCATCTTCAAATTTTGAACATTTCTTTCAAGAGACATTCAAAACAGTACCTTTTTGCATGTTATTTAATTCTGCAATAGATAGTTTCCAATGGGGTGTTACATATTGATAAGTCAACAGAAAATATAGCCACAGTTTAGTAGAGGATAAAACTATGAAGTATTTATAAAAATTAATTCCTCAAAAGTAAACATTTGTTCATCATAGTAAGCTATTATTTCTATGACCATCAATCCTAAGCTTTTATGCCATAAAGTTATCCCACCCCAATAGTTTCCAACTTGTAAGGTGCACCTGAAAATTCCCTTAATTCACATCATGAATATCTTATGACTATTGTGAAAAAAATTCTAAACTTCTGCTAATATGTTGCGCTTCCTATTGTGGAAAGAACACTACACTAAACTTTGCTGCAACATTCCCCCATCCACCGCCAGTGATATTCTTCAAATCAAAACACTTGCAAATATTATTTATATTTATACTTTTTTAACTATCATAGATATTCAGGAGGCTAAGATCTGAAGATTATGGTTCAAAGCCCACTCAGGCAGGAAGGTTCCTTAGATTCTTATCTCCATAATCTTCTCAGGAAAAGAGAGACTCAAGTTGCTCTGAGGTTGAGGTGGTATAGCACGAGCCTTGAGCACAAACCGTCTCAGAGAGAGTGGCCTGACACACAGTTCAAGTTCTAGGACAAACCAAAATAAAATAAAATAAAATAAAAACAAGCCCCAACTCTAGCATTTTTCTCATTGTATGCAGAGGCACATAATTTAAGAAATTGCTTAATGTGTTAGGAATAGATAGAAGAACCAAGAAGTCACACATTTACTCTCTTCATACCATGTTACACCAAAGCCTCAAAAATTGCTTTTTCTAAATGTATAAATAATATCATCCATTTGTTGGCAACTCTGTCTAGGTTATTCACATTATTTTATACATGAATCTTGGAATTATCTATTAACTAAGTTCTAATTATACCTTGCTTGAAAGAATATTTTAGGAAAGTAGAATGTCAGAATCATTCGTGAATTTGTCAATTAAACCCTCTACTTAAAAAGAATTTTGTAGTATCCTATAGAATATGAAATTACAAACAAAAACGAAATATTTATTTTAAATCTAAATTCTAATTGAGCAAGCTCTACAAAATCTTACATTAGATGAACTTTGCAATTTTCCAGGCTTAAACTTTTGTAATCTGTTATCATTTCTTTGGAATCCAACAGAATGATGCTTACTTTTTCAAATTTTTGGTTAAAATCATAAGCTGTTTTCCATCTAGGAATGTTATGTAATGAAGAGAGCATTAAAAACACAACTGAGTATTATTTATAAGAATTTTTGTTTTTTTCATATCTCCTTTCTATCCCTCCCCTTCTCTCATCCTATTCTTTTCTTCTCTCAATATCATCTCTAAACTTACATAATTTTTACAGGTTTTACTTATAAATTTAAATTTTTGTTTTTTCATTTTCCTTGTTTATTAAAAATCTCTCTCCTATCATTCTGTCCAATCCATTTCCCTCTCTGAGATTAGGACTTGGTTAAATTCACTCTTCCTTTACCTCCCCAAATCTCTCTACTCCTATTTTTCCCATTTTTCCTAAACCTAATAATTTCTGGTTTGCCAAATTCTTGTTTGCTTTTCTCATCCAATTAATCCATAGATGTTTGATGTTGAACAGATTGTATCTGTTGAATTAGATTGTATCTACAGCAACTATAGGACTTTGGTTGATCCTTGCCTTAAAATAGTGTTCTAACACAAGACTGGTGACTTGCATTTCAATAGGAAACTTGACTTCTCAAAACATAATGACAAAATTAGCCCAAACATCCAACTTTGTATGCCTTTCTTGTTGTTTGGTAAGTTTCATTGAGACAAAATTATACTACCTGGTCCAGGGAAGGTATCACTATGTAATTCCACTTTCTTACCACCTGTTTTAGTCTGAATGCTAGAATTCCAGGCTTTTTATCACATTGCCCTGCCATAATTTGTTGGTTTATTTAATCTAGAAACAGACTAGCAATTCTGAAATTCTCCAATGATCTTATCCACTAGACTGATTGCTCAGACTGTTTATGTACAATTTTTAAAGATGTTCTAACATTTGACACAGGATATGAACATTTTCAGATGCACCTGCAGGGGTCTTTGATTCATTCCTCCATGGATCTGATCCATTTAATCATGATTACTTAACTCTCTTACTAGCTCTGTTCCTTACTATGTAATACTCTGAAACATTTTTTAAGAATGTTCATTTAATTTAGTCTTATTCGGGACATACTTTTATTGTTTTCTAACTTTTCTACATATTCTTAGAGTTGTTTCATTTGTGTATTTGTGTGTGCACCTATAAGTGCCTCTGTGTGTATGTGTATGTCTGTATGTATGTATGCAAAAGCCTCAAGCTCTTATTCAGCAATCTTGATCATGACTGATATTCCATCTCTTGATCCGTTCTTCCAAAGCAGTTTTGGATGGTTAATTATAGATAGTGTCTCAAACACTGTTCTGACCAGGCTGGATGCAAACTGAACTTCCCAGAGGCCTTTACCTCCTTAAGTTTTATTATTTCCAGCATTATCAACTTTAAAACCAGATATATTTTCATGAGTGTGAAGTCGAAGCTCTAGCCCAGATTTTTAACTCAAGAATTCATATAAAGACAGGTGAACATACACACTACATATCCTGAGTATATACTGTTAGAAATGTGAGCTTAAGCTATGTGCCGTTGTCTCATGCCTATAATCTTAGCTACTCAGGAGGTTATGATCTGAGGATAGCAGTTCAAATCCAGCACGAGTAGGAAAGATTCTGAGGCATTTATCTCCAAGTAAACACCAGAAAACTGGAAGTGGTGCTGTGGCTCAAGTGGTAGACCACTAGCCTTAGGCTGAAGAGTGGAAAGACATCGCCTAGGCCCAGAATTCAAGACCCCCCCCATGAAAAATCACAACCAAACAGTAATCTCTAGAGAGTATGAATATGACCTATCAAAATTTTAAGCAGTTAATGAAGGGCAGTCTTGGGAAAAGTAAACAAAGCTGTTCAAAGAGGGCAGTTTGGGGTAGGGGAAAATTTAGAACAGATTAAGTACATTGTCAAAGTTTATAAATCACCTACATCTACTGCAAATATTTTCATCTGCGAGTGCTCTTTGTCTGAACTGGACACTCCAGTCATGAGGCACACTTGATAGCTTGTGAAGATAGAATGGAAGAAACAAGATCAAGAACGCATTACTCTACTGTAGAGAAAACATTTCTCTATGTTTTCTCTCATCTGTCTTCATTACTCTTTTTTCATACTTTTAATAAACTCAAGTGATTTTGAATTATATCTTTCCTTCTTTGTTCTGGTAAAGTAATTGTTCAAAATATTTCACTAAATTTTCTTTCCCATTATTTTCTATCATACTGTTTACTTGTCCAAGTGAGTCCATTAAACTTCCCCTTTGCAGTTGGTTGCCACAAAAACTCAAAATCTATGTTAATGAGGATAAGCTGTAATGCAAAACTTTGTCTCCAAAAAACCAGTCCAAGAACCTTTAATCACAAATATTTAGCTATAATTTTTTTCTTTTACCTTGAAAATCTTCTCGTGTCTAAAGTGCCCTCAAAAATAAATACTCTACCTTGAGAGCATTGGCACCCACCCCTGGGTATCTAGACAGGGAACAGACCTAAGAAAGGAGACCTCTAGTTTCAAAGGTGAATCATTTGGGGTTGAGGAACACCAGAGAACTCTTCATTTGTTTGTTTAGCTTTACTTGATAATGTAACCGAGTTCTTGAACGGCAGTAGATTAGAATAAATTTAGGGCATTAAATATTAAAAAAAAAACAAAAATAAATAAATACTCCACCACTTTTTGCTTCAATCACTTCTGACCTCAAAGATATATTTTGCTAACAAGATGCTTAGAAGAAACCGAAGAATACTCCACTTTTATCTTCTCTCTTAAGACTCTCCTTAGATACCATATCGAGAACAGTGAAGTTATTCTTTGCAGAATTATTTCAATAGATTATTTTTCTCATGGTCTTGCATTTGCTCAACAAGATGTATGGAGAAGAATAGAGTTAAATCACCCATTCTTTGGATTACAGTGTCTGTTACAAAGGCAATACTTCTATGTCCTACTTCTCTGTTCTCCTCTTAGCTCTTGACGGATTTCCAATTGATCACAGCTTCTTGGCTTCAGGTCTAGTAAAGCTGAAGGACTATAAGGTCTCCCCCACTGCTATATCTTCATGGTTTCTAATCTTTTTTTTTTTTTTTGGAGGTCGTGGGCTTGAACTCTGGGCCTGAGTGCTGTCCCTCAGCTCTTCAGCTCAAGGCAAGTGCTCTACCACTTGAGCTACAGCGCCACTTCCTATCTTCATGGTTTCTCTTTCAAAACTCTTTTATTTGGATGTGGAATCTATTTTCATGTCTTCAATTTGTTCTGCAATACACTGAGCCAAATAGACTCTGTAAAATCACTTTAGGTAGCAAAAACATTAAGACAATCTATATCAAAAAGTTTTGGCCTTCCTCCACTGCAGAAGCCAATACGCTTAGCTAGGGCTTCTAAGAATGCGTTTTCTTACCTTTTCACTTTTTTCAATTCTTTTCTGATCCCAAAAGTTTTTGGCTTATGTTATAAGAGAAGTCTTCATTATCTCATGTTAATAAAGATATTATATTTTTGAGCTACTTAGAAATGTGAAATCATTGGTTTGAAGTATCCAATCAGATTTTTTTCTGTGTTTCACTGCTTCACGTGGAAAGACATTGTGGAAAATATTACAAACAGAAAAGTGTAAACCCAATACCTTCTTTCATTGTGGAAGACACTCTCTCCCTAAATAATTTGAACCAAATAATCTTTTTCAGAAAATTACTGTTTGGTATTTAAAGTCAATTCACAAATTTTCATTTCTTATTTTTTTAAAAAACGTTGAGCTTAAATTCCACTACAACCTTGTTTTCACAAAGTAAAAGTATTTTTCCTGGTTAAGGACAATTCTCAAGGGAACCAACATGATTTACAGCAAGGTTTGTGAGGTTTGTTGGTTTGGTGTGAAAAAGAGCCATCTTCATCCACAATGCTCCCTCTCAGCTAAGTCTCTATGAATTTCTTTACATGAAAGCCTATTTTCCTAGGTAATTTTAAATTTTCTTAATAGGCTAAGTTGTGAGAAAGTTTGAACAATTAAAATTTACCTGTCATAAATTTTAAACTTTTTTGAAATTCCTTTATAAGAATCGGGAATTCACAATTCTAATTCCACCTTTAACATAAAAACAGTAAATATGTTTTTTCCTGATATACTGTCCATGAAACTATTATTTTCCAGTGGCTTTGTTATGCATGTATATGATCATATGAGCGGATGCTGAGCAAAATGAACTCCAAGATATGAAAACAGAGATATTTATTTGCAGATGTTGTTTCTAATGTACAATGTGATTTCTATTTTCTTTGGGATTTTCCTCTATGGTTTATCTCCTGGTGTATTTGATTTTGGTACCCTGTGTATTGTGCATACATTTACCTTAATTAGGAAGGGAACAGGAACAGAACAGGAACAGCAAAATGACGATACAGAGGACAAAGGGCAAACCAATGCAATAGGAATACACACAAGACAATAAGTTGGAAATGTACATTACAACTTGTGAGGGGTTTTGGGGTGAATGAAAACTGAGAAAAATGAGAGAGGGGGGTAACAAGTTTGAAATGTTGTGTATTCACTAGCTTAAAATTGCTGGAACCCCACTGCACATCAATTTGACATTAAAATTAAATTTAAAAAATAAGCTGCATGAAATAAAATTTCACTGTATTGGTATAGTAAATATTATTCTTTATATAGTAACTTTTTAAAAATCAGTACTGTTTGGCATCTAATTTGAATTAATTACCCATTTTTAATCAAAGGGCCATCAATTTGAATGTTGTCCAACTAGTTAATATTTTCACAATATACTTGCCAATATTTTGAAAAAGAATAAATTTAGTACTTTCTCATACTAAAACAGAAAACACTTTAATTCTACGGAAACCCAGAACTTTTAAATGTAAGTAAGTTTTTAAGAGGACAGAATATATGTGTTCCTCAAAATTCCTATGACTAAAACTACTCATTTTGAAATAATGAACATTCCATACCTGAGAGATTCAAAATAGTACTTGTTTGCATGTTATGAATTTCTTCAATAGATGCATTTTCCAATGGGGTGTTATAGATAGAGAAGTGAACAGAAAAATAGCCACATTCTGGTATAATATAAAACTATGAAACATCAGTTAAAATTAATACTTCAAGAGTAAGCAATTGTTTATCAGATTAAGCTATTATTTCTATGACCATCAATCCCAAGGTTTATGCAATAAAGTCATCCTAGACCAACAGTTTCCAACTTGTAGGGTGCACCTCAAAATTCCCTTAATTCACATCACGAATAGCTTATATCTCCATTGTGAAAAAATACTACACCTCTGCTAATGTGATGCCCTCCGTGTTCTGGAAAAAGCATCGCAATAAACTGGGTTGCATCATTTTTCCTCCACTGGTATTCTTGCAAATATTATTTATATTTATACTTTTTTAATTATCATAGATAAACAGGATGCTAATATCAGAAGGTTACATTTCAAACCCCACCTAGGCAGGAAGGTTCCCTAGATTCTTATCTCCAATAAACTTCTCAACAAAAGCCAGACACGAGTGGTACTGAGGTTGAAGTGGTAGGGCACGAGCCTTGAGAATAAACAGCCTCAGAGACAGTGTCGAGTCCCAGAGTTCAACCTCTAGGACAAACCAATAAAACAAAAGCAAAAGCAAAACAAACCCCCAACCTAGCATTTTTCTCATTTTATACAGAGACATGTAATTAAGGAAATTGCTTCCTGTGTTACATGCAGGTAGAAGAAAGAAGAATTCACACAATTATTCTCTTCATAAAATGTTATACCAAAGCCTCAAAAAATTGCTCTTTTTCTAAATTTATAAATTAATATCATCCATTGTTGGCAACTCTGTCTACATTATTCACATTATCGTTTCATACATGAACTGTTTGAAATATCTATTAACAGAGTTCTAATTATAACTCTCTTGAAAGTATATTCTAGGCAAATAGAATGCAAGAAACATTTGTAAATTTGTCAATTAAACACGCTACTTAAAAAGAATTTTGTAGTATCCTATAGAATATGAAATTACAAACAAAACCAAAATATATATTTTAAATCTAAACTTTAATTTAGCAAGATCTATAAAGTCCTACATTAGATGAACTTTGCTATTCCTCCAGGCTTAAGCTGTTGTAATCCTTCATCCTTTCCTTGGAATCTAACAGAATGAAGATTACTTACTTTTTCAAATTTTGGATGGGAATCATGACCCATTTTGCATCTAGAAATGTTCTGTGATGAAGAGAGCATTTAAAAGCACAACTGAGGATTATATATGAGTTGCATTTCAATAGGAAACAACTTCTCAAAACATAATGACAAAATTAGCCCAAACTTCTAACTGCGTATTCCTTTCTTGTTTGGGTTCTTTTATTAAGACAAAATTATACTACCTGGTCCAGGGAAGGTATCACTATGTAATTACAGTTTCTAATCTCCAGTCAGTCTGAATGCTAGTATTCTAGGCTTATATCACATTGACCCGCCATAGCTTCTTGGTTTATTTAATCTAGATACAGACTAGCAATTCTGAACTTCTCCAGTGATATCATCCACTAGACTGCTCAGACTGTTCATGTACTATTTTAAAAGTTGTTCTAACATTTCACAGAGGATATGATCATTTTCAGATACACCTGTAGGGTTTCTGATTCATTCCTCCATGCATCCGATCCCATTCATAATGATTACTTGACTCTCTTACTATCTCTGGTCCCTATCTATGTAATATTCTTAAACTTTTTTGAAGAAACTTCAATTGAGGACTTTCTAACATTAAAAATTATCACTTGATTCTAGTCTTACTGAGGACATATTATATATTGTTTCCTAACTTTTCTACATATTCTGAGAATTGCTTCATTTTTGTATTTGTGTGTGCACATATAAGTGCCTCTGTGTTTATGTGTATGTTTGTATGTATGTATGCAAAAGCCTCAAGCTCTTATTCAGCCATCTTGCTCATGACTGGTATTCCATTACTTGAGCCATTCTTCTAATACAGCTTTTGGCTGGCTAATTATAAATAGTGTCTCAAAGACTATTCTGTTCAGGCTGGATAATAACCTGAGCTGAATAGCAGAGGGACAGCGCCCAGGACAAGAGTTCAAGTGCCAAGACCACCACCAACGAAAAATATATAAGTAAAGGAAAGAAAAAAATGTGATCTTATTCACCACTTCATGGCTAGTATAATCCCTGCTCTCTCAAGATGGACTTTTTTTTCCAGTTAAGTCCATGCTCTTATATCTGACTTGCATTGTAAACAGAATTATTCTTCCATTCTACTTTCCACAAATTTGCATGGTTAACATGCGTGATTTAGAAAGAGAGTGGCATTATACTTCGTGTTCAACGTAGGAGTAATGCTTTTCCTATATCACTCTTATAAATCTACATACTGGACTTGGCTTTATTGTTTCAATGTTGTCTTATTTGCAGAGTCTTCTATAGTGTATTGAACCATTATACTTAAACACAGAACTTCTCTTTCTCCTATTCCTGTTGTTTTTCCTTCTGTTAACTTATGTACACTTGGGAAATAATGTGCAGCACATACACTCATAAAAAATGATCTGAGAACCTTCTTCCCATTTAAAATTTGCCTTAATTTACAGAGCATTTACAAAGTTTGAACTTAATATACTCATGGATAATGTATTATAAGCAATGTAAATGGTATTTTCTCTTTACTAAGTTGTCTCTGAAACACGTGTTACCTCAGGTCCAATGGTGTCCTTATGTTATTTCGGTGAAGCCAGAAAACATTCATTATACCTCAAGCAGCACCATAGATTGTTCCTGGAAGTAACTGTTACTGCATGTGGAAACTGATCCTAGGAGAGGAATGGAACACAGAGGATTGACAAAGTTCAAGTTAATTTATGTTTTCCTTTTTACTGTATAAGAAAAGGACAAAGATGGCGACAAGGCAGTAGGGAAACACCAAAGCTCTCCCCAACCAAAAAGAGAGTTCCAGTTCCAATGCTTAATCTCCCCAAGAGACCGACAACAACAAAAGGCGAACACTCAGAGAAAAACAGGAGATGGAAAATAACAAAAAAGAAAGAGAGGAAAAGAAGAATTTCAGAACAGAGAAGAGCAAAGACCCCTCCTCCAACATTCACTGGCCACATGGCAGCGTGCCAAGCCGTGGTCAGCAGGCGGGGTGTGGACTGCCGAGTCCCAGAGACACAGGGGGCTGGCTACAGATCACCCCCGCAGAAGCCGCCTGAGGTACCAGTTTACAGACCTGCTGATCACCACAAATAGAGAAACCTACCAGCCGGGAGTCTCCACGATCCCACCCCCACCCCTCACTCTCCATCCAAGCAGAGAGGCTCCATCCCTCCATAGCCACCCGGCACCGGCAGTGCAACAAAGGAAGGTGTCTGCAGATAGCACAGAAGCCACCTGAGGTACCAGTGTCAGACCTGCCGATTGCGACGACCCGGTTAGGGCCGCCCGGGTCCCAGAGACACAGAGGGCTGCCTGCAGATCACTCATGCAGAAGCTGCCTGAGGTACTGGTGTCAGACACGCCAATTGGGACAACCTGGCAGGGACTGCCAGGGTCTCAGAGACACAGGGAGCTGCATGCAGATAACTCACGCAGAAGCTGCCTGACTGTGGACACTATGGACCCGACAGCTTCGACAGAGGCAGAGACAGAAGAAAATCCCACAGAGCCACCACTGCCCAGCCAAGCTCGCAACCATCCCCACTGAACTCGCCTTGCAACTGCAACTGACAACCTACACCACACAGAAACAACTAGCTCCAGGGTGAATACCCCACAGGGGACAGTCTATCCCTCAAGGGAGACCAGAGCTGGAGGGAATCCCAGACCCTGACCCAGACTCCCTACCCCAACACCCGGACCACAGGACCCACTAAAACTAGGAAAAGTTCAAGAGCTCCACCGGCTCTTGGAGCACACTCTGCTGGCCAGGCTAGAGCAAAACACCCCAGGAAGGGAGCTTAAACACCCAAGCCAGGAACAGCGACCCTGGGTCAAGACAACCAACAGTAGAAGAAATTTAAACTGTGTACCCCAGACTGCATAATCTACATGGTATACACAGCAGCACAGGCCTAACTGGCGTGCCCCAGGCAGGGGGCCACTACCAGGCCTGGCAATCCAGTGCCTGAACAACATAACCAATTCCTCCCAACTGAGCATATGCCTCAGCAGAGGGATGAAAAACAGGGAACTGCACCCCTTGGGAAGCAAACCTGTGACAACAAAAGACCTGGAGGCTCAGGACAAGAGAAGCCCAAACTCCACCAAAACCCAACCCATATACTCTAGGCTGGGATTGGGCAACACAGGCCCCCAGCACCTGATAGTAGGCAGGAGCTCAGGCTCGTAAGGTGGCTCAGCAGTAGAGTGATAGTCTTGGGTGCATGAGGCCCTGGATCTGATTCCTCAGCATCACATGAGCAGAAAGGGTCAGAAGTGTTGCTGTGGCTCAAATGGTAGGGTGCCAGCCTTGAGCTGAAGAGTTGAAGAGCTAAAGGACAGCACCCAAACCTAGAGTTCAAGCCCACAACCGGCCCCCCAAAAAACCAACCAAACAAACAAACAAAAACATCAGGAGCCCATAGCCGACTCCAGCATCTGGGAGAGTGCATCCAGAGCATCTGATCTTGCCAAGAGCACCCGTAGGAGCAAACACGAGCAGTCTAGAGTGCTCAACCCTTCAAAATATGGGAATTGCCAGGGATCTACAGCAGAGAGCTGAGAATCCTATGTAGGACAGACCAGCAGCTGGAGGTAGGCCCCCAACAGAACCCAGATCAGGCACAGACTCTCTCTACCAATACAGAATCAGCAACCAAGCAAAGACAGACACACCAAAACAAAATTGCAGATTAGTCTCCAATAATCCCTGAACCTCCATGAGAAAATCACAGAGAAAAATTACAAGGTTTATCACTACCCAGGATAGCAAGCTATCCTCAATAGCCAGCAGCCATGCAGGGGAGAGCACCAGTGGGAGCAAAACAGGAATGGAAGACAAAAACTACATCCAAGGGTTGCTGGAGGCAATAACTCAAGAAATAAAGCGAGAAATAGATCAGAAGTTGAAAGAACACAAGGATGAGCTATCAAAAGAGATACAAGATATCAAACAGGAGATACATGCAAAAATAGAGGCTGCACAAACCTCAGTAAGAAGTGAGATAAATGCCAAATTAGAAGTAGTACATACCTCATTAAGAAATGAGATCAATAGGTTGAGAACCAACATCGAATCCATAAAGGAATCCATTTCCTCCATGTACAATAGAAGCCACGGTCAACAGAGTGAACGAAATGGAATATAGAGTATCAGATACAGAAGACAGAATACACCAACTGGACCAAAAAGTGACAGATATGTAAAAATCACTCAAATTAAGCCAAAGGGAAATTCAAGAGAAAGAAAATAATACCAAGAAATTTAACCTTCATATAATTGGAGTGGACGAAGGTGAGGAATTTCAGAGCAAGGGAATGCAACACCTATTCAACAAGATAATCGGTGAAAAATTCCCCCAACTAAAAAAAGAACATCTTACCTACATAACAGAAGCATATAGAACACCCAACAAGCAAGATCCCAGGAGAAAAATTTCTAGACACATTATAGTAAAAATGATAGATCTGAATAATAAGGAAACAATCTTGCATGCAGCAAAAATGAAGAAGGAGCTATACAACAATGGGAAAAAATTAGAATCACTGCAGATCTCTCCACACAAACACTGAATGCAAGATAGGCCTGGGAAAGTACCATACGAGCCCTGAGAGCCAATAACTGCCAACCCATACTGATATACCCAGCAAAGCTAGCATTCAAAATCGATGGAGAACGGAAAATTTTTAATAGCAAAGAAAAACTAAATGAATACATAAACATTAAGCGAGCATTACAAAGAATACTAAGAGAGGGGACACAACCTGAAGAAAGCAACCAGGAACTGGGACCTGCACCCAGACAGGCATTAATCAAAGTCTAACTGAGCAAGCACAGGCAGAAGGGAAAGAAGAAAAACTCAGGAAAACAGGGAATGACAGGGACAACAATGCATCTCTTTACACTTTCTGTTAATATTAATGGGCCTAATTCGCCAATCAAAAGAAAAAGAACTGCAGACTGGATCAGAAAACATGATCCATCCATCTTTTGTCTTCAGGAGACCCAACTCTCAGCCAAACATACAAACATATTCAAAGTAAAGGGTTGGAAAAGGATCTACCAATCAAATGCCCCCAGTAAGAAAGCAGGTGTAGCTATCCTGATATATGACAAAATAAACTTTTCATTAAAATCAGTACAGAAAGACAAGGACGGACACTACATATTAATACAGGGAACAATCCAAGAGTAAGTATTACCATCATCAACTTATATGCCCCAAATATTGATGCACCCAGATATGTTAAAGAAACGCTCTCAAACTTACAGAATAAAATAGATCCCAATACGATAATACTAGGAGACTTTAACACAACACTCTCACCAAAGGACAGGTCTACCAACCAGAGGATTGGCAAAGAAGCTACTGAATTAAGTGTGGCCATATTTCAAGTGGAATTAACTGACATCTACTGAGTATTTCACCCTAAAACAACACAGTACACATTCTTCTCAGCAGCTCATGGAACTTTCTCCAAAGTAGACCATATCATCGTTCATGCAAGGAACTTAAGCAAATACAAAGGGATCTACATAATCCCCTGTATCCTATCTGACCACAGTGGAATCAAGCTAGTTCTCAATAACAAAGCAAACTGCAGAAATTTCTCTAGTTCATGGAAATTGAACAGCACACTCCTTAGCAATGCCTGGGTAACAGAAGAGATGAGAGAAGAAATAAAACATATCCTACAACTCAATGAAAACGAAAACACTTCACAAAGAAACTTATGGTACACAGCAAAAGCAGTCCTGAGGGACAAATTTATTGCCCTCAGTGCCCACATCAAGAGAATGGAGACAGAGCAAGTAAATAATCTCATGTTACAATTAAAACAGCTAGAAATACAAGAAAAAATGGAACCTAAATTTAATATATGGAGCCAGATAACCAAATTAAGAGCAGAGATTAACCAATTAGAATATCAGAAAATGATAACCAAAATTAACCAAACAAAAAGGTTGTTCTTTGAAAAAATAAACAAAATTGATGGCCCATTGGCAAGATTAATTAAAAAAAGAAGAGAGGAAACCCATATTAACAGGATTAGGGATGCCACGGGAAAAAATCACAATACGTAACCAAGACATCCAAACAATCCTAACGGACTACTTTCAAAAGTTATAATCTCTAAAGGAAGAAAACCTGGCAGAAATGGATGCATTTTTAGAGAAATACAAGTTGCCCAAACTGAGCAAAGAATAAATAAGCAAATATCCTACAACAAGATACAGGAAGCTATCAAAATCTTCCAACAACAAAAGCCCAGGACCAGATGGATTCAAAGCAGAATTCTATAAGTCCTTTAAAGAAGAACTAATACCCATATTCCTCAAGCTCTTCAGAGAAACAGAGAAGGAGGGAGCTGGCCCAAACTCATCCCCAAACAAGGCAAAGACCCAACCAAAGGAGAATTACAGGCCAATTTCCTTGATGAACACAGATGCAAAGATCCTTAACAAGATTCTAGCTAACAGAATCCAGAAACACATAGAAACATCATACATTATGACCAGGTAGGCTTCATCCCAGAGTTGCATGGATGGTTTAACATACGTAAGTCAATAAATGTAATCCAACACATCAACAGACCTAAGGTCAAGAATCACATGATTATCGCCACAGATGCAGAAAAGGCCTTTGATAAAATTCCACATTCATTCATGCTAAAAGCTTTGGAGAAAATAGGAATAGAAGAAACATTTCTTAAAACAATAAAAGCCATTCATGACAGAACAATAACCAATATTATACTTAATGGCGAAAAGCTACAACCAATTCTCCTGAAATCAGGAAGAAGGCAAGGATGCCCACTGTCTCCACTCCTCTTCAATATAGTCCTGGAACCCTCAGCCAGGGCTATAAGGCAAGAAGAAGACCTTAAAAGGATCCGCATAGGGAAAGAAGAAGTTTAACTATCCCTTTTTGCAGACGACATGATATTATACCTTCAGGATCCCAAAAACTCCATCCCCAAACTCTTAGAAATCATAAATCACTTCAGCAAAGTAGCAGGATAAAAAATAAACCCACAAAAATCAGTTGCCTTCCTGTACACTGACAATGTACAAGAAGAGACGGAAATAAAGGGAGCAATCCCATTAACAATAACCTCCCCCAAAATAAAATATTTAGGAATTAACCTAACCAAAGATGTAAAAGAACTATTTAATGAAAACTATAAAAAGTTAAAGAAAAAAAATTGCAGAATACATTAGGAAATGTAAAGACCTCCCATGCTCTTGGATAGGCAGACAATATAGTGAAAATGGCAATACTGCCCAAATTAATATACAAATTCAATGCAATTCCTATTAAAGTCCCAATGATGTACATCTCTGAAATACAAAAAACAGTACAAAAATTCATAGGGAACCACAAAATACCTAGAATAGCCAAAACAATTCTAGGGAATAAAGACAACATGGGAGGGATGTTTATGCCGCAATTCAAACTCTACTATAGAGCCATAATAACAAAGACAGCATGGTACTGGCACCAAAACAGACCCAAAGACCAACAGAATAGAATAGAAGATCCAGAAATAAATCCACACGCCTACAGTCACCTGACATTTGGCAAAGGAACCAAAGAAATACAATGGAAGAAACACAGCCTCTTCAACCACAGCTATAATAAAATTCTATACAACAATTTAGGACATTCTCATTTTTCATTAATACTTTATTAAGTGTTGAAACATAATACATAATTAAATGGATGCATTGGTCACAGTTTTCACATGTTTAGAGTCTCTACCAAGTATGAGCTTTGTCCAATCTTTGCACTTCTTCCTATTGGGATTTCTTTAGATGATTTATAGTTAGAAACCTTTTCCTGAGGATAGGCAAGTGAGGGGTAAAACTGAAAGGATGGAGCTCGAAATGTGGCTTAGTGGTAATTAGCTCGCTTAGCATGCATGTATGCCAGGGTTTGAATCCTCAGTGCCACATACTCAGAAAAAGGTAGAAACTGTGGAGTGGCTCAAGTGGCTAGCCTTGAGATAAAGGAACTCAGAGACAGTACCTAGGCCCTAAGACCAAGCCCCAGGACTGTCAAAAACAATAGACCAGATGCCAGTGTCTTACACATGGAACTCTAGCTTCTCAGGAGGCTGAGAGGTGAAGATCACAGTTCAAAGACAGCTTAGCCAAGGAAAGCCTGTTAGACTCCTATCTCCAGTGAACCACCCAAAGATCCCATGTGGTGCTACTACTCAAGTGGTAGAGGGTTCGGCTTGACCTGAGGGGCTAAGGCACAGTGCCCAGGCTTGAGTTCAAGACACACTATTGGGAAAAAAGTGAGGGTTAATCCAGGTACTTTTCCTATTTGCTAATTATGAGATCATTCTTTGGAAAATGAACACTGATGTATACCAGAATTGGAGTCAGAGCTTAAGGTTCAAGTGTAACACATCCATATGTCCAGCCTCTCAGACTCTAGCATTGTAATCTTGTGTCCAACAGGGTTCTGAAAGGTCCAATGTTGAAAGGCTTAATATGCTCCCCAAGCCCATTGTGATAGCAGATGACTTGTACTGTCAAGGTCATTACAGCTCTGAGTCAGGCAGAGCACCAGTAGTTCAGGCCTGTCACCCTAGCTCAGGAGACTGAGGTTTGAGGATCACAAGGTGAAGCCAGCCAGGGCAGGAAACTCTATGAGACTCTGACTTCCACTTCTGAAAGGTCAGATGTTCAAGAGCTTCCTTTGTTTCCCTTGGTGATGAGAAGTACTTGCACTCTAAATGTTCTTAGAATTCTTGAGCTATAGAAGCAGGAAAGAAACATTGACCCACCTTGGGTTCACATGAAGTTCTCAGGCTCCAAACCCTAGTCCCTTAGCAGAAAGAACTCCAGTGTAACACTGTAATTGAAGGACAGAAAACAGTTTCAAAACCAGGCTAGGTGCAGAGACCAGGCCCACAGTATTAGGAGGCAGAATGTACACATTCAACAGATAAGTGAGCAGTAAAACCACTTCATATATTCCAGGAAATGCCAGCAATGGGAGGAAACCTAAAATACTTGTTAGAGTTACACCAGGGTCAGGCTTTTCTCAGCCACTTCAAACAATGACTAATTAACATTCTTCCCACAAGTGAAGGGAGAATCAGGGTATCTTAGGTTACCAATAGAGCCAGTTTAGTCTGGGAGAGGGGAGGAACAGAGTAGAAAAACCCTGCTCTCTGGTCTTAGGGAGTGGGTTTTTGACTATCCATCTGTCAGATTTGAAGGCCCTTCTTCTACCTCTGCCAGTCCTTTCTCCTTCCTTCATTCTCCACATAATTACTTCAAATCCCCAGACAAACTAGAGTAAGTGTGGTTTCTCTTCTTTCTCCAAGCATCTGAGTTAGAACCTGGCTCTGCCCAATTGGCTCTAGTTCCCTTGGCCGCCTGAGAAGTGGGAAAGAGAGAGACTTCTTGCTCTCTGGTTGTGTGAAGGCAATGCTGGTGTCCTGTCACACTGCAGAAGGCCTAATGACTGGGAATTGTTCCCTTCTTTCCTTCTGAAATCCAAGACTAGATTCATCCATCATCTTCCTATCTATCTATCTATCTATCTATCTATCTATCTATCTATCTATCTATCTATCTATCTATCTATCTATCTATCTATCTATCTATCTATCTATCTATCTTTCTACCTATCCTATGTCTGTCTATCTATCTACCTACCTACCATTCTACCTAGGTATCTCTTTGCCAGTTCTTGGGTTGAACTCAAGGCCTGGGCACAGTCTGTAGCACTCTACTACTTGAGTCACAGCCCCAATTGAGGCTTGTTCTGTGTAAGTTCTACCGAGGAATCATACCCAGGGCTTCTTGCATGCTAGGCAAGCGCTCTTTCAGTAATCCACATTCCCAGCTCCCTCATCTTTTCCTTAATGGTAGTTTTTTAGGAAAGTATGTTGCCATTTTACCTCCCCAAGTTTAATTTTCTGAATACTGGATACTTCTATGAAACCTGGTCTTCTTTTCCCCTGCCAAGTTTGTTATGGTTCCTGCATTGGCCTCATAACAAAATGTAAATAAAGGCTCCTGAGAGCGTCACAGGCCTGGAACCCTGGAAGAGAAAAACCATGTGCCTGAAATGAAGAGAATGATGCAGTATATGAAAGGAGCATATCTGAAATATAAATCAGTAAATAAATGGAGAAGCACTGCATAAGATCTGTTTGCATTCAGGGAGGTAATATACAGACATAAGTAGGTAGGGCACTGATACATAAAATTGGCCTTCTCTTTTTGAAAATTTTTTGTGGACATCCCAGGGCTTAACCTCAGGGCCCAATGCATTCCTCAGCTGTTTTTTCCAAAGCTGAGGCTTTATCACTGCCACAGCTCCACTTTCAGCCATCTGGTCATCAATTGGACATAAGCACCTCCCAGGCTTTCCTGCCTGGTTTGGCCTGTGTCTCCTTCTCGGCTTTCTCTCTCAAAGCTGGAACTCTGGCCTCTGGACCACTGTTCCACTTCTGGTTTTCTGGTTGTTTCTTGGAGATAAGAGTTTCACATAATTCTTGCTCAGGCTGAATTTGAACGGTGATCTCCCAAACAGGATTCAAGCAGCTTTCCTCAGGGATACACCAAGGAGTCCGTCCACACAAACCCTTAGTCTAAATCTCAAGAGGCACTAGAGAAAAAGAGATACATGAAGATGCTTCTAGTGGGTTCTAGATACTTAAGGTTGTAGACACACAACACTCATAATTACTAGATATTTTATAGACAAAAGGAGTAATGCAGACAGTATGAGGATCGCTCCAGCTTTTTGTCTTCTCATCTTGAGACAGCAAATTCACTGCAGCTCAATGCTAAGTGACAGAATTGACATGTCCTGTGGACATTTGCTCCCAAATCCTGTGACACTCATTTGTCACTTTTGGCTTCAAACATGTGACCCAGAGGAGAAGATGAGGAGAGAAAATCTTTCTCAGGTAAAGGAGTTCTAAAGAACATTGGGTAGTTAATTTATAAATTCAAACCATTGGAATGGCCCTGCTAAGAAGTCAGATTGTCCAGATTAAAAATGAAGAAGAAAAGAAAGAAGGCGCCAGTGGCTTCTCACTGTAATCCCAGCTCCTCAGAGGGTGAGATGTAGAGAATCTGAATTTGATTCCAGCCAGATTAAGAAAGTCCATGACACTTATTTCTAAGAGATCACAGAAAAACCCAGAAGTGGGGATGTGACTCAAGAGTAATGCATTACCCTTGAGCAAAATGAGCTCAGGGACAAGTTCTAGGCTCATAGTTCCACCACAAGACCTGCCCCCTCAAAAAGAGCCTGTACTTCCATGTCTTTGGGTATGTATGGATATATTCCTATAGGTAAAACTCCAGAGTAGCTATGATGAATGGCACCAAACTAGGTAATGTATATTCAATAAAATGATTTCACAACAGAGACTGTTTTCCTGATAGTGCATGTTCCGGGGCTCCCCTCA
The DNA here is from genome assembly GCF_024711535.1 of Dipodomys merriami. Lineage (NCBI taxonomy): Eukaryota > Metazoa > Chordata > Mammalia > Rodentia > Heteromyidae > Dipodomys > Dipodomys merriami. Next base: position 2,751,680 of record NW_027202993.1, on the reverse strand, counting down.
CTGTTCCCAGTGTAACCTGAGGGTTTCTCTGCATCCCAGGCCTGCAGGAAGAAGTGTCTCTCATTGTCTGGACAGGCAGACAAAAGGCCTCAGTCCTGTACAACTGTGTAGCAAACAACTCCGTCCGGGTCAGATAGTGAGGATGAGTGTGGGTGGGCTCTGAAGTTCAGGAGAAATAGGTCTCTTTGTACCCTAAACTATTTCCCCAGTGCTCTGGTTTGACAGGAAGCCTTCATATGTGCCACCTTCTGTGACAGGCCACGTCCTGTGCACTTATCCTGGTTTTGTGAGACTATATTCCAGTGTTCAGATACAGTGCTCAATATAATTCAAGAGTCCTTCTGGAGGACAAGTAGGGCATTGAACCTAATGAAACGTTTCATTGCCTATGATGATGGGCCTATGATTCCTCTCCTAGGTTTCAGGAAGCTTTGGAAATCCAAGCACATATCTGGTATCACAAAGCTTCCTGTCATCTAGGGCTGGTGAACCTCATCAGGTTTTGAAACATTTGACCTCTCCTAGTTGGGCCCTGTGTGTCTAGGTTTTGGGGTTGAACACAGGGCCTGGGTGTTGACCATGAGCTCAGTGCAGAAGCCTGGTGCTTTACCATTTTGTGTAACAGCATCACTTCTTGTCTGTGTATGTGTGAGTGTGTGTGTGTGTGTGTGTGCGCACAAGTGGGAGAGGGCACATAGGCACATACACGATTCTTGGAGGGTGAACTCAAGACCTGAGCACTGTACCTAGTTTCTCTTTTTTAAGTATAGTCCTCTCCTACTTGAGCCACAGAGCCACTTCAGGCCTTTTTTTTATGGTTGTGGTCCTGAGAAATCAAACCCACGTTTCATATTTGCAAAGAACTCTAACATTCCCAGCCCTCTACTTCAAGTTTGTTTGTTTGTTTCTGTCTTTTTTATTGTTGTAGAAGATGATGTCTGGGTCTGGGTGCTGTCCTTGAGCTCTTCAGCTCAAGTCTTGTGCTCTACCACTTGAGCCAAATGCCACTTCAGCTTTTCTGGTGGTCCATTGGAGCTAAGTGTCTCAAGGACTTTCCTGCTCATGCTGGCTTTTAACCATGATCCTCAGATCTCATCCTCCTGAATAGCTTGGATGACAGACATGAGTGACAAGCACCTAGCTTCCACTTCAGGTTTCTTAGTGGTGAATTGGAGATAATAGGCTCATGAGACCTTTGTGTATGGGATAGTTTGGAACCTAGGTCCTCAGATCTCAGCTTCCTGAGAAAGCAGGATGAGAGACCTCCGCTATAGACCCCTAGGGCTATTGCCTCTCCATGTAATTAATATTATTGTTTTCATCCTTAATGAATTATTAATTAAATCAACCACAGTTCCAAAACTATTGCATCCATGTAATTAATACTATTCTTTGAATATGTCAAACATATTCATTAAAATCCATTTGCCTCCTAAAATCACTCTATTTATATAGTAGTATTCAGAAACAACTTATTCAACCTTGCCATTCATAATCTTCCATCGGTATTCCTATGAATAGGAAGGAGATTCTTAGGATTTCCCACCTTTGGAAGGGGTCATGACCGGGCTTCAAACATAGGGCCTATGTTGCCATTTTGGCCTATGGCTTCCTTGGTAGCCCGCCAGCCTTCAGCAATGCCAGGTTACCAACATTTTTCAGCAGTGTTATTCAGACATGATGGCTACCTTGCAAGCAAACAAATGTAAAACAGGCAGCCATCTTCAAGTTGCCCGTTTTTTTTTTTTTTTTCTGTGTCGCATTAATTATTGATTTGCTTGTCAGACTTTGGGGCCCAGGAACCCAGGTTTGGCTGTGGGTCCAGTGGCTACACCCCAGCCTAGAGTGATCAAAGCTGAGGCAGAATTGCCACAACATGAGTTCAAGCCCTGTGCTTGACAAAATAAAAATACATACAAACATACATACATACATACATACAAACATACATACATACATACATACATACATACATACATACATACATACATTAAAAATATTTTAAAAATTATGAGGCTCCTTGGCTTGGAATTCACACCATTTTTTCTGCCAGGTCTGGGAATTGAACTCAGTGTCTGGGTAAATCTGCAGCACTGTGCGGGATGGGGAAGATCACCCTTCTGGAAGACAAGAAATTCAGGTTTGTTCCTAGGGCCTGAATTCAAGTCCTAGCACTCAAAAAATTAATATTCGTATATATTTTAAATACAAGATTTATATTTACCTACATATGTTTACTGCATATTGCTGTTAGTGTATTCATTTTATTTTGTGTTTTAATTATTTCTTATGTACTTTAGTGAGTATGACTACACTTACATTTTTTTGCATCCTATTACATAAGACATAGATGTGCCTATGTATTCTACATCATTCCTGAGTCCCAGAAATTTCACAGATAAGGAAAACAAGTGGGACAATTGGCTCTCCGCCAGGATTAAGTTTTTGGCAGTTTTGTGACTTAAACTCAGGCCCTAGCAGGCCCACTTCATGAATGGGTAAATGTTAGCACATCAGTCTGATGCAAGAGAAGTTGGCGGGCAAATTTGAGGACCTGAGATCAAGCCCTAGGAATGGCCAATATAAAAACAGATAGATGTTTAGATTGCAGTGTGTGTGTTTGTGTGTGTATGTGTATGTGTATTTACAAATGTGTATGCATCTATAAATGTATACAGAGAGAGACAGATAGACATTTATGCAGACTCTAATGTATAACCCTATATAAAGGATGATTCCTTTATCTTATTTCTATATATTATATTACTACCAATTATTTAGTATAAAATTATGCCTCCATCAATCAATTATAGAAGAAGACTTATAAAGTATTAATCAATGACCTATATTTATTGAATACAATCTTAAACTGTAATTACTAGCTAATTAGTAATTCAGTTAATACATTTCAAACATTCTATTAGTGTTCCTATATATAGGAATAAGTTTCCTAGGATCTTCAGCCATGTGTAGGTGGCAGTCCCAGGATTGAAATCCCAGGATTGAACTCAGAGCCTAGGTGTCTAGGTTGGGCTCAGGCTTCACTGAGAGCCCTAAGCATTCATCAATGCAAGCTCACATACAATTATCAAGCTGAGTCATTGAGGCCCAGGAGGGTCACAGTGCTAAGGAAACAAAGGTAAAACTGTTATGTAAAACTTCCTGATTTTTCCTCCTCCATTTTTGTTTGCTTGTTGTATTTTTGCCAGCACTGAGAGTTGAACTCGGGTCTTAGAATCCCTGGATTATCTGTGGGTGTAAATGCTGCACCCCAGCCTAGGGTAATCATGGTTTAAGACACAATAAAATGCTTCCTTGAGCAAAAGGAGCTCAGTGAAAATGTCTAGGCTCACAGTTCAAGTCTCAGTACATGCCACAAAAAAAGAGCCAGTAACTCCATATGTCTGTGTATGTATGCCTGTATTTATATCAGTGAAAATCAGAGTCTCTATGAAGAAATGTAGCCAGCTAGGAAATTTGCTTTGAATAGAATGATTTCATAGTACAGCGAATGCTTTCAAGACAGTGCATGTTCTGGGGCTCCCCTTATTGTTCCCAGTGTAGCCTGAGGGGTTCTCCATACCCCAGCTGCTGGAGGAAGTCTGCTTCATTGTTGGAACAGGCAGACAAAAAGCCTCACTCCTGTACTGCTGTGTAACAAACAATTCATCCGGGCCAATTATTGAGGATGTGTACGGGCAGGCTCTGAAGGTCAGGAGAAAAAGGCCTCTTTATACCCCAAGCTATCTCTCTCCCCAGTGCTCTGTTTTTTTTGTTTTTGATTTTGTTTTTTGGTCGGTAATGGGGCTTGAACTCTGGGCTTGGGCACTGTCCCTGCACTCTTCAGCTCAAGGCGAGCGCTCTACCACTGGAGCTACAGAGCCACTTTCGGTTTTCTAGTTGTTTATTGGAGATAGGAGTCTCATAGTCTTTCCTGCCCAAACTGGTTTTGAACCGTGATCCTCAGATCTCAGCCTCCTGAGTAGCTAGGATTAGAAGCGTGAGCCACCAGCGCCAAGCCCAGTGCTCTGATTTGACAAGAAGCCTTCATTCGTGCAACTTCAATGGCAGGCCAAGTTCCTGCACTCATCCTATCATTGTAAGATTGTGTTTCAGTGTTAAACCAAACTGCTAAAATTAATTCAAGAGTCCTTCTGGCAGATAATTAGGGATATGAACCTAATGAAATGATTCATTATTGGCAATGGTGCCTCCGTGTGTGTGTGTGTGTGTGTGTGTGTGTGTGTGTGCTTGAACTCAGGACCTAACCACTGTACCTGAGTTTCTCCTGTCCAAGGACAGCACTCTACCACTTGATTAACACAGCCACTTCAGCCTTTTTTTTCTAGGGATGTGGATCAAACCCAGGGTTTCACACATGTAAAGCAGTTTACCCCTAAGAAACAATCCCAGCTCTCCACTACAAGTTTCTTTTTTTTCTTGTAAGTTGGAGGAGTTCAAATCTGGGCCTGGGTGTTGTCTCTGAGCTCTTCAGCTCGTCTAGTGCACTGCAACTTGAGCTACAGCACCTCTTTAGGTTTTCTGATGGTTTATTGGATATAACCATCTCAAGGAATTTCCTCCCCAGGCTGGCTTTTGTCCGTGATCTGGGATAATTTTTTTAACTCCATAATTTAGTGACTTTAATTTTGAGAGCAGAAATTAACAAAGTTTTTGAAAATGTCATTAGAATATTTTAAAATCACTTTCAAAAGTATTTTTAAAAGGTACTTTAAATGTCCTTGGATAGAGATGTGTTCATTTCCAGATACAAACATCTCTCTGGCATCATTACATCAAGACTAAAGGAGCATCAGAGCCACACAACCACCAAGGGGAAAAGGTACCAAGATCCTCAGCTTCCTGAGCAGGCAGGATAATAGATCTCAGCTAAAGAGACCTAAGCCATGACACTTTGCTGCAAGGGGGTACTTGGCTCCACATAGTAGAACGTTAGCCATGAACCCAAGAAGAAAGTCAACACCTAGGGTCTGAGTTCAAGGTTCATGATATAGAAAGCTAAACCAAAACAATTGTCTATAGGAGACAAGGCAATAGAGCTCAGTATATACATAAATTTGGCCCTGCTTTGGGGACATATCTGAGCCTCGACTTTCTCATCTGCACAATCCTCTTACTTATGTAGATCTTATAAGGACCAGATGAAAGAATACAACTCGTGAAGGACTCAGCACATAGTACCCTGTGAATGACTCAGCACACAATACCCCATGAACGACCCAGTACCCCATGAAGGACTCAACACCGAACACCCCAGGAAGGACTCATAACATAGCTGTATCCCACAAACTGTCATTAGAATTAGGGTACTTATCACCATTCTTTCAGATACAGGTCACAAACTGCACAAGTATTCACATCTAACAGTTTAGAGGGGTCTTTTTTTGTGGGGAGGGCCATCAGCCTAGGAGATTTCACTCATAGGTTGGAGGTACTGTCCTAAGACCTTTTCCTTAAGGCTAGAGCTCTACCACTTTGAGGCACAGCTTAGAGTCTAGCAGATTTCCTGGCAGGGCTGAGTTTTCAACCCACCAGAGTTTGATCTCACCCTCTGAGCAGCTAGGGGTGAGCCAGCAGTGTCTGGTTCCATGATGCTGGGTTACAGCTGTTGACCTCTGTCTAAGTCAATTTAGATGGCAGCCATCAGCTTCAGACTACCAGCTTGATCTTTGAGGAGGTATTTGAAATCATGGCCTTCTATTCTTGCAGTTAGAACATTCTAACTTGTTTCTGGTGCCAGTCCTGGGGCTTGAATATGGGCCTGGACACAGTCCCTAAGCTTTCATGCTCAAAGCCAGTGCCCAACTGGTTGAGTAACAGCACTATTTCTGGCTTTTTCTGTGCATGTGATAGTGTGGAATCGAACCCAGGGCTTCATACATAGTAGGCGAGCACTCTACTACTGAGCCCCAGGAATGACAAGTGTAGAAATATATATAGATATAGATATAGATAGATAGATAGATAGATTGTTACATACATATATATAAGCATATATGTATGTATGTATATATGTATGTATGTATATATGTATGTATAAAACAAGACAGAGATGTCTGTATATTATTTAATTATATATATGATATTACTACCAATTATTGATAAATTATCCCTTAATTTATTTAAGTATTATGGTTGAATACATAACAAAGTATTAGTTGTAAATTAGTCAATGTACTATAATTATTGTGTATAATTTTATCATGTAATCATACACTAGTAATGTAATTGTTACTTTACAACATTCCATTCATATGGATGTATATTGGAATACTTTTCTTAGGATCTCCTGCCGTTGATAGGTGGCAGTCCTGGGATTCGCACGCCGGGCCTAGGTTGCTGGTTTTGGCTACGGCTTCCCTGATAACCCACCAAAGTTCAACAGTGCAAGGTCATGTACACTTTACTGTCCCTGATATTTAGACCCAGGATGGTTGTAAAGGAAAAAGCAATGTAAAACTGCTTTCTGGAACTTCCCAGTTTTATCCTTCTCCTTTTTTTCCCGGCACTATATTTTTTCTTTTTTTTTCTGTTTGGGGCCAGAACTCTGGGTCTGGGTGCTGTTCCCCAACTCTTCAGCTCAAGGCTATTGTTCTATCACTTGAGCCATAACACTGCTTCCTGCTTTTTTCTGCTTATGTGGTGCTGAGGAATCGAAACCAGGGTCTTATGCATGCAAGGCAAGCAATCTATAACTGAGCCACCTTCCCAGCACTTCTCCATTTTTTTTGCCAGTCCCAAGATTTGAACTTGGGTCCTAGGATCTCAGGATGGGCTGTGGGTCCAGATGCTGCACCCCAGCCCAGGATGATCAAAGCTGAGGCAGAGTTGCCCGAGCTGAGTTCAAGCCCTAATCCTGGCCAAAAGAAATTAAGGCCCTTGTTGGAATTTTGATCATTTTTCTGGCAGGCCTGTGATTTGAATTCAGAGTCTAGGTAAATCTGTGGCACTGTGGGGGAAGAGGAAGCTCACCATCATTGAAGACAAAAATTTCAGCCCAGTTTCCAGTGCCCAAATTCAAGCTCCAGCACTGATAAAAATAATATTCATATATGAGATCTATTTACATACATGGGGTTACTCCATATGACATTTATTACCCTTATGTTTTATTTTAGTTTATTACATATATACCATTTATTATATTTATTACATATCATCACATGGATATATTTGCATGTGGATTATACATCATACTAAGACCCAGGACTTTCACAGAGAAGGAAAAAAAGTATGTGTCAAAATTTGCTTCTTACTCCACATATAATATTTTGGCCATGCTGGTATTTGAACTCACAGCCCATAATCCCGAACTTGTGAACGGGTCAGTTGTAGAACAAAAGCCTTTGGCAAACTGAGCTACCAGCCAGTTCTGAGACCCTGGGAACAAGCCATAATTGTGACTTATATATATAGATATAGATGTAGATGTAGGTATAGATATAGATGGTTAGATAACTGGTTAGATAGATGTGTAGTTTGCAATATATATAAGAGAGAGACAATAAGAGGATATTAAGTTATATATATTATGAATTATTATTAAATTATGCCTCCACTTAATGAAGTATCATGGTTGAATATTTATTAAAGCATTAATGTAAAAGTAGTCAGTATTCTTTAATTGGGATAATCATACTATGGTGCTAGAATGGAAGACATAATCCACTACTTTTTTATATATCCATATGAATGGAATGTTGTAAAGTAACAATTACATTAGTAGTGTATGATTACATTATAAAATTTTACACAATAATTATAGTACAATGACTAATTTGCAATTAATACTTTGTTATGTATTCAACCATAATACTTAAAGTAAGGGATAATTTATCAACAATTGGTAGTAATGTATATATAATTAAATAATATACATGAACTAACTACAAATTTAATTGTTATTTTTATAACATTCCATTAAGCATTCACATGAATAGGAAAGCTTTTCTCAAGATCTCCCTCCATGTGTAGGTGGGAGTCCTGGCATTTGAAGTCCAGGTCTGGGTAGTTTACTTCGAAATGCAAACCATTAGAATGACACTGTGAAGATTTCATTTCGTCACAATGAAAAAAAAGAACAAGAAGAAAAGAAAGCCAGGTGTCAAAGGTTCCTGCCTGTAATCTTAGTTCTTCAGGAGTCTGAGCGGTAGAGAATGCCCGTTTGAATTCAGCCAGGACAGGAAAGTCTACAGCACTCTAACTTCTGAGGGATCACAGGAATAAAAGATCGCCATGAATGGGGTTGTGAATAAAGGGCAGAGGGCTACCTTTGAGCAAAATGAGCTCAGAGACAGTGCTTAGGCTCCTAATACAACCCCCGGACCTGCCAAAAAATAAACACACACACAAGGAACTCCATGTCTCCCCTTGTATGTATGCATGCATTTCTATCTGTGAATGTCCAGAGTCCCTATGATGAAAGGCACACAGCTAGGAAATTTGCTTTAAATAGAATGATTTCATAGCACAGAGAGTGTTTACAAGACAGTGCATGTTCCGGGACTCTCCTCACTGTTTCCAGAGTAGCCTGAGGTTTTCTCCACACCCCAGGCTGCTGGAGAAAATCTGCTTCATTGTTGGAACAGGCAGACAAAAAGCCTCACTCCTCTACAGCTGTGTATCAAACAACTCCATCCAGGACAATTAATGAGGAGGAGTGTGGTCAGGCTCTGAAGGCTAGGAGAAAAATTCCTCTTTGTACCCCAAGCTATCACTCTCCCCAGTATTTCGTTTTGACAGAAAGCCTTCATTTGTGCCACCTCCCGTGGCAGGCCAAGTTCCCTGTACTTATCGTGTGTTTGTTATACTATGTTCCAGTGTTGAAATAACCTACTACAATTAATTCAACGGTCCTTCTGACAGAAAATAAGGGAGCTGAACCTAATACAATGATTCATTATTGGCAACAGTGCCTTCCTAGATTTCTGCAAGCTTTCTAAATCCAACCATATGTCTAATATCACAATGCTTCCTGTTATTTAGGGCTGTTGAAGCTCATCAGGTTTTGAAACCTTTGACCTCTCCTAAATGGGCCCTGGGTGGCTAGGTTTTGGGGTTGAACACGGGACCTGGGTGCTGACCATGAGCTCAGAATTTTACCATTTGGTATCACAGCTTCAATTCTGGTATCTGTGTGTGTGTGTGTGTGTGTGTGTGTGTGTGTGTGTGTGTGTGTGTGTGTGTGTGTGTGTGTGTGTGTGTGTGTGTGCATGTGTGTGTGTGCAAACACTTGTCCTGGAGCTTGAACTCAGGACCTGAACACTGTACCTGAGTTACGCCTGTGCAAGGATATCACTCTACCAATTGAGCCACACAGCTACTTCAAGCTTTTTTCTAGTGATGTTTTACTAAGGAATCAAACCCAAGGATTCATACCTGCAAAGCACTCTACCCCTAAGACACATCCCAGAACTGCACTTCAAGTTTCTTTCTTTCTTTTCTTGAAAGTTGGAGGAATTGAAGTCTAGGCCTGGGAGCTATCCTTGAGCTCTTCATTTAAAGCCAAGCAGCCTACCACTTCAGCTACAGCACCCCTGAAGGATTTTGGTAGTTCACTGAAGAGAAGCCTCTCAAGGAATTTCCTCCCAGCCTGGCTTTGGACTGTGATCGTCAGCTCTCAGGCTCTTGAGTGGCTAGGATGACAGGTGAAAGTCACCAGCGTCCAGCTTCCACTTCAAATTTCTAAGTAGTGAATAGGAGACAATAGACTTATGGGACCTTTTGTGTCTGGGAGAGTTTGGAATGGAGATCATCATATCTAAGCTTCCTGAGTAGGAAGGATGACAAACCTCAGCTACAGATACCTAGACTGTAACACTCTGTTGCAAGGAGGTTCTTGGCTCCACGTGGTAAGGTGCTAGCCATGAGCCCAACAGGGAATGGCAGTGGCTAGGCCCTGAGTTCTAGGTTAATGACTGAGAAAAATAAACCAAAACAATTATCTGCAGGAGACAACTCACTAGAGTTCGGTACATACATAATTTTGGCCCTGACATGGGGACATATCTGAGCCTCAAGTTTCTCATCTACACAATCATCTTACTTGTGGAGCTCTTATAAGAAACAGATGAAAAATGCACCCTGTGAAGGACTCAGCACACAGCACCTCCTGAAGGACTCATCACATAGCTCTATCCCACACACTGTCATTAGAATTAGGGTGTTTTCATCAGTATTATCATTCTTTGAGAAACACATCCCAAGCCACACAAAGTTCACATCTAATGATTTAGAGGGGTGGCTTTTTGGGGGGGAGGTGGAGTCAGACACAGGGATTGCACTGGAAGGTTGGGGGTACTGTCCTAAGATAGTTAGCTCAAGGTTAGAGCTCTTTCACTTTGAGCCACAGCTCAGAGTTTTGCAGACCTCCTGCCAGGGTGTTTTTTTTTTTTTTTTGTCGGTCGTGGGACTTGAACTCTGGGCCTGGGCACTGTCCCTCAGCTCTTCAGCTCAAGGCGAGCGAGCGCTCTACCACTTGAGCTACAGCGCCACTTCCCAGGGTGGGTTTTAAACCCACCAGTGTCAGATCTTAGCCTCCAAGTATATTGGATGACAGGGGTGAGCAAGCCAGCAGCATCTGGTTCTGTGGAGCTGGGTTGCAGCAGTTTACCTCTGACTAAGTCAGGTTAGATGGCAGCTGTCAGCACCAGACTCAAGGCTTGCTCTGTGATGAGGTATTTGCAGTGCTATCCTTATGTAGTTGCAGTCAGAACATTCCATCTTTTATTGGTACCATTCCTGTGTCTTGAGTAAGAGACTAGACACAGTCCCTCAGCTTTCATGCTCAAAGCTAGTGCTCGGCTACTTGAGCAACAGTACAACTTCTGGATTTCTGTGTGCACATGGTAGTGAGGAATCCAGGGCTTTGTACATACTAGGCGAGCATTCTACAACTGAGCCCTAGGAGTGACAAGTGTATAAACAGATAAATGTGTAGATTCGTAGATAAACAGACAGACAGACAGACAGACAGACAGACAGACGGATGGATAGATAGATAGATAGATAGATAGATAGATAGATAGATAGATAGATAGATAGATAGATAGATAGATAGATAGATAGATGTAGATGCATAAAACAAGAAAGAGATGTCTGTATACTATGAAATTGCATATACAATATTACTCACCATTATTGGCAATTAAATTATTCCTTCCTTTTCAAAGTATCATGAATGAATACATAATAAAGTACTAATTGAAAATTGTTGTGTATAATTTTATAATATAATCATGCACTACTAATTTAATTGTTACATTTATAGCATTCCATTTGTATGGATTTATATGGGAATGGGTCTCTTAGAATCTCGCCATTCATTAGAGGCAATCCCAGGATTCGACCTCCATACCTAAGTTGCCAGTTTTGGCTATGGCTTTCTTAATAGCCCGCCAAACATCAGCAATGCTAGGTTATATTCACTTTCTGGGCCTTGTCATTTGCACTCAGGAAGGTCACAATACAAAGGAAAAAAAAAGTAAAACCGCCTTCTTGAACTTCTCAGTTTTATGTTTCTACATTTTATTTTTTTTTTCCCAAGCCCAAGAACTGAACTCCGGTCCTGGGATATAAGAGTCGGCTGTGGCAAAGATGCCAAGACCTGAGTGCAAGCCCTGTGCTCGGCTAATAATAATAATAATAATAATAATAATAATAATAATAATAATAATAATAATAATAAGGCCCTGGATGGAATTTGCACCATTTTTCAGGAAGCCTTGTATTTGAACTTAGGGTCTGGATAACTCTGTGGCACTGTGGGTGAAGGGGAAAGGATCACCGTCCTTGACTACAAGAAATTCTGATCGGTTCCCAGGGTTTGAATTGAAACCCCAGCTCTGGAAAAAGTAATATTAATATATAAGACATAGTTACATACATAGGTATACTGCATATGTTGTTTATTACATATTTATGTTTCTTTTATTACATCATATCACATAGGATATATTTGCATATGGATTATAAATCATATTGAGACCCAGGACTTTCACAGAGAAGGAAAAAAAATGTGTCAAGATTGGCTTCTGACTCCAGGAATAAATTTTTGGCCATGCTGGGATTTCAACTCACGGCCTACAATTGCCAATCCAAAAATGTGATCACAATCTTAGCACACCAGCCTCCAGCAAACTGACCTGCCAGGAAGTTCTGAGTACCTGTGATCAATCCACAGGTGTTCCCAATAGTATAAACATGCATAGAGAAACAGGGAATGCGCAGATATTAAATTGTGTGTGTATATATATATATATATATAATACCAATTATTAGTTATTAAATTATGCCTCCATGTAATACTTAGAAAAGCGTTAATTAAAAATTAGTCAATATCCTTCCATTAGGGGAATCATACCATGGATCTAGAATGGAAGATATTAATCCAATAATTTTTGTGTGGCATGAATTAGAATAGAATAGAATCATGAATTAACTGAAAATTTATTTATTACTTGTATAACATTCCATTATCATTCACATGAATAGGAATGACTCTGTCAGAATCTCCTTCCATTTGTGGGAGGCAGTCCTAGCATTCAAACTCCAGGCCTGGGTAGTTTACTTCGGATGCAAACCATTGGATTGACACCGTGAAGATTTCAGATTGTTACAATTACAAAAAAGAACAATAAGAAGAAACGAAACCCAGGAGCCAGGGGCTTTTGCCTGTAATACTAGCTCCTCAGGAGGCTGAGATGTAGAAAATGCCAATTTGAATTCAGCCAGGGCAGGAAAGCCCACGACACTCTAATTTCTAAGAGATCACAGGAAAGGAAAACATGAATGGGGCTGTGGCTTAAGGGCAGAGTACTACACATGAGCAAAAGGAGCTCAGGGACAGGGCCTAAGCTCATAGTACAAACCCAGAACTGCCCCCTCCCCCCTAAAAGGAGGCAATAATTCCATGTTTCTGTGTATGGATGATGATGGATGGATGATGGATATTCAGCAGGTTGCCCATGCCCAGCCCCCCAACCTGGGCAAGCATGGAAAAGCCTCAGAGAGTACTAAGTCTGAGCCAGCAGCTTGAACAAAGCATCCTTCTCTGCCATTTAATAACTGAACTCTTATGTTCTGGCTGAGGTGTCCCATCGGGATACATAGCACACAGTCACTGCCTCCAAGGAGACCACAGTTCCTACATTGTAGGAGTTTTCGAAGGTTCTGGCTCCATATTCTCTATCCCTCTGCAGGATGTGAGCCTAGACCTCTGGGGCCTGGTGGCTATCACTAATTAATCATTCCTCATTGCTAAGTCATAGGCTCGTCCCAAATCTTGGCAAAAATATGAAATAGTAAGCTATTTCTATACCAAAAGAGGTATGCCAATAAATACCACTCTCATAGAAGTGGGATTTGGGCTGTGAATGTGGCTTAGTGGTAGCGTGCTTACCTAGTATGCACTAAGTCCTGGGTTCAATTCCTCAGTACCACAGAAAGAGAAAAAGCCAAAAGTGGCACTGTGGCTTAATTGATAGAGTGCTAGCCTTGAGTAAATAAGCTCAGGAACCTGCACAAGACCTGAGTTCAAGCCCCAAGACTGTCAAAAAAATGAGCCTGGTGAGACATATTTTTTCTGGGACTCAGAGGAGGGCCGAGAATATAGGTAAGCAGTAGGGTAGAGGGCAGGTGCTAGTGGCTCACCCCTGTAAGCTACTCAGGAGGCTGAGATCTGAGAATCCCCATTGCAAGCAGGAAAGTCTATATGAGACACTATTCTCCAATTAAAAACCCAAGAAGCCAGAAGTAGAGCTGTGGTTCAAGTAGTAGAAGGCTAGACTTGATCATAAAAGCTCAGGGATAGGATAGCATAGAGGCCATGAATTCAAACCCCAGGAATGGTACACACACATACACACACACACACACACACACACACACACACACACACCATGATAGAGCATTTGCCAGTCAGCCTGCACAAGTTCCATTTCTAGCAACTCAATATTTAAAAAGAGGAAGAAGGGAAGGAAAGACTTCCTCCAGGAGGTGATATAACCAGGGCCAAAATACCACAGGACTTCTAAGATGTGGACAGAGAGCCTCAGGCAGAAGTACAGCATGGGCAAAGGTCCTGAGGTATGCTGTAGAGTAGGTGGTATGGGTAGAATGAAGGTTCTGTTACTACAGAAAAATCTGGCAGGACATTCAATGCTGGGTCAATGTTTGTACTTGCGTCACAAGGCAGAGGGTGAGGTCCCAGAATTAGGCCCAGGGGGAAGATCAACTTGACTTTTCACCATGGACCCCAGCCATTTCCTGTGGCTAGAAGCCTATTTTTTAGAGCTCCTGACCCTTAGACCTCCTTTGCATGGAGGAGTCAGGGAAAACGCAGGGAAGGACCCTTGCTTAAGAAAAGGTTCTAGCCCAATGCCAGCAATAGCTCAACTCCTGTAAATCCTAGCTACTCAGGAAACTGAAATCAGAGATCATGGGTCAAGCCAGCTCAGGGGAGGAAAGTTAGTGAAACTCTTCTTCCTGATTAACTACCAAGAGCCAGAAGTGGAGCTGTGGGTCAAGTTGCAGAGTGCTAACTTTGAGGGAAAAAGTTAAGAGACCAGAGCCCAGACTCTGAGTTAAAGCCCCACTACTGGCACGAAAAAATAAAGAAAAGCTTTCAGGAGCTCCTAGTACACTCTGGTGAAAGGCCAGATCAGCCGGGCACTGGTGACTTACGCCTGTCTTCCTAGCTCCTCAGGAGGCTGAGATGTGAGGATTGCGGTTCCAAGCCAGCCCAGGGAAGAAAGTCTTGGAGACTCTGACCTCCAAGGAACCTCCAGAAAACCAGAAGGGCTCTGTAGCTCAAGTGGTAAGCTGAAGAGCTGGGGGACAGCGTCCAGGCCCAGAGTTCAAGCCCCATGACCAACCCTTGGTCTGCTTGGACCTCGCTCTGTGGCTCTAGGCAGAGTACTTTCCAGTGGGCCCCTGAGGGTCTCCCAATGTCTAGATGTCATACAAGTCTTGAGAGCAGTCTGTTTGGAGGCCATTGCCTACAGAGCGGGCCACACTACCAGAGAAGGGTAGAGTCTTGGGGCATGGAGAACATCAGAATGGCATGTCATGGGTGCAATGTGGATCTGAGCAGTAGTAAATCCACGTCTCAGACCATGGTTCTGGGCCAGGAGGGGCAAGAGCTGCAACATGTCACACCAGGTAATGCCTGCTCTTGGCCTAGGGTGGAACAGATCTGCTCTGGCATCAGCACACAGGGTGAGCAAGAGTCAGCTTAGCCATGGTCACTTCCTTCAATTGAACTCTAGAGGATTATGGCAAGGGGCCGCATGTCCCCCATCTGGCCAGCAGGGAGCAGGAGTCTCCCTCTATAGGCATTGTCCCTGCGAGTTGTGTTTACTCTTGCTTCACTGGGGCCACCATCATGCTTCAAACCCACCCTGGACAGGAAAGTCCTTGAGACTCTTACCTACAATTAACCATCAAAAAGCAAGTGGGGCTGTGGCTCAAGTGGCAGAGCACTAGCCTTGAGCAAGAAAACTCAGGGATAGAGCCTAGGCCCTGAATTCACACACACACACACACACACACACACACACACACACACACACACACACACACACACCACAAAAATAAGAGATTTTGACACTGCTATCCTTGGATATTCTCTACCTTTTCACCTGATGGCTGTTGGCCATCAGGTGTTTGATGCATCCAACACCATCTGGCATCTTTAATTTTGGCGAACAGGATGGCTAGAAGGTCAGTCTTCCCCCATCCCAGCTCCTTGATTGGGTCATGGTCTATCCAGGCCCTTTTTGGCTCCTTTTACAGACTTGCCAAGATGCCTTCAAAAGGCATCACATGCTGGGCACTGGTGGCTCATATCTGTCATCTGAGATACTCAGGAAGCTGAGATCTGGAGGATCATGGTGCCAAGACTGCCTGGGCAGGAAAGTATGTGAGACTCTTATCCTCAATGAATCATCAGAAAACAAGAAGAGTCCCTGTGGCTCAAGTGATAGAGTGCCAGCCTTGAGAAAAAGACTTCAGGGACAGCACTCAGGGACAACATCAACAAAGAGAGGCATTACATGTTGGCTTTGGGATTGGCATGGGCCAAATATAATTGGAATTTTCAAGTGCTCCAAGACAAAGCAGTACCTCCTTTAGTACCATGCTTCTCCATCTTTTCTCACACTCTGGCCTTGGCCCTACTTTGGGTCAGCATGGATTTGGCTTGATGGGAGGGCTCCAAGGAGGAAGATCCCAGAGCAATTGCCCCAGCTCCTTCCCCTGCTCACCCTGCTCCTTTTGTCCTTTGCCATAGACCTTCTTCCTGGAATCTATGCATGAGGTCATCACCGACACCATTGTGGCGGGGCAGTCAGAGGTGGAAGTTGGTCTGGGACTACGAGCTGCTACCCTGTGTGTGGGCTAAGGACAAATCTGATCTTTATTTCATCCTGAGTTTGAAGTGATAGGGAGACAGTGTAGACTCCACATTGAATCAGGTAATATTGGAGTCTAGAAGACCACTTGTGTGGGGTAGGCTGTGGGGCTCAGGGCACTATTCTTCTTGGTACTCCTCTCTCAGGACTCCCTCTCCCTCTCTCATCCCTAAATGGTAGAAGAGAAACTTCAACTAAGGAGGTCAAAGAGACAGGGGAGTATTTCTCTGTGAACCATACTTGTGCTTCATATTCATCCTAGCCTCTCCTTCCTATTTATCTGAGGAATGGCCATATGGGTCTGGGAGGGGGGAGAATCATCCTAGCTGAGAATGTGGCTCAGTTGTAGAGTGGTCGCCTAGCATGCCTGACACCCTGGGTTCAATTCCACACAGAAAAAGCTGAAAGGGGAGGTGGGGCTCAATGGGTAGAGTGCCAGCTTTGATTAAAAAAAAAAAAAAGAGCTCAGGGAAAGTAGCTAGGCCCTGAGTTCAAGCCCCAGGACTGGGAGAACAAATCTTTGTTGTAGGCTTTTCTTCCCCTTGAAAACAATTTATTGTTTGGGATAAGCATAACATGTGTCTCTTCCCTGGCCACCAATGGGCCATTAGATGTCCCTTGAATTGGGGCTGCTTCCTGGCAGCCTCTGCCCTACCTGACCTGAAGTATACCCTTCCCATCTCAGGCCTGAGAGAAGGCCACTTGGCCACCCAATTCTGGTGGCTGCCTTGGCTTTTGAGAGTCAGTATTTCTCATAGCGAGTCATCATCCACATCAGTCTATGGAAGAATAGGAGGGAGTGCTCCTTGCCCAAGTCCACGAGCTCTAGGCTGCTCTGGGTGTGGGTCATCTGCTGTAGAACATGCTCTGTGAGGGAGTCATCTACGAGGTAGTGAACCCCGACCACTACTCTGGCAGTGTCCAAGTTGTCTTAAAGTTGCAATTCTTCAAAACCTTTGTGCTCCTCACTCATTTCACCCACCCTGGAGCCTGAGGCATCTGGAGCAGTGGGGGGGAGGGCTCAGCCTGTGCTGGCATCTGGAGCCCACTGTCCGCTCCTTCCCCTGCGAGGAGTAACAGCAGCTCCTGCAGCTCTTTCTTCTTCTCCATCTTCTCCTGTGTGAGCCGGCACACACGCTTGGCTTTCTCTTGACACAGCTCATCCAGAACGAACATTTGCTCCTTACATGCCACAAGGGACTCCTTGACATTTGTGGATGTGTGCCAACAACTTGTTGCATTGATTGTGGAGCTCATCCGCGGGACTATGGATGTCCACTTCATCATACAAGTCGTGGACGAGGCAGATTTTCTTCTCGGACACCCACGTGTCCCAATTCCCATCCCCAAGCCGGCTGTGGTGGCAGCTCACGGGACGGGGGTGCCTGTGCCTCCAGCTCTGTCTGACACTGAGCTGCAGGTTTGGCCATGCAACTGCACTGGGGTCACTGCTACTGCAGCAGGAGTTTCCTCCTGTGGATCTCAGCCTCTGAGAGCACTTGCAGAGCCACATCCTTGTAGGTCTGGGGCATGTCTCCATCCTCTGCGATGCTCACTTTGTGGAGGAGTCACCTCCTCAACTTTTGCTTCTCCAGGGCCCACAACTTCCCCTCCCCAGTGAAAGCCAGGCTCAGCTGGGCCTGCAGGTGCTCCTCCTGTGGTTTGGTCACTTCTAGGAACTTGGGAGTATCCTGCCACTTTGGGGGCACCACTTGCTTCCCCCAGTTGGTCGGGCCTGCACTTGCTTCAGCTGCTCTAGCAGCTGGGTCTGCCTCTGCAAGTGCTGCTGCAGGGCCTCCTTCTTGGAGTTCAGCTGCTCATTGGAGGCAATGTGTTGCTCACAGGTGGCTCTGAGCTCCAGAATGCTGGTGAGCTCCTCCTTCTCATAGCTCACCTTGTGGAGAGCATCCCACAGCAGGGCCTGCTCTATCTATGGGTCACACACACATGCTCATCGTGGGGTCTTGGGGATCTACTGCCAATCCTTGGCCTTCTCATCCAGTCTCCATATTTGCTCCCGCTGCTCCACATTCTGGAGACCGAGCCTCTGGTTTTCCTGGACCTGGATGTGAAGTTGTTCCTCCAGGTTTTTCAACTCCATCTGCATGCAGTAGGCCTGGGCCTGCAACTGCCACTCGGCCTGAGATGGTCCTGTGGAGGGCCGAGGCTCTGCCAGCATCCTTCTCAGTTGCTCCAGCTCATTCTCTAGGGCTAGCACCTGCCTCGCCCTTTGCTCCTTCTCCTCTGTCAGTTGGTTCACCTGCTTGGTCAGCCACTGAGCCTCCTCCTTCCATGTGGACCTCTCAATGCTCAGGCTCTCCATCAAGGTGTCTCTTTCCAGAATTGCTGAGGTCACCATCCAGCTCAGGTTTTCCAGTAGTCTCTTTACCTCATGCCCCACCAGCACTTGTTGAAACTTGCAGATTCTGTTTTCCCTGTTGCTCTTCTTTGTCCAGATCGCTTCCAGCTTCTCATGCAACTCTGTGTTCACTTGCTCCAGGTCATTGAAGCTTCTGGTCTTTTCCTTGAGTTGAAATGTCACATCATTCAGCTGTATGAAGAACATTTCGGTCTCCTTCTGTGCAGCAGCGACTGCCATCTCCAGCTCCAACACGTTACACCCTGTGGCCTGCAGGTGGCTGGTGAGAGCTTCTTGCTCCATTTCTCTGTCATTGGCCTCCTGCTTCACTAGCCCAGTGCAAATTGTAAATTGCTTTCTGCCAAAACCAACCTCTGTATGGGTGGCTTGTGGATGTCTAGCTCTGTTTTTGGTACTTCATGCACCTGGGCTATCTTGTCCCTCTGTTTCTCCCGTCGATCCTGCAGGTCAGTCTTTTCCAGCTTCAGTGGTTGGATCTTGGCACAGCATACCTGGTTTCTTCTTTTGCTGTGGTCCAGGGCAGGCACCATGTGTCGGTAGCACCTCTAAAGATCCTTGGTGCTATAGGGACCCTTGACACTCTGGACCCTGGTGACTATGACTGTGTCCAAAGGCAAGGGAGTCCCGCGGTCAGCATCACCTTTGGCTGGACCCTTTGGTGAATCACCTTCCCTACTGGTGTTTGTCTTGAAGACGCCCCTTTTTTCATGTTCTTTGTTTTCTTGAATGTTGCAGGTCTGATGGGAGAATTCTTCTGCCGGTATTCTGGTTTCTTGCCCCCAGCTCTCATGGATTCTTGTTTCAGACATCTGAGCTCTGGTATGGGAAAGATGGGCTGGCCACATTCCTAGGCTCTGGGAAATCCTCTATTCTCCCACTCACTGACAAGGACGTCAATTTCGACTCTACTCCAAAGTGGACTAGAGTTCTTGCTCACCACTCAGTAACCTCTACCTTCCTCAACTGCTAGTGGTGGTGTCAACCAACAGAGGGAATCCTGGTGCTGGACAGCATGGAATGTGGGCGTGGCCACAATTGTTGTATCCCCTTGCTCAGAAAGAACCATGAAAGCATGGGGGTGTGGTGCGAATCTTGTGATGCAGGCAAAATGGATGGAGTCAAGATGACAGCAGCTCCCCCAGCCCTTTTCCCAGGGAACTCTGTCCAATTCAGTTGAGGACAAGAGGGTGATCTGGGGACAAGAGGATGGTTGCACAGATTGTTGTGTATGTCTGTTTGTTGCCAGTCCCAGATCTTGAACTCAGGATCTGCGCAGTCTGTGAACTGCTTTTGATCAAGGCTAGCCCTCTACCACTGGAGCCACATGGCTCTACTTCTGGCTTTGTTGGCACTGAAGTTGGACAGGGGTCTCAAGGACTTTCCTGCCTAAAGTGACTTTGAATATGATCCTCCAATCACAGCCTTGTAAGCATCAATGAGGACTGCTGAGAGCCAATGGTGCCTGCCTAATCATTGGTATTTCTGTTCTTGGACAGACCAGTGAGTTGCCTATCCTTGGGATTAAGTGGTGGGAGCTGGAGCCCACAGTTGGAATCCTGGTCCTGCCACCTGCAAATGGAAAGACATCCTTAGAAACTCATTCCTATCTATATGAATACCAGTGGAATGTGATGTATGTTATGATTGAATAGACAGTTCTTAAATAATTCTAGGATAAATTTATACACAACTATATTAGAGAACACTGATCGATTTTAATCAATACTTTATGAAGCATTTAAACAATCACATTCATTAACTGGAGGCATAATGAAATACTTAAGAATTGGGTGTCACATGGTATAAAGGTGCCATTTTTTCTGCCAGGACTGGGATCGGAACTCATGGTCTGGGTAACTCTGTTGCACTGTTTGGAAAGGGGAAGCTAGCCTTCTTGAAGTCAAGAAATTCATGTCTGTTCCTTAGGTCTGAAATCGATCCCCAGCACTAGAATACATCCTATTTGTGTACATTTTAAATATATAATTTATATTTACATTCATAGGTTGATTCCATATTGCGTTCAATGTAGTTATTCATTTTATTTTTTGTTTGATTCATGTATTTGTGGGGCACATGGGCAAAAAAGATGGCGGTGAGAGGAAGTTGAGAGGTCACAGCCGGAGTTGTTTACCTTAAAATCTGATTGGATAAAGCTTAGGCGCATGATAGGGTCTGACCTTTTCAGTGATTGGATGGTTCCTTTCCTTCCCCTTCCATGCCACGCAGTTTTTCCCTTTAAAAGATGCTTTCTGTGTGGTAATAAATGAGTTCTTGCTTGACTTGACTCCCCGCTTTGTCTGAATGTCTCCAGGGCTAAGGGGAGGGGGAACCAGCGAGCAAGTTCACTTCTATTTCCTTGGACCCCATCCGTCTTTCTTAGGGCGGACAAAGATCTGACATATATTGACTATTTAATTGACTAATATGGCACATAGAACATAGATTACATTGATTAAATAGGATATAGGTCTGCATATGTATTACACTTATACCTGACACCTCGGAGTTTCACAGAAAAGGAAAACGTGTCACCATCAGTTTCTTACTCCATGATTCATTGTTTGGGCGTGCTGGCATCTGAACTCATGGCCTACAGGGACAAATTCATTTAAGGGTATGTGTCAGCATGCCATCCTGGGGCAAATTGAGCTTATAGGCAGTTCCTAAGATCTGAGATCGAGAACAAGGGGTTGACAAAACAAGTACAGATTGACATGCAGATTGTAGTATGCTAATAAATATATATCTTTATGGAGTGCCAGAGATGTCTATCCATTGTTCATTTCTATAGACTACATTCCTACAAATTCTTGGGTATTTATTATGTCTCCAGGTAATTTATGTTATTATTTTCATCTTTAATTAACTATTAAGTAAATCAGTGTCCTGAAATTATTGTGTCCTTGTGAGAAATAATATTCTTTTAATGCTTCATAAGATATTAAATAAAATCAATCAACCGGCTGAAATCAGATGTCTAATTGTATACAAGTATCATTCATGAGCATCTCATTTAACTGTGACATTGATAACATTCCATGGTTATTCCTGTGGATAGGAACGAGCCTCTTAGGATTTCCCACCATCCAGAAGTGGCATGACTGGTATTCGAAATGTAGGCCCCTGTTGCTGGGCGGGACTATGGCTTCTCCAATGGTCTGCAATTAAAAAATCATATTTAGCTCCCTAGTTTGCAATTCATGCCATTTTTTTCTGCCAGGCCTGGGATTTGAACTCAAGGTCTGGGTAAATATGCAACACCGTGAGGGAAGGGAATCTGACCATGCTTGAAGACAAGAATGGCAGGCCTGTTCCCTAGGCCTGAATTCAAGCCTCACGCCTGGAAAACATACTCCTTATATCCATTTTAAAGATAAGATTTATACTTCCATTCAGATATTCCATATTTTGTTGGGTGTGGTTATTCATTTTATTTCTTGTTTTATTCATTTATTTACCATTTATTTTATTGACTCTGATGACCCCTCTAACATTTATTACATTGTTTACATCTTATTTCACAGCACCCAGATTTGTCTATATGTTCTCCATCATGCCTGACACCGAGGAATTTCCCAGAAAAGGAAAACATGTGTCATACTTGGCTTCTTACTCCAAGATTAAATTTTTGGCAGTGCTGGGATATGATCTCAGGGATTAGCAAGCCCAATTCATGAATGGATGTGTGTGACCACGGCAGCCTCTAATCAATGAAGCTGTCAGGTGGTTCCCAGGTGCTGAGAACCAGTCCCAGGTTTGGCCAAAACAGTGATACATGGACAGGCAGAGGGTGGTATACAAATAAATATGTATTGGTAAAGAGCACCAGAGCCATCTATCTATGATTGAAGGACACTTATTATGTTCCTACCAACTCTTAGGCATTTATTAGACCACCATTAAGGAATATTATTCTTTCCATTAATAATAATCTATTAATTAAGATCAAACCGTGTCCTAGGATTATTGCTTCCAATTTTAGACTAGACCAAAGCATGAACTACCCTCAATTGGTATTCCTATGCATAAGAATGAGTCTTTTGTGGTCTCCTGCCATTGGTAGGTGTCAGGACCGGGATTTGAACCCAGGGCCTATGTTGACAGGTTGGCCTATGGATTCCCTGATAGCACACCAGCATTCAGATATGGCAGGTCAGGTTCACTTTGCAGCCATGTCATTCAGACCCAGGATGGTCACCTTGCAAATAAAAAAATGTAAAACACCCAGGCCTCTGCAGCTTGCCACTTTTTATGCTATGTTACTTATTTTTCTTGCAAGCCCTCTGGACCTAGGATCCCTGGATTTTCTATGGGTCCAAGGGTGTACCCCACCCTAGAGCAATTGAAGCTGAGGCAGAGTTGCCACTACCTGAGCTCAAGCCCCATGTCGGCAAAATAAAGAATAAATAAAAAAATGATTTAAATTTAAAAAGAAACAAAGCTCCCTGGTTTGGAATTTCTACCAGTTTTCTTTCCTAGCCTGGGATTTGAACTCAGGGTCTTGGTAAATATGTAGCAATGTGAGGGAAAGTGCAGAGTTACCACAACTTGAGTTCAAACCCCATACAAATCCAAAAATAAAAATTAAGTCACTGAGCTCGGCAGGGGGAGTAGTTGTGAAATGGGAGTGAAGGGATGGTAGGGGGAAAACAAAGGAGGAGGCAACAATGCTCAATAGGAAATGTACTCATTACCATGCTCATTTAACTGTAACCTGTCTGTACAACAATTTTACAACAAAAAAATGAAGAAAAGTAGTGCTCAAAAGAAACATTTTGGGGGTAAGAGAAAGATGTCTGAATAGATGTACAAAATGTTAAACTGCTTTTTACAAAAATGTTCAGTATGTCACTGAATAAACATAACTGCTTCCATTAAAAAAATTGTAACTATCTTGGAACTTGAGCCAGTATTTCCATCACTGCTGGGATTTGATCTCACCATCCATGTAACTCTTTTGCACCATGGGTGAAGACAAAGCTTACTGTCCTTGAGGAAAAGAAATTCAGGCTAGAGTTACAAGGGTCTTAATGAAGGCCCTGCAATGGAAAAAAATATTTCTATATATGGGTAATATATGACATATATTTTCATATGTATGTGTATTACATATTATGATTTTTATTATTGATTTTTGTAATTATTTTATTTTTTACTTGATTCATTTATTTATTGTATATATTGTATTTAGTATTATTACACACATAATATTTAGTACATTTTGTACATCCATTATAAATTTATACACAATAATTTAAGACATTGATTCTTTTTTCATTAATATTTTGTTGTGTTGAAACACGATACATAATTAAATGGAAGCATTTGTAACATTCTTCACATGTTTAGAGTCTCTCCCAAGTATGAGCTTTGTGTTCTTTATCTTTGGAACCTTCAAAAAGGAATTTCTTTAGATGATTTTTACTCAGAAGTCTTTTCTTGGGGATAGGCAAGTTGAGGGATAAAATTGTAAGGGTGGGGCTAGAAATGTGGCTTATTGGTTGAGAGCTGGCTCAGGATGCATGAATGCTAGGGTTTGAATCCTCAGTGCCACATAATCAGAGTGGCTCAAGTATCACAGCCTTAGGCTTGAGAAAAAGGAGCTCAGAAACAGTACCCAGGGCCTAAGATCAAACGTCTGGACTTTCAAAAACAATAGGCCAGATGCCTGTGGCTCACAACTGGAACCATAACTTCTCAGGAGGCTGAGATCTGAAGACCACAGTTCAAAGACAGCCTAGGCAAGGAAAACCTGTTAGGCTCTTATCTCCAATGAACCACAAAAAGACCAAATCTGGTGTTGTGGGACAAGTGGTAGAGAGTTCGCCTTGAGCTGAAGGGCTCAGGGACAGTGCCCAGCCTTGAGTTTGAGACTCAAAAGTGGAAAAAAGTGAGGGTTAAGCGAAGTATTTTTGTTATTTGCTAATTAGGATAATATTCTCTGGAAAATGAATTCTCATGTACACCAGAATTGGAGTCAGAGCTCAAGGTTCAAGTGTAGCCCATCTATATACATAGCCTCTCAGACTCTAGCATTATAACCTTGTGTCCTACAGGGTTCTGAAAGGTCCATTGTTGAAAGGCTTAATATGCTGCCCAAGCCCTTTGTGATAAGCAGTTGACTTGTAATGCCAATGTAATTATATTTCTGAATCTAGCAGTGCACCAGTAGCTAACGCCTGCCACCCTAGCTCAGGATGCTCAAGTCTGAGGATCACAGGGTGAAGCCAGTCAAGTTAGGAAAGTATGAACCTCTGAATTCCACTTCTGAAAGGTCAGATGTTCAAGAGCTTCCTGTGTTTCCATTGGTGATGAGACGTTACCTGTACGCTAAAGGTTCTTAGACTTCTTGAGCTATAGAAGCAGGAAAGAAATATTATTAACCCATCCTTGGTTAAAATGAAGTTCTCAGCATCCAAGCACTAGTCCTGTTTGCAGGAAGTACTCCAATGTAACAATATTTGAGTGCAGAAAACACTTGCAAAAGCCAGGCTAGGTGAAGAGAAAAAGGCATGCAGGGTTAGGAGGCAGAATGTACACACTCAACATTCCAGGCATGGCCAGCAATGAGGGGAAACATGAAACATTTGTCAGAGTCACACAAGGGTCAGGCTTTTCTCAGCCTCTTCAAACAATGCCAGTCCATGTCCTTCCTTCATTCTCCACTTCATTAATGCAAATCCCCCATCTAAGGAGAGGCAAGGCCTTTTCTCTTCTGTCTCCAAGCACCTCAGTTAGAACTTGGCTCTGCCCTCTTGACTCTGGGGCCCTTGGCTACCTAAGAAGTTGAAAGAGACAGTCTTCCTGATCTCTGTTTGTGTGAAGGCCATGTTGGTGTCCTGGCACACTGCAGAAGGCCTAATGATTGGAAAGTCTTCCTTAATTTCTTCCTGACATCCAAGTCCAGATTCATCTATCATATTTCTTTCTATCTATCTATCTATCTATCTATCTATCTATCTATCTATCTATCTATCTATCTATCTATCTATCTATCTATCTATCTATCTATCTATCTATCTATCTATCTATCTATCTATCTATTTATCTATCTATCTATCTATCTATCTATCTATCTATCTATCTATCTATCTATCTATCTATCTATCTATCTATCTATCTATCTATCTATCTATCTCTCTATCTCTCTATCTCTCTCTCTCTATCTCTCTATCTCTCTCTCTCTCTCTCTCTCTCTATCTATCTATCTATCTATCTATCTATCTATCTATCTATCTATCTATCTATCTATCTAATCTATCTACTTACCTACCTACCTACCTAAGTAGCTATTTCTTTGCCAGTTGTTGGGTTGAATGCAAGGCCTGGCACTGTCTCTAGCACACTACCACTTGAGCCACAACACCAATTCTGGTTTTTTCTTGAATGTGCTACTGAGGAATTGAACCCAGGGCTTCTTGCATGCTAGGCAAGCATTCTCCCACTAATCCACATTCCCAGCCCCTTCATCTTTTTCTTAATGTTAGTTTTTACATAAGTATGCTACCATTTTACATCCCCAAGTTTAATTTTCAGAATACCGGTTACTTCTAAAAAACTGATCTTCTCTTCCCCTGACTGGTTTGTGATTCTTCCTGTGTAGGCCTCAAAATAAAATGTAAATAAAGGCTGTTGAGGGTGACCTGCTTTAAGTGGATGGCTGCACAAATTGTTGGGTATGTCTGTTTGTTGCCAATCCTGGACCTTGAACTCAGGATCTGGGCACAGTCCGTGAGCTGTTACTACTTAAGGATAGCCCTCTAACAATGGAGCCATATGGCTATACATCTGGCTTTGTTGGTCCTGAAGTTGGACAGGGCTCTCAAGGACTTTCCTCCCTAGGGTGACTTCAACCATGATCCTCCTATCACAGCCTTATAAGTATCAAAGAGGACTGCTCAGAGCCACTGCTGCCTGCCTAATCATTGGTCTTGCTGATGTTCTTGGACAGACAAGTGAGTTCCCAATCCTCGGTTTGAAGTGGTGGGAGCTGAAGCCCACAATTCGAATCCTGGTCCTGGCACCTCCAAATGGCAGGAGATCCTAAGAAACTCATTCCTATCCATATGAAAACCAAATGAATTTGATGTATGTCTTGATTGAATGGGCAGTTCATGAATGATTCTAGGATAAAATTATCCACAATTATATTATAGTACACTGATGGATTTTAATTAAAACTTTATGAAGCAATTAAACAATCACATTCACTAACTTGAGACATAATACCTAAGAATTGGGCATCACATAATAAAGAGATGCCATTTTTTCTGCCAGGATATTTTTTAGTTAATTGTTGTATTGGGTTTTCTGAATGTAGTTTGGTATATGAAAGTAGGATATATTAAAGCTGACCAGAAAATCAATTATTCAGTTTTTATCAGAAATGTTTATAGCGAAATTTAGAGATAAATCCAAACTATATATATTTGAAGACAATGCTTGGTTAGTCCTCTTCTCAAATTCTCTATTCCCTTCATGAGAATAATACACATTGTAAGGTAATGCTTAGAATGTTTTGGTGAAGCAGGTTGACTTTATACCAGTGAGTTACTCTATGCTGCATTTGTTTACTTTATATCCAGAAAAGCTAAACTCTTACTTTATCGTTTTCCTTAGGCTTTATACTCAGATTTAATCTCTGATGGGTGACAAATAAAGATATAAACATTTTTTAACAGTGGCCAGATTTAGGCTGAGGAGTCTCGGTACAATGATACTCATGCAGATAGGCCTTATAAGTCATGGGACCCTGATATCAAAATGATAACCAATGCTTACTGCTGTCAAGCTTATGAGATTTTGTGTATTATATAGTGGTTATTTGAATGTTTTTGAATCAACATAATTTCATGGGTTAGGAACTGAAGTGAGACATTTTACTCAGAACAAAATTTAAGGAGTCATCCAAAATTAGTTACCAAGATATACATCGTGTAACACAATGTTTTGAAAATGCAAACTAAAGGAAATAATTTATGAAAAACATCAACATATACAATAAATACAGAATCACTATGACAGGTTTTTCTTTTACCCCAGTTGCAATACGGCTTACATGATGACTTTTCTGGTGATAAGTTTAGTTAGGTCTTGATATTTAGTTAGAGAATTTATGTTCTGTCATATATTCATTTGTCAGATCAAAGAGGAAATGAATTCCATGCCAGAGTCAACATCCATAATAATGTTACAGATGTATCCTGCTACTTTGCCAAAGTTTCAAATCCGCTCGAAAAACTTGGTTCCTTTTTTGGATCTAAATAAATAGGTATACAATTTTGTCAGTACTAGAAATATTTTGAACACCATTTGTTAAACTATTATTTTCCAGAAACTCCTCTCTTTTCATGAGATTTTTAATTTCATTTATGTCATGTGTTGATGTTTTCCCTTACATAAGCCACATTCAGTCTTCTACAAAGTGTAATTTGGAGTAGTTTAAAATTATGGACACTCATGTACATTGCTCAGATTCTATTATTTGCATATTTTTTCTTGTTACACCAGTAGGCATTAGTTCTCAGAATGGATGCTATTGGACTTATTCATTACATTTCTGAATTTTTTACATACGTTATGATTCTGTTATTTTATTGTTTTAAATATGTGCAGATCTCACTCCGCATACAGTCACATTTGTTTTAAACAATTTGATCCATTCAAAGGAATTACTATATTAGGTTCATCTAGAAGAGTTTAATTACAAATTAACACATTTATGAGACACAGTTATCTTTATGGCTCTACTCCAAGTTAATACGTATTTGAGGTTTTGTGCTTAAAAAAATACGCAAAACATGTTTTTGTCCCTGGGGGAGTTCTACTTTGTTGGTTGTTTTTCCAGTTGTAGTGACTTCAACATATGTGTGCATTTTATTTCAATTGTTTTATGTCAATGATTTGTTTCATATAACAGAAATTGCAAAAAGAATCAGTGATTTAGAACTTTTCCAAAAAGAATTTTAAGAGAGACACTTGAAATTGTGTGACATCTTGGAATGGGCAGGTCTTCATAATGGAGGTAGTAGCAGAATAACAGACATTGTTTGATGTGATTTTAATTCTTCCTCCTCTTGCCTCACTATTTCCAATGGTATTATATTACTTCAAAGTCTTTAGTGGAAAGAAAGTATTTTCGTCTGTATAAACCCAGAATTTTTGGTTTAATTGGGACACATTACACATTAATATTTCATTTTAACTCAAAAATCTTTCCTTCATTTAAAATCACAGATGTGAATTTATAACGCTAAAATAGCAACTAATAATTTATACGAAATGGTCCAAATTATTTTCACTTCACATTATATGTAATATAGAGTGTAATTATAATAATGAATAATAGAGTATGTAACAATTGACTTTGGGGAAAGTAAATTACTGTGGATTTTTGTGAGATACTGAGTAATAATAAAACTTATATTTGAATCTATTAAAAAATTCCAAGTTACATCTAAAAATAACTTATAGTTATAAACTAATGCTGAAAATATAATACTGTTTATTAGAAAAAGCCAGAAGTTTTCATAAGTTTGCTTTTTAAAAATTGTCTTGAATCTGGGCTTTGGTGGCTCATGCCTGTAATCCTAACTACCCAAAAGTCTGAGATCTGAGGATAGTGGTTCAAAACCTGACTAGGCAGAAAAGTCTGTGAAACTTTTATCTCCAATATATCTCTTGAAAACTAGAAACAGCACTGTGGCTCAAATGGTACAGTGCTATCTGTGAGCTGAAGAGCTGAGGGACAGTGCCCAGGCCCAGCATTCAAGCCCCAGGACAGACATAAAAATTGGCATGGATTTTTACTTTGTTATTTCATGATTTTTTAATGTGAACATACAGAGGGTTTTAAAATTACATGAAGAAAGTAATGAGTATATTTCTTTTTTTCATTTTATTTTATTTTATTTTTGTGAACATAATGTACAGAGGGGTTACAATTACATGGGCAGGATAATGAGTATATTTCTTATCAAGCATTGCAGCCTCCTCCTTTGTTTATCCTTCACATCCCTTCCCAGCCTACCCCCCCCCCCACCTAATCTTCCCCCCTCCTCCCCCTCACCAACGTTGTAAAGTTCATTTTCGACATGACAACTTATACTTCTCATTGTTGCAACAGGTCCACCTTTATCCTTAAACGACTTGGTTTTCCCCATCTCCTCCACAAGTTATACTGACATCAAATATTGTGAAAGCAGGGGTTATACTGTGGGGGAGGGACATACAAAGCAACAAAGAAATAATCTTATAAATGCGTTAGAAACAAATGCATGAAAGAAAAAAAAACATTAAAATACATATCTGAGGGTTCCTTTTCCTAACATCACTTTATCTGACCTTTTCTGCTTGACTCATACATATACTAGATATTGCAAATAAGGAGAAACCATGGGACCTATGTTTCTTTGGGCCTGGCTTACTTCATTTAATAGGATTTTTTCCAACTTTTTTTCCATTTCCTAACAAATGGGGCAATGTCATTCTTTCTGATGGAGGCATAGAATTCCATTGTGTATATATACCACATTTTCTTGATCCATTCATCTACTGAGGGGCATCTAGGTTGGTTCCATATCTTAGCTATGGGAAATAATGCTGTAATAAACATAGTTGTGATGGTAGCTTTAGTGTGCTCTTGTTTGATCAAGCATTATTGCCTCCTCCCTTGTTTCCCCTTTCCATCCCATCCCATCTCCCTTTATGCCCCCCCAAACCACACCCCCCTGCCAAAGTTGTACATTTCAATTTCCACATATAGTATTGTACATGTCATTGTTGCAATGGGTCCACCTGTATCCCAAGTTGATTTTCTGTTCCCCTCCTCAAATTATACCAACATCAAATACAGTGAAAATAGAGGTTAAACCATGGGGGAGGGACAGACAAAGCAACAATGAAATCATCTTGTAAATATGCTAGAAACAATAGCAAGAAAGGAAAACCATTTGAGTCCTTAGCTTGGTGTTCATTTCACATAACATCAACTTGTCTGACAGTTTGTGTTTATCTCCGACATATACTAGTTATTGCAAATAAAGGAAACCATGGAACCTATGTTTCTTTGGGCATGGATTACTTCACTTAATATAATTTTTTCCATGGCTTTCCATTTCCTAACAAACGGTTCAATGCCATTTTTTCTGATGAAGGCATAGAATTCCTTTGTGTATATATAAACCATATTTTATTGATCCATTAATCTATTGAGGGGCATCTGGGTTGGTTCCATATCTGAGCTATGTTAAATAATGCTGCAATAAACATACTTATGCTGGTAGATTTAGTATGGTCCTTTTTGTGATCATTTGTATAAAAGCTCAAAAGTGGGATTGCTATGTCATAGGGGAACTCTATGTGGAGGAACTCTTTTGAGGAAGCTCCACACTACTTTCCAACGTGGTTATACAAGATTACAGTCCCACCAACATCCCATCCAGCTTCTGTTATATTACATTATAGCCATTCTAACTGGGGTAAGGTGGTATTTCAGTGTAGTTTAGATTTGCATTTCTTTTATTGCTAGGGAGGTTGAGCATTTTTTCATGTGTCTATTGGCCATCCTTCTTTGCTATTCAAAGAGGTTTCTTTTTAGTCTTTAGCCCACTTATTTATTGGGCAGTTGTTTCTTTGAGGATTTGTTGTTGGAGGATTTAATTTTTTTGAGTTTCAGGTCTATTTTAGATAGGAGACCCATGTCTGTTGTATGGATAGTGAAGATCTTCTTCCAATCCATGGGCTTACTATTGATCTTGCTAGTTTTGTCCTTTGCCATGCAGAAGCTCTGCAATTTCATACAATTACATTTGTCCAACCTTTCTTTGATTTGTTGTGTTTCTGGTATCTATTAAGAAAATTTTGGCCTGTGCCAAGGAGACATAAGTTACCTCCTAGTTTGTCCTGCATTGTTTTCATGGTGTCTGCTTTGACTCCGAGGTCTTTCATCCATTTGGAGTTGATTCTTGTGCAGTGTGATATTGATATATATATATATATATATATATATATATATATATATATATCTGGATCTAGCTTTAGTTTTCTACAAGTGATTAACCAATTTTTTCAGCATACTGAAGAGGCTGTCTTTCTTCCATTCTATTATTTTAGCTCCCTTATCGAAGATTAGGTGGCTATAGGTCTGTTGGGTCATTTCTGGCTTTTCAATTCTATTCCATTATTCCTGAGGTTTGTTCCTGTGCCAATACCTAGCTCTTTTGATTACTATGGCTTTGTAGTAGAGTTTGAAATTTGGTATTGATATTCCTGCAGCACTGTTCTTTTTGTTAAGGATCATTTTTGCTATCCGGGGTCTTTTATTGTTCCATATGAATTTTTAGATTGCCTCTTCTATTTTCTTGAGGAATGAGTTTGTAATATTGATAAGTATTGCATTGAATTTTTAGATAGCCTAGGGAAGTATTGTCATTTTCACGATGTTGATTCTTCCAATCCACGAGCATGGGAAGTTTTTCCACTTTGTAAGTTCCGTTTTGATTTCCTTTTTCAGGCTTTTAAAGTTTTCATCATAAAGATCCTTCACTTCTTTGATTAATTCCTAGGTATTTTATTGTTTGTGGGGCAATAATGAAAGGAGTTGCTTTCCTGATTTCAGCCATGCTTTTCTCATTGTTGGCATACAGAAAAGCCATTGATTTTTGAGTTAATTTTTCCCCTGCTACTTTGCCAACCTTTTGAATCAGCATGAATAATTTGAGAGTTGAGTCGGTGGGATTATTTAAACACAACATCATGTCATCTGCAAATAGGGAGAGTTTTATATCATCTTTCCCTATTTGGATTCCTTTTATGTTTGCATCCTGTCTTATTGCTGTAACTAGGCATTCTAATAGTAAATGGAAGGGAAGTGGAGAGATTGGACATCCTTGTCTTGTTCCTGAGTTAAGAGGAAATGGCATTATTTTTCCACCATTAAGTATAATGATGTCTGTAGGTTTGTCATATACAAGCTTTATTGTGTTGAGGAATGTTCCCTGGATTCATAGATTTTCCAGAGCCTTCATCATAAAGGGGTGTTGGATCTTGTCAAAGGCTTTTTCTGCATCTATTGAAATAACCATGTTCTTATTCTTGCTCTTGTTGATGTGACGAATTATATTAATTTATTTGCAAATATTGAACCAGATTTACATCCCGGAAATAATTCCTATATGATTTTTTGGAGGAATTGTCAAAGGCGATTGGCCAAAAATTGTTGAGAAGTTTTTCATCAATGTTCATCAAAGAAATGGGTCTATAATTCTTTCTTTGTTGAGTCCCCGCTTGTTTTGGGGATGAAGGTTATGATGGCTTCATAGAATGAATTTGGTAGAGTTGGAGGAGTATTGGTGTGAGCTCTGCTTTGAAGGCCTTGTAAAGTTCTGCTGTAAATCCATCTGGTCCTAAGCTTTTCTGAGATGGGAGGTCTCTTATTGCTGTTACTATTGCTATGCTTTATACGGGCATGTTAAGTTGATTTAACTCATCTTGGTTGAGTTTTGGCATGGAAACTCAATGGCATGGAAACGGCTAGGAAAAGGTCCATTTCTGCCAGGTTCTTAAACTTATTAGCATAAATGTTTGAGAAGTATTCCCTTATAATGTTCTGAATCTTGGTTGCTTCTCATTCCCATTCTCATCTCTGAGTTTGTTTATTTGTTATGTTCTCTTCTTTTTGAAACTATTTGCTAAGAGTATGTCAATTTTTTATTTTTTTCAAAGAACCAAATCTTTGTTTTGTTGATTCTTTTGATGGTAATTTTGGGTTCTAATTCATTTAATTCTGATGTAATTTTAATTATTTCTTTCCATCTACTTGATTGGGGTTTATCTTGCTGCTCTTTTTCAAGGAGGTTTAGATGTCTTATTAAATTATTGGTTTCAGATCTCTCTAATTTGTTGTTGTAGGACCTCAGAGCTATAAAATTGCCTCTGACTACTGCCTTTACTGTGTCCCAGAGAAGCTAGTAATTTGTGTGCTCATTATTTTTGAATATCATGAACATTTGCATTTCCTTTCTAATCTCTTCCATGACCCACTGGTGATTCAACAGTTGTTCAGCCTCCATGTTGTACAGGACTTTCTTTGTTGGCTTTCGGTGTTGAGTTCTAATTTTATTCCCTTGGATGCTGTTTCTTGGCTCATACTGTGCTCTTGATGGTTTTCTATGTGTAGGCTAACTTTAATGTCTTTTATAGGGCTGGATTGGTGGAGATATACTGTTTTGATTTTTCTTTGCTATGGACAGTTTTTATTTAACCTTTGGGTATGAAGCAGAGTTTATCTGGGTTCGGTATTCTTGATTGATAATTTTTTGTCTTTACTGCATGGCATCTCCCATTCCAGGCTCTTCTTGCTTTAATCGTCTCTGCTAAAATTCTGGGGTGATTCTAATTGGTTTGTGTTTATAGGTAATTTTTCTTTTCTCCTTTAAAAATTTAAGGATCCTTTCCTTGGTCTGAATTGATCTTGTGCAGATTATAATGTGACTGGCAGGATATCCTGCTCTGGTCTGGTGGATGTGGGGTTCTATAAGCTTCTTATATCTGAATAGCCTACCTTTTTGCATGTTTGGGAAGTTATCTGCTAGGATTCTGTTAAATAAATTTCCTAGACCATTAACTTATTTCTCTAGGTGCTCCTCTACACCCATTATCCTCAGATTATGTTTTCTGATGGTGTCTTCCAAGTGTTGAATAGATCTATCATAATTTTTGGATTTGTCTTGGATATTTGTATGTTCTTTCTCTATAATATCTAGGTTGTCTGAAATCCCCGAGATTCAATCTTCTGCATGGCCTAACTTACTATCAAGACTTTCTACTTTGTTTTTTCTTTCTTGTCCTTCTAATTGGTCAGCTCGGATGGCTTCAAATTCTTTGTTGGAGCTTTGTTTTAGATTTTGTATGAACTTTACTTCCTTAATTTGATAGTCAGTGTTTATTCTCAAATCACTTAGTTGACTGGTCATGGTTTCCCTAGACACCCATTCTTTCTTTCGGGATCCATTCAGCATTCCATTTGTGGTCTACCTGAATTGTTTCAGCTGTCTATATATGGAATAGATGAATGTGTCTATTGATCTTTGTCTATTCTCATCCCGCTCTCTCAATCCTTATATTACTCTTGATTATTTTTGTCACTTTCACGCAATTCCTGTAATTCTCTAGACTGTACTCAGGCTGCTCACGCATTTCCTGTATTTCTCTTTTACTCTTCTCAACATGCTTATGCAATTCCTGCATTAATCTTTACGTAGCTTCCTAAATTAAATCCTCCAACAACAAATCCTCAAAGAAACAACTGCCCTATAAATAAGTGGGCTAATGACTTAAAGAGAAACTTCTCTGAAGAAGAAAGAAGGATGGCCAATAGACACATGAAGAAATGCTCAACATCCCTAGCCATAAAAGAAATGCAAATCAAAACAACATTGAGATACCACCTCACCCCAGGTAGAATGGCAAAAATCAAGAACTCTAATAACAACAGATGCTGGAGGGGATGTGGACAGAAGGGAACCTTACTGCATTGTTGGTGGGAATGTAAACTTGTTCAACCATTTTGGAAAGTAGTATGGAGGTTCCTCAAAAGACTTCATCTAGAGTTTCCATATGACCCAGCAATCCCACTTTTGGGCATTTACCCAAATGTTTACAAACAAGACCACACTAAAGCTACCAGCACAACTATGTTTATTGCAGCATTATTCACCATAGCTAAGATCTGGAACCAACCCAGATGCCCCTCAGTAGATGAATGGATCAAGAAAATGTGGTATATATACACAATGTAATTCTATGCCTCCATCAGAAAGAATGGCATTGCCCCATTTGTCAGGAAATGGAAAGACTTGGAAAAAATTATATTAAGTGAAAAAAGGCAAGCCCAAAGTAACATAGGTCCCATGATTTCCCCTATTTGCAATATCTAGTATATGTATGAGTCAAGCAGTAAAGGTCAGATACGGTGATGTTAGGAAAATGAACCCTAAGATATGTATTTTAAATGTTTTCTTTCTTTCATGCATTTGTTTCTAACACAATTAGAAGATTATTTCTTTGTTGCTTTCTATGTCCCTCCCACACACAATAACCCCTGCTTTCACTCTATTTGATGTCGGTATAATTTGTCAAGGGGAAGGGGAAAAAATCGTTTAAATAAGGATACAGGTGGACCTGTTGCAACAATGAGAAGTACAAGTTGTCATGTCGAAAACAAACTTTACAACTTGGGGGAGGCAGGATTGGGTGCAGGGAGGGGAGGATGGGAAGGGATGGGAAGGGTAAACAAAGGAGGAGGCTACAATGCTTGATTAGAAATGTACTCACTGTCTTGCCCATGTAATTGTAACCCCACTGTACAGTATTTTCACAAAAAATATTAAAACCTAAAAAAAATCTTTAAGTAGCTTCCTAATGCTCACAAGATTTCTGTATTAATTTTTGGTTTGACTCCTCTCACTCCTTAGCATTCTCACAATGAGTCCTTTGCAAGTTTTCAATCATTTTATTCACCATGTTTACCAGTAGTGTTTGCACATCTTTTTGGGAACTCCTCTGGATTATTCATTAACTATTCTGTCATCTGATTATCATGAGTAGGAGGTCAGATACCTGGACTTGCCTTTTTCTTTTGCTTTTCGGCTTGTTCTGCCCATTTGGTATGAAAGAAACACCAGTTTTGTACTAGAATACTATTTTAAGGCAAGCATTCAACCAGAGTCCTGTAGTTGCATAATCAAAATGGCTGCAGATACAATCTAGTTCAACAGATACAATCTATTCAACATCAAATAACTATGTATTAATGGGCTACAAACAGCAAAAAAGGATTTGGCAAACCAGAAATTATTAGCTTTAGGAAGAAATGTAGGGACAAATAGGACAAGAGGGATGTGGAGAGGTAAAAGGAGAGTAAATTTAACCCAGTCCTAATCTCAGAGAGTGAAATGGATTGGACAGAATGATAGGAGAGAAATTAAAAAATAAATAAGTAAATTGGAAAAACAAAAATCAAATTTAAGAAGTGAAACACTTAAAAATTATGTAAGTTTAAATAAATGATATCGAGAGAAGAACAGGATAGGATGAGAGGAGAGAAGGGATAGAAAGGAAACATGAAAATTACAAAAAATTAAATTAGTTATTTGATAATTATGTAGGTATAAAGAGATAATACTGCTCTTAAAGAAGTTAAGCCTAAGAAGTTGTGAATTGAGTAATAAATTTCTGGATTAAGTATGTATACAATGTGTGATAAGGCCTAATAATTGATGACAGTTATATGTCTGGGGATGAGCAAAACAGTAATTAAGTCATGCAAAAAAAAAGAAAGATAAAAAATGAAAACAATAAAAAGGACGAAAAGGTCAAAAGAGATTAAACACACACACACACATACACACACACATACACCAAAAATAAATATTATGAGAAAAAAATCAACAGAAAAATAAAAATTATGAGAAAAAAAGATCAACAGAAAACACTTTAAAAATAAAAGCTTAAGAAAATTTCAAAAAAGAGTTCCTTGATTTTATGTTTTGTGTGTGTGTGTGGAGGGGGTGAATGGGAAGACCTGTATCTCCCCTGTGTCCATAACCAGTTTCTTGGTGGAGTCTCTGGTCTGCTTGTGATGTTTGGTTTTCCTATGGCTTGATTGGTTTCTTGTCTGTTTGGGCAGACAGAAACTGCTCTGTGTTAGGAATGATTTTGTGATCCTCCTCCCAGGCTCGTTCAGTGGGAGGGAGATCTGTTTTGACTATCACAAAAGAGAGAGATGACAGTTTCCTCTAGTATGGAGATGCTGTGATGAGGCTAGGTTCTGAGTAGGGTTGAGGCCTTTCAGCAAATAGTAGCTTTTCCCTGAGGAGCTAGCACCTAAGACACTCACAGAGCCCAGGTTGGATCCTTTCTTGGGGTTTATGTTTGCTGAATTTCAATTGTTTGTCTAGGCCACTGTAGGGTGTGGCAGCCTCTGGCTGACATCATAAACCTATTGTGACATATTGTGTCATCATAAACCTATTGTGACCTCATCACCAACTAATTATACCATCAAAATATTATTATAACTTGAGCCGGGCGCTGGTGGCTCACGCCTGTAATCCTAGCTACTCAGGAGGCTGAGATCTGAGGATCGCGGTTCAAAGCCAGCCCGGGCAGGAGAGACCGTGAGACTCCTATCTCCAATAAACCACCAGAAAACCGGAAGTGGCGCTGTAGCTCAAGTGGTAGAGTGCTCGCCTTGAGCTGAAGAGCTGAGGGACAGCGCTCAGGCCCAGAGTTCAAGCCCCATGACCGACAAAAAAAAAAAAAAATATTATTATAACTTGATATTGTGATGTCATATTGCCATTGTAATATCACTGTCCCATTGGGTTTTTCAAACCTATTATGACTTTATAACATTTTACAAAACTCGTGGCCTTTGAGACTATTAACTTGTGAACTTGTATACTTATGATGCATAAAACACAAGAAAATCCAATGAGGCACATTGAAAACTTTATTTACACTAGGGCCTGCGTTTACCTTGTCCTGGGCTGTACATTCTGTGACAGGCCAGCCCAACCACCAAATCTCAGGCGTCCAATGGGCAGCCCCGCACATAATTAATTGGTTTGCAAACCACCAACCCCCCAAATTATCATTGCCATGCTCCAAACTTCATTAGGTAAGCCTTTTTTCTTTTCTCTTTCCCCCTCCTTCTTTATAGATCTTTCCTTCATTTCCCTTTTTTCCTTCCATCACTCCCTTCTTCTCTTTAGGCCTCTCCACTATCCATAGGCCTCCACTTCTCTGGCCTGGTAGCCCATCGGCATCCTTCCCCTCCTGCTCTCCCTCAAATTCCTCTTCTCCCACGACTTTTCCCTCCTGATATCTCACCACTTCCTTCCTTCCAGGTCTTCCCTTGATTTTCTTCAATTCCATTGCTCTGACCATGCAGCCTATATATAGGTTGAACCCCTACCTCACTCAAGTGATTCTCCTGCCTGACAGTATTGAACCATCGCTTCACAAACTGCTTGTTCCCCAATCACTTCTTCACAGCTCATCATGTGAGGATGACATCTTACCCCCTCCAACAGCATGCCCTGCCCACTTGGGTGGCATGTCCCATGCACTCCAGTGGGCTAGGTCATGGGGCCACATTGATTAGTGGGCCCTGCTCATTATTAGGAACATGCTGCTTTATACATCAACCACTGGTTTTCATGTCCAATCAATTCGTTGATTCCTTCTTACCAAATCATAAAGATTCCCTTCTCTCCTCCCACTGAACAGGCTTTCAATGTAAACTTAATAGAAAATAAGT
The DNA here is from genome assembly GCF_024711535.1 of Dipodomys merriami. Taxonomy (NCBI): domain Eukaryota; kingdom Metazoa; phylum Chordata; class Mammalia; order Rodentia; family Heteromyidae; genus Dipodomys; species Dipodomys merriami. The sequence goes on along the minus strand of NW_027202993.1, from coordinate 2,712,544 downwards.
AAGTTATAGAAACACGCTAGTTAGCACTAATTAATAAGTAGTAAGTCTTATTCTTAAGGGATTCTCTGTCTCTGAACAGTCCATCTTGCAGCCTTCCCTTTATATTGGTCCACTACCTATTCCACTTGAGACTGATGGATCCAATGCTGTTTTCCTGCTAATTTAATAGCTGACAGTGAAGATAGCACCACAAAGTAAGATCCTTGCCACTTCGGTTCCAATTTAGGACCAAGACGCATTTTTACCCACACCAGCGGTCCAGGCAAGAAAGATTGAGTGGAGTTTCTTTTTTTTTTTCTTTTTTTCAACTCCATTTCTTAGTTTATTTCACTTACCTGGATTCTAGTTTTTGAATTTATTTCTGAAGTGAGACTTGCTATAGAATAAACTAAATTACTCTCCCCAAAGAAATTTTCCTTCCAACTGGATTTAATTTCTTAATTGATATTTGAAATTTTTATTTTCATCCTGTTTATTTTTAAACACATTTTTTATTATTATCTCTAAGTAGTTGTACAAAGAAGTTTCCATTCTACAAAACAGTACACGAATACAAGGTGTCTGACAACATTGTCACACATCCCTCGTAACCTTTCCCTTCTCGCACCGTTTTTGTAAAAATTGAGATAGGTGATTACATATACTTCGCTTTATTTTGGAATTGTGATAATTAGTTAAAGTCACAAACACATTTTAACTTTGACAAAGCAAATTATTGTTATCATGGTCTAATGTTTGTTCATTCTATGAGCTTTGACAATCCAAATTATTTTTCTCACCTCAGGTGATGTTTATACTTTTTCCTTTTGCTTAATGTAGGCTATTCCCTCTTTCTCTGTTTCCCTCTCATTCCTCCTTTCCCATCACTGTGTTTGGGTTGCTTAGTTATTTTTCTTCTACGTCCAGTGCAGCTCATGGGCCCCTTTGTTGTATGTTGTTCCATTTCCCACTTATTGTGTTCCTCCTCCCGGCTTCCCTCCATTGCATGCATATTTCTACCATCTACATGGTCAAGAACATGGAGTCATTAATGGTGATACAACAAAATGAGTGGCTGTCCTTTGTTTCTCGAGTCCTGTTTACTTTGTCATACCTTCTTGCATTTTGGCTTTAGCATCCACATATCAGGTAGACCCTGTGCCGTTTGTGTCGTTGTTATTGGCTTACCGCACTCAAATAATTTGGTCTAGTTCTATCCATTTCCCTGCACATACCATCATTTTGTGCTTTCTAATGACTTCATGGTATTCCATTGTATATAGGTTCCACATTTTTTGGATCCACTAATCAGTTGTGGCTTATCTGGGTTTTTTCCAAATCTTGGCTATTGTAAACAGTGCTGCAGCAATCATAGAGGTGTGTATGTCTATGTACACTGGATCCTGTTGTTCAGAGTAGATGCTTTGGAGTGGTATGGCCAGTTCATAGGACAGGTCAATATTTAGGTTTTGTAAGTACCTCCAGACTGCTTTCCAAAGTGGTGTTATTAGTATATTCCCACTAGCAATGTAGTAATGTTTCTTTCTTTGTATCTCTTCCAGCATTTGTCATTGGTTGAATTTAGGATGTGGGCCATTCTGAATGGGGTAAGGTGGTATCTCAGAGTTGTTTTTATTTGCATTTCCCTTACAGCCAGGGATGATGAACATTTCCTCATGTATTTCTTTGCCGTTTTTATCTCTTCTTCTAAGAAGTCTCTCTTTAGCTCCCTTGGCCATTTCAAGATTGGTTTTTTAGGTTTGTGAAGGGTTAGTTTCTTGAGTTCACCATATGTAATTTATATTAGACCCTTGTCTGATATATTGCTGGTAAATAGTTTTTCCCATTTCTTCCCATTTCCTGGTAATCTCTATGATTCCTTTTTTTAGGCTTTTATAGTTTTCATGAAATAGACCCTTTACATCTTTGGTTAGGTTAATTCCTAGATACTTTTTTTTTTTGAGGTTATTGTGAATGGAGTTGTTTCCTTGATTTCCCTTTCTACTTGTACATTGTTGACATACAGAAAGGTGACTGATTTTTGTGGGTTAATTTTGTATCCTGCTACTTTGTCAAATTGGTTTATAAGCTCTAAGAGTTTGGGGATGGAGCTTTAGGGATCGTTATTTTATAAAATATTGCCATCTACAAAAAGAGATAGTTGACCTTCTTTCTGTCCTATGTGGATCCCTTTAATGTCTTTTTCTTGCCTTATTGCTCTGGCTAAGAATTCCAGAACTATATTGAAGAGGAGTGGAGAGAGTGGGCATCCTTGACTTGTTCTTGTTTTTAGGGGAATTGGTAGTAGTTTTTCCCAATTAAGTATAATATTGGTCTTTGATCTGCCATGTAAGGCTTTTATTATCTTATGAAATGTTCCTTCTATTCATACTTTTTAGAGCTTTAACATTGGTTCTTGTCCTTGGATCTGTTGATGTGATGGATTACATTTATTGACTTACATATGTTAAACCATCCCTGCATCTCTGGGATGAAGCCTACTCGGTCATAATGAATGATTTTTTTATATATTTCTGGATTCTGTTGGCTACAATTTTATTGAGCAACTGTCTTAATCAAAGAGATTGGTATGTAGTTATTTTGTTGGGTCTTTGCCTGGTTTGGGGATGAATGTGTTATTGGCTTCTTAGAATGAGTTTGGGATTACTCCCTCTCTTTCTATTTCTCTGAAGAGCTTGAGGGTAGTGGGTATTAGTTCCTCTTTAAAGGCCTTTTACAATTCTGTGGTGAATCCATCAGATACTGGGCTTTTCTTGTTGGAAGGTTTCTGATTATTTCTACTATCTCATTGTATGTTATAGAAATGTTTAATTGATTTATTTCTTCTTAGTTCTGTTTAGGCAATTTGTATTTCTTTGTTTCTCAGGCAGGAAAAAAATTTAATTTATTGAACTGCTGCCCACATCATGCATGGTGGAGACACATGGCTGAAAAAGAAGGGGGGCGACCCACCTCTGGGCCCGGACTTATCTAAGCCAGGGACAGGAACAGATGTGACCAGGTGGGGAAAAGGTGTGGCCACACTGGATCTGAATGTGACTTTATGGTCTGGGACCCTCCTAAGGTCAGATGGGACTCTGGTGACCAGAAGTGGCCCAGGATGTGTCCTAGCAGGAGGGGAAGGTTACTGCTTCTAGGTCTGCCAGTTACCTATGTAACAGATATTGGGTGGAAACTTAGCCAAGAAGTGGGGAGGTGTCACTGTTCAAACCTTACATTCCAGCCTTTTGATAATTATGAAAAAGGTCGAAGATTCTCTCCAACTACTTCCTCTTTGCAAGGGGTGTCAACAATAGGTGTAAAAGGCTGAGCTGTGATCCCCTCTGGGAGAAGGCAGCAGGCAACAGCTGTCACTTGGTCAATGAGTCCTTAGATGAAGTCTGGAGGAGGCAAGTCTCTTGGACGAAGTATGCCAATGTCTCATGAGGCATTGAGGGACTGAAAAAAATACGAGAGAGAAAATAAATGGCAAGAGGAAAGACTTGGGGCTGGAAATGTTGGTAGAAATGTCCCTAGCTACTTCTGACAACCGGCGACTAGGTAGAGAAGAAGTCAAGTGACAAAGGCAAGAAGATAAATTCCTGTCCATTTGAAAATTAGAGAGATGTGGACATTAGATGGGCAGTCTTCTTTCTTCTCTTGTCCTCCTGGCTCTGGTTTGTCTTGACAGGGGAGGCACAAAATGGCTGATGTGATATCATCTCCTCTTACTCCTTTTCATGTTCACTTGTTCCCCAGACTGGCTGAGTCTAAGTGCTCATTGCTGGGATGGTTTGTTCCAGTTGGTATTCAAGGAGGTTTGAACTAAAGGCCTGGGCACTGTCCCTGAGCACTTCTACTGAAGTCTAGCACTCTACCATTTTGAGTTATAGAAACACTTGCAGTGTTTTCTGGTTAGAGATGAGAGGCTCGAGCCATGCTTCCAGACTGGCTCTTTGCAGGTTAGTTGCGAGATGGATTCTTAGGGATTTTTCAGCCCAGGCTGGCTTTGAGTTGCAATCTTTGCCACAAAAGGCCTTTGTTATTTCCCATTATAGCAACAAGGTGATCAAATAGAATAAGTAGAGCTTACATGGTCCTTATCAAGAACTGACCAACAAATATTCTGCAATGACAAAATTGTTAGATGGGAGAATCTTAGCACACATATACTAATATGCTTGCTTTGCATGCATGAGGCCCTGGGTTCTATTCCTCAGGACCACATAAGCAAAAAGAAAACAGCCAGAAATGGCCCTGTGGCTCAAGTGGTAGAGCACTAGCCTTGATCTCAAGAGTTGAGGGACAGCGCTTAGGCCCAGAGTTCAGGCCCCACAACCGGACCCCCCCCCCCAAAAAAAGAGTCATGTAGTCAGTTCTAGATTACACAACACAAAACCAAAAAGGCAAAACTCAAAACCTAAAATGTTTTGACAACAATGTTTAGACATCTTTGCTAACATAGCACATCAGATGGTTGGGCCTCAGTTACCAGAGTCTGTGAAAAGAGCAACTTGTTAGCAGGACACATTTGAATAGATGGATGGAGGAGAATTAAGCTTGGTGGAAGGGTCAGGATTGGAGGGGGCCAAACGCTTAACCCACCATTTGGCCAAGTTGATGAACTCAAGATGGCAAATTTCTTAAACAATGCAAAGAAAGCCTGAACAAAAATCAAGCCTAGTTTGGCTAGCCTTTTAGAGGGAATCTAGAGGGGATTCCTTGAACCTAGCCTATGTCACACTCTTCAGGGCCCAATACAAATAATTGTAGAAAAGAAAGGGAGATATATAGAAAGTTAGACATGAATAGCAGAGAGCAAAGAGAGCCTGATTGTAAGCAGACTTCTGACCATTGCAGAGGCAAAAATTGTCTAAATCAGACAACAACATAAAAATATTAGGTGCTCTCCTACCCAAGGAGCACAAGAGGCATTTCAGAGGGGTTTCACAGCTCAGGCATGACTTGCAGCACCCCATTAAATGTGTAGGATAGATAGTCTGGTGAATGAAGGAGAGATCACGAGGCAGAAGCAGTGTTGCGACTTCTCCCATAGCCCACTAGAGATTAATGGCCATGCCCCCCAAACCAAGTATCCTCGGCTTCGGAAGTGACCAGCCTTTCGGTTAAAGGCCATAGGAGCTCTCTGGTGTGGTGCCACATCTGAACAGAGATTGAGCAACATAGAGCAATAGAGAGTAGTTTCACTCACCAGAGTAGAGAAGTGGTGTGGACATGGATGTGAAGGCCAGCAATGGTATTGGTGAAAAGTCTCGCGTGGTGTCTCAAGACAGTTTGGTTCACAGAAAAGGGGTGGTTAGGAAATTCTAACATTTCCAAATCAAAAACCGTATCCAAGTCATGGCCCCATATGTAAGATATATTAAAAAGCTAGGTTTCATTCGGTAGCCTATGAAGAGAATGCCACACACTATTAAGGTAGGAAAAGACGTTTATTTACCGAACTGCTGCCACCACCATACATGGTGGAGAAACATGGCTGAAAAGGAAAGGGGGGATAGCAATTTCTATTTCTGTATATCCATCTCTGCTAGGTTTTCCTTTCTTTGTGAGTAGAGTCTGGAATTATTTCTTCATGTCCTTGATGTTGGTTGTAATTTTCCCTGTGGTATCTCTAATATTATTGAAATGGGTCTCCTCTCTTATTTTGTTAGTTACTCTTGCCAGTGGTCCATCAGGTTTATTGATTTTTTCCTTAAACACAGCTTTTTAAAATTAATTTTATTTATAATTTTCTCAGTCTCTATCTCATTAATTTGAGCTCTTATTTCGATTATCTCTGTCTGCCGAGCAACTTTAGGTTCAATTTTTTCTTGTTTCTCTAGCAGTTTTGGTTACTTCATAAGATTGTTTACTTGGTCTCTATTTTCTTGATATGTGCACTGAGAACAATAAATTTGCCCCTCAGGACTGCTTTCGCTTGGTCACATAGATTTCTTTGTGATGTTTATTCATTTTCATTGAATTGTAGGAACTTTTAAATTTCTTCTTTAATTTCTTCTGTAACCCATTTATTGTTCAACTGAGTGCTGTTTAATTTCCATGTGTTTAAGGTTTTCCTACTTTATGCCTTGTTATTGAGAATTAGTTTGATCTCACTATGGTCAGATTGAATATAGGGTATTATGTTGATCCTCTTGTATTTGCTTAAATTCCTTGTGATCTATTGTAGAAAATGTTAGGGGTTTGGTAAGAGTAAGACCCTGCTGGTGTGAATGTCTGTAATTCTAGCTACTCAGGAGGCTCAGATATGTGTATTCAGGTTCAAAGCCAGCCCAGGTAGGAAAGTTCATGAGCTTTTTCTGGGGTTGTTCAGCACCAAACCCTGCCTCATGTCTGGGTTTGTTCACCAACTTTGCCACCATGGGCTGGGCTAGGCTGCTTATGCAAGCCAGTATGGAGAGGCCCTCCACCCCACCAGGAGTGAGGTGTTAACCAGGGCTGTTGCCTCAGGCTGGGCTGGGCTGCTTATGTGGGCCAGTATGGAGAGGCACAAAGCGACATGGGTCTGGAGTTGTTCACTGCAACTGTCCCTGCCCCAGCTACCGCTGCAGCCCTTGGCTTGTCTGGGCTGTTCCTGTGAGCTAGAGCTAAGAAGCATTGTGCCCAGAGTCTGAGTGCTTTGCCACTACTGCCAGCTGCTGCTGCTGTTCCAGGTTAGGCTAGGTTGTTTACAGCAGACGGACAGAGGTGCAACGCTGTGATTATAGCGTCGTTTGCCACTGCTGACAGCTGCTGCTGCTCCAGACTGGGTGGTGCTGCTTGCACCAGCCAGGAAGATGCTCCATGCCAGGGAGGTTGAGGGGAGTCTTCATGCCAGCTCTGTCTTCTGAGATTTGTTTCTATTCTCTGGGTTGGCACCAGCAAGTGAGAGTCTTCTGGATGTCTTGGAATGCTTGTGGATATGTGGTCCTCTGAGGGTCCAGAGCCAGGCCACTTAAGCAGCCTGGTAAGAAGCTCCACCACTTAAGCTGCTCAGCGTGGAGCCCCATCACCAACAAGGGGTGGCTGAAGGTTATTTCCACTTTACTGTTTGTGTAGGTTTTTCCCTTTTCTTTTTTTTCACTTATTGTACCTCTCTGAGTAATCCCTTTTTTTGGTGGGTCACTTGGAAAAACTGAGCATTGAAATTCAAACTATATTTGGTTGGGGAGACCTGTGGTGTTTACCTGCTGTTCCATCACCATCTTGGCCTCTCCCCTTCAGGTGGAGTTTTGCTTAGGTGGAGGGTGGGCCTTAGTTACCAAAGGATAGGTACATAAAAGAATATGTTGTAAAGCCTGCAGATTGTAGTTAGACATTTCTGTTAATATAGCCTTCCCAAATTTAGGAACCAAAGGGTTTGGTCTACCCTAAAGTATTTCAAAGGGATTAAATCCTTTACCATAAGGGCCACATCTTGTTCGAAGGAGAGCAAAGTGGAGGAGGCTCACCTAGCCATGGACAGTCTCTGTATTTAAGTTAGTCTGTGTATTTAATTTAATTTAAATAAATTAAATTCTTTCAAATGCTTTGAACTCTGAGTTCTATAAATGGATTGTAACTTCCAATTTATTCCTAGAGCGTTAGTTAATAATTGAGAACTTGGACCATGAATGCAGGGCCATCTTTGTACACCACAAATAAGGGTAAGCCAAATCAAGAAATTATTACATGCCTCACCTCAGCCTGAAAAACTGTCCACTATTACTAACAGATATGAATACCCATACTTTCCAGGCTTTACCTCTGTGAAGTCCACTTTCCCAAATTCACCATCTGAGGTTCCTCACATATGAATTATTTCCATATGTTCCAGCTTTTCAGCATTTACCTGTTTGGAAATTACATACACATATTACAAAGGATTGTCAGCCTGAGGCCCCACTGGTTTTCGAACAGTTTTAGGCAGTTGTCTGGAGCAATTTACCAGGGTGCAAATATCTACACATAAACTGAAAGAAAGCTTGAACCTGTTTACATTTTTCACAAGTCCAGTGTCAACATTTGCCCACATATTACGACTGTTTTTGTTTCTTCCCTTAATCTTAACAACTAGTAATTCTAGAGACCCCACTGGTTTTAGAGTGGTCTCCCAAGCTACCTGATCAGCTCAAATGTTTTCCTGTATCTTATGGTCTCTAGGTTCTTTAATTCCTGTATAGTACTCTGAACCTTGGATACTTCTTCCATATTATTCTCCTTTTCTTTCAACCTTGCTTTCATGATCCCACTCTCCTTCTCAATGAGCTCCTTAACCTACAAGTGTTTTCGAGGGTCACAGGAGAGTTCCTTTGGACAACTGCTGCTCCTTCTCACAACACCTTTGCTTGCTCTACAGCTCCTCCCTTAAGTTCACAAAGGTGCTACTGAGAGGTATTTTTTCCACCTCTTCCTGTACCATTGGGACAAGATGGTTCTGCATTACATTTATGGTAAAGATCTCAGCAGTCTTTTCGGGCTTTTACTCTATTAGTTTCCCTTTCTAGTTTTCGACTTCAGTGTATTTTTGCGACAGATCTTTCAATTGTTTGTTTAGCTCTTCTGTTTTTCTTCCTAATGCTCTTTCCTTTTGCCTGGAATTCTCTATCAGAGCATGTGATCCTATAACTCTTTCTGAAGAGTAACAATCTCTTTCTTGAGGCTGATATTTTCCTTTTCTCTTTTCTTGGCCTCATCTTCTATGACACAGCCCTTCCTCGTCTTCTCTGCTAGCTACTTTTCCCCTCTTTCTCTGTTGCTTTGAATTTCTGGTGACACTCTTCAAAGCTTATAATAGACATGTGTTGCGACCACCTCGACCAGCAAGGAAGACACAACCCGGGATTCTTCTCAATGCGGTTTATTCAGGACCTTGCTACAAGCTTCTCTCCCACTTTTCTTCCCGCTTCTTCCCGCTTCTCTCCCCCACCCCCCCCCCCCCGCACCCCGCGCTCCAGTTATAAGCCTCCTGGATGGCCAATCATGAAGCGCCACGTGGCATATACCGATAGGGTCGCAAACACAGAAGCAAACTAGGAGCCAAGTCATAGCCATATAAGGAGTTGTTTTTACAGAGAGCATTCGTCACCGGGAAGACAGAAGGCGGGAGCCAGCGCCATCTTTGGTCACAGCCGCGCCATGCGGTCACACCATTTTTGTGGCCACGCCTTACGGCCACGCCATCATTGGTCGCGGCTCCCGCAGCTCTCCACAGCTCCCCATTTTTTGTTTTATTAAGCAACAGGTAAGAGTAGAGGTTGGGCCTCTGTCTAAAACTTTAATGAGAGGACCTTGCACTGGTCTTTGGCGGAGGGGCGCCTTCCCCAGTGATGATCAGGCCCATCCGTTGCCTTTTTTGCAGAGGTGGGATCTTGGGCATTAACCCACTTGCAACCCAACATGCCCTTCTTGGGCTCACGCCAGGGAGTGATTCCCAAGTGCAGTGCGTTTGCCTCGCACCCTGTGCTATTCCTTTAACGTGGCAAGCCACACGTAGGGGGACTGTCCGGCCTCAATGGCAGTGAAGGCCTGGACTACCTTAGCCATACTCCTGCGCTGCGAGCTCCTAATCTGACATATGCACCACAGGCACAGCAAGATCTCCAATGCCAGGATACCAATAAGGGAGCCCATTCCCGCCCACTCCTTCAAATGATCCACAGCTGTCAAAATCCAGGAGGAAACATCTTGTAACAGGGCATCATCCATCCGGGTAGAGTTTATCGCGACAATGGCCGATCGTAGCTGCAACATCAATTGGTCGAATTCCCCCGTCCAGTTGCCTAAAAGATAACTTGACAGTTGTTTAGACAAATTTGCTGCTTGGGTATAGTTATAATACTGAATAGCAGTAATACAAAGCCCTTCATATTTTTGAACACATCCCAGCTGAGCCAACTGCCACAGGATATCAACCTGCTCCTGCACAAGGTCAACCCTTTGATTTAACCACATCAGTCCTCCTTTAAATTGTGCATTGGCTGCTTGTTGTAAATCCAGAGCTCTTGCTGTAGTAGCCGATAAGTTATTTAAAGTCTGAGCCGTGTGCACAGTATGTGACATGGTGACAGCAGCAGCCATCGCACCCGCAGCAGCCACAACTATAGCAGTTACAATGGCCGCAGTGATGCCAAAATCTCTCTTATGCCTAAACAAGGTTACAGCTTGAGAAGCATCTACTGTCACAGGCACCCAAAGTGGGATGCGTGCAACTATAGCTAACGGATACTGAGAACTCCAGCAGGTAGCATAATAGCAGGTTTCATTAGTGCAAGCACATACATCATCTGAGCATACAGAGGTGTTGTTAATTACCAAAAACACAAAAGGGGAAACCACACACACGGGTGTAGGCTGATTGCTAAATACCGTATAATTCTTACTAAAATGACAATTGGCACCCACAGTACAGGCAGTCCAGAGGCCCGTGAGCACATCCTTCCACAAAGCTGATCCTAAGGCTGAAGGAGTGGAACAATTATGCCTATCCGCCGCTGAGCGACCAGCGTTATCCAAATTCAAAAAATGTAGGGTGACTCAGTAGATGAATGGATCAAGAAAATGTGGTATATATACACAATGGAATTCTATGCCTCCATCAGAAAGAATGACATTTCCCCATTTGTTAGGAAATGGAAAAAAATTGGAAAAAATTATATTAAGTGAAGTAAGCCAGGCCCAAAGAAGCATAGGTCCCATGGTTTCCCTTATTTGCAATATCTAGTATAGGTATGAGTCAAGCGGAAAAGGTCAGATAATGTGATGTTAGGAAAATGAACCCTTAAATATGTATTTTAATGTTTTCGTTTCTTTCATGCATGTGTTTCTAACGCATTTATAAGATTATTTCTTTGTTGCTTTGTACCTCCCTCCCCCACAGTGTAACCCCTGCTTTCACTATATTTGATGTCAGTATAACATGTGGAGGAGATGGGGACAAACAAGTCGTTTAAGGATTCAAGTGGACCTGTTGCAACAATGAGAAATACAAAATGTCATGTCAAAACCAGCTTTACAATGTCGGTGTGGGGGGGGAGGGGGGTATAATTGGGTGGGGGGAAGGGGGAGGCTGGGAAGGGAGGTGAAGGGTAAACAAAGGAGGAGGCTGAAATGCATGGTAAGAAATGTATGCATTATCCTGCCCATGTAATTGTAGCCCCTCTGTACAGTATGTTCTCAAATAAAATAAAATAAAATTAAAAAAAAAATTTAGGGTGAAAAGTGTCATGGCTATTCTTTGTCTTGCTGTGGCCATCAGGGGTCCAGCTCCCCCTTTTTGTTTTATTAACATTTCCTTGATAGTACGATGAGCTCTTTCCACAATTCCTTGTCCTTGAGTGTTATAGGGCAGTCCATGCACCAGGGTAACACCCATTTGAGTGCAAAAGGAAACAAAGCACTGCCCAGTATAGGTCGGACCATTATCAGTTTTTAGCTGTTTTGGCATTCCCCAGGCCGCCCACGCTTCCAGGCAGTGAGATATTACATCAGTAGCCTTTTCCCCTGACAGGGGGGTGGCAAGTATAACACCCAAAAAGGTGTCAACAGAAACATGTAGATATTTTAAGCGGCCAAATTCTGGTACATGAGTTACATCCATTTGCCATATTTGTAAGGGTCTTAAACCACATGGATTAACTCCAAACATAGGGGGCTTATGGTAAATAATACATCGGGGACACTCCTTTACCACTTGACGTGCATCCGCTCTAGAAAGGGAAAAGCGGCTTTGTAAAGTCCTGGCATTTACATGAAATTTGGCACGAAAATCTTTTGCTAAGTCAACAGAAGAAGCATGGAGCGCCCACTCAGCACTAGTGTGTGCATCAGCCAGGGCATTACCCTTTGTCAGTTGTCCTGGGAGGCTTGTATGTGCTCGAATACGCATTGGAAAAAAGGGTTCCTTGTGTTGCCATATAAGGGATTGTAGCAAGGTAAAGGGAGCTAGAACAGAACAGGTAGCCTTTATTGAACCAACCGCTTCCAATATATTTAAAGCATTTATTACATAGGCTGAATCTGATATTAAATTAAAGGGACAGGGGAAAGCTTTAAATACTTCAATTACAATCATCAACTCAACAATCTGTGGGTTACCAGGGACAAATTGATGCTGCACGGGGTCTTGGTTACCTGCGACGTATACCCCGCAACCCGTTTTGGAACCATCTGTAAAAATATTTATAGCCCCTCCAATAGGCTTTTGGGCAGTTACCTTTGGAAAAATCACTGGATGTTCCTTTACAAATCTCAGTAGGGGGTCTTTGGGCAAATGATTATCAATATCTCCTGGAAACATGCATCTCAAAATGGACCAATTATCAATAGTGGTACATAAGGTCTGAACTTGGTAGGCATTGTAGGGAACAATGATGGAGTGCGGATAAATTCCAAAAAATTGTAAACTCTGTTGAACTCCTTGCAGAGCTAAGCCTGCTACCGCCTCAGGGTAATACTCCAGCGCCTTTCCGGGGGAAACATGAGAGTGTAACCACATCAAAGGCCCCTCTTGCCAAAGTACACCAGTTGGTTGGGTCTCAGTGGGAAGAATGCATAAATCAAAGGGTTGGCCATCTTGTAGCCTGTTTAAACAGGCGGCACTTAAAGCCTCCTCCACCCTTTTAAGAGCAAATCGGGCGTTCTCAGTCAGGTCTCCTGGGGAGTTTAAATCTATATCTCCTTTTAACATATGAAATAAGGGTTTTAATTCATAATTTGGCAATTTCAAATACCCCCTTATCCAATTAATATCCCCCAACAATATTTGAAAATCATTTAAAGTCTTTAAGTTATCTTTTCTCAGGGTCAATTTTTGGGGCATGATCGACCTGGGATGTATCTTAGCTCCCAGGTACTCCACCACTCTGCCTGTTTGTATTTTTTCTGGTGCTGGATAAAGACCCTGTTCCCTTAAGGCAAAAACCAATCCTGCATAGGCCTTTTGTAACCCAGCTTCTTCCTTATGAGCTATCAAAATGTCATCCATATAATGGACCACCCTGAGTTTAGGATGCCGTTCTTTAACAGGAGATATAGCCCTGCCGACAAACAGCTGACACATAGTGGGGCTGTTGGCCATACCCTGAGGCAGCACGACCCACTCATATCTTTGGTCAGGTTCTTCATGGTTACAGGAGGGCACAGTAAAGGCAAAATGCTCACAATCAGCGGAATGCAAGGGGATAGAAAAGAAACAATCTTTTATATCTATTACCATAATAAGCCAATGGGCAGGGAGTGTGGAAAGCAAAGGTAACCCTCTTTGTACAGGGCCCATAATTTGCATTTGTGCGTTTATGGCACGCAAACCATGAAGTAATCACCATTTACCCAACTTTGTTATCACAAATATTGGAGTATTCCATGGTGAAACTGAGGGTCTCACATGGCCCAGGGCTACTTGTTCTTTTACCAGTTTATGAGCGGCTAAAAGCTTTTCGGAGAATAGAGGCCACTGAGCTACCCATACCGGTTCCTCCGTCTTACAGGTAATGGGAACTTGATTTTCAGCAGCCCCTATGAAAATGGGTTTTTGGTGGACATCAATAGGCTCTTTACAGCCTTGCAAGTTTTTTCCCAGTCCTTGCCCTGGGCAGTAGCCCATTTGTAACATCATTTACTTTCAGGTAGGAGAATATTCATTACTAAGGGAAAACCCCATCTCTTTTAGTAAATCTCGACCCCACAGGGAGACAGGCAATTCTAAAACATAAGGCTGGATGTTTCCAGAGTGTCCCTCTCCATCCTTCCAGTTGAGGGGTCTTGCACTTATGTCAGGGGCTTTGGCATAGCCCAACCCTCTCAGGGTTTGTTCTGAGGCCTGTAATGGCCACCCTCTCGGCCAATCCTTTTTAGCAATAATGCTACGATCAGCCCCTGTGTCTAACAGTCCTATAATCCTTTTCCTTCAATCTCCAGCTCAAGCGTGGGTCTCTGGTCTAAATCCAGGGCTAGGTACACTGACCCAATTCCAGAGGAGCCAAAACCCTTTTTACCTCTCTCAGACTGTATGGCAGGAAATTTTTCATGTAGGCTAGGCAGGAGTAACAATTGGGCAATTCTGTCTCCAGGGGAAATTGCTACAATACCTTTTGGGGCTTCTACCATGATTTTAAGTATACCTGTATAATCTGGGTCAATAACTCCTGGGTGAATTTTAAGCCCTCTAAGAGTAACGGAAGACCGGCCAAGTAGTAACCCCACTGTGCCCTGTTCTAGAGGACCTTGAAAATCTGACTCTATTAACTGAACGCCCATTAGTGGGGTTAGTACGAGTCTGGTGGTAGTGCGGATGTCCAGTCCTGCCGAGCCTGTAGTGGCTCTCCGCGGTTCTTGGGATGCCTCAGGGTAGGCCATCCTTCTTGGGAAATTTCCTCATTTGGGCTCTCCATTGCCCCATACATTTGTGGGCCCTGGGGACGGGGGCCCCTCTGCCCATTTTTTGGCTGCATGATGGGGCCCAAGGGCTGGCCGTTAACAACTTTGACTGATCTACATTCATTGGCCCAATGCTTTCCTTTCTTACATCTGGGGCACAGCCCTGGTTGTTTACCCGTTGTAACTCCTCCAGCCCTTCCGGTTCCTTTTCTCTCTGGGCAATCTCTTTTAAAATGACCAGCCTTACCACACTTAAAACATACTCCAGATGTCACTCCAGAGCCCCACGGCCTATTTGAATACTGGAATACAGCGGCAGCAAGGCCTGCATTATTTAGAGGTCCTCCCAGCTCCCTGCACACTTTCATCCATGCTTCCAACCCTCTATGCTTAAACAGGGTAATGGCGGCTTTGCATTCTTTGGTGCATTGCTCATAGACTAATTGTTTTATAAGAGGCATAGCCATGTCAGGATCCCCAAAAATTCTGCCTGCTGCTTCCACCATTCTGGCCACAAAATCTGAAAAAGGCTCCGTAGCCCCCTGCAGGATCTTGGTGAGATTGCCGCTAACTTCCCCCTTATTTGGTAGTGATTTCCACGGCTTAATGCAAACATCATTTATCTGTTGATACACTTCAGGGGAATATCCTATCTGAGCATTAGCAAAGCGACCTTGTCCTAAGAGCATGTCTCTGTCCCAAACCTGACGTCCGTTCGCTTGATTTATGGCTGCCTGTTCATTACAAAATTCTAGCATAAATGCCCTCCAATCCAAGTATTGGCCTGGACTCAAACATGCCCATGCTAGGCTCGCCCAATCAGAGGGGGTCATGCAATATCTCATTATAGCTTCCACTTGAGCTACGGTAAAAGAGTCTGTAAGCCCATATGTCCGAACAGACTCAGCCAGGGACTTAATTACTTTAAATTCTAGAGGCTCATGGAATCTCTGTTGATTATTGTCTTGAAAAACTGGGAAGGCGAGTTCTGCTCGAGCAGTTCGCCAAGTGTCCGGGCAAAACGTGTGCCCATTGGCTCTATGTTGATATGGAGGAGGAGCTAAAGGGGTCGGACCGGAAGTTCTTTCTAAGTCCTCATTAAGTGCAGGTTGGCTTAGCTTACGTTCCCCTTGTTTTATACGGCTCCTTTTCATCTGTTGAATAAGTGCTCTCACTTCTTCCTCCTCTAACTCGCTGGAACTCGCTCTTTCCAATTTTAGCTCGGACAGATCTGGGTATAGTCGCCCCCTTTTGCCCTGTTCACTGTCTCCCTTTTCACTGATTGCCTTCTCTGACCTCTCCTCCTGTAACTGCTCCAGTGCTGGCTGTCCATTTTCTATAATCTCACAGCAGATCTGATCCTCCAAGGCAGCCACTAATCAATCTCCAAATGGGGCAGACTCCTGCCTTTAATGTGCCCTGTTCATAGGCAAAGTCCAACTCCCTCCCTAATTTATCCCATGAGGCTATTGTAAGGCTTCCGGACACTATGAACCAAGGAGCTACAATGTTTCATTTTTCAAGGAACCTCTGTAAAGTACCCTTCTTTAACTTTAGTCCTTTTGAGCGTAGTAGCTCTTCCAGGGCCAGAAAAATTGGATGTGACGTCGCGGCGCCCATCTCAGTTATTAAAATTTTTATTTTTTGTTACTTTCACTTTAGGCCTGTATTTTATTTCTTCCCGAGTTTCTGCTCTCTCTTTTATCTACAGAGAAGAGCCCCGTATTATGCCCGCTTTAATCGCGGATTCCCACTTCACCTGGGAACTTAGCCCCGCTCCTGTCGAGGATTCCCCGTTTTCCTGGGAACTTACCTGTGCACCACCCTGACAACAGAGAGAACTGAATTCCCCGTATGGGCCACCAGCTGTCGCGACCACCTCGACCAGGAAGGAAGACGCGACCCGGGATTCTTCTCAATGCAGTTTATTCAGGACCTTGCTACAAGCTTCTCTGCCGCTTCTCTTCTTCCCTCTTCTTCCCACTTCTCTCTCCCTCCCCCTCCCCCACCACCCGCGCTCCGGTTATAAGCCTCCTGGATGGCCAATCACGAAGCACCACATGGCATATACCGATAGGGTCGCAAACACAGAAGCAAACTAGGAGCCAAGTCATAGCCATATAAGGAGTTGTTTTTACAGAGAACACTCGTCACCGGGAAGACGGAAGGCGGGAGCCAGCGCCATCTTTGGTCGCAGCCGCACCATGTGGCCGCGCCATTTTTGCGGCCGCGCCTTACGACCGCGCCGTCTTTGGTCGTGGCTCCTGCAGCTCTCCACAGACATGTACTTCACCCTAATACATTCTTATATCAGGTCTGGCTCCATTTTCATGGCCACAATTTCTTAATGCAACATCAGTATCTCTTCTTGGCCTCATTTGTTGTTAGCAAGGATGACAACATTGCTGTCTTGTGCTTCTGTTGGCCTCTGATCTGTGGTCCCCTAATTTGCTTCATGCTCACCCAGGCTAATGTACTTGAATTTCATTTTATTCTGTGTTTTCTAAGTTCCTTTTGCGGATTTTCTTCTCATTTTTGACTCTCACAAGAATATATCTTCAAATCTTTTCTTCACTTCAAATTATTCTCCCTGTTTTCTCCAGTGTCCAGTGCTTTTAAACTCTTGGTGGGTTTGGACTGGCACATATTGGAGATTCAGTCTTTTATAAGCCTGTATTTTGAGGTAGAAGTGTGTGAATTTTTCTTTGCCTCATTTCTTCTTAAGTTCAGAGGGCTGATTTTTAAATTGAACACAATTGGAATTCAGAGCCCCAAGCTCCTTTTCATGTTACTCCAGAGATATGAACACATTTTCCACTTCCTTCCTTCCAGGACTTTTCTCTTTTTCTCTTTCCTTCTATTGCTCTGAACAAGTAGCCTGTAAAAAATCTGTACCCATTCCCCACTCCATCTGCCTAACAGTTTTCAACTGTCACATCAGAAACTGCCCAAAGCCCAATCACTTCTTAATAGCTCAATAGGTGGGGATTAATGCAACAGCCCCTCCCACAGAATGCCCCACCTTCTTTGGTGGCATACTTTGTCCTCTCCAGCTGGCCAGGAGATAGTGCCTGGCTGATTATCGGACCCTATAGATTATCATGCCCCTGATGATTATTACAGTATCCTCCTTGTGAATTATTTGCAATTGAAATTGGAAATTTGATTGTGATATTACAAACTCGTTATGACATCACAAACCCATTTTGACATCATCATAACACAACATCACAAACCCATTGTGACAATATTGTCATTGTGACATCATGATTCCATTGTGACATCTCAAATCAATTATGATCACTTAGCTCCTTTGAAAAATCACATGCCTTTTTCAACATCATAGTCCTTTTGTGTACCCATATTCTTGTTGTTAACCAATGACAATTGAGATCAGACATGCCATTATAACATCAAAAAGTGTTTGTGACATCCTCAACAGTGTGACATCACATTTTCATTATGAGAGCTTCACCAAACTCAATGACATAATCGCATTATGAAAAGAATTCTCATTGTGACATCAAAGACACATTGTGAATGCCTATTCTGTGATTTCATTGTATTTCAAATGTGGCATGAGAGTTGATATCAGAAACGCATGTTTGTGCCTACACAATCATTTTGACATCATAATCACTTTGTGATATAGCAGTGCCAATGTGATATCACTAACACAATGTGACATCACAAAACTCTCCTGTCCTCATAACTTTTGTGACATGCTAACATTGTGATATCTTAGACCTTTTTGCCCTCATAATTTGTTTCAAGCTCATATTTCATGTATGACGAGATACCAGAAATCCACTAACATTATGACCATGTGACATGACGCTGACAGATGTCATGATCATTCTGTCATGTGACATCACAAAAGGTTTTGATGTCACAATTAGTTGGTGATGCCATACAGGTAAGGGGTCACAATAGGTCTATGATGCCACAATTTGTTGGTGATATCCAAATGGCATAAAGGATCTCATTTGTCATGAAATCACAGAGACTATGAGTGCAGAAACGGACTGTGGTATCTTCAAAGGCATGTGTTGTCAGATGTGTGATGAAGTCCTAGGAGGAATATGATATCACAGTGTGACACAATGTGCATGATATCTGTCAGTATGATGTCACAATTGTCATGATATCACAGTGGATTTCTGATATCACATATCATAACAAATATTATAAGACTGAAAACAGATTACGAGCTCATAAAAGGCCTAAGACATCACAATTGCAGCACGTCAGAAGACTTATGAGGACAGGGCAGGTTTGTGATGTCAGTGTGTTAATGATATCACCATAGCACTGTGATGTCACAAAGTGATTGTGATGCCATATATTTATGAGATCATAATGGTTTTTTCATATCAACCCACATGCCACATTTGAAATAGAATGAACTAAGAAAATAGGCATTTACAATGTGTCAATGTGTCTATAACATCGCAATGACAATATAATGTCATAATGCTATAAGGTCATTATAAATTGGTGATATTGCAAGGACATAATGGTGTCATAATGAATATTTGTTGTCTTATTTGTGATGGGGTCACAAATGGTGATGTTACAATGGCATATATGAATTCCATTGTCATGTGTTCACAATGAGGATATGGGCATACAAAGGGACTGTGATGTCACAAATGCCATGTGTGTTTTCAAAGGTACTTAAGGTCATGATAGCTTTATGATTAACTGTTGTGATGAGGTCACCAAAGGTTTTTGATGACATAATAATTTTGTAATATCTCAAACACAGGTCCAATGTCAATTGCTAGTATTTCACAATGTGCATACTAGTTCACAGAAGGATCTTGAAGGCCTAATGGACATGAATTTTTTTAAAGTTATGAGATCATATTAGGTTTGTGAATACACAATGGGACAGATATCATCATGGCAATGTCAACTCACTACATCATGTCAAAATATTGTGTTGTTGTCACAATTGGTGATGAGGTCACAAAAGATTAGTGATGTCACAATTTGTTGTGCATGTCACAATGACATGATGGTTCCCAATTGTCTTTAACTTACAATAAGTATAGGATTTTACAAAGGGACTGGGGTTTCTCCAAAAGCATGTGTTGTCACAAATATATTGAAATACTAAAAGGTTTGTGATGCTAAAATTTGACACAATGGTTATGAAATCTGGCAGTGTGATATCACCATGGTCATGATGTCACTGGGAATTTGTGATATCAAGTGTCATATGTGAAATCTAATGAGGTCGACAACAGATTATGAGGACAAAAAAGCCAAAGGTATTAGAATTGCAGCATGTCACAAAAGTTATGATGCCAGGATAGGTTTGTGATGTCACAGTGTGTTAGAGATATCACAATGGAAGAGTGATGTACAAAGGGATTTTGATGTCACAATGGTTAGGAGTTCTTGATTTGCTTATGATATCAACCTACAGGCCACATTTTAAATAGAATGAAATAACAGAAAAGGCATTCATAATGTGTCTATGAAGTCACATGACATGGTGAAGTTATAAAGCTATCATATCATTTTAGTTTTGTGATTTCACAAGGAGTAGATGGTGTCAAAATGACAATGTGATGTCACAATTGTGATAAACTCACAAACTGTTTTTGATATTAAAATGTCATGTCTGATTCTCAATTGTCAATATTTCACAGTGGGGATTTGAGTACACAAATGAAATGTGATGTCACAAAGCTATGTATTTTTTCAAAATGTATAAGAGGTCATAATAGATTTGGGATATAACAATGTGATCCTGGTGTTAAAATATCAATGTGATGTCGCAATGGGTTTGTGATGTCACAGTGTTGGTGAGGTCACAATGGGTTAGTTATGTCATGAGTTTTTAATATCACAGTTATTTGTCCAATTTCAATTGCTCCTACTTCACCATGAGGACACTGTAATAACCATCAGTGCTCGTATAATCCACAGGAACAGATAGTCATCATGACCTCTTGGTATGGACCACCATAGAGAGGGGTGTATGCCGCTGAAAGGGGCAGGACATGCTGTTGAAGGTGATAGGATGTCAAGTCCCACATGGTGAGCTGCCAAGAAGTGATTGGGCATGGACATTTGGGAAGTGATGATTGAAAACTGTTATGTAGGAAACATATTGCAGTAGGGGTAGGGTACGGCCTAAATATAGGCTGCAGGTTCAGAGCAACAGAAGGAGACAGAAAAAGCGGAAAGGCCTAGAAGGAAAGAAGTGATGAGACTGCAGAAGGATAAAGAGCTGGCAGGAAAGGAAATTGAGGGAGAGCAGGAGCTGAAGGATGGCACCTGGCCACTTGGATCGGGCAGGGCAGGCCTGTAAAGTGTAGAACAGCCTGAAGAGAAGAAGGGATTGGTGGAAGGAAAAAAATAAGACCTGAAATGTCGGACAGGTCTGTAGTGAAGAAGGATGAGGAGATAAGAAAAAGCCTTGTCCTTTGAAATTTGGAGCTTTGGAGATCATTAGTTTTGGGGTTGGTTGTTTGAAGACCAGTTAACCAATGGCTGGGCTGCTCTGTGGAGTTCTGAGGGTTCATGGTTGAGGCTGCATGTAGCTCTGGGCATCCAGCCAAGGTCAAGTTAGTCGCTTGTTATAAAATTTAGGAGGACAAGACAGATTTGTGATGCAACATTGCATTAATCATATCATAATGTCAATATGAGGTCACAAAGGGTTTGTAATGTCACAATGGTGATGTGGTCACAATGGGTGTCTGAAATCAAACTATATGCCACATTTGAGATAGAATGAAATCACAGAATAGGCAATCACATTGTCTCTAGGACATCACAATGAATATGTGATGTCATAATGCTATGATGTCATTGTCATTTAGGGATATCACAATGGGCTGATTGTATGCTAACAACAATGTGATCTCACTCTGGAGATGATGTCATAAAGCGTTTGTAATGGTACAATGGCATGTTTGATGTCATTTGTCCATTTTCAAAGGTGCTAAGAGGTCACAACAGATTTGGGATATCACAAGGTGATCGTGATATCACTGTGGAAATGTGATGTCACAATTGGTTTGTGATGTCACAGTGCTGATAAAGGCACACATGGATAGAGATGTCACAATGAATTTGTAATATCACCATTACATATCTAATTTCATTCTACTAGATCACAATGAAGATACGTGTTTACATAAGGAGCTAGAAGTCAGAAAGGCCATGGATTTTGTAAAATATTATGCAGAAATAAGAGATTGGTGAAAATGCAATGGGACATAGATATCCCACTGGCAATGTGATGTTACCATTACATGGGACAGTATTGTTTTGATGTCACAAATAATTGGTAATGCCATACAGCTGATGAGGTCACATAGATTTGTGATTTCACAATGGGATGTTGATGTCAAAATTTCATGCCAGGTCTCCAATTAACAATAAATATATAAGTTCACAAGGCATAATGTATCCAAAGACATATGTTGGCACAAGTGCAATGAGTATTAACAAGTTTGTGATGTCACAATGTGAGTCAGTGGTCATGACATCTGGCAGTGCGGTGTCACATTGGTCATGATGTCAGAGTGGATTTCTGATATCACATGTCATACCTGAAGTATTATGAGTTAAACAATTTATGAGCTTAGAGAGGCCAGAGATCACACTGGCAGCATGTCAAAACATTTATGAGGTAGGAGAGACAGTGGGTTAGTGATATCATAATGGCAATGTAGTGTCATCGAGGTATTGTGATGCCATAGTGGTTATGTGTTCACAATCTATTTCTGATATCAACACACCTGTCACATTTGAAATAGAATGAAATCACAGAATAGACATTCCATTGTATCTGTGACATCACAATGACCATGTGATGTCATAATTCTATGATGTCATTGTTGTTTTATGATGTCACAATGGGATGATGTTGTCATAATGACAATGTGATGTTACAGTGGTGATGATGTCACAAAGGTTTTGAGATGTTAAAATGGCATGTCTGATCTCAATTGTCATTAGCTCAAAATGAGGATTTGGGTACACAAAGGTCCTGTGATGACACAAAGGCCATGCTTTCTTTCAAAGCTTCTGAAGTCATATTAAGATTGGGATGTCACAATGTGAGCATGGTGACACAATGGCAATGTGATATCACAATGAGATTTTTTTTTTTTTGGGTCCGGTCGTGGGGCCTGAACTCTGGGCCTGGGCGCTGTCTCTGAGCCCTTCAGCTCAAGGCTAGCACTCTACCACTTGAGCCACAGCGCCACTTCCGGTTTTTTTCTTTTTGCTTATGTGGTGCTGAGGAATCGAACCCAGGGCCTCAGGCATGCAAGGCAAGCGCTCTAACACTGAGCCACCTTCCCAGCCCATCACAATGAGTTTGTGATGTCACCATGGTGATGAGGTCACAACGGTTTAGTGATGTCTCATCAAGTAATATAACAATGACATATAAAATTTCAATTTCTTCTAATTCACTATGAGGAAACTATCATAACCAGTGAGGCCAGAATTATCTGTGGTAGCCCATAATCATTGTAAATTCTTGGCCTGGCCCACCGGAGAGTGAGGGGAATACCGCTAAAGGTGGTGGTGTCAAGCCTCACATGGTGAGCTGTCAAGAAGTAATTGAACATTGGGCAGTTTGGGAAGTGACGATTGAAAACTGTTAGGCAGACGACACATTGGTGTGAGGAGGGGTACAACCTATATATAATTTGCATTTTCAGAGCATTAGAAGGGGACATAAAAATGAGAGCTACCCAGATGGAAGAAAGTGGTGAGACAGCAGGAAGGGAAAAGAGAAAAGAGGAAGTTGAGGGAGAGCAGAAGGTTGGCAAGAGGTCACTGGGGCAGAGGAGGGCAGGCCTGTGGAGACTGGAGAGGCCTGAAGGAAGTGGTGGAAGGGAAATAGGGAAAGACCAGGAAGGAAGGACAAGTCTGTAGCGAAGGAGGGAGGAATGGAAAAGTAAAAAACCTTGCTCATTGAGGTTTGGAGTTTTGGAGATCATAATTTTTGACTGGTGGTTTGCAGACCAATTAAGAAAGGGTGGGGCTGCCCATTGAAGTTCTGAGGTTTGGTGGTCAAGGCTGCTCTTGCACCTGGGTATCCAGTCCAGGATAAGGTAATCACAGTCCGCTTTCTAGTGTAAATTGGATTATTATACTAAATGTGACTTGATGGTTTGTCTCTTTGCCTTAGAAGTTATAAGTACACGAGTTCACAGAAAGAGCTTGAAGTCTCAAAGGCCATGAATTTTCTAAGATGTGATGTGACCATATAGTTTTGTAAAAAACACAATGGGACAGTGATATCACAATGGCAATACCACAATATCATGTCAAAATAATGCTTTCATACCACAATTAGTTGTCGATGCCATTCTTGTGATGAGGTCACAATAAGTTTGTGATGTCACAAAGGGTTCATGATGTCAGAGTGGCATGGCAGATCTCAATTGTCATTAATTGGCAATGAATATATGATTTCAAAAAGGGACTGTAATGTCTCCAAAGGCATTTGTTGTCACAAATGTGATGCCGTTCTAACAGGTTTGTGATGTCACAATGTGACACAATACTCATGATAGCTGGCAGTATGATGTCACAGGGGATTTCTGATATCACATGTCATACCAGAAATATGAGATTTAAAACAGATTATGAGCTCACAAAGGGCTTAACATATGACAATGGCAGCATGTCACAAAACTTATAAGGACTGGTTTGTGATGGCACAGCAGATTAATGATGTCACAAAAGATTGTGATATCACAATGGTTATATGGTCAAAATGGGTTTCTGAAATAGAATAAATTCACAGAATAAGCCTTCACACTGTTATGACTATGATGTAACAATGTCATTGTGATTTATCATGCTATGATGCCATTGTTGTTTGGTGATGTCACAACGAGCTGAAGGTGTCATAATGACAATTTGATGTCACTGCTTATTTATGATGTTACAGTGGTTATGAGTTCAAATTATGTTTCTGATGTCAACACACATGTCAAATTTGAAAAAAGAATGAAAAAGCCTGGAGCCAGTGGCTCATGACTGTAATCCAAGCTACTCAGGAGGCTGAGATCTAAGGATTGCACTTCAAAGCCACTTTAGGCAGGAAAGTGTATGAGACTATCTCCAATAAAAACCATTAGAAAACCAGAAGTGGTGCTGTGACTGAAGTGATAGATTGCTTGCCTTGAGCTGTAGAGCAGGGACAGAACCCAAGCCCAGAGATCAAGCTCGATGACCGAAAAAAAAAAATTAAAAACAGGCATTCACAATCTCTCTATAACATCACAATGACAATGTGATCTCATAATGCTATCTTGTCATAGTTTTGTGATGTCAAAAGTAGTTGGTCCTGTCATAATGAGAATGTTATGTCACACTGGTGATGTCACGAAGAGTTCATGATGTTACAATGGCATGTCTTATATCAATTGTCAGTTCATAATCATGGTATAGTTACACAAAGGGACTGTAATGTCACAAAGGCCATGTGTTTTTTCAAAGGTGCTAAGAGGTCCAAACAGGTTTGGGATGTCACAATGTGATAGTGATATCAAGTGGCAATGAAAGCTCACAATGGGTTTGTGATGTCACATTGGTGATGAAATCAACGTTTTGTGAAGTCACATCTCATACTCACATGTCCAATTTCAGTTGCTACTATTTCACAATGAGGATATGAGTTCACAGAAGAAGACTGAAATATAAAAGGCCATGAATTTTCTAAAATGCTATGAAGACATACTAGGTTTTTGAAAAAACATTGGAACAGTGATATCGCTATGGCAATGGGATGTTGCAATATGATGATTTAATAAAGTTTTGTTGCCACAATTGGTGATGCCATACTGGTGATAGTTTACAAGAGGTGTGTGATATCACAATGGGTTGGTGATATCAAAATGACACATGTGATCTCAATTGTCAACTCAAAATGAGGATATGGGCTCACAAAGGGACTGTGATGTCTCCAAAGTCATGCGTTGTCTCAAAAATGATGAAGTCCTAACAGGTATGTGTTGTCAGAATATGACAAAATGCTCAGAACATCTATCAGTGTGATGTCACCATGATCTAGATGTCACACTGCATTCGGGTATCACATTTCATACCTGGATTGGGTATGAGAGGATTGGAATTTCACAGTGGGTTAGTGATATCACTATGGACATATGGGGTCACAAAAGGATTGTGCTACCACAATGGCTATTAGATCACAATGTGTTTCTACTATAATAGGTTTGTGCTGTCACAATTGGTTGGAAATGTCACAATGGCATGCCGATTCTCAAATAACTTTAATTCACAATGAAGATATGAGTTCACAAAAGGACTGTGTTGTCTCCAAAGTCATGTGTTGAGGCAAATGTGATGAAGTCTTAACACATTTGTGAGTTCACAATGTGACACCATGGTCTTGATGTCTATCAATGTGATGTCACAATGTTCATATTGTCAGAGTCAAAACAGAATATAAGCTTACTAAAGCCCTAAAATATCCTAATGGCAGCATATCACACGTATGACTAACAGTTCATGGTCCTTGGAGCTTAAGATTCTTTGAAATTGTATCCTCATTTTGAACTAGTAGAAATTGAAATTGGACATGTCATTGTAATAATACTAACTCTTAGTGACATCACAAACGCATTGTGACCTCATCATCACTGTGACATCACAAACTCATTGTGACATCACATTATTGTTGTGCCTTCACAATCACATTGTGACATCACAAAGCAATAATGAACTCTTCGCACCTTTAAAATACACATGACCTCTGTGTCATCACAGACCCTTTGAGTACCCATATCTTCATAGTGAACTAATGAAAATTGTGATCACACATAGCATTGTAGCGTCACAAATACTTTGTACAATAATTATGACTGTGAAATCACATTGTCATCATGACACCATCATCTCATTGTGATTCACAAAACCGCAATGACACAATACCATTTTTCTCTTTTTTTCTTCCGTACGTTTTTTATTGTATGTGTACTGTACAGAGGGATTACAGTTACATGAGTAAGGTAATGAGTACATATCCTATCAAACATTGCTGCCTTGATATCCCCTTGTCACTTTAATGTCATAGACCCATTGTGAATGCCTATACTTTGATTTCATTCTATTTCAAATGTGCTATGTGGGTTGATATCAGGAAACCATTGTGAACTCATAACCTTTGTGACATCAAAATCTCTTTGTCACAACACTTTGCATTTGTTATATCATTAATCCACTGTGACATCAAATACCTCTCCTGTCCTCATAACTTTTGTGAAATGCCATTGTGATTTCTTAGGCCCTTTGTGAGTTGAAAATCTGTGTTCGACTTCATATTTCAAATATGACATGAGATATCTAAAATCCAATTTAACATCATGATAACACACCCCTGGACATCATAACCATTGTGTCACTTTGTGACATCTCAGACCTGTTAGTTCTTCACTATCTTGACTGCAAATATTTTGGTGACATCAGAATCCCTTCCCAAACTCCTCATATACTCATGGTGAGTTAGTGATAATTGAGATCCCACATGCCATTGTGACATCACCAACCCCTTGGTACATCTCAAATCTATTGTGACCCCCTCATCAGTATGACATCACCAATTGTGACATCAAAAAATTATTATAACATGATGTTGAGACATCACATTGTCATTGTGAAATCACTGTTCCATTGGGTTTTCACATAGTATGACCACATATTATGAAGCTCCTTCTATCACCCGGTATCCTCATATTGAATTATGAGTAATTGAAATTGGATGTATCATTCTGATATTACAAACTGTGACATCACTAAACCATTTTGACCTCATCACCATTGTAACATCAAAAACCCAATGGGACATCTCATTTTCATTGTGACATTATGGATCACATTGTGCCCTTTGAAACCTATTATGACCTCTTACCACCTTTGAAAACACACATGGCCTCTGTGGCATCACAGAACATTTTTGTATCCATATCCTCATGGGGAACTGACAACTGACATCAGACATACCATTTAAACATAAAAAAATCCTTTCTGACATTATCATAATTATGACATCATGTTGCCATTATGACACCATCAGCTCACGGACATGTAAAACTACAATGACATCATAGCATTGTAACATCTCAATGTCATTCTGATATCATAGACATGTGTTTGCCTATTATGTTATTTGATTGTATTTCTAATGTGGCATGTCGGTTGATATCAGAAACCCATTGTGAGTTCATGACCATTGTGATATCATGGTGCTTTAGTAGCATCATATTGCTATTGTGATGTCACAGTGCCAAATTGATGTCACAAAGGGATTCTGATGTGACAATGGTTATGACATCACAATGAGTTTCTGATATCAACCCACATGCCACATTTCAAATACAATGAAATCACAGATTTGGCATTCATAATGTGAATATGATGTCACAATGACATAATGGCAAATGCTATAATGTCATTCTCATTTTGTGTTGTCACCATAAGCCAAAATGTGATAACAACAATATGGTGTCACAATGATTATGACATCACACAGGGTTTATAATGTTACAATGGTTATGAGGTCACAATATGTTTCTGATATCAACTGATATGCCACATTTGAAATAGAGTGAAATAACAGGATATACATTCACAATGTGTCTATGACAGTAAAATGGCAATGCGATGTCATAATGCTATGATGTCACTGTAGCTTGGTGATGTCACAATGAGCTGATGATATCATAACGACAGTTTCATGATGTCACAAAGGGTTTGTGAGGACATAATGGCATGTCAGATCTTAACTGCCATTAGTTTATAATGAGTATATGAGAATGAAGTCACAATGACATACACAAATGAACTGTGATGACACAAAGGCCATTTTTTTTGTCAAAAGTGCTAAGGATCCTAACAGGTTTCATTTGTCAAAGTGTTAATGATATAAAAATGCATAAGTGATGTCAAACTAGTTTGTAATATCACACTTTATTTCAAATTTCAATTGCTACAAGTTCACAATGATACAAGTTCAGAAAAGGAGCTTGATGTCCCAAAGATCGTGCATTTTCTAAGATGTTATGAGGTCATAATAGGTTTGTGAAAGCATGATGGTACAGTAATATCACAATTGCAATATGATGTCAAATTATAATGTCATAAGAATGTTGTTATAATCACAATTAGTTGGTGATGCCATAATAGTGATGAGTTCAAAATCGTTTTATGATGTCGCAGTATAGATTGGTGATGTGACAATGGCATTTGACACCTCAATTGTCAATAGCTCACAATGAGTATATGAGTTTAGAATGGGATTGTGAGGATTCCAAGGCATTTGTTGGCACAAATGTGATGAAGTTGAATAGATTTGTGATGTGACAATGTGACACAATGGTCATTACATCTAGCAGTGTGATGTCACAATACTCAAGATGTCACAGTACATTATTAATATTTTATGTCATACCTGAAATAATATGAGGTCAAAAATAGAATGAGCTCTCAATGGGCCTAACATAACACACTGGCAACATGTCAAAACTTACGAGGGCAGGACATGTTTGTGTTGTCACATTTGTTTAGAGATATCACAATGGCAAAGTTTTGTCACAAAGGGATTGTGATGTCACAATGGTTATGAAGTCAAAATGTGTTTTTTATATGAACCCGCATGCCACATTTGAAATATAATGACATCACATAATAGGCATTCATAATGTAAATATGATGTCACAATGAAAATGTGATGTCATAATGGTATGATATCATTATAGATTTGGGATATCATAATGACCTGATGTCATAATGACAATGTGATGTCACACCTGTGATTATATTGTAAATGTTTTGTGATCTCACAATGGCATATCTGATCTCAATTGACACTTCACAATGAAGATATAGATACACAAAGGGATTGTGGTGTCACAAAGGCCATGTGTTTTTACAAAAGTGCTAAAGATGTCATAATGGGTTTGGGAGGTCTCAGGGTGATTGTAATGTCACAACAGCAATGTGATATCACAATGGCTTTGTGATGTCACATTGGTGAGGAGGTCACAATGGACAGGACAGCTTTGTGATGTCACAACAGATTAATGATATCACAATGGCACAGTGATATCACAAAAGGATTTTCATGTCACAATGGATTTCTGATATCCACCAATATTGCTTGCTTGAACTAGAATGAAATCACAAAATAGGCATTCACAATATGTCTATAATTTCACTATGACATGCTGTCATAATTCTATGATATTTAAGCTTGGTGATGTCAAAATGACATGTCTAATTTTATTGGTCATTAGATTACCATGAGGATCCCAAAGGTTGTTATGTGCTGAGTCCTTCAAAAGGCGCATTGTGATGAGTCCATTACACAGGTTTCTTTGTGCTAATTTTTTAAACTATGCTGTTTGTTGTCATCCAAAAAGGTGCTATGTTCTGAGTCCTTGTGAGGTAGGTATCCCTGAAAATTACACACACACACACACACACACACACACACACACACACACACTAACAGAGGGTAACCGTGCACCTGCTTAGTGTGTGAGGTGGATAGAGAATAGTCTCTCCCAGCTGTTGGACTGAGGGAGGGGTTCGTTGCCATGGGCAGCTGCTGGGGTTCAGAAGAAGCCCTGAGCTGAGGTGAGGCTGCTTCTTCCATGGCCTGTTAGCCTTAGGGAGTCAGGGCACCACAAGGTCAGGGATGGGGGGTGTGGTCGAGTGGGGAGGGGGCGTGACTGAGGAGAGGACAGGACGTGGCCGAGGGGGCACATATCTGCTGCAGCCAGGGGCACATGGGGGCTGGCTCAATTGTGCAGCATGGGTGGGGCGGCCCGGGAGAGAAGTGGGGGTCAGAGAGAGACAGCAGACAGAAGAGCAGGCACAAGCACCATGGGAGGCGGCATCAATGTCTGGCTTCTGCTCCTGTAGGATCACGGGTCTGGGCTAGGAGCACAGAGCACACAAAGCCAGCACAGCAAGCACATCCCTCCCACAGGCCATTGGAGGCTCAGAGGCCAAGTAAGCATTGAGTCTGAGATTCCAGTGCCAGGAGCTCAGCTGAGCCTAAGGCGGGCTCAGTCCTGCCACCTTCCTACCCCTGTCCTGGCCCCCTTTCCTGCTCTACCCGTGGCATTACGTTTCAAACATGGGCTGCTGGCTCGGACCTGCAGCACCTCTCAGAGTCATCCAGTGATGTGCCCCAGGCCAGCTTGTGGCCCTGACCATGTACTGACCCCCATCCTCTGCTCTGGGCCTGAGCATCTGCCATGATGCTGCCATTGCTGCCCACTACACCCAGAATGGCAGCCTATAGCATCTCCTAGCAGCACACATGAGTGGCCGTCCCAGGGGCCCGCACCTTGTGACCTCTCCAAATCCCCTCTTCCCCACCCCAACCCAGACTCGCGACTCCCACTTCCCTTCTCACATCCTAACCTTGCCTCACCAGTGCCAGGGGCCAGCCCTGGCTCTGCCACAAATGCTCCCCAGGAGTGGGGGGTGGGGAAGTTGGTGTCGACCCAAGGATCCCACCCCTATCACTAGTGTCAGTGTCCAAGGAAATGGGGAGATGCAGGGTTGGGTGAGAAGGTGGCATCACCAAGCCCCTGGCCTGGAGCAGTGGGAACCACACAACCCCACATGTTCACCCTTCCTCTCCTAGGTGGGAATTTTGTGGCTTTATAAAGAGGTGGGGAGCAGCAACTCCACACCTGCCTTCTCGGGTCTTTTCCTTTTTTCTGGGGGTGGGGGCGGTGTTGGATGCAGAAGATAGAGACCCTTTGCTGTGTGAGTTCTTGTCCTCTGTTCTCAGTCATCCTCTCACCTGAGGAGGGTATCAGAAAATCCGACTAGGGAGGTGAGAGCACTGGGGGTCAGATGAAAGGTGAATATCTGGAGGAACACACTCTCTCTGACACCCATACACCTGGCCTGTCCCCCCCTTGCCCTATGCCAGCTGTCAACAGTACTCACAGGTTGGTCACATTTCCCAGCTCTTCCAGCATCTGCTGGTGCTCCTGGTCCATCTGTTCTCCTTGTCCCTCCAAGAATCCACCCAGTTGCCCAGAAGCATCTAGGCTGGAAGTAGGGAATGTGTCCATGTTTGTAGTCTTTAGAACCCCATCCATTTCCTCAACACCATGCCCACCCCAGCTTAGACACCCATTTGGGGACCCATGACCCCCTGCTTGTTTTCAGTTCTTGCTATGAGGAGCCACCTGTCTGGGGATTTAATGCTGGTTGTACCCAAGGGGAGGAGTTTGGCCCTGGAGAAGGCAAGAGGCAGGGTGGTGCTGTGTCATTACACTGGTGCTCCCCTTGGGTGGGAACCCTTGCTTCTGAAAAGGGAATGGGGAATGGGAACCTGCATGCTCCAGCTGTACATTGTCCCAGATGAGTAACCAACAAACTTAAGAGAGGCACTACTCTGAGTCTGTGTGTGTGTATGTGTGTGTGTATGTGTGTGTGTGTGTGTGTGTGTGTGTGTATGAGAGAGAGAGAGAGAGAGAAAAGAGAGAGAGAGAGAGAGAGAGAGAGAGAGAGAGAGAGAGAGAGAGAGAGAGAGAGAGAGAGAGAGAGAGAGAGAGAGAGAGAGAGAGAGAGAGAGAGAGATCGATCATCTTTCTCCTTGTACAGCCTGATTGTGCTCAGGTGAGTGATCATTTGACAAATTGCAGGTACTGCATGGAAGACACTTCTGTCACTGTTCTGGATTTGTGTGTGTGTGTGTGTGTGTGTGTCACCATGTCTAAAAATAGCAAAAGCCTTTTATTTCTCTGTGTGTATGTATTTGTTGTTGTTCTTTTTTCATCAGTACCAAGTATGAGCCCAGCCACAATTTTTGTTTTCTCCTTCACAGTTTCATGGATCCTTTATGAAGATTTCAGTAGACATTCCTTTCCTCCCCTTTCCACCTCACTTTTCCCCTTTTCCTGTAACCCACAATAGCTGCTGGGCTCTCGTGGCCCTCCACTAGGAGACCTGTGTGAACTCGAGTGGACACCTGTCCTTCTATCCCAGGCCAGAAGTTTGGTGAGGCAAGAGTGTCCACAGCCACACTCTTCCAGACAGACACGCTGCTCTCAGTGTATAGTTGGAGCTAATTCAAGGGTTGGGAATGTGTCTGCCAAACATAATTAGGGAAGGAGATGGGAGAAAGGATAGGGCAGGGGCTGTGAAGCTATGAGGTTTTGGGGGCTGGCGTACAGTGTGACATGGAAGATGTTTCACCATGACCGAGGATGAGAGGGGATCCTTACCTAGGGCGTTTATGGCCTCTGTGGACATCCAGGCCCAGGGCTCCGGGGCCCCACTGGTGGCCTGGTTTCTCTCCCGGGGCAGTGCACCAGTGGTCAATCCTCCCTGGAGTCCTGCAGACTCCAATCTGTGTCCTATCTGGGATGTTTCAAGCTGGACAGTGGTAGGCAAGTCCATTCCCCCTGCTGGAGCCCGCTTGTTATCAGGATATGGCAATTAGATAGGGATCGATAAATCCCAGTTTCCATAACCTGCTGTAGGCTGTCTGGAAGCAAAAGGGGACCACTGATTTTGGAACACTTTAAGTTTGATTGGGACAATTTAAATGCTACATTTTCCAGGTTTTTTTTTATTTAAGCTGGCAATTTCCACTAATGCCTTGGATGGACGTTTTCAGCTGCCAAACAATGACGTTCAAAGCGTCACAGGCAGAGTTCCCAGGCCAGATTATTTCTTGCTTTGAACCTTGTGCCTTGACTAAGCCTTTCTCTGGCAGCTGCTGAATCTCCTTCAGTTCTCTCTAGGGTGACCACCTCAGTCGGGGACGTCC
Source organism: Dipodomys merriami (assembly GCF_024711535.1). NCBI lineage: Eukaryota > Metazoa > Chordata > Mammalia > Rodentia > Heteromyidae > Dipodomys > Dipodomys merriami. The sequence continues at coordinate 2,679,396 of NW_027202993.1, read as the reverse complement.
TGGGGAGCAGAGATTGTGACCTTGACATCCTCAGCCTGCAGCTGTGAGCAGAGACGATTCCCAGTAACTGCACTGGATTATGGGAGACTCTGAGATCCCAGGCTGCCTCAAAGATCCTTTGTCTGCACCATGAAACTTGGGGGCGGGATTTGGTAGACCATCCTGGCTGGTCCCAGGGGGAGGAGAGGAGGCCTCTTGAGCCAGTCATTCAGCTCATGGCAAACTCGTTCATACCTGAGTGGCGAATTGATTGCCACAGAGCTGGTCAGCCGCTGGACAGAGATCTTTGAGAAGATAGGCATCCTAGAGGCCCTGGAATCCAGTGAGTACATCATAGCTCACATCCTAGGAGTCAAAACAGTTAAGTGTGGTGCCACCAGGAGGGCATGAAGAGGGAAGAGAGAGAACTGTGGGAGAGCTTCATCAGGCTTCATCAGAGGAATAATTACAGGGGATACATACCTGAATCAGATGGGACTTTTCTGTAGTATTGTCATAGACAGATGCTCATTTATTTATCCAACAAACCTATACAGTGTGCACCATGCTCTGGGAGGTCTTAGACAATGAAAGGTTCCAGGACTGTTTCCACAGAACATGAAGAAAACTTGGTTTGAGCTGGATGCTGGTGCTTCTAGCCTGTCATCCTAGTTACTTAGGAAGCTGAGATCCAAGGATGGAGGCTTTTGGCCCGGGCAGGAAAGCCTGTAAGACTCTTGTCTTCAATTAACTACCAAAAACAAAACAACAGAAGTTGTATGGCTCAAGCAATAGACTGCTAGCCTTGAGTAAAAGTCTCAGGGATAGCACTTAAGCTCCGAGTTCAAGGCCCATGACTGACACAAAGAAAGGAAAGACACACAGAGAGAGAGAGAAACAGAGAGAGAGAGAGAGACATAGACAGAGACAGACAGAGAGAGAGAGAGAAAGAGAGAGAGGAGGGAAGGACAGAAGGAGAAAAAGAGGAAAGGAAGGAAGAAGGGAGAACATGCAAGACTTGTTTTGGAGTCCCTGGATCAAGGGAGCCAACCATTCACACAATCTCTGTGGGGACAGTTTCAGAGATTAAAGCCAGTATGTTGGATCAAGCCACTGACCCCTGAGCAAGTTCATGACATCCAAGAGCTGTGTACTCAACCGAGTGCAGAGGAAAGCAGCCTCAGTAGACCCTAGGGATCAGGGTGGGTTACCAGGTTTAATCATCCCTGGCCCCAACGAGTTTATTTTCTGGTCAGATAAGAAGAAAATGTCCAAGGGCTAGGGAGGTATTGGGGAGAGGGAGTGTGAAGGGTGGGGGCAAGTGATAATTAGGATGATGAAGAGGGAGGATGATTCCAGGTCAGGGGTGTCAGGATATTTTAGCTATGATTTCACCTGACAACCTAGACTACCAGTGATCGAGCCTTTGATCCAGCCACAATACTATTAAAAGTCCTGGCAACTTGGTATCACGGTTGACGACCTGGCTGTCATTCACTGCAGGATGCCTGTGCAGTTCATCCTTGGGGGCTGGGACTTTCGAGTGCTCAATTGGGCTCAATCTGAAGATGACACCCCTGGTGTTTATTCCTCCATGAGAGACAGAGGTAAGCATGCCACTGGCACAGGGCAGCCTGGGAATGAGGGCGGGAGTTGGGACCCATGTTGCTCTGAGACTTCATCTAGAAGGTGTTAGGGCCCTGTGACTTCCATTCTCAGTGGCAGAAGGGGGTCTCTTTCGTGGCTCAGTCTTTAATCTAGATGGCAGATTTGGGATTCAGAGAGGGCAGGCTGAAGGTGAGGCAGGGCTAGGTAGAAACTGGTGGGAAAACCAGAGGCACTGGGCTCTGAGCAGGGTTGCTTTTTTTGTTAATACTCAAACACAGGAACATTCCTGGGATAGATTAGCCATTTTCACCTTCCCAAGAGAGAGGGACCTAGAGCTCCCCAGTCTCAGTCCCTTGACCAAGAAACCCTTTGGTTCCCATATCATGTGTTTGGATAACTAGATCTCACTTTACTGTCCAGTGTTGAGGCAGAACTCTGAGAGATCTTGAGTCTTTGATAATTTCAGGGGATCCTCAGTATGAGATCGTACTTGAACGTCCTAATTTGGTGCATGGTCAGGCCCATCTAAGACTGCCATGGTGTAGGACAAATTATCTAGAGAATCATAGCAGGGTGGGAGAGTTCTGAGAGTCTTGATTATTATGTGTGAGTTTTGAGCACCCGTGTGCCCACCTGCTTCCCTTTCTTGGGTGGATTTTGCTAGGAAATGCTTAAAATTAGGGGGTGTTTTGTCTTTTATGCTCAAAGATAACCTTTGAACCAGAGCTTTACTTCTAGCTCTTTTGGGTTTAATTGGAAAACAAAGAGTTCTCATGGACTTGTTGCAAAGGGTGGCATCCAACTGCAGTCCTCAGATCTTAGTTTCCTAAGGGGATAAGATGACAATCATGGAAAATTATCTTTGGCCAAGTGCCAGTAGCTCATGACTGTCATCCTCAGTACTCAGGAGGTAAGATCTGAGGATCCCAGTTCAAAGCCAGCCTGGGTAGGAAAGACTCTGAGACTCTTATCTCCAACAAACAATCACAAAACCAGAAGGGGTGCTGTTGATCAAGCCTTGAGCTGAAGAGCTCAGGGACAGCACCCAGGCCCAGAGTTCAAGCCACACAACCAAAAAAAAGAAAGAAAGTAAAACATCTTTGCCTGCAAAAATGTGGAGGTGTGTGTGTGTGTGGGTGCTGTGGAGACCAGGTGCTGGCCTCACTTTACAGACATTTCTAAGAACTCCCCAAGTTTTCCCCAGTTTGAAGCCACAGTAGGATGGGCGGTGCCTTACCAAGAACTCAAGAGGACGAGGCCTTTGGCAGGCAGTGAGTGGGTAAATGGTGAAGAGATCGGAGTGTTGTGCCTGTATTCTCTCCATTGAAGGATGGGTTTGGATGCTGAGTGTCAAAGTTTGAAGTCAAGGGCTGCAAGAAGTTCGTGTCCTGACAAATTGAGTTTCCTCTGGGAATATGAACGTGGCTAAAGCAGGGTGCTGCTGGTGGCTCACAACTGTCATCCTAGCTACTCATAAAGCTGAGATGTAAAGACCACAGTTCAAGGCCAGCTTGGTGATACTTCATATCCAATGAACCACCAGAAAACAGGAACTGGCTTTGTGGCTCAAGTGGTAGAGTGATCATCTTCAGCTGAAGAGCTGAAAGTCAGTGCCCTGGCCCAGAGTTCAAACCCCATGACCAGCAATAAACAAAGAGGTGGCTGAGTTTTCAACATAGCAGTGTGTATGGTAGGAAATTCCATGCTGGGTTATGAGACATTCCAGATATGTTAGAGGCTCAGTCTTGTGTCTACAGTTGGACTGAGTACGATAGTGCCATCTTCTCACTGGTCAGATATGATCCGAATGGAGGGAGTTCGTGGTTCTGTTCTCAGGAACAGCTGAGGCCTTGGAATGTCCGTGTGTGTGTATGTGTGTGTGTGTGTGTGTGTGTGTGTGTGTGTGTGTGTGTGTGTCTGTTTACGTGTCTGTGTGTTTGTGTGTGTGTGTGTGTAATTTTCCCTCATCCTTCTCTGCCCCCTTCTTAGGTTCCTGTCCTCCTCTTTCTGACTTCAGATGGTGCCCTTCCTCCACACCAACCTTGCCTTTAGCTCCCTATCAGCATCTACAATGAGTCGAAAATTGCCAGTGGCCTGTGTTCCATATTTTCTCTGGGGCACAAGTCTGGCTGTCCAAATATTTGGCCGCCTCCAGCAGATTCTGGTACAGCAGTGCCAGCTGGCATAGGTCTCTCATGCCTCAGATGGAGGGCCTCAGTCATATGATGTCCTGTCCTTTTCCTCAGCTGGGCTTCTGACATCCCTCTCAACAGGCTGGCAATGGAGTGGGGAATGGGGGTTTGCTGGTGGGTCTGGCCAACTCAAGCTTGACAGCTGACTGAAGGCCACCCGAGCAAGGAGGATCCAGGGCTACATGGGAGGTGAGACCAAGGTGGCTTGGAAATATTGGTCGGTGTCTAGGTAATGTAAATGTACTTTATCACAGGAAAGTCGATCTTCTGGCCCCAGCTTGGCCTTCTAGACAATTTCGGATGCCCAGAATACAGAGGCACAGACTTTAGATTCCAGGGCCAGGGAGCTGGGAGATGAGAGAATCAATGTTCTGGCGTAGTAGTCTTTACCTGGCTATGCCCCTCCCCCCTTGTGTATGTTCACTTCTTAACCCAGTGTTGGCCACACACTGGCCACATGTGGCAGTACTGTGGAAGTGGCGGAAGTGGAGGTGAGATCTAGGATGACCAAAATCTGGATTTATGGCCTGCGGGGCTGGCAAAGTGTGTCTTAAAAAAATCTTTGAGCTGTAACTCTGGGCCTAGGCACTGTCCCTGAGCTTCCTTTGCTCAAAGGTAGCATTCTACCACTTGAAACACAGCTGAACTTTCATCTTTTTTAGTAGTTTGGTGGACATAAGTGTCTCATGGACTTTCCTGCCTGGGCTGGCTTCAAGCTGCCATCCTAAGAGCTCAGTAGCTAGAATTGCTGGCACCTGCTAATGATGTTAGTCTGTGTGTATGTGTGTGTGTGTGTGTGTGTGTGTGTGTGTGTGTGTGTGTGTGTGTGTGTGTGTGTGTGTGTGTGTGTTTACCGGGACAAGAACTCAGAGCCTAGATGTTATCCTTTAGCTTGTTTACACTAGGTTCGTGCGGTACCACTTTAACTACAGTAGCTCAACTTCCCAGCTTTTTGGTGATTCATTGGAGGTAAGATACTGCCCAGGATAGCTTTGAATCTTGATTGATCCTCAGGTCTCAGTCTTGAGTAGCTAGGATGACAGGCTTGATCCACCTTCGCCCAGCTGATAATGGCCTTTCTCCACATTGGATTTTGAGCTTCTGAAATCTTCTTTATTTTTTCTGTGCCTATACTGGGGCTTGAATTCAGGGTCTAAGCTCTGGTCTTTTAATATTTTCCCTCAAGGCTGGTACTCTACCAATTGAGCCACAGCTCCATTTCTGGCTTTTGGTGGTTCATTGGCAAGAAGAGTCTCACTAACTTTCTTCCCCTGAGCTGGCTTTGAACCACGATCTCTGATTTCAATCTCTTGAGCAGCTAGGATTTACAAGGGTTGAGTTACTGGTGGCACTGGGTAGAAGCTTTTCTTAAGCAAGTGTTCTTCCCTGCGTTTGCCCTGATTCCTCCATGCAAAGGAGGCCTTAGGGTCAATGGCTGTGAAAAATAGGCTTTCAGCCACAGGAAATGGCTGGGGTCCATGGTGAAAAATCAAGCTAATCTTCCCCTGGGCCCCATTCTGGACCCTACCCTCTGCCCTACCTGTGACTCAAGTACAAACCTTGACCCAGCCTTGAGTGTTCAGCCATACTTGCCTGAAGACACAGAGCCTTCATTCCTCCCACACCACCTGCTCTACACCACACCTCAGGACCTTTGCCCATGCTGTGTACCTTCTGCCTGAGGCTCTCTGTCCTGTTCCACATCTTAGAACTCCTGTGGAATTTTGGCACTAGTTATATCACCTCCTGGAGCAAGCCCTTCCTTCCATTCTCTCTCTTTTTAAAAAATATTGAGTTCCTAGAGATGGAACTTGGTAGACTGACTGGCAAATGCTCTATATTGGTGTGTGTGTGTGTGTGTGTGTGTGTGTGTGTGTGTGTGTGTGTGTGTGTGTGTGTGTGTGTGTGTGTGTGTGTGTGTGTGTGTGTGTGTGTGTGTGTGTGCCATTCCTGGGGTTGAAATTCATGGCCTGGATGCTATTCCTGAGTTTTTATGCTCAAGGCTAGCACTCTACTACGTGGAACACAGCTCTACTTCTGGCTTTTGGGGTGTTTAATTGGAGAAAAGATTCTCATATAGACTTTCCTGCCTGCACTGTCTTGCAATTATAATCCTCAGATTTCAGCCTCCAGAGTAGCTAAGAGTATAGGGGTGAGCCATCAGCACCTGCCATCTCCCTCTTACCTATAACCTCGGCCCTCCTCTGAGTCCCAGAAGAGTATGTCTCACCAAGCTCACATGTTTTTGCTAATCTTGGGCTTGAACTAAGGGTCTGGGATTAAGCCACAGTGCCACTTTTGGCTTTTTCTGTTTATGTAGTACTGAGGAATCGAACCTCGAGCTTCATGCTCTCTAGGTAAGCACTTTACCACTAAGCCACATTCACAGCCCAAGGCTCACTTCTAACAGGATCTAGGAGGGTGGGATTTCAGCACAGAAATCGCTGGCCATTTTATATCTTTGCCAGGATTTGGGACCAGCCTGAGACTCGGCAATGAGGAATGGTGAATGAGTGATAGCCACCAGGCCTCAGAGATCTAGGCTCACATCCTACAGAGGGATAGGAAATATGGAGCCAGAACCTTCCACAACTCATATAGCCTAGCAACTGTGGTCTCCCTGGAGGTAGTGGCTGGCTGCTAGATGTCCCAATGAAATACCTCAGCCAGAATGTAATGCATCTGTTGCATACACCAGCCCAGGCAAGCCTTCGGGGTTTCACTTATTAAATACCAGAGAAGGATGCTTTGTTCAAGCTACTGGCTCATACTTAGTACTCTCTGAGGGCTTTTCCCAGCTTGCCCAGGTTAGGGGTCTGGGCATGGGCAGCCTGCTGAAAGCCCATCGTCCATACATCTACACACAGAGACATGGAGTTACTGAATTCTTTTATTTCTTTGGCAGGTCCGAGGTTGAAATAGGAGACTAAGCCCTATCCCTGATCTCCTTTTGCTCAAGGGTAGAGCTCTGCCCTTGAGGTACAGGCCCAACCCATGGGCATATTTTCCTGTGATCTCTTAGAATTAAGAGTGTCTAGGACTTTCCTGCCCTGGCTGAATTCAAATTGGCATTCTCTACACCTCAGCCTCCTGAGGAGCTAGCATTAAATACAGGAGCCACTGACACCTGGCTTTCTTTTCTTCTTGTTCTTTTTAAAATCATGACAATCTGAAATCTTCACAGTGTTATTCCAATTGTTTACACTTGAAATAAATTATCTAGGCCTGGAGTTAGAATGCCAGGACTGCCACTCACAAATGGAGGGAGATCCTGACAAACTCATTCCTATTTATGTGAATGCTAATGGAATATTATCAAAGTAATCAAAGTAATAATTAAATTTGCAGTTAATTCATGATTCTATTTTAGAATGCCACAGAAAAATTATTGAACTTAAATCTTCCATTCTAACACCATGGTATGATTCCTCTAATGGAAGGATATTGACGAATTTTTAATTAATTCTTTCATAAGTATTCAGCCATTATATTTCATTAAATGGAGAAATAACTTAAACTAATAATTGGTAACTATATATATATATATATATATATATATAATTTAATGATATCCTCTATATATTGGGCACTATTGTGGCTTGATCACAGGTCCTCAGAATTTCCTGGCAGCTCAGTTTTCCAGAGGATGGTGAGCCAAGACTGTGACCCCATTTATGGATTGGGCATTCTAGGCCATGAGTTGAAATCTCAGCATGGCCAAAAATTTATTCATGGAGTAAGAAGCCACTTTTTACACATTTTTTTTCCTGAAAAATATCCTGGGTTTCAGTATGATATATAATCTATATGCAAATATATCCTGTGTGATAGGATGTAATAAATGAAATGTTATGTGTATTATAATACTAAAGAAATAAGTGTAATAAACGTCATACTCACTAAACCCATGCATGTAAATAAATCTCATATATGAATATTATTATTTCATTTTGAGGCTTCTATTCAGGCCCTGGGAACTGGTCTAAAATTTCTTGTCCTCAAGAACGGTGAGCTTCCCCTTGAACCACAGTGCCACAGAGTTACCCAGACCCTGAGTTCAAATCCCAGGCCTGCCAGAAAAGTGGTGCAAATTTAAAACCAGGGCTTTTTTTCCTTTGGCTAAGCACAGGGCTTGAACTCAGGTCTTGGCATCTCTGCCACAGTTGACCCTTGGTTCCTGGGACCCAAGTTCAAATCTCGGGGTTGGCAAAAAATAAAAAGGAGAAGGATAAAACAGAGAAGTTCAATAACATGGTCTTACATTTTTTCCCCTTTGCATTCTGACAATCCTGGGCTTAAATTAAAAGGCCCAGAAAGTGTACATGATCTTGCGTTTGGCTGGCTATGAGGGAAGCCATAACCGAAACTTCAACTTAGGCCTGGAGGTCGAATCCTGGGACTTCCACTAATGATTGTTGGGAGATTCTAAGAAATGCATGCCAATATACATCCATACAAATGGAATGTTATAAAAGTAACCATTAAATTAGTAGTGTATGAGTATACTATAAAATTATACACAATAATTATACTACTTTGACTAATTTTCAATTAATACCTTGTTATATATTCAACCATGATACTTAAAACTTGAAGGAATAATTTATTTGTCAATAATTACTAGTAATATATGTAATTTCATAATATACAGACAACTTTCTCTTATTTTATACATATGTATACATATATATATATACATATATATGTCAATCTACATATTTATTTGTTTATACACTTGTCATTCCTGGGGCTCAGTTGTATAGTGATGGCTTGTACATACAAAGCCCTGGATTCGATTCTCCACTACCACATGCATATAAAAATTCGGAAGTTGTGCTGTCACTCAAGCACTTGAGCACTGGCTTTGAGTGCAAAACCATAGGGACTGTGTCTAGACTCTTACTCAAGACCCAGGACTGGCACCAAAATATGATTGAATGTTGTGAATGCAACTCTATAAGTATAGGACTTCAAATACCTCATCACAGAGCAAGCCATGAGTCTGGTGCTGACAGCTGCCATCTAACCTGACTTAGCCAGAGTTATGCCACTGCAAGCCAGCTCCACAGAACCACATGCTGCTGCCTCGCTCACCCCTGTCATCAAGATATTCGGGGGCTGAGATCTCACACTGATGGGTTTAAAACCCAGCCCTGGCAGGATGTCTGTGAAATTCTGTGCTGTGGCTCAAGCAAAAGTTCATAGGACAGTACCCTCAACATTTTAGTGCAATCCCTATGGCTGACTCCCTCCCCCCCAAAAAAACCCCCACCAATCTCAGTGATTAGATGTGAACTTTGTGCAGTTTGTGATGTGTTTCTGAAAAAATGGTGATACTGATGAAAGCACCCAATACTAATGACATCTTGTGGGATACAGCTATGTGATGAGTTCTTCCTGAGGTGCTGGGTCCTTCGTGTGGTGCTGTGTGCTGAGTCCTGCTCAGGATGCTATGTGCTGAGTCCTTCACAGGGTGCAGTGTTCTGAGTCCTGCATTGGGTGCTGGGTGATGAGTCTCACTGGATGTTGTGTGCTGAATACTGTAAAGAGTGTAATGTGTTTTGTCCTTCAAAGGGTGCATTCTTTCATCTTGCCCTTGTAATAGCTCCACAACTTGGATGATTAGGCAGACAAGAATATTGAGGCTCAGATATGTCCCCATGGCAGGGACAAAATTATGTATTAATGAAGACTAGTGAGTTGTCTACTGCGGACAATTGTTTTGTTTTGTTTTTTTCTCAGTCATGAACCTTGAACTCAGGGTCTAGGCGCTGATCCTTAACTCTTGGACTCATGGCCAGCACTCCACCACGTGTAGCCAAGGAACCTCTTGCAGCAGAGTGCCACAGCCTAGGGTTGTATCGCCAAGGTCTGTCTTCCTGGCTTCTCAGGAAGCTGAGACCAGAGTATCTGGGTTCCAAACTATCCCAGACACAAAAGGTCCCATGAGACTATTATCTCCAATTCATCACTAAGAAACGTGAAGTGGAAGCTGGGTGCTTGTGGCTCATGCTGATCATCCTAGCTACTCAGTAGGATGAGATCTGAGGATCATGGTTCAAAGCTAGCCTGGGCAGGAAAGTCCGTGAGACACTTAGCTCCAATGAACCACCAGAAAACCGGTGGCTCAAGTGGTAGAGCACAAGATTAGAGCTGAATTGCTCAGGGACAGCACCCAGAACCAGACTTCAACTCATACAACTGACAACAACAAAAAAGACATAAGCCAATTAACAAACCTGAAGTAGAGGGCTGAGAATGTACCTTAGGGGTAGAGTGCTTTGCATACATGAAACCCTAGGCTTGAATACTCTGGACCAAATCACTAGGAAAAAGCCTGAAATGGCTCTGTGTTTCAAGTAAGAGAGGGCAATCCTTGTACAAGAGAAACTAGATACAGTGCTCATGTCCTGTGTTCAAGCTCCAGGACTAGTGTATGCACATACACACTCCCACGTGCGTTCGCTTACTGACACACAAACACACACAGAAAGTAGAAGTGAAGCTGTGACACAAAATGGGAAGGCAGTAGACTTCTGCTCTGAGATCATGGTCAGCACCCACGCCCTGGGTTTAACCACAAAACTTAGCCTCTCAGAGCCCAACTAGGAGAGGTCAAAGGTTTCAAAACTTGATGCGCTTCACCAGCCCTAGATGACAGGAAATTTTGTGATATCTGAGATGTTCTTGGATTTCCAAAGCTTCCGGAAAGCTAGGAGAGGCATCATAGGCCCATCATCGCAGGTTATGAAACATTTAATTAAGTTAAGTGCCCTAGTTGTTTGCCAGAAGGACTCCTGAATTATATTGAGCCCTGTATCTGAACATCAGAATATAGTCTCACAAAGGCAGTATAAGTGCACAGAACTTGGCCTTCCATGGGAGGTGGCATAAATGAAGGTTTCCTGTCAAAATAGAGCACTTGGGAGAGAGATCGTTTGACTTTCAGAGCCTGCCCACACTCCTCCTCACTAAGTGGCCCAGATAGAGTTGCTTGTTACACAGCTGTACAGGATTGAGGACTTTTGTCTGCCTGTCCAGACAATGAGAAAGACTTCTTCCAGCAGGACTGGGATGCAGAGCAACCTTCAGGCTATCCTGGGAGCAGTGAGTGGAGCCCTTGAACATGCAATGTCATAAAAGCATCCTCTGTGTTATGAACTCATAGTTTTGAATACAAATTTCCTCGCTTGGTGCCATTCATCATAGCTACTCTTACTCTGGAGATTCACCTGTAGGAATACATCCATACATAGACCAAGACGTGGAGATACAGGCTCTTTTTGAGGGGGCAGGTCCTGGGGTTGAACTATGAGCCTGTGCGCTGTCCCTGAGCTCCTTTTACTCAAGGGTAGTGCATTAAGCTCGAGTCAAAGCCCACTTCTGGGTTTTTCTGTGATCTCTTAGAAATAACAGTGTAAAGGACTTTCTTACACTGGCCGGATTCAAATTCAGATTCTTTACATCATCTCAGCCTCCTGAGGAACTGGGATTACAGTCAGCAGCCACTGGTACCATCTTTCTTTTCTTAATTTTTTTTTTTAATCTGGACAATCTGACTTCTTAGTGGGTCATTCCAATGGTTTGAACTTATAAGAGACTACCCAATGTTCTTTATAGCTGCTTTCTCAGAGAAGGATTTTCTCTCCTCATCTTCCACTCTGGTCACAGGTTGGAAGACAAAAGTGAGAAATGAGTGTCACAGGATTGAGGAGCAAATGTCCACAGGACATGCCAGTTCTGTCACTTAGCATTGAGCTGCAGTGAATTTACTGTCTCAGGATGAGAGGACCAAAAGCTGGAACGATCGTCATACTGTCTGCATTGCTCCTTTTGCCTATAAAATGATCTGATAATTATGAGTGCTGTGTGTCTCCAACCTTAACTATCTAGGACACACTACAAGTATCTGCACGTTTCTATTTTTATCTAGTACCTCCTGAGATTTAGATTAAAGGTTTTTGTGGAGTGGCTCCTTGGTAAATCCCTGAGGAAAGCTGCTTGAATCCTCTTCAGGAGATCGCCTTACAAAGCCAGCCCAAGCAGGAAGTCTGTGAAACTCTTATTGCCAATAAACCACCAGAAAACCAGAAGTGGAGTAGTGGCCTAGAAGATAGAGCTCCAGTTTTGGGAGAGAAAGCCTAGCAGGAAACACAAGCCAGACCAGGCAGGAAAGTCTGGGAGTTGCTTAAGTCCAATTAACGACCAGTTGGCTGGAAGTAGAGCTATGGCAGTATGAGAAGCTCAGCCTTGAGCAAAACAGCTGAGGAACACATTGCACCCTGAGTTTAAGCACTGAGATGTCCAAAAAATAAAATTCAAAAAGAGAAGGCCAAGTTTATGTATCAGTGCCCTACTTTCTTACTTGTGTATGTTAATTCTTTGAGTGCAAACAGACTGTATGCAAAGCTTTTGCTTTCATATACTGATTGATTTTTCAGATATGCTTGTTACGCATACTGCATCATTCTTTTTATTTCAGCCCCATCGCTTTGCTCTTCCAGGGTTCCAGGCCTCTGTCCTTATACAATGCACATTGCAGCTCTCAGCAGCCTATAGTTACATTTTATTATGAGGCCAATCCAGGAACAGTCACAAATAAGGCAAGGGAAGAGAAGATCAGGGTTTATAGAAATAACCGGTATTCAGAAAATTACACTTGAGGACACAAACTGTAGCATACTTATGTAAAAACTACCATTAAGAAAAAAAGATGAGGGGGCAGGGAATGTGGATTAGTGAGAGAATGCTTGCCTAGCATGCAAGAAGCCCTGGGTTCTATTCTTCAGTAGTATATACAGAGAAAAAGCCAGAATTGGTGCTGTGGCTCAAGTAGTAGAGTGCTAGAGACAATGCCCAGTCCTTGAGTTCAATCTAAGAAATGTCAAAGAGATATATAGGTAGGTAGGCAGGCAGGCAGGCAGGCAGATAGATAGATAGATAGATAGATAGATAGATAGATAGATAGATAGATAGATAGATAGATAGATAGATAGATAGATAGATAGATAGATAGATAGATAGATAGATAGATAGATAGATAGATAGATAGATAGATAGACAGACAGACAGATAGATAGATAGATAGATAGATAGATAGATAGATAGATAGATAGATACATAGATAGATAGATAGATAGATAGATAGATAGATAGATAGATAGATAGATAGATAGATAGATAGATAGATAGATAGATAGATAGATAGATAGATAGATAGATAGATAGATAGATAGATAGATAGATAGATAGATAGATAGATAGAAAAATGATACATGAATCTGGTCTTGGATGTCAGGAGGAAAGAAGGGAACAATTCCCAGTCATGAGTCCTTCTGCAGTGTGCCAGGACACCAGCATCGCCTTCACACAACCACAGAGCAGGAAGACTGTCTCTTTTTCACTTCTCAGGCAGAATAACGGCCCCAGAACCAAGAAGGCAAAGCCAAGTTCTAACTCAGGTGCTTGGAAATAGAAGAGAAACGGCCCTGCCTGACGTTCGACTGGGGATTTGCATTAATGATGTGGAGAATGAAGGAAGGAGAATGGACTGGCAGAGGTAGAAGAAGGGCCTTCAAATCTGACAGATGTAGAGTAAAAAATCCACTCCCTAAGAACAGAGAGCATGGTTTTTCTACTGTGTTCCTGCCCTCTCTCTCACTAAACTGACTCTCGATTGGTAACCTAAAGATAGCCTGAGGCTCCCTTCACCTAAAGGAGGAAGGTTATGCATCGTTTGAAGAGGCTGAGAAAGCCTGACCGTGGTGTAACTGTAACAAATATTTCAGGTTTCCCCTCATTGCTGGATGTGTCTGGAATGAATATAATGAAGTGGTTTGCAGCTCACTTCCCTGTTGAGTGTGTATCTTCTGCATCCTAATCCTACAAGCCTAGGTCTCTCCACCTAGCCTGGCTTTTGATACTGTTTTCTGTCCTTCAAATACAGTGTTACACTGGAGTTCTCCCTGCTAACAGGGCTAGGGCTTGAATCCTGAGAATTTCATTTGAACCTTGGATGGGTCAATGATGTTTCTTTCCTTCTTCTATAGCACAAGAATTCTAATAACATTTAGAGTTCAAGTAATTTCTCATCACCAAAGGAAACATAAGAAACTATTGAACACCTGACCTTTCAGAAGTGGAAGTCAGAGTGTCATAGACTTTCCTGCCCTGGTTGGCTTCACCCTGTAATCCTGAGACCTCAGTCTCCTTAGCTAGGTTGATGAGTTTAAGCTACTGGTGCTCTGCTAGGTTTAGGACTGTAATGACACTGACAATACAAGTCAAGTGCTTATCACAAAGGGCTTGGGGAGCATATTAAGCCTTTCAACATTGGACCATTCAGATCCCTTTAGCACACAAGGTTATAATGCTAGAGTCTGAGAGCCTGGGCAAGTGGATCTGTTACACTTCAACCTTAAGCTCTGACTCCAATTCTGGTTTACATCAGCATTTATTTTCCAGGGAACGTTCTCCTAATTAGCAGATAGGAAAAGTACTTTGATTAACCCTTACTTTTTTCCAGTTGTGTGTCTTGTATCAAGCTTGGGCCCTGTCCCTGGGCAATTCAGCTCAAGGCTAACACTCTACCACTTGAGCCACAGCGCCACTAGGGTTTTTTTTTGGTGGTACATTGGACATAAGAGTCTAACAGGCTTTCCTTGCCTAGGCTGTCTTTGAACTGTGGTCTTCAAATCTCAGCATCCTGAGAAGCTGGGGTTCCAGGTGTGAGCCACCCGCATCTGGCCAATTGTTTATGACAGTCCTGGGGCTTATTTTTATCAAGGCTAGCACTCTGCCATTTGAGCCACTCCACTGCTTCTGGCTTTTTCTGAGTATGTGGCACTGAATATTCAAGCCCTGGTCATCATGCATGTTGAGCCAGCTCTTTACCTGTAAGCCACATTTCTAGGCTCACCCTTACAATCTTATCCCACAACTTGTCTGTCCAAAAAAAACGCTTCTGAGTATAAATCATTAAAGAAATCCCTATAGGAACGTGTTCAAAGATAAATAAGACAAAGTTCATACTTGAGAGAGACCCTAAACATGTGAAGATTATTACAAATGCCATTTAATTATGTATCATGTTTCAACACAAAAAGTTTTAATGAAAAATGAGTCAATGTCCTAAATTATTGTGTATAATTTTATAATAGATGTGCAAAATGTAATAAATATGTGTATGATAACACTAAATAAAATACTCAATAAATAAATGAATCAAATAAAAAATAAATACAAAATCAATAATAAAAATCATAATATGTAATAAACATAATTATGTAAGTATATATCCTATATTACATATGTGTAGAAATATCTTTTCCATTGCAGGGCCTCCATTCAGGCCAGGGGAACTCTAGCCTGAATTTCATTTTGTCAAGGACAGTAAGCTTCGCCTTCACCCATGGTACAAAAGAGTTACTTGGAGGGTGAGATCAAATCCAACCAATGGTAAAAATATTGGCCAGTTCCAAGATAGTGACTTAATTTTTTAATGAAAGGAGTTATGTTTATTCAGTTACATAATGAACATTAAAAAAGCAGTGTAGAATTTTGTACAACTATTCAGACGTCCGTCCCTTACTCACAAAGTGCTTCTCTGAACACTACATTGTTTCTTTCTTGTACTTTTTTTATTGTAAAAATGTTGTACGGAGGGGTCACAGTTACTTGAGCAAGGTCATGAGTATATTTCCTATTGAGCATTGTTGCCTCCTCCTTTGTTTTCCTCCTACCATCCCTTCCCTCCCATCTCCAAAACTACTCATCCTGCCAATCTGAGTGACTTATTTTTAGTTTTGGCTTGGCATGGGGTATGAACCCCAGTAGTGGCAAATCTGCACTTTCCCTCACATTGCTACAGATTTACAAAGACCCTGAGGTCAAATCCCAGGCTAGGAAAGAAAACTGACAGAAATTCCAAATTAGGGAGCTTTTTTTAAAAATTTAGTTCATTAATTAATTAATTAATTTTTCTTTTCTTTTCTTTTTATTTGGGGGGCCAACCATGGGGCTTGAACTGAGGTCGTGGCAACTCTGCCTCAGCTCGATCACCCTAGGCTAGCTGCTGCTCAGGACCCATACCCAATCCTGGAATCCTAGGCCCAGAGGGCTTGCATGAGGATAAAAGTGGGATAGAACAAAAAGTGGGGAGCTGCAGAAGTCTGGGGTTTTATGTTTTTTAGTTTGCACAGTGACCATCCTGGGTCTGAATCAGATAGCTGCAAAGTTGATCTAACCTGCCATATCTGAAGGCTGGCACACTATCAAGAAAACCATAGGACAACCTGTCAACATAGGCCCTGGCTTCAAATCCCGGTCCTGACACCTACCAATGACAGGGGATCACAAGAGACTCATTCCTATGCATAGGAATACTGATTGAAAGAGAAGTTTGTGCATCGGTCTAGTCTAAAATTGGATGCAATAATCCTAGGACACGGATCGATCCCAATTAATAGTTTATTAAGCATGAAAAGAATACTATTCCTTTAATTGTAGTATAATAAATACCTAAGAATTGGTAGGAACGTAATATATGTCATTCAATCATAGATAGGCGGCTATGGCTCTTTTTACCAATATATATTTATTTGTATACCACTGTCTGCCTATCCACGTAATGCTGTTTTGTACAATCCTGGGGCAAGATCTCAGCAGCTGCGAACCACCTGACAGCTTCATTGGCTAGAGGCTGCCGTGCTCAAACTCACCCATTCATGAATTGGGACTGCATGTCCCTGAGTTCAGATCCTAGCACTGCCAAAAATTTAATCTTGGATTAAGAAGCCAATCTGTTTTCCTTTTCTGGGAGAGTCCTTGGTGTCAGGCATGATTGAGAAGACATCTACAAATCTAAATGCTATGTGAAAGGATGCAAACAATATAATACATTATTAGGTATCATCACAGTCAATAAAATAAATGGTAAATAAATGAATAAAACAAAAAATTAAATGAATAACCACCCCAAACATAATATAGTCTGAACATCTGTATGGAAGTTCAATCCTATCTTTGAAATGTATATAAGGAATATGCTTTCCAGGGATAAGCCTTGAATTCAGGCCTAGGGAACAGGCCTGACTTTCTGTTCTTCAAGCATGGTGAGCTTCCCATTCCTGCACAGTGGAACAGAGTTACCCAGACCTCTTGTTCAAATTCCAGGCCTTGCAGACAAAAAAATGCCACACATTCCAAGCAAGGGAGCTTCATTAGCATTTTTAATATTTTTTCAGTTCACTTCACCTTTATTTGATATATTTTGATTTTATAACACTAAAGTTTTTCAAAAAAAGACTTTAAACTTTTACATTTCATCATAGCACATTGGTGTTTCTATTTTGACCATCTTCTATGAAGAGTGAACATGAAAATAAGGACACCATTTCTCCCTAGAAGGTTGGGACAGTTGATTTTATTTATATTTAGAGTTATTTCTATATTTATAAACTCTACATTTGTGTCATGTTAGTTTTCCTCCGTGCCTACAACGAAATACACTAGGGGAGTCATAGCACAAAAAGTTGTGTTTCTGAATAAAAACTCACTTTTGTGAGGACAGCAGGTACTTGTAAGCATTTTGGGAATAAACTAGATTGTAAAATGAAAAACAATAACATTGGGAGTGGGATGTAGTCAGTAGTGGAGTATTCGCCTAAAGAGCATAAAACTCTGGCATAAGACTCTGAGTTTCCTAAAGCTCAAAGTATTAGAATTTTATGATCTGTATGAAAAAACTTTTTTTTTTGGTCGTGGGCCTGAACTCAGGGGTTATCCCTTCACTCTTCAGCTCAATGTAAGCAATCTACTTCTTGAGTCACAATGCTACTTCCGGTTTTCTAGTGGTTTATTGGAATTAAGAGTCTCACCGACTTTCCTGTCCAGGCTGGGTTTGAACCGCCATCCTCAAATCTCAGCCTCCTGATTAGCTAGGATTATAGGCATGAGCCACCTCTGCCAGGCACGTGAACAAACTTCTTAAAGATTGATTCTGAGAAAATAAACCTGGAATATACTTTTAGTATAAATAATTTATAATGCTATGTTTAAGGCACTAATTCAGAAGTATTTATTCATTGGCTGGTTTCTTAGTTTATTTAAAGATATATTATATATTCATTATGAATATATATGCATATATTATTAAAAATGTAGCTTTGAAGTGTACCTAAGAGCATATATGCTCATGTAAAGTTATACAACTGCATAACTTCATTATTTTTTTTCCAGTTTGGTTGGTACCATAAATTATGTGGGATTTTTCTACTGTTGTTTTGTTCTCTGTTTTTGGAGGATTTCTCTCCCTTTTATCTCCCTCTCTCCCTCCATGAACTTGAACTCAGCTTGGTCTTTCTTGCCTTTGTTGTTCATAGCTGATTTTCTACCACTTCAGCCATACCTGTAGCTGGGCTTTTTGCCAGTTAATTGGAGATGAGTTCTCTCAGGCTTTTCTGCCTTCATTACCTTTGAAATTTCATCGTGCAGTTCTCAGCCTCCTGAGTAGCTAGGATTACAGATGTGGGCAACTGGGGTGCCTAGGGATAAATTAGACTTTGGTTGGTGTATTCTTTCTGTTTTTCTAAGCATGGGATCATCTAATATAGAAATTCAGTGAATGTCCTGGGTCTGAAGTAAGATATATAATATATATGCAAATCTGTATAGTTCTCATAATATGTAATAAATTTAATATGTGTAATAAGTATAGTAATAGTCAATAAATATAATGAATGAATAATACACAAAATAAATACCCTGAAAGCAATATACAGTAAACATAATTATGTAGATATTAAAATTTTTTTCAAGTGTGGATGAATATTACTTTAACAGGGCTGAGGATTGAATTCAGGCCTAGGGAACAGGCCTGAATTGCTTGTATTCAAAGAGGGTGAGTTTCCCCATTCTCCACAGTGCATTAGAGATTCCCAGACTCTGAGTTCAAATCCCAGGCCTAGCAGAAAAAAGCAGACACGAATTCCAAGCCAGGGAGCTCCATTAGTATTTTTAATATTTTTAAATTTTTAAAATTTTTTATTTTACTTTTTATATACTTTATTAAAATTTATTTTATTTTATTTATTTATTCATTTATTTTGCCAGGCACGGGGCTTGAACTTAGGTCGTAGCAACTCTGCCTCAGCCTCCATCACCCTAAGCTGGAATGGTGCAGCTTCTGGGCCCACAGCCCATCCTGGGATCCGAGGTTTCAGGGGATGACAGGAAAACAAATTGAAAATGGCACTGAAAAATAGCCGCGAATTGCAGACAGTCGGCGGTTTCTCGGTTTTCCTTCCTTGCATGGTGACCATGCCGGGTCCAAATGACACAGCTATAACCTGTAGGTTACCTGGCATTGCTGAAGGCTGGCAGGCTGGCAGCGAACCCATAGGCCAATCTGAACACCTAGGCATTTGAATTCTGGTCATGGCACTTAGAAAGGGCTGGAGAACCTAAGAAACTATTGTCTGTTCATAGGAACCCCAGAGGAATGTGATCAATGTCATGGTTGGATGAGTAGTTTGTCAATCAGCCTAACATAAAATTAAACCCAGTATTCACAAGCTGTGGATTGATTTTAATTCATAGTTTATTATGCATTAAAAGAATACGTGTGTGTGTGTGTGTGTGTGTGTGTGTGTGTGTGTGTGTGTGTGTGTGTTTTGTCGGTAGTGGGGCCTGAACTCTGGTCCTGGGAACTCTCCGTCAGCTTTTAAGCTCAGGGATAGTGTGTACCATTTGAGACACAGCACCATTCCCGGCTTTTTCTGATCATGTGGTGCTGAGGAATTGAACCCAGGGCTCGTGCATGCAAGACAAGCACTCTCCCAGTGACCACTTTCCCAGCCCCTAAAAGAATACTATTGATTAAATAGAATTCTCACTACATACCTGTGAATCACTAGGAAGGTAGTATATGTCATTGAATACTACTAGATACACATCACTGGAAGTATCTAAATTTCTAAATATATATTTATTTTTATACCACTGTCTGAATAGAAAAGTATTGCTATTTTGGCCAAACCTGAGTCTCGATCCCAGGTCCTGGTATCCACCTGGCATCTGAATGTGCTAGAGGCTGCCATGCTGACACTCACCCATTCATGAATTGGGCCTCCTAGGGCTTCAGTTCAGGCCCCAGCATTGCTAAAAATGTCTTCCTCGAGAAAGATTCCAAATGTGATACCTGTTTTCCTTTTCTGTGCGAGTGCTGGGTGTCAGGTATGATGTAAAAATATGTCTGCAAAGCTCCATGCTGTGGAATAGATTTGAATGAATGTAATAAATGTTATAGGTGCACTCACAGTCAGTCTATAAATAAATGGTAAGTAGATAAATAAATAATAAAATATAATGAATCATTCCAACAAACACGATATAAATTGAATATATGGATGTAAGTATAAATCATATAATAAACATGTCTATAAATGTTATGTTTTCCAGGGCTGGGGCTTGAATTCAGTTCTAGGGAACAGGCCTGAATTGCTTGTCTTCAAGGGAGGAGAGCTTTCTTTTCCTCTACCCGCTCAGTGCATTAAAATTACCCAGATCCCAAGATGCATCCCTGCCTGGCAAACAACAAAATGGCACAAAATCCAAGACAGGGAGCTTCAGTAATATTATTAATTAATTAATTTATTTTTTGCCATGCACGGGGCTTTAACTCAGGTCATGGCAATTCTTCCTCAGTTTCCATGACCCTAGGCTGGGATGGTGCAGTCACTGTACCCACAGCCCATCCTGGGTCCTAGGCCTCAGGGACTAACAGGAAAACAAAATGAAAACACCATCAAAAAAAAAAGCCACGAACCACAGAAGGTCAGCAGTTTCTATTTTTCTTCATTGCACGGGGACCATCCTGGGTCTGAATGACATGGCTGCAACCTGTAGTTCACCTGGCATTGCTGAAGGCTGGCGGGCTGTCAGTGAAGCCATAGGCCAACCTGGATGCTAGGCCCTGAGTTCGAATCCTGATCATGCCATTTAAAAGGGGCTGGAGAGTCTAAGAAACTATTGCCTGTCCATAGGAATACCATGGAAATGTGATAAATGTCATGGATGGATGAGTAGTCCCTCAAAATGAATCTAGAATAAATTTAGACCCAATAATCACAGGACACAGATTGATTTTAATTCATAGTTTATTATGCATTAAAACAATATTATTGATTAAATGGCATCCCCACTAAATACATGAGAATCGGTTGGAACGTAGTATATGTCATTGAATACTAGATACACACCTCTGGCAGTACCTAAATATCTAAATTTATTTTTATTTATGTACCACCATCGTCATAGAAAGTTACTGTGATTTTGGCCAAATTTAGATATTTATATTTATTTATGTACCATCATCGTCATAGAAAGTTACTGCGATTTTGGCCAAACAGGGGCTTGATCCCAGGTCTTGGGATCGACTTGGCAGCTGAATGGGCTAGAGGCTGTGGTGCTGACACTCACCCATTCAAGAATTGGACCTCTCAGGCTTTCAGATCAGGTCGCATCATTGCCAAAAATTTCTTCCTGGTGTAAGTTTTCAAGTGTGACACCTGTTTTCCTTTTCTGTGCAAGTTCATAATATGTCTGTAAAGTTACATGCTATGGAATAGATTAGAATAAATGTAGTAAATATTATGGGTGCACTCACAGTTCGTAAAATAAATGCTTAATCAATAAATCAATAATAAAACATAATGATTCACTCCAACAAACACAATATAGACTTAATATATAGATGTAAATATAACTCGTATATTTAACATGTCTATAAATGTTATGAGGTTCTTGAATTCAGGTCTAGGGAAGAGTTTAGTTCATGCATGATTCTCATAGGAAATGATAGGCAAGACGTATGGCACAACAATAATTTTTAATTAAGAGTTCATGAAGTGTGACAATAAGGATCACATTTAGAAATTGGAGGAAAGGGGAAAGATCCAAGAATCAGTACTCACATGGTGTAGAGCACATGGGCAGCAAAGATGGCGCTGATAGGGAGTTGAGTGGACAGAGCCCGATTTGCTTTATGTTCAGTGCTTAAACAGACCGTGGAAGCTTAGGTGCATGATAGGATGTGACCTTGACAGTGATTGGTTCCTCTTCCTCCCCTCCCATGCTACCCATTCTTTTTTGCTTTAAAAATGGCTTGCTCTATGTTAATAAATTAGTTTTCCTGCTTGAGTTGACTCCCCGCTGCATCTGATTGTCTCCCTGGCTGAGGGAGATTGGGGAACAGGCCAGCGGCCACACTTACCTTTCCTCGGACCCTGTCCGTCTTTTGTGGGATGGATGAAGACCCAACATCTGGCTCCCAACAAGGGGCACGAAAGGAAAAAATACCAGCAGAGGCTAAGCAGTGTGTCAGCGTAAGTGAAACCCTTACTATGGGTAATGCTATCTTACAGAAGAAGGAGGAGGAGGCAATATTAGGCCTAGGAGGAGAAAAGGAGGACTTGGGAAGTGAGAAGGAAAAGGAATGGGTCAAATTTGACCTAGAACACACTGAAACATGCACCATGGAAGTCAAAACGAGGATGAAAGTTAGTCCCTCTGATTCAGATGCCCCTGATGGTCATAGCCCCTCTCCTTATTCCCCCGATTGGAGGGGAGGTACGGAACCCTACACGATCTGTGAGAGATACCTGCAAGAATCGGACCCCTACAAACCATCCACGGAGGGGTGTAGGGCGGGGGAAGTAACCTACTAGGAGGCCTACCCTGGAAAGGAAGGGCCACCTGAGAGCATGGACCCTAGGCCACAGGATTTGCTACCCCAAGTGTAAACGTTCAATCTGGCACCAAGAGCAAACAGGCCCTTGGAATGGTATCGATGGGAAGCTAAGGATCTTAAAGAGCTCTGCAACGTGGTGGCGGAGGATGTCCCAAACTCTCCTTTGGCCCAGAGCTTATTACAGGACATTGCTTATCACCCAGGTGTTGCTAAAGCCTGGCTGGATGTGGCTAAAGCTGTCCTCACTAGTTCTCAGTTTATTAAATGTGTGCTTTCTTTAAGGAGGAATGTAGAGGGCAAGTAGAAAATAACCGGCAGGCTCAACCCATGATACCTATTACTTATGCCTTGTTAACAGGGACGGGGAAGGGTACTCCACTGGCATCCAACAGGAGGCAATACCTGGTCCATACCATGACTAGGTGAGGCAAGCAGGACTTGTCACTTGGTACAAACTGGATGATAGGCCTACTGAGTCCCCTATAGCAGGAGTGAGGCAAAAACCTGGTGAGCCTCTAGCTGAGTTTGTAGACTGAGTCCAACAGAGCATTCATTACAAGCTTCCAGCAGGGAACCTCCGGGATCAGTTTGTAAAGCTACTGGTCTGGGAAGGGATGAATTCATACCACTGCACGGCCTGTGCGGGATTGAGAGAGTTCACTGAGCAGATGGGTGGTGGCCTCACAGGATGTGGGAATGCAACAGCACCAGTCCCAATCACTAGCTTTAGCTTTACAGGCTCAGACATCTGCCATGACTGAGGCTATTACCCAGGCGCTGGCAGCCCAGGGCCGAGGAACCCCAAGATCATCGTGGAGAGGGACTTGCAGGGTGTAGGGGGCAATTTCCCCCTCCCAGCCATTTGGCGGGGGGATTGTTGTAAGCAGTCCTTCTTAAAGTGTCTCTCTTTCAAGTCCCTCACCCCAACAGGTGACCTGGACAGTGATCTGCACTGACAATGCAGAAATCATCAATAGACTTCAAGAGAAGCTGTTCCTTTGACCTGGAGGCCTGACCTTCATTTTGATCACCACCCTATGTCATTATGTATGGACCATTTAATATTTGTGTAGGAGCACTTATTTTAATGTTACTGGCTCTAATTGTTCTTTTACTACTTGCTTGTACAACCACCTTTTGTTATGCTTTCCTGTAAACATGTCTAAAATCTGCTCCAAAACAACCCCCACCTCTGGACTCTGAAGTGGCAAAGACTGCTATCCCATCCCTGACTAATGCTAAAAGACTGCTAATGACATTACTTGGCCTGGGAATGCTTTTGCTGATTGTTTTTCTATGCCTTACTTGCATTATATGTGCACTGCAAAACTCTTATGAGTTTAGCCAGCCAATTACATAAGATCAAGCTCCAAGTGAATAAATTTCTCCCAGGGAGGAATCGCAGCCAGAAATGGGTAAGAGGGGGTGTCAGTCTGTCCCTTGCTCTGAAGAAGTTCTCGATGATGGGTCAGGCAGACAAGGCGATCCACCCAAACTAAAATAGGTGGGTTCACTTCCTTAAACAAAGACAGGGGAAGATATTGGGAGCCATTTGGAGCTTAAAGTAAAGCTCAAAGTCATCTTGAACACTGTGCTCGCTTAAAGGCACGTACAAGGAACTGGCTTACTTAAAAGACACCAGGTACCCAGGATTGTTCTGCTATGTCTGCAGTTTGTTTTAAATTTTCCTTGTTTTTCTGGACTATAGTAGAATGGCCTGAGTATGGGGGCCCACGAGGATGCACCATGCCACATGTGTGGAACTCCCAATACCCAGGCTGCTCCCAGGTTTTGAAGAGGATGGCCTTACGAGATACTGACTTTTATATATGCCCAGGAATTAATTGAACTGCTTTGGACATTTCTAACTGTGGTGGGACTGATGGCCAATGCTATCCATACCAATGGAATCCTTTTAAAATAACCTTTACAGAGGAGGGAAAAAGATAACTAACTTGGAGGTGGGTCTGCCATTTAAACAAAAAAGAGGGAATCTATAGAGCACATGGACAGTAAAGATGGCGCTGATAGGGAGTTGAGTGGGCAGAGCCCGATTTGCTTTACAGTATGTAACCAGACCATGGAAGCTTAGGTGCATGATAGTATGTGTATGTAACCAGACCATGGAAGCTTAGGTGCATGATAGTATGTGACCTTAACAGTGATTGGTTCCTCTTCCCCTCTCATGCCATCCACTCTTTTTTGCTTTAAAAACGGCTTGATCTGTGTTAATAAATGAGTTTTCCTGCTTGAGTTGACTCCCTGCTGCGTCTGATTGTCTCCTGCGATGAGGGAGGCTTGGAAACGGGCGAGTGGTCGCACTTACCTTTCCACAGACCCTGTCCATCTTTTGTGGGATGAACGAAGACCCGACAACATGGTAGATGGGATTCCACCCCGAGCTTCAAACTCAGGTCCGGGAAACCCCTAGCTACTTAGTTGCTCACAGGTTGGTATCCTCACCTAGACCCTTTCGCCAATTGGGCCTGCTAAGCTCTGAGTTCAAATCCCAATACTGCCAAAAGATTAATCCTAATGTGAGAAGCCCATCGATCCACTTGTTTTCCTGTCATGTGAAAGTTCTGGGTCTCAGGGAGGATGGAGAATTCTATATAGGCAACTCTATAACCATAGGAATAAGTTGTTATCTGTGTCGGTACAGTTATGTCTGTCATCATACTCAATAAAACACAAATGCATCCATGACTAAGACACACAATAAAAAGAGTAACTAAACTGAACTCATGATGCATTCTATACATATATGTAAATAGAGATCCTATGTGTAAAATAGGTGGTACATTATTATTTCCAGTGCTGGGGCTTCAATTTAGGACCTGTGACCTGGCCTGATATTATAATTTTCAAGGATGGTGAGCTTCCCTTTCCCCCACAGTGTTATAGATTTACCCAGACCTGAGTTGGAATCCCAGCTGTGGGAGAAAAATGGTGCGAGTTCTGAGCCAGATAGTATTATTATTATTATTATTATTATTATTATTATTATTATTATTATTATTATTATTATTTCCAAGGAAAGGATTTTTTTAATATTTTATTTTATTTTTGAACATAATGTACAGAGGGGTTACAATTACATGGGCAGGATAATGCGTACATTTCTTACCAAGCATTGCAGCCTTCTCCTTTGTTTACTCTTCAAATCCCTTCCCACCTTCCCCCCTCCCTTCCCAGTCCCAAACTTTCTCCCTCCCCCCACCCCCGGCACCTACTTTGTAAAGCTCATTTTGGACATGAAAACTTGTACTTCTCATTGTTGCAACAGGACCACCTGTATCCTTAAACGACTTGTTTTTCCCCATCTCCTCCACAAGTTATATTGACATCAAATATAGTGAAAGCAGGGGTTATACTGTGCAGGAGGGACATACAAAGAAACAAAGAAATAATCTTGTAAATGGTTTAGAAACACATGCGTGAAAGAAAGAAACATTAAAATAGGTATCTAAGGGATCATTTTCCCATTTTCCTAACATCACATTATCTGACCTTTTCCGCTTGACTCATACAAATACTAGATATTGAAATAAGGGAAACCATGGGACCTATGTTTCTTTGGGCCAGGCGTACTTCGCTTAATATAATTTTTTCCAAGTCTTTCCATTTCCTAACAAATGGGGCAATGGCATTCTTTCTGATGGAGGCATAGAATTCCATTGTATATATATGCCACATTTTCTTGATCCATTCATCTACTGAGGGGCATCTGGGTTGGTTCCAGATCTTAGCTATGGTGAATAATGCTGCAATAAACATAGTTGTGCTGGTACCTTTAGTGTGGTCTTGTTTGTAAAGATTTGGGTAAATGCCCAAAAGTGGGATTGCTTGGTCATAGGGGAGTTCTATGTGGAGTCTTTTGAGGAACCTCCATACTGCTTTCCAAAGTGGTTGAACAAGTTTACATTCCCACCAACTATGACGTAAGGTTCCCTTCTGTCCACATCCCCTCGACCATTTGTTGTTGTTAGAGTTCTTGATTTTTGCCATTCTAACTGGAGTGAGGGCATATCTCAATGTTGTTTTGATTTGCATTTCTTTTATGGCTAGGGATGTTGAGTATTTCTTCATGTGTCTATTGGACATCTTTCTTCTTCAGAGAAGTTTCTCTTTAAGTCTTTAGCCCACTTGTTTATTGGGCAGTTGTTTATTTGAGGATATGTTGTTGGAGGATTTAATTTTTTGCGTTCCAAGTATATTTTAGATATGAGACCCTTGTCCGTTGTATGGCTAGTAAAGATCTTCTCCCAATCCGGGGCTTTTTATTGATCTTGCTAGCTATGTCCTTTGCCATGCAGAAACTCTGCAACTTCATGCAATCCCATTTGTCCAAACTTTCTTTGATTTCTTTTGTTTCCGGGTCTCTATTCAGAAAATTTCGGCCTGAGCCAAGGAGACCTAGGGTTTCTCCTATTCCATCCTGTAATGTTTTCAGAGTGTCTGCTTTGAGTTCAAGGTCTTTGATCAATTTGGAGTTGATACTGGTGCAGGGTGATATATAAGGATCTAGCTTTAGTTTTCTACAAGTAGTTAACCAATGTTGCCATCACCATTTACTGAAAAGGCTATTTTTGTTCCATTCTATTGTTCTAGCTCCCTTATCGAAGATTAGATGGCTATAGGTCTGTAGGTTCATTTCTGGGTTTTCAATTCTATTCCATTGGTCCTGAGGTCTGTTATGCCAATACCAAGCTCTTTTGATTACTATGGCTTTACAGTAGAGTTTGAAATTTGGTATCGATATTTCTCCAGCAGTGTTCTTTCCGTTGAGGAGCGTTTTTGCTATTCGGGGTCTTTTATTGTTCCATATGAATTTTTGGCTTGCCTCTTCTATTTCCTTGAAGAATGAGATTGGAATTTTGATAGGTATCGCGTTGAATTTGTAGATAGCCTTGGGAAGAATTGCCATTTTCATGATGTTAATGTTTTGTATCCAGGAGCATGGGAGGTTTTGCCATTTTTTAAGTTCTGTGTTGATTTCCTTTTCCAAGATTTTAAAGTTTTCATCATATAGTTCATTCACTTCTTTGGTTAAGTTAATTCCTAGGTGTTTTAATATTTGTGGGGCTATTACAAATGGAGTTGCTTTCCTAATTTCAGCCACACTTTTCTCATTGTTGGCATACAGAAAGGCCATTGACTTTTGGGGTTTAATTTTATACCCTGCTACTTTGCCAACGTTTTGAATCAGTTTGAGTAATTTGGGAGTGGAGTCTATGGGATTCTTTAAATACAAGATCATGTCGTCTGCAAAGAGGGAGAGTTTTATTTCTTCTTTCCCTATTTGGATCCCCTTTATGTCTGCATCTTGTCTTATTGCTGTAGCTAGGCATTCTAATACTAATTCTAATACTTGTCTTGTTCCTGAGTTAAGAAGAAATGGCTTTAGTTTTTCACCATTAAGTATAATGCTGGCTGTAGGTTTGTCATATACACTGTTTATTTTATTGAGGAATGTTCCATGGATTCCTAATTTTTCCAAAACCTTCATCATAAAGGGGTGTTGGATCTTGTCGAATGTTTTTCTGCATCTATTGAGATAACCATGTGGTTCTTATTCTTGCTCCTGTTGATGTGATGAATAATATTAATTGATTTGCGTATATTGAACCAGCATTGCATCCCTGAAGTGAATCCTGTTTGATCATGGTGTATGATTTTTGAGTGAATTGTTGCAGTCGTTTGGCCAATATTTTGTTGAGTGGTTTTGCATCAATGTTCATCAAAGAAATGGGTCTATAGTTCTCATTCTTTGATGAGTCCCTGCCTGGTTTTGGGATGAGGGTTATGATGGCTTCATAGAATGTGTTCGGTAGTGAATTTTCTCTTTCAATTTCATTGAAGAGTTGGAGGAGAATTGGTGTGAACTAGGTTTTGAAGGCCTTTTAAAATTCTGCTGTAAAACCATCTGGTCCTGGACTTTTCTTAGCTGGAAGGTCTGTTATTTCTGTTTCTATTTCAATGCTTGATATGGGCCTGTTAAGCTGGTTTTGGCATGTCAATATTTGCTAGTAAAATGTCCATATCTGTCAAGTTCTCAAACTTATTAGCATAAAGTTTTGAGAAGTATTCCCTTATAATGTTTTGAATCTTGGTTTTTTCCTTGGTGATGTTTCCATTCTCGTCTCTGAGTTTATTTATTTGGGAGTGTTCTCTTCTTTTTCTGATAAGATTTACTAAGTGTCTGTCAATTTTGTTAATTTTTTCGAAGAACCAACTCTTTGTTTTGTTGATTCTTTCTATAGTTTTTTTGGATTCTAATTCATTTAATTCTGATTTAATTTTAATTATTTCTTTCCATCTACTGGATTGGTGTTTATCTTGCTGCTCTTTTTCAAGGAGATTTAGATGTGTCATTAATTTTTGGTTTCAGATCTCTCCAATTTGTTGATGTAGGAGCTCAGAACTATAAACTTGCCTCTGAGTACTTCTTTTGCTG
The DNA here is from genome assembly GCF_024711535.1 of Dipodomys merriami. Lineage (NCBI taxonomy): Eukaryota > Metazoa > Chordata > Mammalia > Rodentia > Heteromyidae > Dipodomys > Dipodomys merriami. Next base: position 2,650,412 of record NW_027202993.1, on the reverse strand, counting down.
TGTCCCAGAAGAGCTGGTAATTTGTTTGTTCATTTTTGTTGAATAGCATGAACATTTGAATTTCCTTTCTAATCTCTTTCATGACTCACTCGTGAATCAGCAGTGAGTTGTTCAGCCTCCATGTGATACCAAACTTTCTTTGGTGGCTTTTGGTGTTGAGTTCTAATTTTATTCCCTTTTGGTCAGAGAGAATGCAAGGTATAACTTCTATGTTTCTGAATTTGGATAAGTTTGCTTTGTGGCCTAAAATGTGGTCTATTTTAGAAAATGTTCCATGTGCTGCTGAGAAAAACGTGTATTCTGATGCTGCTGGGTGAAATGTTTGGTAGATATCTTTTAAATCTAGTTGATCTATGCAGCTCTTTAGATCTGCAGTTTCTCTGTTGAGTTTTTGCAGAGTTGATCTATCTAGTGGGGAAAGTCGTGTGTTAAAATCCCCAACAATTAATGTCTTTGGATCTATATGGGATTTGAGGGAAAGTAGTGTTTCTTGGATAAATTTGGGTGCTCCACTGTTTGGCGAGTAGATAATTAGAATTTTAATATCCTCCTGAAAGAAAGATCCCTTAATTAGTATGTAGCGGAGTTCTTTATCTCTTCTCATGAATTTTAATTTGAAGTCTATTTTATCTGATATTAGGATTGCAACTCCCACCTGTTTATGGGGGCCGTTTGCTTGGTAGATTTTGTTCCACCCATTACCATTGAAAATGTGTTTGTTTTTATGGGCAAGATGTGACTCCTGAAGGCAGCAGATAGAAGGGTCTTGTTTTTTAATCCAGCTAGACAGCCTATGTCGCTTAATTGGAGAGTTCAGTCCATTAACGTTAAGAGAAAGTACTGAGAGGTATTTGGGAGTTCCTGCCATGTTATCCACCTTCTTTGGGGTTGGGAAAACTGGGTTCTTTCTATGGTTCTTGGATTCTCAGTTTGGGTACAGTTTCTTGACATTTATTGTGGTCTTGTTGGTTTTCTATGTGTAGGACATCTTTAAGAATCTTTTGTAGGGTTGGTTTGGTGGAGATGTATTGTTTCAATTTTTCTTTGCTGTGGAAGGTTTTTATTTGGCCTTCAGTTATGAAGGAGAGTTTAGCTGGGTACAGTATTCTTGGTTGATAGTTGTTTGTTTTTAGGGCATGGCATACGTCATTCCAGGCTCTTCTTGCTTTGATTGTCTCTGCTGAGAAATCTGAGGTGATTCTAATTGGTTTTCCTTTATAAGTGTTTAATCTTTTCTCCTTGACAGCTGTAAGGATCTTTTCCTTGGTCTGAGTTGATCCTGTGTGGATTATAATGTGACAGTGGGATGTCCTATTCTGTTCTGGTCTTTTTGGAGTTCTAAAAGCTTCGTGTATCTGAATAGGCCTATCTTTTTGCATGTTTGGGAAGTTCTCTGCTAGGATCCTGTTAAACAAATTTCCTAGGCCATTAACTTCTCTTTCTAGGTGTTTCTCTACACCCATTATCCTTAGATTAGGCCTTATGATGTTGTCTTCCAAGTCTTGGATAGATCTATGATATTTCTTGGACTTGTCTTGGATGTTTGTAAGTTCTTTCTCTATAATATCTCGGCTGTCTTCAATCCCTGAGATTCTATCTTCTGCATGGTCTAACCTGCTGTCAACACTTTCTACTTTATTTTTTATCTCTTTTCCTTATAATTGGTCAGCTTTGATGGCTTCAACTTCTTTGTTGAAGCTTTGTTTTAGATCTTGTATGAACTTCATTACTTCCTTAATTTGATGTTCAGTGTTTATTCTCAGATCACTTAGTTGATTGGTTATGGTTACCTTGGACTCCCATTCCTTCTGTTGGGTTCCATTCAGCATTCCCTTTGTGGTCTCCCTGACTTTCTTCAGCTCTTTGTTAATGGATTCCATGAATGCCATTAGTGATCTTTGTGTATTCTCTTCCTGCTCTCTCAATTCCTATATTATTCTTTGATAATCATCCTCCCCTTCATGGGATTCCTGTAGTTCTCTTTGAGTGTTCTCAGCCTGTTCACTCCATTCCTGCTTTTCTCATTGAGTATTCTCAAGCTGCTCATGCAAATCCTGTATCAGCTTTTGAATAGCTTCCTCAAGCTTATGATATTCCTGTATAAACTTTTGGAATGACTCCTCTCTCCCCCTATCATGCTCATACAGAGACCTTTGTATGCTTTCAATCTTTTGACTTATCATGTTTGCCAGCAGTGTTTGTAGAGCTATTTGGGAATTCTCCTCTGGATTATTCATTGTCTGTTCTGTCCCCTGATTATCAGGATTGGGAATTGAGATACCCGGATTTGCCATTTTTCTTGTGTTTTTCCCGGTTACTCTGCCCATTTGAGATGAAAATAGCCCCAGTTTTGTGCTAGAACACTATCTTAAGGCAAGCATGAACCCAAGTCTGAATTTGCACAGTCAGTATTCTACAGATACAATCTAGTTCAACAGATACATCTATTCAACATCAAACAACTATACGTTAATGGGCTACAAACCTCAAAGAAGAATTTGGAAGACCAGAAATTATTAGGGTTATGGAGAGATGTGGGTAAAAAAATAGGAATAGATTGATGTGGGGAGGCTCAGGGGGAGTTAACTAAGTCTTAATCTCAAAGCAGGAAATAGGTTGGGTAGGATGAAATTAGAGAGAGAGGAAAAAAAAGGGAACGGGAAAAGAAAAGAGACCAGAAAAAATAGAAAGGTAAAAATTAATAAAATTATGTAGAATCCATAACAATCTATTTAGATAAGAACGTGAATTTATTGAGAGAAGGGGAGGGATATAAAGGAGATGTGAAAAACTTAAAAATAAAAATGCTTAAAATATTATATAGGTATAAAGAGGTAGTACTGCTATTAAGGAATTTAAGTATTAGAGGTTTTGACTTGAGTAATAAATTTGTGGATTAAGTGTGTACACAATGCGGGATAGGGTCTAATAGTCAACTACGGGTTTATCTGAGGGTGTGCAGGCCAAGAATTAAGTCACATAAAGAAGAACGAAAGAGATGAGCAGGTGAAAATGATAAGAAAGGAAGAAGAAAAAGATGAGAAGTTCAGTAGAGCTAAACAAAAAACAAAAAGATAATTTAAAAAGAGAAAAAAAAAGAGAAAGAAAACCAAAAAAGAAAGCAAAAATGCCCACTCCCATATCCCCAAAATAAAATTATAAGAGGAAAAGAAAGTTTCTGGAAAACATTTTTTTTTATCAAAAAAGGCAAAGACTAAAGATTGAAAAAAGTTTTAGAAAAGAAAAAAAATTTTATATAAGGTATCAAAAATTAAAAATTAAAAAAGTAGATGAAGAAGAGAAAAAAAAGAAAAACAAACAAAAAACAAAAAACAAAAAAACCCAAAAAACTTCTTTGATTTTTTTTTTTTTTGGGAGGAGTGGGAAAAATCCTGTATCTCCCTTGTGTCAGTAACCAGCTTCTTGTTTGAGTCTCTGGTCTGCTTGTGGTCCTGTGGCTTGGTTGGTTTCTTTGGTCAGTTTGTTCGAACAGGCAGTAAAATGCTCTGCTTTACCCAGGATTTCGCGATCCTCCTCCCAGGCTAGTTCATTGGGAGACAGATCTGCTTTGAGTATCACAAAAGAGGGGGATGCAGTGATGAGGCTAGTTTCTGTTAGCTTTTCCCGGGCTGGTTTGTGAAAAGCTCACAGAACCCAGCCTGGAGCCATTCTCAGGGTTTCTGTTTCCTGATTTTCAATTGCTTGATGAGGCTGCTAGCGGGAGGGGCAGCCTCTGGCTCTGATTACCCAGTGAAGAAACCCACTCCTCCGGCTGGCTCCCTAGCTAGGTGACTTTTCCCTGGGTGGAGCTGAGTCTGGCAGGTTACGCTGCCGTTATGTTCTTGTGACCTGCTAAATGACTCTTTTTATTCCAAGGCCTGAGCTGGAGCTAGCAGCTCCTCCGAGCTTTTTCGGTATCCAAGATGGAGATCACCAGTGCTGTGGGGAGGGGTGGCCTTCCCTCCTCTGCTCCCTGAGAAGGATTGAGGAAGTCAGTCTTCTACTCACGTCGAGTCTTAGTTCCTGGGTCGTCTCTGGTCTGCGAACTGCAGGATGAAGATGTCTGCTCCTTGTCGGTTCTTGCTGGTGTTGAGTAGAATCCACTCACCTGCTGCATCTGGCTCCTTCGTCCTGGACTCTGTGTTGCTCAGGTGTGGCGGCTGCACTCGGCTGCCACCTCTACAGCTGCCTCCGCCGCCGCAGCTGCTGGCAAGGGCTCAGAAGTGTCTCCTTGCCTGGATTTCCTTCTCTGGCCTAAATCTCTGTCCTGTGATGGCACACTTGGTGTAATTCTCTGACTTAGGACTGTTCACTGGAACTCTAAATCTGCTTTCTATGTGAGAGCTTACTTAGACTCCAGCTCCAACTCCGTCATCTTCCTGGACTCTCTAGGGAAAGGATTTAAACTCAATTTGTTGTAACTCTGCCTCAGCTTCAATCACCTCAGGGTGGTGGGATGCCATGGGCCACACACACACACACACACACACACACACACACACACACACACAGATAGAGAGAAAGAGAGAGAGTAAGAGAGAGAGAGAAAGAGAGAGAGAGAGAGAGAGAGAGAGAGAGAGAGAGAGAGAGAGAGAGAGAGAGAGAGAGAGGGAGAGGGAGAGGGAGAGAGGGAGAGAGAGAGGGAGAGGGAGAAAGGGAGAGAGAGAGGAAAGCCGCGGGATGGATTTTTACATTTTGTTCCTTTCCAAGGTGACCATCCTGGGTCTTAATGACATGCTGACAAAGATCACTTCACCTTGCAATGGTGAAGGATAGTTGGCTATAAGGGAAGCCATAGGCCCATGCAGCAATGTAGGCCCTGATTTCGAGTCCTGGTCCTGACACATACCAATATGTGGAATTCCCAATACACTCGTTCTTATGCATCGAAATACCGATGGAATGTGAGCAAACTCATGATTGAATGAGAAGTTTCTCAGTGCATCAATCAGTCTAGTCTAAAATTAGATGCCATGATCCTAGGATGCTGATTGATCTTCATGAATAGTCTATTAAGCATGAAAAGATTCTTCAATGGTGGCATAATAACTACCTAAGAGTTGGTAGGAACCTAGTTGATATACTTGAATCCTAGGCAGATGTCTCTGGCACTCTATACAAACATATATTTATTGGTAAACTACCACCTGCCTATCCATGTATGGCTATTTTGTCCACCACTGTGCCTCAATCTCAGTGTCTGGGAACTGCCTGGCAGCTTCCTGGGCTAGAGTTTGCCATGTTGACACACCCATTCATGAATTGGGTCTGCTAGGCCCTGAGCTCAGGTCCCAGCACTGCCAACATTTGGATCGTGGAGTAAAAAGTGGAGTGTAACACCTGTTTTCCTTTTCTCTGAGTGTCCTGGGTGTAAGACATAAAAGAGAACATGTCTACAAATCTAGATATATGTGATAGGATGTCATCAATATAATAAATGGAATGTGTGTTATCACAGTCAATAAAATAAGTGGTAAATAAATGAATAAAACAGAAATACAATAGATAACCACAACAAACAGTATATGGACTGAACATCAATAGGTAGGTACAAATCCTATCTTTACAATGTATATAAATAGTGTGTTTCCCAGGGCTGGGGCATGAATTCAGGCCTAGGGAGCAGGCCTGACTTTCTTGTCCTCAAGCATGGTGAGCTTCCCTTTCATCCACAGTGCTACAGAGTTACCCAGACCCTAAGTTCAAATCCAAAGCCTGGCAGATAAAATGGCAACAATTGCAAGCCAGGGAAATTTTTTTTTGCCAAGCAATTTCTTGAACTCAGGTCATGGCAACTCTGCCTCAGCTTCCATCACCCTAGGCTGTAGTGCAGCCACTGGAACCACAGATGATCCTGGGATCCTAGACCTCCAGGCCATACAAGGGGGGGGATGCAGAGAAAATAAGTGGTGGGATGACCTTTTTAGATTTTGCACCATGACCATCTGGGTCTGAATGACAAAGCTCCAAAGGGTACTTCACCTTGCATTGCTTAAGGCTGGTGGGCTATTGGGCTATTGGGCCATAGTCCTGCAGGGCAATATAGGACTAGAGTCGAATCCCAGTCATGTCACTTCTGCATGATGGGAGATCCTAAGAGACTCATTTCAATCTATAAGAATAATGGTGGAATGTTATAAATGTCACTGTTGAATGAGTTGCTCATGAATGATACTCGTATAAAATTAGACATCATGGTTTTAGTCGGCTGGTTCATTTTATATAATATGAAACATTAAAAGAATACTCTTTCTTACAGGGATGCAATGATTTCAGGGCGCCAATTTTACTTAAGAGTTTATTTATTTATTTTTTTATTGTGAAAGTAATGTACAGAGGGGTTACAATTACATGGGCAAGATAATGAGTACATTTCTTATCAAGCATTGTAGCTTCCTCTTTTGTTTCCCTTTCCCATCCATTAACATCCTTCCCCCGCCTCCAAATCCAATCCTCCCCAACCCCCCTTCCTCACCCCACCCCCACACCAAAGTTGTAAAATTAGTTTTCAACATAACGACTTGTACATTTCAGTGAGGATAAAAACAAGAACATTAATTACATGGAGGCATAATAATACCCAAGAATGGTAGTAATGTAGTCTATATAACTGAATAATGGATAGACATCTCTGGCACTCTATAAAGATATATATTTATTAGCGTACTACCATCTGAGTGTCAATCTGTTCTTATTTTGTCAACTGCTGGGGCTCAATCTCAGGCCCTGGGAACTTCCTGTCAGTTCAATTTGCCCCAGGATGCCATGCTGACAGTGACCCATTCATGAATTTGTCCCTGTAGGCCATGAGATCAGATGTCAGAACTCCCAAACAACGAATCATGGAATAAAAAGCTGATGGTGACACATGTTTTCCTTTTCTGTGAAAATCCTGGGTGTCAGATATGAAGCAGAATACATATGTACACCTATAACATATGTAATCAATGTAATCAATGTTCTATGTGCCATAATAGACAATAAAATAAAGTCAATACGTGAACAAAACAAAAAATAAAATGAATAAATATACTGAACTCAATATGTACATACATATATCTGTAAATATAAATCATATATTTAAAATGTACATGAATAGGATTTTATTTAGTGCAGATGATCGATTTCAGGCCTAAGGAACAGACTTGTATTTCTTGACTTCAAGGAGGCAAGCTTCCCCTTCCCACACGGTGCAACACAGTTACCAAGACCATGAGTTCAAATCCCAGTCCTGGCAAGAAAAATGACATCTCTATGCTATATGACACCCAATTCTTAGGTATTTCATTCCGCCTCCATTTAATGAATGTGATTGTTGAAATGCTTAATAAAGTATTAACTAAAATCGATCAGTGTCCTATAATATCATTGTATATAATTTTATACTGGAATCATTCAAAGAACTGCCCATTCAATCATGACTCACATCACATTCCATTGGTATTCATATGGATAAAATGAGTTTCTTAGTATCTCCTGCCATTTGAAAGTGGCAGGACCAGGATTCAAACTGTGGGTTCCAGCTACCACCACTTAAACCTGAGGATAGGGAACTCACCGGTCTGTCCAAGAACATCAGCAAGACCAATGATTAGGCAGGCAACAGTGGCTCTCAGCACTCCTCCTTGATACTTACAAGGCTGTGAAAGGAGTGTCATGTTCAAAGTCACCCTAGGCAGGAAAGTCCTTGAGACCACTGTCCAACTTAAGTGGCAACAAAGCCACAAGAAGAGACATGTGGCTCACGCTAGCCTTGATCCAATGCAGCTCTTAGACTGTGCCCAGATCCTGAGTTCAAGGTCTGAGACTGGCAACAAACAGCCATACACAACAATTTGTGCAGCCATCCAAGTAAAGCAGGTCACCCTTTTGTACCCAACTGAATTGGACAGAGTTCCCTGTGAAAGGGTCTGGCGAAGCCGCTGTCATTTTTACTCCACCCATGCTGCCTGCATCACAGGATTCCGGCCACAAACCCATTCTTTCCTGGTTCTTTCTGACCAATGGGATTCAAGAATGCTGGCCATGCCCACATTCCATGCTGCCCTGCAGCACCAGAATTACCTCTGTTGGTTGACACCACTACCAGCCATTGAGGAAAGTAGAGGTGGCTGAGTGGTGAGCAAGAGATCGAGGAAACTTTGGAGTAGGTTAGGATATTGACCTCTTAGTCACTGAGTGGGAGAATAGAGGATTTCCCAGAGCCTGGGAATGTGGCCAGCCCATCTTTCCCATCACAGCTCTCAGATGTCTGAAACAACAAGATTCCATGAGAGAGCTTATTGACCTCTTAGTCACTGAGTGGGAGAATAGAGGATTTCCCAGAGCCTGGGAATGTGGCCAGCCCATCTTTCCCATCACAGCTCTCAGATGTCTGAAACAACAAGATTCCATGAGAGAGCTGAGGACAAGAACTACTACGAGAACACCAGCAGAAGAATACTCCCATCAGATCTGCAACATTCAACAAAACAAAGAACACGAAAAAGAGAGGGAGGCTCAAGACAAACATCATCTTATAAATATGATAAAAACAATTGTGTAAAATGAAAAAAACAAAAAAAAAACATTTGAATACTTATCTTGGGGTTCATTCCATTAACATCAACTTATCTGAACTTAGTTATTACAAATAAGGGAAACCATGGGACCTATGTTTCTTTGGGCCTGGCTTACTTCACTTAATGTAATTTTTTCCAAGCCTTTCCATTTCCTAACAAATGGGGCAATGTCATTCTTTCTGATGGAGGCATAGAATTGCATTGTGTATATATACCACATTGTCTTGATCCATTCATCTACTGAGGGGCATCTGGGTTGTTTCCATAACTTAGCTATGGTAAATAATGCTGCAATAAAAATTGTCGTGCTGGTAGCTTTAGTTTGGTCTTGTTTGTGATCATTTGGGTAAATGCCCAAAAGTGGGATTGCCAGCTCATAAAGGAACTCTATGTGGAGTCTTTTGAGGAATCTCCATGCTGCTTTCCAAAGTGGTTGAACAAGTTTACACTCCCACCAACAATGCAGTAAAGTTCCCTTCTGTCAGTATGCCCTCCAGCAGCTGTTGTTACTAGAATTTTTTATTATAACCATTCTAACTGGGATGTGGTGGTATATCATTGTTGTTTTGATTTGCATTTCTTTAATGGCTAGAACTTGAGCATTTTTTCATGTGTCTATTGGCCATCATTCTTTCCTCTTCAGAGAAGTTTCTCGTTAAGTCTTTAGCACAGTCATTTATTGGGCAATTGTTTGTTTGAAGATTTGTTATGGAGGGATTTAATTTTTTAAGTTCCAGGTATATTTTAGATATGAGACCCTTGTCTGTTGTATGGCTAGTGAAAATCTTCTCCCAATGCGTGGGCTTTCTATTGATCTTCCAAGCTATGTCCTTTGCCATGCAGAAGCTCTGCAATTTCATGCAATACCATTTGTCCAACCTTTCTTTCATTTGTTGTGTTTCTGGGGCTCTATTAAGAAAATTTAGGCCTATTCCAAGGAGACCTAGGGTTTCTCCTACTCCATTCTGTAATGTTTTCAGAGTGTCTGCTTTGACTCTGAGGTCATTGATCCATGTGGAGTTGATTCTGGTGCAAGGTGATATATAAGGTTCTAGCTTTAGTTTTCCATAAGTAGTTAACCAATTTTACCAGCACCATATACTGAAGAGGCTGTCTTTCTTCCATTCTGTTTTTTTTAGCTCCATTATCGAAGATTAGATGGCTACAGGTCTTTAGGTTCATTTGTGGGTTTTCAAGTCTATTCAATTGGTCCTGGGGTCTTTTCTTGTGCCAGTACCAAGCTATTTTGATTACTATGGCTTTGTAGTAGAGTTTGAAATTTGGCATTGATATTTCTGCAGCACTGTTCTTTCTGTTAAAGATTGTTTTTGTTATTCAGGGTCTTTTGTTTTTCTATATAAATTTTTGGATTGCGTCTTCTATTTCCTTGAAGAATAAGATTGGAATATTGATAGGTATCACATTGAATTTGTAGATAGCCTTGGGAAGTATGGCCATTTTCACAATGTTGATTTTTCCAATCCAGGAGCATGGGAGTTTTTGCCAAATTCTAAGTTCTGGTTTGATTTCGTTTTTCAGGTTTTCAAAGTTTTCACCATAGATGTCCTTCACTTGTTTGGTTAATTCCTAGGTATTTTATTATTTGTGGGGCTATTACAAATGGAGTTGCTTTCCTGATTTCAGTCACACTTTTCTCATTGTTGGCATATACAAAAGCCATTGATTTATGAAGGCTAATTTTATACCCTGCTACTTTGCCAAAGTTTTGAATCATATTGAAGAATTTGGGAGCAGAGTCCATGGGATTCTTTAAATGCAAGATCATGTCATCTGCAAAAAGGGAGAGTTATATTTCTTCTTTTCCTATTTGGAACCCCTTGATGTTTACATCTTGTATTATTGCTGTAGTTAGGCAATTTAATACTAGATTGAAGAACAAGGGAGTGAGTGGGCATCCTTGTCTCGTTCCTGAGTTTCGAGGACATGGAGTTAATTTTTCAACATTGAGCATAATACGGGCTTGAGGTTTTAATATACAGCTTTTATTGTACTGAGGAAGGTTGCATGGATTCCTAGTCTTTGCAGAAACTTCATCATAAAGTGGTGTTGGATCTTGTCAAGTGTTTTCTCTGCATCTATTGAGATAACCATGTGGTTCTTATTCTTGCTCTTGTTGATGTGAATTACGTTATCTTGTTTGCGTATATTGAACCAGCTTTGCATCCCTGAAATGAATCCTGTTTGATTGTGACCTATGATTTTTTGGATAAATTGTTGAAGTCGATTCGCCAAAATTTTGTTGAAAAGTTTTGCATCAATGTTCATCAAAGATATGGGTCTATAGTTCTCTTTCTTTGATGAGTCCCTGCCTGGTTTTGGGATGAGAGTTATTATAGATTCATAGGATGAATTTGGTAGTAAACTTTCTCTTTCAATTCCATTAAAAATTTGAAGGAGCATTGGTGTGAATTCTGCTTTGAAGGCCTTGTAGAACTCTGCTGTAAAACCATCTGGTCCTGGGCTTTTCTTAGCTGGGAGGTCTCTTATTGCTATTTCTATTTCAATGCTTGGTATGGGCTTGTTAAGATGGTTTAACTCATCTTGATTTAGTTTTGGCATGTTGATATTTGCTAGGAAAAGGTCCATTTCTGCCATGTTCTCAAACATATTAGCATAAAGGTTTGAGAATCATTCCCTTATAATTTTCTGAATCTTGTTTGTTTCTGTGGTGATATTTCCATTCTCATCTCTGAGTTTGTTTATTTGGGTGTGTTCTCTTCTTTTTCTGATAAGATTTGCTGGGGGTCTGTCTATTTTGTTGATTTTTTTCAAAGAACCAACTCTTTGTTTGTTGATTCTTTCTATTTTTTATTCTAATTCATTTAATTCTGATTTAATTTTAATTATTTCTTTCCATCTACTGGTTTGGGGTTTATCTTGCTCTTTTTCAAGGAGGCTCAGCTGTCTCATTAAATTGTTAGTTTCAGATCTATCGAATTAGTTGATGTAAGAACTCAAAGATATAAACTTGCCTCTGAGTACCACCTTTGCTGTGTCCCAGAGGAGCTAGTAGTTTGTGTGCTCATTTTTGTTGAATACCATGAACACATGAATTTCGTTTCTAATCGCTTCCATGACCTACTGGGGGTTCAACAGTGTGTTGCTCAGCATCCATATGTTACAGGACTTTCTTTTGTTGCTTTTGGTGTTGAGTTCTAATTTTTTTCCTTTGTCATCTGAGAGAATGCACGATTTTACTTCAGTGTTCCTGAATTTGGAAATGTTTGCTTTGTGACCTAAAATGTAGTCTATTTTGGAAAATGTTCCATGTGCTGCTGAGAAGAACATGTATTCTGATGCTGCTGGGTGAAATATTTGGTAGGTGTCTTTTAAATCTAGTTGATCTATGCGGTTTTTTATATCTGTGGTTTCTCTGATGAGTTTTTGCCAAGTTGATCTATCTAGTGGGGATAGTGGTGTATTAAAGCCCCTAACAATTAATTCATTTGGATCTATATGAGATTTGAGAGAAAGTAGTGTTTCTTGGATAAATTCGGATGCTCCATTGTTTGGGGAATAGAGATTTAGAATTGTAATCTCTCCTGAAGTAGAGATCCCTTAATTAGTATTAAGAGACCTTCTTTATCTCTTCTAACTAATTTTAATTTGAAGTCTATTTTATTTGATATTAGTATTGCAACTTCTGCCTGTTTATTGGACCCATTTGCTGGATAGATTTTGTTCCAGCCTTTCACATTCAAAATGTGTAGTTTTTAATGGACAAGGTGGGATTCCTGAAGGCAATAGGTAGAAGGATCTTCCTTTTTAATCCAACTAGACAGTATATGTCGCTTAATTGAAGCGTTAAGCCCATTAATGTTAAGAGGTAGGACTTAGAGGTATTTGGGAGTTCTTGCCCTTTTATTCACCTTCTTTGTGGCTGCCACAACAGGGTTCTTCCTATGGTTCTTGGATTCTCAGTTTGGGTGTGGTTTCTTGGTGTTTATTGTGGTCTTGTAGGTTTTCTATGTGTAGGACATCTTTAGGTATCTTTGTAGAGCTGGTTTGGTGGAGATATATTGTTTCAATTTTTCATTGCTACGGAAGATTTTTATTTGACTTTCAGTTATGAAGGAGAGTTTAGCTGGATACAGTATTGTTGGTTGATAGTTGCTTGTCTTTAGGTTATGGCATACATCATTCTAGGCTTTTCTTGCTTTAATTGTCTCTGCTGAGAAATCTTAGGTGATTCTAATTAGTTTCCCTTTATAGGTTATTGATCTTTTCTCCTTGACAGCTTTAAGGATTTTTTTCTTAGTCTGAATTGATCCTGTGCGGATAATAATTTGACAGTAGGATGTCCTGTTCTGGTCTGGTCTATTTGGAGTTCTAAAAGCTTCTTGTATTTGAATAGCCCTATCTTTTTGCATGTTTGAAGTTCTCTGCTAGGATCCTGTTAAACAAATTTCCTAGACCATTAACTTCTGACTCTAGGTGTTCCTTTACACCCATTATCCTCAGATTAGGCTTTCTGATGGTGTTTTCCAAATAGAATTGAATAGATAAATCATATTTCTTGGATTTGTCTTGGATGGGCTTATGTTCTTTCTCTATAGTATCTAGGCTGTATTGAATCCCTGAGATTCAATCTTCTACATGGTCTAACCTACTGTCAAACTTTCTACTTCATTTTTTATTTCTTCTCCTTCTAATTGGTCGACTTTGATGACTTCAAATTCTTTGTTGGACCTTTGTTCTAGATCTTGTAAGAAGTTCTTTATTTCCTTAATTTGGTGTTCAGTATTTATTCTCAAATCACTTAGTTGATTTGTTATGGTTTCCTAGGACTCCCATTCCTTCTGTTGTTCTCCAATGAGCATTCCCTTTACTGTCTACCTGATTTCTTTCAGCTCTCTGTTTCTGTATTCCATGAATGCATCCATTCATCTTTGTCCTTTCTCATCCCGATCTCTCAGTTCCTGTATTTCTATTTGATTAAGATCCCCATGTTTACACATTTCCTGTATTTCTCTTTGAGTGTTCTCAGCCTGTTCACGCCATTCCTGACTTTCTCTTTGTCTGTTCTCAGCCAGCTCACATAATTGCTGTCTATCTGTTTGACTGATCTCAACCTACACTCACAATTCCTGTCTATCTCTTTGTCTGATCTCAACCTGCTCACACCATTCCTTTATTTCTCTTTGAGTGTTCTCAATCTGCTCACGAAATTCCTGTATCAATCTTTGAGTAGCTTCCTCAAGCTCATGAGTCTCCTGTATTGATCTTTGGTTTGCCTTCTCTCTCTCGCTATCATGCTCACACTGAGAGTTTTGCAGGTTTTAACTCTTTTCATTTACCCTGTTTACCTGTATTGTTTGTAGAGCTTTTTGGGAACTCTCCTCTGGATTATTATTTATCTATTCTCTCCCCTGATTGTCATGAATGGGAGTTGAGAACCCCAGGCTTGCCATTTTTCTTGTGTTTTTCAGGCTTGTTCTGCCCATTTGGGATGAGAATAACATGTTTTGTGCTAGAACACTATTTTAAGGTAAGCATCAACCAAAGTCCCTAGTTGCACAGTCAAAAGTCTGCAGATACAATCTGGTTTAAGAGATGCAATCTATTGAACATCAAACAACTATGTCTTAATGGACTAAGAACAGCAAAGGAGAATTTGGCAACCAGAAATTATTAGGTTTAGGTAAAATTTGGGGAACAATAGGATTGGAGGGATGTGGGAAGGTGAGGAAGAGTGGATTTAACCATGTCCTCATCTCAAAGAGGGAAATTGATTGGACAGAATGATAGCAGCGAGAGAAAAAAGAGTAAGAAAAGGGAAGAAAAAGGAAAAAAATCACAAGAAAAAATGGAAAAACAAAAATTTAATATTAAAAATTGAAACCCTTAAAAACTGCAAGTTTGAAGAAGCAGTATTCAGAGAAGAATGGTGATGGGATGAGAGGAGGGGAGGCATAGAAAGGAAATATGAAAAACTAGAAAAATAAAAATGTTTTAAAATATTATATGGGTATAAAGAGGTAATACTGCTATTAAAGAATTTAAGTCTATGAGGTTTTGAATTGAGTAATAAATTTCTGGATTAAGTGTGTACACAATGGAGTATAAGATCTAATAATCGACGACAGGTATATTTGAGGTTAAGCAGAACAGCAATTAAGTCATGCAGAAAAGAATGAAAGAGAAGAAGTGAAAAGAATGAGAAAAGATAGAAAGAAAGAAAGAAAGAAAGGAAGAAAGAAAAGGATCAAAAGTTCAGTAGAGATTAAAAAATAAGCACACACATATATTCACCTAAAATAAAAATTATATGAGGAAGAAAACAATAAACAATAAAAACAAAAATTTTAAAAAACAAAAAAATAAAAATAAATAAAAATAAGGTACAAAAACAATAAGAAAGTACTTTGATTTTTTTTTGTGGGCTGAGGGATGGGAAGATTCTGTATTTCCCTTGTGTCAGTAACGAGCCTCTTGGTGGAGTCCCTGGTCTGCTTGTGGTGTTTGGTTTTCCTGTGGCTTGATTGGTTAGTTAAGGCAGTTTGTTTGGGCAAGCAGATAATGCTCTGCTTTAGCGAGGATTTTGTGATCCTCCTCTCAGGCTAGTTCAGTGGGAGAGGGATCTCTTTTGAGTATTGCAAAAGAGGGAGATATCTGTTTTCTCTTGTTTGGTGATGCTTTGATGAGGCTAGGTTCTGGGTTGAGTTGAGGCCTTTCAGCAAACAGTAGCTTTTCCCTGAGGGGCTAGCTTCTGAGACACTCACAGAGCACAGCCTGGAGCCTTTCTCAGAGTTTATGTTTACTGAATTTCAACTGACTAGGCTGCTATAGGGAGGGGCAGCCTCTGGCTCTGTTTACCCAGTGAAGAAAGCCACTCCCAGGTGGCAGATTTCCTCTGCCTGGGGTGGGTAACTTTTTCCTGGGTGGAGTTGAGCCTGGCAGGTCTGGGCAGGTTCCTGTGACCTGCCAAATAGCTGTCTTGTTATCTCCCAAGGCTGAATTGGAACTGGCAGCTCAGCAGAGCCTTTGTCAGTATCAAAGATGGAGCTCTCCAGTAGTGGGGTGGGGGATGAATGCCTTCCCTCCTCTGATCCATGAGAAGGAGTGAGTATGTCAGGCTTCTACTCATGATGCCAGAGTCTTGGTTCCTGGGTTATCTCTGATCTGCTATCTGCAGTGTGAAGATATCTGCTCCTTGTCAGTTCTTGCTGGTGTTGTGTAGAATCAGCTTGCCCGCTGCATCTGGTGCATTTGTCCCAGACCATGTGGCAGGTGTGACAGCTGCTGCCGCTGCCACAGCTCCTGGCAAGTGCTCAGATCTGTCTCTTTGCCTTGATTTTCCCTCTCTAGCCAAACTCTCTGTATTGTGATGGCACACTTGGTGTAATTCTCTGGCCTAGTACTGTTCACTGGAACACTAAAACTGCTTTTTATGCTAAAGTTTGTTTAGCCTCCAGCTTCTCCCCCGCCATCTTCCACACCCTATCTTGAGGCTTATTTTATATTCCTGACATTTTTCTACAGTTATAGTTAATTTTCCATAATGGGCTAATGTATTATATTGGATATACAAAAGTAAACTGAATGCTTATTCCATTAATCCTTTGCCACTTGTCTAATACCAATATAAATTATCCATGTGTTTGAGGTAATGAAAATATCAACAGATATAAACAAGATAAATCAGTCTGTAGTAGACAAGTATTTTCACCTTTATTTTGAAAGTTGGTCCTTTTTTACACTACAGAATATTCTTGAGAAAATGTGCTCCAGGCTCCACAACTGAATAATATTACGGTTTAATTTATCATAAGAGAAGGAAAGAAGAGGAACCTTCCTTCCAAAAGTTTGATCCCAGGAATGTGATGTACTTTATGGTGCCTAGTTGGAAATGAACAATTTTCACAGTCAACCTTGGAAAGCCATCTTGATAGACAACTTCTGTAAGTGGTTACAAAGCACTATTGATGGCTTTGCAATGATGCCTGATTGCCTCATTGTGGGACAATTAAAACAGGAATTTAGTAAGCTGTTCTTTGTAGTTTTAGAAAAAAACCCATTGACTCTAGGCCAGGGGATCACAGGGGCCAAGAGAAACTACTAACTTGAATAGTAATCCTAGACCTCTAAAACAAAACACACACACACACACACACACACACACACACACACACACACACAAAAAGCACTCCAGTAAGCACAGCCAAGCAGGGTTGCTATTACAGCCTACATGAAGTCAGGCAAAAAACTGAAGCTGAGAGTCATTTAGCCGATAGCTAAAATATTTTTATGAGGCAAACTCAAATGAGACTCCAGAGAGAGGGTCAGAAAGTCTGATCAGAGAGACTAATATTGGTCACACAAAGATTAGAAAGTAGAATTCCTTGTAGAACAAATAAATCATAGAAATCCTGTGCATGTAAAAAAAAGACAGCAGACCAAATTCCAGAAATTCACATTTTCTTAGAAGTCAGCTTAATCAATTATCAATTCAAATCTTTGAATTCTTAAATATTTGACCATATGTGGGAGAAGACTGAAGAGAAAGAAAATGGCATCATTCTCATAGAAGGTCCAATATCACATTAGGAAGTAATCCAGCACAGATTTGTAATAAAAAGAAAACACATTTATTCCAAATGAGGGTTTTATTTCTTTTGATGTAAAAGTTCTTAAATTAGGTGCTAGTAATTACCATACAATTGATCCAGTCTCCCAGCTGAATTGATACTGACTGCAGTATTCCCACATGAAGGAAAAGAGAAAATTTACAAATATCTGATGAAATGAGTAAAAGGTGAAGTGTTCTAATAGTAATATCTGAGATTTAGATACAGGTGAAGAGGGCGATTTTCTTTTCTAAAAATCCCCCATTTTTACCTGGTGCCAGTGGTTCACAGCTGTAATCCTAGCTACTCAAGAAGCTGAGATCTGAGGACTTCAATTCAAAGACAGCCTGGGCAAGAAAGTCCCTGAGACTCTTATTTCCATTTAACCCCCAGAAAACCAGAAGAGGCACTGTTGCTCAAGAGGTAGAGCACTCACCTTGAGTTGAAGAACAGTGCCCAAGCCCAGACTTCAAGCACCTCGAACAACAACAACATATCCCCATTTCATGGATTGCCTACATCTTCTCTTAACACTCAACAAAGGAGCCATTTTATCACCCACTACCTTTAAGTCCTAAACTAGCTATTGGAAATAGATTCATTTGTTATCTTATATCAAACGGTTCATATTTGCGGAAACAAATACCAGCAGTGGTAAATTTTTTCCAGTCCTTCAACTCTGGGCCTGGGCCCTGAACATGGATATACTGGGAGCTTTCATGTGAGGCTGTTTGTTATTGATTGGATTACTGCCCAGGAGGAAAATTACTGGGGCTTAAGGGAGATATAGGTTTAGTCTTTTCAGGAAACTCCGTCCTGCATTCCACAATAGTTGAACCAGTTTAATTTCCCACCAACAGTGTAATAGAGTTCCCAATTGGCCAGCATTTGCTACTGTTAGTTTTCTTAGTAATGGCCATATTAACTGGGACGAAGTAGAATCTGTCTTGTTTACTTATAGATTTGTATGCACCTTCTAGTTTCAATAAGTGAATGAATCCATGAAACCTATATTGCTCTGTGTCTGCATTCCTTTCTCATTTAATGTAATTTTCCCAAACCTTTCATTTTCCTTACCACTGGTGAAAAGTCATCTTTCTGATGGTTGAATGTAATCCCATTGTTTGTGTGTGTGTGTGTGTGTGTGTGTGTGTGTATTTGTGTGTCTCTCTGTGTGTGTGTATGTGTGTAAGATGACTATAGGCCCATAAATTCATTTCTAAGCATTTTGTATCATCTGTAATTTTGTAATTCCATATTAAAGTTGGATTGCTTTCTCTACTGCACTGAAGAATATTGTTGGGATTTTGATGAGTATTGCATTGCCAATTGTTTGGGGGAAGTATTGCAATTTTTATGTGTGTCTTTTCTTTTTTGGCACTGGGGATCCAACCCAGGAGATTGCACTTGCTAGGCAAGCGCTTTGCCACTGAGCTACATCCCAGCCCAGTATTGCAATTTTTAAAATGTTAATTCTTCCAACCAGGAACATTGAAAGACTTTCTATTTCCTTGAATCTCCTTCAATTTCCCTTTTTATAGTTTTAAAGTTTTCACATATAGGTCCTTCACAATTTTAGTTAAATTAATTAATTCCTAGTTTTGTAGTTGTTGTTTTGTTTTGTTTAGATTTGATTTGTTTTTGAGGCTAATACATATGAGGTTGTATTTTGGATTTCCCCATGGATCTTCCCATTGTTGGTAACAGAAAAACTAATGCTTCTTGTGGTTTTTCCCCCTGGTACATTGCTGAAGGGTAGCATCACCTGAACTAACTTGAGGGAGGAAGCCGCAGGGTCCTTTAAATACAGGGTCATTTCATCTGTAAAAGGGGATAGATTTACTTCTTCCATATTTGGATCTGCTTTATGTTTTTCTCTTGTCTAATGTTCTTGCAAGAAATTCCACTACCATATTGAAGAGTAGTAGAGAGAGTGCACATCCTTGTCTCATTCCTGATGTTAATGTCTTTAGGCTTCCACCGTGAGGTAAATGCTAATTATCTGTGTCATATACATACTCAGTATTATATTGATTCTCAGACCTTTTAAACATAAAGCGGTACTGGAGCTTGTTCAAAGCTATTTCTACATCCCTATAGAAGATCATGTGTTTCTTGTCCCTGCTTCTGCTGATAGTTTGTTTTACGTTTATTCACAAGAATATTAAATCCACTTGTATCTAAGATGAATCCTGTTTGATCATACCATATGATTTTTCTTTGGTAGTTGCTGAAATTGGTTAGTGAGAATTTTATTAAGAAGTTCTTCTTTAATGCTTATCAAAGAGTTGAATTCATAGTTCTCTTTCTTTGGTGAGTCCCTATGTGATTTGGGGAAGAGTCTAATTCTAGCTTCATAGAATGTGTTTGATAATGTGTCTCTCATAGATACTAGAAGGATGCATCTTGTTTTTAAATGCAACCTAATCTATGTCCTCTATTTGGAAATTTAAGTCCATTGATATTGAGAGTTGACAGAAATATCTGATAAGTCCTGATATGTTATACACCAGTTGTTAGGAGCTGTGCCTGATCTACTCTTAATAAATTTACCTTGAACTCTGGTAAGGAACATTTATATAACCAGTTCCTGTTCTTCTTGATCTTCTCTATGTACGATATATTTGATTAAATTCTATCATGCTGATTTGGTGGAGATACGTTGTTTCAAGTTGTCTTTGTCATGAAATATGTTTATTTATTCTTTAAATGTAAAGGAAAGTTTGGCGTGGGACCTTATTCACGGTTGGTAGTTGTTTACATTTAGTGTTTGTCATATATCATTCCAGGCTCTCCTTTTCACCATATCAGCTAAGAAATCTGTTTTTCTTCTGACTGTATATCCTTTATAAATAATCAATCTTTTCTGTATGGCAGCTTTAAGAATCCTTTCCTTGATCGTTAATGATCCTCTAATGGATTAGGATGTCATGGTGGATTGTTCAGTTCTAGAATTCTGTGTTTGTTCTAAAGGCTTCTCTTCTCTGAATGAGCCTATCTGTTTGGATGTTTGGCATGTTCTCTGATAGAATTCTGTAATATGTTTCCCATCCATTTAGTTTCCTGCTCTTCTCCTTGATACCAATCTCTCCGAAATTTGATCTTCTAACTGAGTCTTGACGTTCTGGCAAGATCATTTCTTATTTCTTGGATTTGTTCTAAGTGATTTTTTCCTCTTTCCTATTAGATCTATTCTGTATTTGGCCCTGAGATTATCTTCTATGTCATCTATTTGCTGTGGAGGCATTCTACTTTGTTTTTTATTTCCCTGTCATCTAGTTGGTAATTTTTTAGGAGTTCTATCTTTCTATTAAAGCTTTGTTTTAGGTCTTTTATGGACTTTCTGTACATTTTTTGGGGTCCGGTCATGGGGCCTGAACTCTGGGCCTGGGCACTGTCCCTGAGCTCTTCAGCTCAAGGCTAGCGCTCTACCACTTGAGCCACAGTGCCACTTCCAGGATTTTTCTTTCTTTCTTTCTTTCTTTCTTTTTTTTTTTTTTTTTTGCTTATGTGGTGCTGATGAATCGAACCCAGGTCCTCAGGCAGGCAAGACAAGTGCTCTACCACTGAGCCACCTTCCCATCCCTCTGTACATTTTTTCTTTGGGTGGGGGATTTGCAAGGTTTGTTTTCTTAGCTGTGTCTTCTCTCATATCTTTTAACTAGGCATCCAGTTTTTCTTGAACTCCCTTGACTTCTCAGACTTTATTGATTTTTTTGTTTGTAGTCTCCATGAATTATTTTGCTAATCTTTGGTTGGTCTCATTTGTTCACAAATTTCCTTGTAGAGGTTTTCTATCTTTCCATTAATTACATTTTTCAGCAGTATATGTAATAAGTTTCGATAACTCTCTTCTAGGTCCTTGATTGTCTGTTCAAATGCCTGGTTATTTACTGTGTGAATTATACTACCTTGACATCTATTTTCTTGTATTTTTCTGATTTCTTTTGTCCATTTGGAGGTGTTCTTTTGGGGGAATCTATGATCTTAATAGGTGACTCTCTATGTTCTTGGTTGATTTGCCAGGTCTTTGTTTGGTCTCCTGTTATGATTTGCTTTTCTGGATTTGCATTTTCGTCAGGTCCATTAAGTGTAGGAATAGAAAACAGTTGTGGTGAGATGTTGTGATGTTAATATTTGTGGTTACAGTGACAGTTCGGACTGTCCAGTAGTATGGTGAATTGTCTATGTGTATTGATGTGGCTTTCTCTGATGTACGCTTCTGTTCCTGCTTTTTTCCATGTTGCCCATTTATTTTCACACTGCAGATGTGCATTTGAATGTGTTGGTCAACACAGTCATAGCAGTCAACTACCTGGCTGGAACCTTTTCATAGAATTCTATTTTCTTGTGAAGACAGTATAAAATCTTCTTATGAATGATATGTTTATAATTATCTCTATATTTATGGACATATCTATAGACATATTTATAGCATATCTATAATTATAGCTGATTTAATGTGACCCTCTAGAAATGGAGTATCTGCTAGGACTATAAACCTCTGTTTCATTAGAGATTACTAGGGTAATTTTCTGTTGTTATTCTGTTATTGTTTTTCCTCTTCCTCAGATTTATTTTTATATTATGGATGTTTTCACATAATTTAGGATTTGCGATTGTTGTATCAGGTTATTTTTGTTTTTCTGCTTATATTACGTTGAAGTAGTGATTTCAGGCTTGTATGAAGAAACAGAAAGAGACAGAATGTTTGTTATTAAATTTGGGAGAAAGAAGATATTTTAACCTATTTACTACAAATAAATTCATATTAAGCAAAGCTAATGAAAATAATTACTAATTTACTCTTCAAAGGATGAGTATAGTACTCTTGGATATCTTGGAAGAAAAGACTTTAGACTCATTACAATTTATAACTTACATTAAAATTAGTGCCTAAACGTTCTTCTTCAGAAAGGGAAAAGCTCCATTGCTTTCATATTAGTATTATAAAATCATAATAGATGCATGTTTAATTGTTTTCCTCTGCTTTTTATCAAGTCCATTTTTCATCCATTAGGTATCTAGGGCTTTGAATGACCAATTTCTTAAAATACCTATATTTCTTATATTTTGATGTAAATCTCAGTAATATAAATATGAATTTATCTTTCAATGTTATCTTGAGCTACATTCATATGAAATTTATGCACTCTCAAACAAGAAACCTGACTATTTTACTCTATTCTATGTTTTAATCAATAAATCCATTCTCTTTAGAAATACGTTCTCATCTTTTATATTGCTCCAGTAAACATCATGTGTTTCTAGTACTTTCACTGACGTAAATATAAAGTTTGGAACAAGAAGACAACCTCCCTCCATTATCACTTTAAAGTAAACCCTTGGGGATTATTTTATATATAAAAATAAAAAAGTGCAATGCAATGTTTATACATGAATAACATAATGGGTAAGTCAAAAGACACAAGAACTACCACAGCAATTCTCAATTGACTTAAAGGCACCAAAATATTGTGTTCATGAATATCACTCATTTAAAAAAATAACTCGTCAATACAAAGTTTATATTATATTTGAAATTTACAAAATGAAAATTACACTCAGATTTGCTGTCAATATTCTGTTTCCAGTAATACATTTATTCAGCAAACAGGGAAACAAAAAATAAGGGTTTGTCACATATAATGAAAAACGTAGAAGCAGACTGTGTTTCCTTAAGATGATAAGTACGTGCAAATTGTGTGATTTATTCAAAGATACTATAAACATTCATAAGAAGATTTGTGATCAGAAGTGATAGGTAAGAAAAGTACCTGGAAAACTGTATACATAAATTGAGCTTTCAATATAGGATGACAAGTTTTCAATAAATGAGCCTATTATTCTCTATTTCTAACACACATACAGTATTCTACATTTTCCCACATACTTCCATTCTCTTACCTCAGTACCTGATTAATATTCTTATTTTTCATGATGTCAATTCTTTCTAAAATAACAAGGTGGGCATTCTGTCCCTAGATCCAATACATTTTAATATTTTGGAATAGTAGCATGAATTCATGGAGTTTGACTTGAATGTCAAGTTTGAAGATATTGTATTCAAGTTACTGTTAATTGGCATGAAACATACAAAGATACACGGTATACTAAGAAAGGACTTGATCTCGGGGAAACATACAGGTCCAAGCAAGATCCTGAATCAAAGAAAAGCAAGGGAACAAACATCAATCAACTATAATTACAAAGGAATGAAACTGATCTCCGATGTGTCTGGGTGGCAGCACTATGTGTGTGTGTGTGTGTGTGTGTGTGTGTGTGTGTGTGTGTGTGTGTGTGTGTGTGTGTGTGTGTGTGTGTGTGTGTGTGTGTGTGTGTGTGAGTAGAGAGAGAAAAAGAGAGACAGAGAGAGAGAATTTAGTGTGGCGTCCATATTTACAGTCCATAGAGCATTACCTGTTAGGGAGGATGTGCTCCTATCAGAGCTGTGATACTACTGTCATCACTTTACTGCAAAAAACACTTGCTTAAACTCTAATTAGCTGGGCGCTGGTGGCTCACGCCTGTAATCCTAGCTACTCAGGAGGCTGAGATATGAGGATCGTGGTTCAAAGCCAGCCCGGGCAGGAGAGACCGTGAGACTCCTATCTCCAATAAACCACCAGAAAACCGGAAGTGGCGCTGTAGCTCAAGTGGTAGAGCGCTCGCCTTGAGCTGAAGAGCTGAGGGACAGCGCCCAGGCCCAGAGTTCAAGCCCCACGACTGACAAAAAAAAAAAAAAAAAAAAAAACTCTAATTAAATTTGGAAAATAGACTAACATCTTATACGATTGTTTTGACAATTAATTACTATATTGAAGGCAGAAGGGAGGAATTAAAGATCAATATAATCTTTTCCTTATCTTCTAAATATTACACAGCCATAGATGTGATTTCAGGAGTCTTCTGCCATGTACTGCCAGTTGAATGACTAATATGCTTAATAATATGTAAATATGATAGGGAAATTGATCAGCCAGCAAGCACAAAGAACTAGTGATAAAATTGAGCTTTTGAGCAGGGTTGCCACAACTTTTATGAGTGTAATTCTTTCATATGAACTTCAAATTTTGTGGCTTTCCCTGTGTGCTTAAATGGCAAGAAAGTACTGTAGAGACAAGAACTCCTGTTCAGCCAAGTAGAAAGTGCTCATGAGTCCCATCCTCATGTTGCAAATTTCCAGTCCACATAGACTCTCTTTTATTTTTTTTAATTTTTATTTATTTTTTATTGTGAAAATACTGTACAGAGGGCTTACAATTACATGAGCAAGATAATGAGTACATTTCTCATCAAGCATTGCAGCCTCCTCCTTTGTTTCCCCTTCCCATCCCTTCCCATCCTCCCTCCGCCCCCCCACCCAATCCTCCCCGCCCCCCCCCAAGTTGTAAAGTTCGTTTTCGACATAACGACTTGTAGTTCTCATTGTTGCCTCCATCAGAAAGAATGCCATTGCCCCATTTGTTAGGAAATGGAAAGGCTTGGAAAAAATTACATTAAGTGAAGTAAGCTAAGCCCAAAGAAACATAGGTTCCATGGTTTCCCTTATTTGCAATATCTAGTATATGTCTGAATCAAGCAGAAAAGGTCAGATAAGGTGATGTTAGGGAAATGAACCCTAAGATATGTATTCAAATGTTTTTTTTTTCATTCATGCGATTGTTTCTAATGCATTTATAAGATTATTTCTTTGTTGCTTTGTATGTCCCTCTTCCACAGTATAACCCCTGCTTTCACTGTATTTGATATCGGTATAATTTGTGGAGGAGAAGGGGAAAGACACATAGACTCTCTTTTAGAGTGCTTTCATTTAATATACTTCAGCACCTCATCCTTACCTGTGGGAGACAGGAAAAAATATAATTTTGTTTGTGTATTAAATTATGTAAATTAGCATGTACAGGCATGATTTGTTTAAATACAGAAGTTTGTAATAAATATAATTAGGAATCATTTCTCAATAAAAATATAATGAAAATCACATAACAAGACTAGAAGTCATAGAATTTTGTGCATGAAAACATACATTAGATTATTTGCAGAATTTCTATTTTGAGAAAAATTTTATCCCTCAATATTTGAAGGATAAAGCACTTTACCTAAGAATTGAAACATTTTATTGAAAAATACATTTCTTGGAGAAGTTTTTGTTTCATAATTTTAGGGATACCGTTGGACCCATTACAACAATGAGATGTACAAGACGTTATGTCGAAAGACGAACTTTACCACTTTGGCTGGTGAAGGGGTAGAGATGGGAAAGGATGGTAAGGGGAAACAAAGGAGGAGGCAACAATGCTTGATAACAAATGAACTGATTACGTTGCCCATATATTTGTAACCCCTCTGTACGATATTTTCACAATAAAAAATTTTTTAAGAAGAAAGTGATCCCAAAGTAATCATTTTTCTTCTTGTTTTCCTATTTCCATGTGATTTACTCCAATTTAGAAATCCAGATATATCATTTAATTTAATCTAGCCAAAAATATTGAGTATAGGGTTCTTATACTCTCTACATTCTTCACGCTAAGATCATCAAATATGGTGAGTTTGAAATGATTAGTCTCTGTTTAACCTATGTTAATATTATTTACAATGTGAGTGAAATGTTTAAAAAGTAGTATTTATTTTAGTTTCATTGCTCTGAAGAGACAATAAATGATATAATCAAAGGTTAAAAATGATTAGATTTAAAATTTAGAATTCAGGAAATGTTTTTGACCTCACTGGTTACTGGAGCCTTCACAACAACCTCATGTGATAATGTATATTAATGAAGAAAAAATCTCACAGGTTAGACATTTACAAATAGAAAAATCATGTCATTTTGAATATGTAGAGCTACATAACAGAAAATTTAGCTTTTAAATACCTGAATATCCTAGTACATTTAATTGCAGGGTAATTACTTGTTCTGAAAGGAGATAAAATTGCATTTATTTTGAAAATTAAACCTAAGTATTCATTTGAATAAAAGACAACGTTTAAAATCCAAAACACAAGATGTACAGTTCATTGTTTTACATGCCAATTATGTTCTCTAAACTTACTAGAAATACTAGGTTAGTAAACCTTAATCATTGCTTTGTAGGGAAATAGAAATTTAGCTTCTTAAAACTCATGATTATAACTTTTTCTCAAACATTTATTAAGTAACTGATTTATGTTTTTGTCATGAAATCTTATTTGATAAATTTTTATTCATTAAGTTAAATAAGTGGCCAATAACAATATAAATTATGCATGAACAAAGTTTATCTAACACAATTATTTCTTTCACAAGATATATCATGGTTCTCTTCAAGAACACTGGAAGGCAGTGTGCTATTTATTTATTTATTTTTAGTTATTTTGTTAATGGTTATTAATTTTCAGAAGTGGCAGTTTAATTATGCTCTTTCCATAATCTATTAAAAATATTTGATTTTACTCCCTCTATTTCCTTTTTGTTACTCCTTTCTCCAAAGATCTTCTGTTTTTCACATAAAATTATATTTTCATATATGCACATATAAAGTAATTTGGAAGATTTAAGCTAAACTGCAACTTAATTCAAGATGTACAGTGGATTATCAGGATAAACCAAAAACAAAAACAAAAATAAAACTGTACTGAAAATGAATTTTACAACATGGGGAGAGAAGAGTGATGGAGGTGGGAGAGGGAAGGGATAGTGGGACAACAACAAAGAAGGGGGTAACAATGCTCAACAAGATATGTACTCATTACCTTACACATGTAACTGTAATCCCTATGTAAGCCTCATTACAATAAAATAAAATTTAAAAATGAAAAATAAAACAACAGGAAATAAAAAAACATTTTTAAAAATTTAGGTTCAAAATGCATGTAAAATTTAGAACTACACGCTGAGCAAGAGATAGGATAATTGTGAAATAGAGGCTTGATATTAACATTATGATTCGGTTATATGTAGGTTTAGGATTAGGCAAGGTGTTCCAGTTAGAGCTGGGGTTAGAATGAGAAAAAGATGTAAGATATTGTGTAAAATTGCCACATATTTTAAGAAGAATGAATGACATCAAAGTTAGAATGAATGAAAACAAGTATGCATGTTATCTTAAACATTCATATATAATTTGGTTTAAAGTGTTACTGTTTTAGTTCTTGTTAGGATTAGGGAAGGATAAGCTTTAGGGTAAAATTAAGTTTTCCACTAAGAAGTAGAAGCAAAAAAATATGTGATTGAATAGAATCCAGACAATTTCCCTTACATTAACCATTTGTTGTTAATTCAGGTTGTGATTAGGATTAGGTTTCTGGTTAAAGGGGGTTGAGAATTGAGTAAAGAAATATATTAAACTGGTGGCTCGCGCCTATTATCCTACCTATTCAGGAAGCTAATTTCTGAGGATCGCAGTTCAAAGCCATCCCAGGCAGGAAAGTCTGTGAGAATTTTATCTCCAATTAACCATCAGAAAATCAGAAAGTGGTGCTGTGGCTCAAGTGGTAAAGTGCACACCTTGAGCTAAAGAACTCAGGGATCATGCCTATGCCTAGAACTCAGGGATTATGCCCAGGCCCAGAGATGAAATCCCACAATCAACCAAAAGAAAAAAAAGGAATAGGATAAAGGTTAATTAAATTTGAACTTATTTTAGGTTCTAGGAATTCAGGAAAAGCTGGGATAATGGAAGTAAAATGTGTTTCATAATATCAGGATTTGAGATCAATTGGTTTAATGATTACTTTTATGGAACAGGATAGGTTCAGAGATAAGAATGAGAAAATCTGTAGGGTTGAGGAAAACTTGCAAATTATTTTAAGAATTACAAGTGGAATTTCAGTTAGGATTGCACAAAACCAGCATTTTTCATAAATTTTAGAATTGTGATACCATTACTGTTAAGGTTATGGTTAGGATTCAGCCACGTTTAGGGTTAGAGTGAAGGAGAAAAAAAATGAGGCTCAAATTGATGGTGAATTTTGGAATAAGTCTGGTAAGAATTAGAATGAATGTGAACTAGTGTACTGCTATTAATATTAGAATCTACTTGCAATTAGGCTTATATTTATTCTCAATATTCCAGTTAAGATTAAGTTTAGGGTTAGAAAATGACTAAGATATTGGAAAAAATAGAAACCTATGTTTGGAAGGCATATTTGAATCAAATTAGGATGAATGAAAACTATTGTAACACTAACTAGTAAGTGTTAGTATTGACGTATAATTTGGATTAAAATCAGTGTCAGTATTTTGTTCTGATTATGATTAGTGTTATGAATAGGAAAGTTTTGGTATAAAATTGAGCTTTCACTAACAAGTAGAAGCAAAAATGTGGGAATGAATAGTAACTAGAGCATTACCATGATGTATATATATACATATATTTCTCAGTGATCATTCTGGTAATGATTAATGAGCGTTTTCCAGCCAGGTTTAGGTTGAGAGTTAACATTGATAAGTAGATGATAAATAAATATGAAATTGCTTTAGAATACTGTGGTTCAGGAAAAGGTAGGATCAATGGAAACTACAGTGTTTCCTGATAAGAGAATCTGATGACAAATAATATAATGGTTCATGTTAGGGAACAAGATAACTTCAGAGGTAGAGTCAGGAAATTTGTTGGAATTAGGGCAAATTGAAACTCATCTCCAGAGTGCAAACTGGAATATTCATTCCAATGAATAAAAACTAGAGTATTTTTTAATATTAATTTTGGACTATGATTAGGTTGTAAGTTAGGTTTCAGTTCCAGCTGGGTTTAGTGTTAGCATTAGGGAAATGGAAAATTTAGGGTCAAACTGAAAGTTAAGCTTCGAATAACAAGTCAAGATAGAATTAGGATGAATATGAAATAGGAAACTGCTAATAATATTAGGATTGGGATATGATTAGTGTGAGGATTAGCCTGAATGTTCCAGTTAGGGTTCGTGTTAGAAAAATGACAAGATATTGAGTAAAACTAGAAATAATTTTAAAAAGGTGAGTTGAATCAAAGATAGGATGTATAAATTTAATATATATTGTGTGGCTTTTTGAATGCAGAGGCAACTTGTTCTAGGGTTAGGGTTACTTTTTTAATGTATGAACTAATAAATTAAAGGCACATTTCTTTCTTTCTTATAAACCAAGACAGTCACAATTTGGAGAAAAAACTCAATTTTCTACATGAAAATGTGTCTTAAAATATTTTCCAACCAGGATTAAATAATAGTGAGCAGGGTGTCATTTATTAAAATTAGGTAAGTTTATGACACAGCTTTCAAAAACATCAAACACATAGGATTGGAACTCAGATATGTCATTGGGAAAACAGATATTGTATTGCTCTAGCTGGGAAATTGTGTGTGCGTGCGTGCGTGCGTGCGTGTGTGTGTGTGTGTGTGTGTGTGTGTGTGCACCCACCACAGGTCTTCAACTCAGGCCTCGTCCTGTCGTCAGCTTATTCTGTGGAAGTATGGCACTATACCGCGTAGTCACAAGTTTTCTTCTGGCTTTTCAATAGTTAATTTGAGATGCATATCTCATGGATTTTCCTGTCTGGACTTAATCTTCTGATCCCCAGCAATCCTTGGGTTAGTATTACTGTGGGTGCTACCACAAAGTGACAGTTCATTAAACTGGGATCAATATGGAAGTACTTGTGCAAGATACAAAGTAACCATTTCATTAATGTGGGATTAACAGTATCACGTTAGTTTGCCTTCAAAGACATTGTTTCTGATGAGTTTAACTGAAGCCCAAAGCATAATCCAAGCCTATTAGCCACACTGTATGAAGTAGCACATATTCATGATGTAGAATATGTACAATGAATTAAATCCTGAATCAAAAGACTTTGTTGGGTTTTTAGCAAAGAAATAGAGTGTCATTGAAATGAAGTCCAGACTGGAGGCCTGTAGCGAGCAGCAGAGCATTTGCTTAGTGCGTGTCCAACCCCCAGGACGATAAAGATGTAGAAGAAAGTGAAAGTGTAGGAGAAAGAGGAAAGGACAGGAGGAGGAAGGGGTAAGAGAGGAGAAAGGTCATAGCACGAGAGAGAAGAGGAGAGCACAGGGAGAAAGTAGAGGTAGGAGAGAAGGAAGAGGGAAACAGGACACTAATTCAGAAGTCCCCATGCAAAAATATAGGACAAGAGGAAAGCAAAACTGTTTTTAAAGTGTAATAGGTTATCATTGATGAATAGTTTATCAGGACATTTTTCGTTTTTCTTTCTTTTTTCTTTTCTTTTCTTTTTTTTTTTTTTTTTTGCCAATTGTTCATTGCTCCAAGGCTGTGCCCTGGAGCCCTTTCCAAGTCATTATGTGAAACTCCATTTCTGTAGTCCCTATGGGTGTGGATGCCTTCTTAGGTCACCCATTGAGATGTGGGGCCAACTCCCTTATGGTGGATGTGCAGTGAATGGATGTGTGTGCATGCTCCCCAGAATTGCTAGATGAACCCCGCCCACGCATCCCACCTAACTTCCCAGTCTCAGTTGCTCCATTTCACCCAGCAGCTGGCAGCCATGGGGCTGGAGTTGAGGCCACTGCTGCCCTCTCCTCCTCCAGCTGTGCTGGTACTTGTCTTCTGTGCTCCTGAGTGTGTGGCCCATCCTAGAGAGACTCTGTTCTGGGGTCACTGCCTGTCCCCTGAGTGAGGGGTGGGGGACACCATGTTTGTACACTGCACAGTCCATGGGTAAAGGAAGGTTGAGAATGCAGTCTGCCTCCTTAGGGCTAGGTAGCCTAGCCTTGGTTCACATCATCAGGCTTTAAGGGGGGCGGGGGACTGGAGCCATGTGCTGGCCCCTCTGCCAGCTGGCTTGTGACAGTTGCAGCAGCTCAGCAACCTGGAGCCCCTTCAGCATCTCTGTGGACCTCCATTTACTGGACCCTGTGGAGTCAGGTACAGGGCCAACCCTACATATGCCCAACCGTGCCAGAGGAGCCTGGACTTGCAGCACACCAGCTGCAGCACCGAGGGACTGAAGCCCCGTTTGCTTTGCTGTGTAGTCTCCTCCATCACCCTTCTGGCCCATATGGGCCCAGCTCTGGGTACCATTCCAGGGATACTCCATTTGGAGGCAAAGGGCTCACCCCCTACCATCGTTGTTCTCCAAAGCAGGGGAATGGGCCTAGTTTTGGCAGTGTAGGCTGCACTGATGGAAGGCAGGACTTGGCGTCTGCCCTGCCTTCCCCCTGGCTTTGACATCTGAATCTGGGTTGCTTGGTTTGGTCACTAATGGAGCCTTGTTGGCTACAGCCCACCGCAACAAGTGCTATACTTGCTGCAGCAGCAATGCAGTGTCCTGGGACCCCTTAGAGTCACCACATGGACCACTGATCGGTCTACATGGGCCCGGTGTGGGTTTCATCCCAGGACTCCCAAAAGGAAGTGCCACTCCCCTTCATGGTACTGGAAGCAAGATGTGCCACATATAATATCTACTTCTAACAGTTCCCTTCATTGAGATAAACAGAACTGAGAGATATAAATAAGTTTTATAAAAACAAAATATATAAACTATATCACTTCAACTTGTTAAACCATTGTAATGTTTTTATCCAGTAGGAATTCTGTCTGTAATTACTTATTTTACACTTGAATACAACTAATGTAATATATTTTGTGTGTATTTTACTATTCTAGTATAACTTTATTTGTACTACTTACATAAAATTATTTTTCAAATTCTGATATTTAATCACGTGTTTACGGTTAAGAGATTTGTTGTACTTTTATTTCAGTTTTACATTACGGCTTTATGAATACAAACAATAAAATCCATTCTTGCTAGTATAAAGTTCAATGATTTTTGACTAGAGACTCAAGGATAGAGCATTACAAATCATACAGTAATGTGTATCACTTTGTTTAATACTGCTCTATAAAATAATTAGTAATTCAGGTGGCAGCCACTTCACCTGGCATGCTGATCTGTCTGGTGAAGTAGGATCCTAGTGGCAGCATGACCATATCGGACCCTTGTGGGCACCTCTCCTGGGACTGTGGGAGAAGATCAGGGTGCACCTGCTGTTGGGCTAGGGCAGCAACCCGGCAGCTGCTGCGTGAATGACACAATGTCACTGACTCACATCTAGCACATGCCTGCTCCGTGGGCCTGGGCCCTGAGGATCAGCCCCTGGGACCACACATACACTACAGGGCAGGGGCTGCCCACCTAGGAAAGAGTACAGATTAAACAGAAGCCAGTCTGTGGATCAGCTTGTACAATATTTATCCTTCATGGAGCACAGAACTATTCTGTTCTGCTGTGGGGAGAAGACAAGAAAGGCAGGCCCAGGAGGGGTGATGCCAACTTTTGTACTCAGGCTGGCAAGGAAACTTCTTCCATGCTCTCTCCAGTAGGCTCAGGAAGCCCTTCCATGCTCCTTGTCCATGGAGTAGCAACCAGGGACACTCACATCTTGTACTCCTGGCTGCTTTTTTGAGTTTGTTTGTTAATTTATTCAGAGAGCCCCTCCCTCAGTCAGCAGAGTTTTCTTCTGGGTTTTGTAAAAACGTTCAGCATCTGAGCATTCCCAGGGTTTTTTTTATTGTTTCTTGTAAATACGTTGTGCAATTTGTGTTTTAGGTGTTGAGGTGCGGGAGGAGGAGCCAGATTATGAACATAGTTTCCTACAAGCCTTTCATCTAAAAATGAAAATAGATTCACTCTAAAAATGCCTTTCAGGAAATAAATTTGAGATGGAAAAAAGGTTGTTTTCGCATGAGATGAAACTATGCTATTTTTATATGCATGTTTTATGCGTTCAAATTACACTTAAGTAATTCACTATCTAGGAACAATCGTCCAGACCTAAGAATTAAGTGTTTTGTGAGCTACAGGCAGGGTTATCACAAAGACCTCTTTGCTATTCGGTGTCTTTTATTGTTCCATCTGACTTTTTGGATTGCTTCTTCTATTTCATTGAAGAGTGAGATTGGGATATTGATAAGTATCACATTGAATTTGGATATAGCCTTTGGCAGTATTGCCATTTTCATGATGTTAATCCTCCCAATCCATGAGCGTGGGAGGTTGCCCACTTCCTGAGTTATGCTTTCATTTTCTTTTTCAGGTTTTTAAATTTCCATCATAGAGGTCCTTCACCTCTTAAGTTAATTCCTAGGTATTTTATTTTTTGTGTGGATATTAAAACGGGGTTGCTTTCCCAATTTCAGCCACAGTCATATCATTATTGGAATACAGGAAAGCCATTTATTTCTGAGGGTGAATTTTATACTCGGCTAGTTTGCCAAAGTTTCTGATCAGCTCAAGTAACTTGGGAGTGGAGTACATGGTGTTCTTTGAATACAAGACCAGCTCATCTGCAAAGATGGATAGTTTTACTTCATCTTTCTCTATTTGGATCCCATCTTGTCTTGTTGCCCCATCTAGCATTCTAATACTAAGTTGAAGAGTAGTGGAGAGAGCAGACATCCTTATCTCATTCCTGAATTTATAAGAAATGTCCTTAACTTTTCACCATTAAGTATAATGATGGCTTTAGGTTTGTCAATCCTTAGCAGAAAGAACAGCACTGGAGCAATATCAGTTCCAAATTTCAAACTCTACGAAAAAGCCATAGTAATAAGAACAGCTTGGTTTGGCACAAGAACAGACTTGAGGACCAATGGAATAGGACTGAAGAGTCAGAAATGAGTCCCCTGACCTATAGCCACCGAATGTTTGACAAGGGAGCAAAAAAATAGAATGGAAGAAAGACAGCATTTTGAGTAAATGATGTTGGCACAATTGGTTAAACACCTGTAGAAAACTAAAGCTAGATCCGTATATATCACCCTGCATGAGAATCAACTCCAAATGGATCAAAGACCTCAAAATAAAAGAAGACACCATGAAAACATTGCATGAAGGAATAGGATAAACTCGAGAGCTTTTTAGTACAGGCAGAAAATTTCTTTATCGAGAGCCAGAAACAAAGAGTAAAGAAAGATAAGTTAAGAAATTAATTTTTTAATTAATCTCTTTATGAAACTAGTAATTTGCTATTACAAGATGCGATGGAATTATAAATTCCAAGTGCTAATGGAGTCTGTATACAATAAACATATTATAATAGTTAAAAAACAGAAATCAAAGAAAATTTGGACAAATGGGATTACATGAAACATCAGAGCTTCTGCAAAGCAAAGGTCATAGTTAGCAAGATCAATAGAAAGCCCACATTCTGGTAGAAGATTTCATGAGACATAAAATGGACAAGGTCTCACATCTAAAATATACTTAGGACTCAAAAACTTAAATTCTCCAACAGCAAATCCTCAAAGAAACAACCGCTCAATAACTAAGTGGGCTAAAGACTTAGAGAATTCTCTGGAGAGGAAATAAAAATGACCATTAGGCACATGAAGAAATGCTCAACTATTCTAGCTACAAAAGAATGCAAATCAAGACAACATTGAGATTGCACCTTACTCTAGTTAGAATGGCTATAATCAAGAAATATAATAGCAACAGATGTTGGAGGGGATGTGTCTAAAAGACTCTTATTGCATTGTTGGTGGGAGTGTAAACTTGTTTAAACACTTTGTAAACCAGTATGGAAGTTCTTGAAAAGACTCCAGGTAAAGCTCCCCAATGACCCAGCAATCCCACTTTTGGGCATTTAGGCATTTACCCAAATGATCACAAACAAGATCATACCAAAGTTGCAAGCGCCACCATGTTTATTGCAGCATTATTCACCAAAACTATGATATGGACCCAACCTTGATGCTCCTCAGTACATGAGTTGATCCAAAAAATGTGATACACACACAAACACACACACACACACACACACACACACACACACACACACACACACACACACACACACACACAATTGAATTCTATGCCTCCATTAGAAAGAATGAAATTGCCCCATTTTTTAGGAAATGGAAAGACTTGGTAAGTATTATATTAAGTGAAGTAAGGCTAGGCCCAAAAAACATAGGTCCCATGTTTTCCCTTGTTTGCAAGAACTAGTACATGTCTAGAACAAGCACAAAAGATCAAAGGCTATGTACATATGACCATATAAGATGATGTTAAGCGAAATATACCCCAAGTCAGAGACACAAGTGGTTTTATTTTTCTTGCCTTTTGTTTTTAATATACTTATAATGCACTATTCGATTCTTTTGTAGGTTCATACCCCCATGGTATAATTCCTGTTTTCACTGTATTTGATTTAGTGTTCTGCATCTTTTATATAAATTTTTGTAATTTGGGGAGTGGAAAGGTTATAGCAGAATGCTGAAATGGGGATGCATTGTGACGATGAGTTATACAGGACACTGTGTCGAAAATAAATTTATAATGTCGGGCAGGAGTCAAGGAGGAAGGAGTTGGAGAGGTGGGGAGGGAAGTAGTAGGGGAAAAACAAAGGAGGAGGTAACAATGCTCAATAGGAAATGTAATCATTACCTTACTCATGTAACTGTAAACCCTCTGTATAGCATTTTTACAATAAAAAATATAAAAAAAATCTTTCCCTGGTGTAGATTTCCAGTGCTGCCCTGGGCATTGCATTTTTTGCCTTTTCTGGCTGTGGTTAGGTCTACCTGTCCAGTGGATCAGTAGTCTTCACAGCTTCTTGGTCCTGAAGTGGTACTTGGATTATACAGTGGTGGTTGGAACCAGGCCAAGGACAGGATAAAAACACTTCCAGGGCATGGCTTCTTCATTCCCCATGCAACTAGGATTGCAAGCAGAATTTCTCTGAATTTATTCTAGAAAACAATCACTGCACCAAAAGGCAAGGTCACCAAACACCTCCCCTCCTCCTCACATTCCCTCCTTTCTCCCTCCTTGGGAAAGTACAAAAGAATTTTGCAGGTTTTGGTAAACACACAATTGTCCACTACCTCCCCTGGTAAACTAGGCTTAAAGTCACTAAGTCATGTAAACGGATAATGCTGCCCTCATTATTCTGGATAACAACTTCAGGTTGTTTGATGCTTTAATTTGTAGTTGTTGGTGGTGGTGGTAGGAGGGCCTGAACTCTGGGTCTGGGCACTGTCCTTGATGAACTTTTCATCTCAAGGCTAGTGCTCTACCGCTTGAGCCACAAAGCCATTTCCACTTTTTCTTCTTATGTGGTGCTGAGGAATTGAACCCAGGATTTCATGAATGCAAGACAAGCACTCTACCACTGAGTCTCCTACCCAGCCCTAATGCTTTAATTCTTCAAATTGTATTTTTGTCGGTCCTGGGGTTTAATTTCAGGACCTGGGTGTTAACATATCACTGAGTTCTTCAGTTCAAGGGGAGCCTTCTACCACTTGAACCACAGTGCCACTTCTTGTCCTCATAATGTTGAGGAGAATATTTGAAGGTGAATACGTGATTACAGAGGTGTGTGCTTTCTTGAGTTATATGTTCATAGCATAGTTTATATACTGTTGAAAATGAGACAGTTAAGATAGGGTTGTTGACATTCCTTGTATCCTTAACAGTATAATATTAAAACCAGTTTTATAATATAATATTTATAGTAATTATAGAATATCCCTAATTATGCATATATTATAAATATATCATTTATATTTTATGTAATATAGTAGTTTATGTATATTATGCATACATAATTTAATTTCTCTGCTCATCTGTCCAGGAATTAAATTAGAAATGTCTTTGAAAATTGATAGTAAAGTATGGTCCTTACAAGTTCGATTGCAACATAGCATTTTACCCAATAAATAGTTATTTATTCAGAATTGGTTTAGAAATGGAATATCATAACATAATTGAACATTCAGAAATAATTATGTAGGAACATGCCAAGGATGGAATTCAAAAAATATAACATGAGGACCTGTTGCAACAATGAGAAGTACAAGTTGTCATGTCAAAAACGAACTTTACAACTTGGGGGGGGGGAGGATTGGGTGTGGGGGGAGGGAGGATGGGAAGGGATGGGAAGGGTAAACAAAGGAGGAGGCTACAATGCTTGATAACAAATCTACTCACTATCTTGCCCATGCAATTGTAACCCCTCTGTACAGTATTTTCACAATAAAAAATATATATAACATGATTCATATCTGTAATCCCAGCTACTTAGGGGCTGAGATATGAAGATAGCTATATGAAGCCAGTCTAAGTGAAATGGCTCAGGGACAAGACCCAGACCATAGTTCAAGTATCAGTACTGGCACAAAAATAAATTATGTGACTAAAACATACAAATATATTTAGTTAAATAAAGTTGTCATTCCTTGTATCCTTCACAGTATAATACTAAAACCAGTTTTATACATATATTATTTATAATATTTATAGAATATTATTTATAGTATATCAATAATGATACATGTATTATAAATATATCATTTATATGTTATGTAATAGAATACATTACATATATTATGCACACCTAATTTATACTGATAAAACTAATATCCATTAAATTGATATAAGTTTTAGAATAGGGAATAGATTTTCTTTAGTACAACAAGAAAGTAACTAGTCAAAAATTATTTCTTTTGTATTATATATCCATAAAAACTATTCCCTGTGTATTCAAGGTACTTAATGATAAAAGCCTGTGTTCATCAGAAAAAGGGGATTTGTTCTCCTTAAGGAATTACTCCAGGAATAATAAACAGTGAACGGTGAGTGATGTTTATTCAGGTATTTTTGTAGAAATTAAACCGATCTTTATTTGGTATAAAGATCACTTACACTCTCATTATCCACACCCTTTTTATTTAAAAATGCTTATGTTCTGTAGCATTGTTATTGCCCTTATAACCATAATTAGGAAGATAATGTGAGTTCATCCACTCCATAACTCTTTAAAGGTAATGAATGTTACAGAAAATAGCCTCAGATATGCCTGGTGGAAACCTGGATTTGAATTATAGGTCGACAACTGATCAGTCTTAGGTACTTAGGAAATTTGTTTGGCCTTCTTGCCTACTTCTGTTTTTAATAAAATACTTAATTCATTTCCTAACTTGAACAACAGACATGAGCACTAAAATTACCCTAATGCAAGTGCAGTGCTTGGAATGGTGTCTGCACATTGTGAAGTAGGTCTCAAAGAAGTCAGTTTCCACCAACATGGTCACAGCATCCTTCCTGAAGGCCTTAAGAAATATATACCCAATTGATATTAATATCTGTGAAAATTTGTCTTTTCTACCAAAAAAGTTCTTTTCTTCATATGAACAATGAAAGTAATGTTGGGGCTGTCCTGTGGCTTTTACTCTGAAGGAATTTTGCCTAAATTTCATTCTTACTCTATTAGTGGTAGCAGTAGCATTCTTTAGTGCTACCCTTCATGTTTCTAGTTCTGTTTTCCATTTGGAATACTATTGTAACTTAGTTTATAAACTTTGTTATGAGAGTAAAAAATACAACTGCTGAAGTTTTCAACAATGACAATGCATTACATTTTATGTGCTTACTACTTTCCTAAAATTATTCTTTTTGGATTATATATCCCTAACAAACTATTTTTTATGATTTCTTATATGATTTATATACATTTTTTATGTGTTTCTTATATGATTTTTAGAGATCCATAAATAAAAAAGCAAAGAACAGTAAAAGTGTAGGAAAGAAGTCATAAACAATACTATTATGGTGGTCTCAATGGGTAAGTGTAAAGAAAATGTAAGGAAACAGTTGGAAGATTTCATTTTCTCTTTTCGCTGTTCTCTCCCTCTTCTTTGTAGAAAGGTTCTCACTATGAAGCGCCAAGTGGTCTGGACCTTTCAAGCCTTATCTCAGTGACAGAAGTGATGGGATTAGGGACATGTGCTCCCATGGATGGCTTTTAGGAAGTTCACAATATAGCAATACGAATACACATAAAAAACTTGCGTGAGTCATGTATATTCCCCTCCTCAATTGCCAAAATTAAATTTATATGTCAAAACATCAAATTACTTACATTATAATATATGCAGTTCAACTGGCACCACTAGCACCTCCATAAATCAAATGCAAACTAAAAGCTCTATTTCAAACTCCAACATCTAAAGCAGTGTTGGAAATACAAGAAGATACAAAATAAATCTAAAGGAGTGAGATCTTTAACACTGGCAATGAGCAGTGTTAGCTGAATATTTAGCCACACATGAAAAGTCCAGGTGTTCACTAACTATGTGATTAGAGTTGCAGAGTTGACCTTGGTATCAATATTGGAGATAAAATTCAAAGGCAGCTAAGGTTGCTGCAGTATTGTAGCTCAGTACAGTGTGACCCTGCCTGATAATGGTAAAGCCCAGAATAGATGCTAAGTCAGTAAAATGTACAGGAAGGATTCTCCACTGAGAATAATTGCAGAGGGTGATCATCACTCTTGCGTTGAAAATGTATAGCCCATCATCCTACTTTAAGCTTTAGCATATTTCTGATCTGAATACCATTTTAACACACCAATGTGCCATGAATGCTGATCAGTGTAGGCGTATATTACTCTAATATATGTAAAATCCTTACAGGTATGTAACTGCCTGACCCTGACACTTCATTTTGTGTTCTTGAGTTTCTTGGAGAAATGCTCATAATTAGGCAATTCACACTCATCTAATTCTGAATCAGGAAACTGAGATAAGATGTTAGGGTAATCACTCCAGTCACATGGTCTGTGATCTATGAAATGAATGACATTATTTCACAATGTATATGTGTTTTTGAAAATGTATGCAATACCAAATACCTAGGGACAATTATCTATCTCATATTATCAGAAGTAAAGATACTCCTGAATTGTACTTTCTTGCTAGAGGATCATAGGGTGACTGCTGATGTTTGGTATCTTTCCATGTGCTCCTATACATTTGTCAATGTTCTTTGAGGAAGTGTTTGTCATAGTTTGTTTTGAGGTGTTCAGAATATCAGTACTGTCACTAACTGCAACTATGGGACAACCAAGATGATGGGATACCTGAACAAAGAACTAAGAAATCACAGGAAGTGATAGGAAAGAAGACACTAGAGGACCCAAAGCGTCATTGCCAACTTCTGGATCCTTAAATCCTGCTTGACATACTTTATATTCATTCTACTACCGGGGGTGGTGGTCAGTGGCTGCAGGTATGTCCGCAAAGACATCAATATAGCTTGTGGTTACAACTATTAACATGAAGTATTGTTTGTAGACATAGTGACAATTGACTCCCTCATTGTTAGGGAGCAGAAGGGAACAATAGTCATTCTAACCATAACACAGACATCCATTGTGTCTCCGAAGTCTTAATCTTTTAGTGTCCAACAGCTCGAACTTAAATACTCTTGAGGTAATAAATCATACCCCTGTCTTCCCTTGACTGCTTGGCCTTTACAGAGCACAGCTCTCAGCCTTTCGATTGCTGTTTGAGATGGCTTCCCAATCTATCCTTTTCCAAGTCTAATAGCTTGACTTTAGAATCACTCACAAGGTCTG
Source organism: Dipodomys merriami (assembly GCF_024711535.1). Classification (NCBI taxonomy): domain Eukaryota; kingdom Metazoa; phylum Chordata; class Mammalia; order Rodentia; family Heteromyidae; genus Dipodomys; species Dipodomys merriami. The sequence goes on along the minus strand of NW_027202993.1, from coordinate 2,609,899 downwards.
TGACAGATGTATTATTTTGAAAACGATATTTTGTCTAGGATAGGCTCAATATTAAAATTTTATTTTATTTCAAAAATACTATACAGGGTAGTTACAGTTACATGAGCAAGTTGCATTCCTTATTGAATATTGTTACCCACTCCATTGTTGTTCTCCTATCACTTCCCACACCTATACCTCCCACCCACTCCAAAGTTGTAAAGTGCATTTCCATTATATAGTATCTTGTGAATATCATTGTTGTAATGAGTTACTCTTTTTACTTCTTTCATCATTATATTTTTTCCCTTTCCTTCTCCAAATCAGATAAATGTATATACAAGATGGAAGGAACCAGAATCAAGACAGAGATTGCCAGGGATAAACCAATGGTAAAAGACAAATGAAATAAAATAAGATCTAGATACTCTACGGACATCAAGGTTGACATCTGAAAAAAGACAGTTTTTACCATGTTTTGGAGTTCATTTTAATTAGCTTCATTTTGTAAGGTCAAATATACTTAGCTCTGGAGCCAGTAATCCAACTCCTGGGCATTTGTCGAAATGATCTCAAGCTAAAACCCATTAAATCTACAACTATGTTTTTGGGAGCATTATTGGAACCAATCAAGATGCCCCTCAAGAGATGAATGGATCAGGAAAATGTGGTATATAGAAACAATGTAATTTTATGCATCTATCAGAAATAATGACACAGACCCTTTCATAATAAAATGGAAAGACTTAGAAGCCAATCATATTATGTGAAGGAAGCCAGACTCAAAGAAACATAGGTTCCATGGTTTCCCTCATTTTTATTAATATATGGTTAGGATAGTCCTTAAACTCTTAATATTCCCTGTTTTCTCTCCCTCTTCCTCTCTCATTCCATTTGTGTGTGTGCACACACACACACACGCACACACATGTACACTAATGAAACTTGACTCAGAGCCTCAAACTCTTGCTTGTTTTTTTTCACTCATGATTGACTGAGTCTGTAGTATTGAACCAAGGTTTAACTCTGTCGTTGATTGAATAATTGAACAGAAATGTCTCATGGATTGCTACCCCAGACATCTGTGAACCATGATATTCCAATCTCAGGCTCGTGACTATCTAGGAATAGGAAGGAAGCACTGGCATCCAGCTCTATTGCCAATTGTCTTTTCTTTGTTTTGCTTTTGTTTTTTGTTGGTTTTGTACATCCAAAATGTGTAAGGAAAATAAATCTTTTATAATAAGGACTACTCCCATAAAATGTGTGTGGTTTAACGGTTACCTTAATAATGTTATGCTTTTGCATCCACACTATATGATTTGATTTTTTGAACTCTATTTTTGTGAACAGTCAAGTTACTTATATACAATTTGAATCTTCTGGTCTTGGTTTTATAGTCTGTTAGGTGTTTCCAAACAGAATTTATCAAGGTTTAACTCTGTACTACTGAAGCAAGACTTTTATGATTATTCAATGTCTTGTAAATCGTAAGTTCTTCACTGCATGTGGCACCATATGAGCACAGGTAGTTTCCTATAACACCTCCACATAGTTTAGACCTCAATGCCACGCACTCTTCTGCCAAATATGCAAGGGCATCCTTTGTAATTTTCCATTCCTTTTCACTGTTCTTCTCTCTACTCTCCAGTGTTAAATCCTGTGATGGTCATGTTGATTTTCAACCCTGTTATATTAATTATTTCATCTTGGGAACTACAGGTATGCACTAATGTACTTCTGTCCATTCCCCTTGTGCTTTGGCTTGTACCCCTCTCATCTTGAGAAGCCTGAAATTGGGGATATGTTCTTCACTCTTCATCTCAGACATTTATCTATACTTTCTAGCAATACATTCATCGAATTTTTTTGTAAAGTATAAGGCCTTGAAAAGGATTATTGCGTTTTCATGGCTTTATTATTTGGCATTAGGGAAGAACATAGGTCAGTAATTGTAACTTAAATAAAAGAAGATTGCAATCATGCCTCAATAGGTATTGCTCATTGGATAATGTTTACTTCAAGGTCTGCCTGCCTGCTTCCTTTTCGTTGTTTTGTTTATTTTTCAATGCAGCCTTTTCTTCTGGAAATTATTTTTGGGCCTACAGAAAATCAATTCCTACTGTAATTAGTCATTAATTTTATTCCAACATCATTTCACAGATCCTTCTGAGTCTCTTCAGGGTCTCTATAGAAGTGTTTTCCTTCTTAGATATGTTTTAACAGCGATGCATCCAAAGATAAATACACATCGTTTAAGTCACCATTTTGATGACTGGAAAAAAAACCATGCTACAATCTCACTATATGGCAATTTTATTGTTTCAAATTCTTTTAGATTAAAGTTGATGCTGCAGAATGAACAATCTGTGTACAGTTTATATTTTCCTAATTAATTTTTGTATACCTTCCAATATTATAAAAAGTTAAAACATTATTACTACTTACATAGTTTTAGTATTTCTAAAATGGTCAGAGTAAAAGTTTCATTCATTCACAATTTTAAGACAATAGAGTGTCCATTATTACTGTGAGACATTTAAAAAAAATTTTTTTACTTCAACAACTTTTTTTTTGTTATTTTATTTTATTTTATTTGAGAACATACTGTACAGAGGGGTTACAATTACATGGGCAGGATAATGCATACATTTCTTACCAAGCATTGCAGCCTCCTCCTTTGTTTGCCCTTCACCTCCCTTCCCAGCCTCCTCCCTCCCCCCCAACCAATCATACCCCCCTCCCCCCCACACAACGACATTGTAAAGCTGGTTTTGACATGACATTTTGTACTTCTCAATGTTGCAACAGGTCCACCTGAATCCTTAAACGACTTGTTTGTCCCCATCTCCTCCACATGTTATACTGACATCAAATATAGTGAAAGCGGGGGTTACACTGTGGGGGAGGGACATACAAAGCAACAAAGAAATAATCTTATAAATGCGTTAGAAACACATGCATGAAAGAAACAAAAACATTAAAATACATATTTAAGGGTTTGTTTTCCTAACATCACATTATCTGACCTTTTCGGCTTGACTGACACCTATACTAGATATTGCAAATAAGGGAAACCATGGGAGCTATGTTTCTTTGGGCCTGGCTTACTTCACTTAATATAAATTTTTCCAAGCCTTTCCATTTCCTAACAAATGGGGAATCTCTCCTTGCTCCAACAAGAACCCAGCCTACATCGGGCTTCTCCCTTGAATCCTCACTTTATCCACCAGATTCCCAGCCCCTAACTACACTATTTCCTCATCAACCCATTGATCCCATATCATAGTACCTCCAAGCTCCTCCCTTCTCTTTCATACCCCACCCCACAACCAGACTTCTCCCTCCAGTCCCTTCTGGTTTCATCAGAAACTCTGCCCCTCTCTGTCTGCTTCTAAGTGGCCTAACTTGTCAAACACAGCCCCAACCCTACCTCTTTCCACAATGCCAATCATGCTACACAAAAACCCTCCACCTCCGTATAACTGCCCTTGAAGCCCAGCCTTGGTTGGCCAGAAGCTTCTCACATAGCCCATCTCCTGCTTGGAAAGCCAGCTCTGCTTCACAACAAGTCTCTCCACCTCCCATTCCTACTCTCTCAATGCCTTGGATTGCTCCCCAGATAAATCCAACCCTATTGGATGCTCCCTCAGATCCACACCCTACTCCAACAGATACCCTGCCCATAATTATCCTACACCTTTGTAGACTTTCCACTCCTTCTCAAAGCCCCTCCTCCAATTAGCCCCATGGCTGTAAGCCCTGACCTGCTCTACAAAACCCCCATTAAATATCTCCCACCACACTATCCCATCTCTCGACACCCACATTGCTTAACTGGAAACCACTGCACCAGTTGGCCCCCTTCTGGAAGCCTCACCATGCTCAACTGTAAATCCCTGTCCCTCCGTAGTCTCTTTTTGAAAGTTGCCTTGCACTACTGGAAACCCTGTCCAAAGTCCTTGTCCTGCCTTGTAACACTGAAATCCCCACCCAACCTTACTCCTCTTTTCGAAGTGGTGTCTGGCTACACTAGAAAACCGTCTTAACTAATCTAGTCCATTGGATCCTATCCCTGCTTTAACAAAGCCCTGGTACTGAAAAGCTTCTCTATACATTGTGAATACATTCTGCCCCGCCAGAAACCCCACCTCCTCCCTAACACACTTCCCAAAGACCTGCCATTCTCCACCAGAAACCATGCCTCTTACTAGCCCACTTCTTCCTAGCACTGCCCTGTCCTCTTAAAGCCAGACACTGAAAAGCCTCTCCCTCATAGATCCATATTCCTGCACCAGAAACCCCACCTTCTGTCAGCCTCTTGCCTCCATTCCATTCCTTGCCTTATGGGAAACCCCACCCTACATATCCTACTAGAGCTCACAGTGCTCCACCAGAACCCCTCCTCTAAGTAACCTCCCTCTTTGTAGCCTTGTTCTTCCTTCTCAAAGCTCTTCCCCAAACAGCCTCTTCCCCAGTGACCCAGTCTTCTTACACTGAAAACCCATCTACCTGCCAGCCTCCATCCTAAAGTCCCACCTATTCCACAAGTCTAGTCCTTCCTGTCCCTCCCTACTCTCTCAAAGTCCTACACAGACTGGCCTTCATCCTCAAAACCCCGTCCTGCTCCACCGCAGGGACTGTGCCAATACCAACTCTTCCTTTGAACCAGACAGAAACCACACACCACCTCATAAATTTTATTAGATGCCTTAGACTAGTTGTAGGTTCTGTTACCAAGCAGATACACATTGTGTGAAAATGTATCAAGATGATTCCTCTAATTGGAAAACATCCGTTGAAGTATTAGTAAGGTTTCATGAGTGATCATTTTATTTCTGGAAAAATCATGCACATTTGTGCCCATTAACTTAAAAATATTAGTTATTTTAAATCCTCTGGCTTTGTTGAGGAAACAGTTAGTGTGTATAAAGATGACTTTCAACTCATCTCTCTAATGAATAATTTTGAAGTTGCTTCCCTTACTATATACTGGAGTTTTTAGTAACAGAAATTGTCTACCAGAATCAATGATTTTCCTCCTTCCAATAAAGTGCCCTTTGGAAAAGACTTAAGTGAGATTACTCAGGTAAAATGCCAGAAATAAAGACGCATTTTGAGATCATAACACATTTATTATGAAGAACCCACCCACTAGACTTACATTCCTATTGGTCCAACAGTGTAAGCCAGACCAGTATTTTACCAAAGCTTTGTATGGGGCATGCTATGGCTTATTCAGGCTTGATTCAAAATGTCTCTGTCCAGGATTAAATGATGACATTTATAGCTAAAATTACTTAAAGTCATTATTAACATCTAACGCATGTTGAGGTTTTTGTTTATACTTCTTTTTCCCTTTCTTTCTTCCTCCTTCTTTCTTTTATTTATTCCTTTCTTTCTTTCTTCATTTTTCTTTCCTCTTTTAGGAAATGAGTATGAATTTTGATATTTTGTTTGCTGAACAAGTATTCTACCATTAGAACATTCTTTTTTGATTTAGTTACTTTGCTCATAGGTTATCAATTTTGCTAGGGCCAAACAGAGGCTAAGTTCCTCATTTCTGTCTGTCAAGTAGCTGGGATTACAAATCCATTCCAACATGCCAGGATTTGGGATGATATGTGACTCTTATTACTTTCCTTGCACACTGGTTCTGAACTGTGATGCTCTCAAGTTATAGCTCTTCAATTAGTGATGTGAGTTCCAGTAGCCTGCCCTCAGTATAGATTGTCTAAATGAATGATTAAAGGCAATTTCACTTTAATCTCTTTTTCTTTGCCAGTCCAGAGACTGTTATAGTTTTATTTCTAGAAAATTTTTGTGTATATGTTATATGTGCACATTAATTGTAAAAATGTTACTTTTTCCTTCTTTTTTCCTTTTTTTTATTTTTCTTGGTCATAGGGCTTGAAGTCTGGGTCTGGGCATTGTCCCTGGGCTCAGTGCCACTTCCAGTTTTCTGGTGGTTAATTGGAAGTAAGAGTGTCACAGATTTCCTGCCAGGGATAGCTTTGAACTACCATCCTCAAACCTCAGCTCCTGAGTAGCTAGGATTACAAGAATGAGCCAATGGCACACAGCTAAAATGGTACTTATTTTAAGTTCTATGATATAGTTGAGGGAGTAGCATGAGTGTGTAGAAAGATAACTTTCAAGTCATCTCTTTTAATAATTTTTTCATTTTCATAATATTTATTTCAGTGATTAATAACCAAAGCTCCCAAAGTAACAGTATGATCCTTCATTTTCTCCTTCCCATAGATACTATTGGAAGAGAATGAATGAGATTTAAGTCTAAGACAATATGTACTTGAAATTATAAAAAATATATTTTGATGATTCATATAGAGCCACATAACACAACGTGCTTTTCATTTTCTAAAGAAAGGAATGTCATACAAGTATGTTTATTGGCAGGCTTTTTTCATCTGAAAAACAAAGAAAAAACAATATCCTAAAAAAGCTGAAAGCGATCAGCAACTATGTAAATGTGATATAGCATTAGAGACTTGAAGACATGAATTGGTTCAGATAAAATAATTCTTTAAGAAAGGTATCTGTTCAATTAATTTATTCATTACAAATTTTTTATTTTTATTTACATGTTAATATATAAATACATACAAGTGTGTGTGTGTATGTGTGTGTGTGTGTTTGTGTGTGTGTGTGTGTGTGTGTGTGTGTGTGTGTGTGTGTGTGTGTGTGTATCAGCAGTATCTGTCCAGTAAACTGTCTGGTTATGTATGGTTAGGTAATTTCATCATGTCAAGTTCATCAAAAGGATGGACTTCCATAAACCTTAACAACCCTGCAACACCACTGGACATGCAAACTTAAGTGTTCATCATTGTAAGCTAGACCTGTGTTTTACCAAAGATTTATATATAGTGTGCTATTTTTTCATTTAGGCTTAACAGAAAATATGTTTAGCCCTAGAAATAAATGATGACATTTATTACTATGATAATTTAGTGTAAATCTTTACATTGAACACATGGTCAGTATTGTTGTTTTTTCTTTCCTTTTCTTATTTTATCATTAGGAAGTTGATTTGAGTTTTGATGTTCTGTTTGCCAGACAGGTACTCCACCACTGGAGCCACTCCATCAATCCTTTCTCATTTAAGTTACTTTACTCCTATAGTAGCAATTTTTGCACCCATCCCAGAAAGCAGGGATTATGATTGCATTCCAATATCCCTACCTAGTATGTTGATATGAGTGTTTCTTTTCCTTCCTTGACTGATTCAGAACTGTGATCCTCTCAAATTCTACCACTTTATTTTATGGTGTGAGTTCTGCCTACTTCTAAAAGATATGACAGAAATAAATGATTACAGGTAATTTGAGTTAATCATTGATTAATATAGGTGATTTGATATAAAAATGTAGGGTGAGTTTGCAAGTATAATCACAGTAGTCAGATATTTTGCTAAGTAATTTTGTTTCACATTAAAAACACATCTCGACCAAAATTAAGGACTTACTTTTGCTGTCTGTCAACTTGTATGTCATTTGGGAAAATCAACTTCATGTCTTCCATGTGTGATAAAGACTTTGAGTGGTCTGATCGTGGTTAGAAATAAGAAATAAATAGATCACCATTTGATCATAGGCTAACCAAAAAATTAGGAAGTCCCAATCTCAACAAATTAGTGGATCATTTTGAAGCATGCCATTAATTTCAGCACAACCAGAGACTAAGTCTCTGTCAAGTACCTGTGCCACTTAGGTAACTGGCTCACATGGAGCCAGTCAACTCTCCTGATGCAGAAACTGGGCTGAGATTGCTCAAGAGGAGGGAGGAGTCTGCCACACTTTCCTAGGTTGGACTTCACAGAATGCAGTAAGCTTGATTGCTTTACTTACTCCCCTAAATGCCTTAATATTCCATGCTGCTGAGTGTTCATGATTTGATTCCAGTGATCTGTGGTAGAGGTATAAAGGAACATTAAATTAAAGTTCACATTCACTAATTGAGCTGCTCTTCTCAGCCTGTGAGTTCAACTCAGCAAGTGTTCAATATTTGAGAGTTGAGAATACTGAAGTAGGAGAGAGAGAGAGGGTGAGTGAAAGAAAGGAGAGAGAGAGAGAGAGAGAGAGAGAGAGAGAGAGAGAGAGAGAGAGAGAGAGAGAGAGAGAGAGAGAGAGAGAGAGAGAGAGAAAGAGAGAGAAGGAAGGAGGGAAGGAAGGAAGGAAGGAAGAAAAAAGAAAAAAAGAAAGAAAAAGAAAGAGAGAAAGAAAATGTTTGAGAATGAATTTTTTAGAGTCTGGAGTCACATGGCAGTACTACGTGTATTTAATATTAGGTCTGCCCCAGGCCATGCAGACCCTATGCAGATGCCTTTTCACTTCTTCGCTAAGTTTCCACCCTTTATGTGTTATCTAGGTATCTGGCACACCTGGAGGCAGCCACCTCCTCCTCTCACTAAGTCACGACCTGGTCAGCCTCTGATCACACTTTCCATCTGACTGGAGGTGAATCCCAGGCCCTGAAGTCACATCCAGATGCAGTATTGCTAGTCTTTCCCCCTACCTTGCCACACCTCATCCGATCCTTTGCCTAGATACATCCAGGCCCGAGGTTGAGTCGCCCTATTTTTTGTACATCCCTTTCCACCATGTATGGCATGGGCAGCAGTTCAGTAAATAAACAACTTTACCTGGCTTAATACCATGTTGTGTTCTCGGCATTGGTTACCTAATGAAATTCAACTAATTAGTATGCTTTACACTTCAGAATTTCTAGTTATGAATCCATGGATATTTTAGTGACACATGTGAGTTCAGTATCTAGAAAACACATGCATTAACTCATCATTTAAGATTATAATTCTGCCAGGAATCCTTAATAACAGCTTAATTCACCATAACATCTATTTTGTTTACTTTCCTCTGTGTTTTTTTGTTTTTTGCTTAAAATAATAAGAGTTGTCGTGACAATATGAAAGGATCTCTGGTTTCATATTTTCTAATCACCCCGGGCTACAACCTGTGTGTTGCCAGCTCAGATGATGGTACTTTGAAATCCTAGAAAGTAGATGCACATCATAAGGGCTAATGGCTACAGGATTTCTCAGATTTTTTTAAAAATGTAATTATTACTAATTGTACAGTGAGGTTACCATTTCACAATTCATGTAATGTGTACATTTGTCTTGTAGACAAGGCCATCCTTTCCTGAGCTTTCTCCAGTTTCTGTTTTTTTGTGTGTGTTGAATGTTTTTGTTTTTGTGCCTGACCTTCTGCTTGAACTCAAGATTGGGTGCTGCCTCTGATTTTTTTTGGGGGGGTCCGTTAATGGGGCCTGAACTCTGGGCCTGGGCACTGTCCCTCGCTCTTCAGCTCAAAGCTAGTGCTCTAACACTTGAGCCACAGCACCACTTATGTTTTTTTTTTCTTTTTGCTTATGACATGCTGAGGACTCGAACCCAGGGCATCATGCATGCATGGCAAGCACTCTACCACTGAGCCATCTTCCCAGCCCTCGCCTCTGACTTTTTGTAAGCAAGGCTACTCTGCCTCTGGAGCCCCAGCTCCATTTATGGTTGTTGGTTGTTAATTGGAGAGAAGAGTCTCACAGATTTTCTCACTCCAGTTGGATTTGAACAGTGATCATCAGCCTCCTGAGTAGCTAGGATTAGGCCTGAGTCCCCAGTGTCCAGCTAATATAGAGTTGGTTTCATGCTTTCCTGGTTGTGTTACAATTTTCCTCACCTCTTGGCACTAATACTACATATTGCCTGGCTCAAATCTGAATTGGTGGAAAATGCTTGTATTTGAGGAAGGCACGAATAGGAAACTATAGGCCATAGGGAAATATAAGCTAAACAAATCATTCGGAATATCACATAAAGACAAATAAGTTTACTGCAAGTTTACTGTGTCCTGTCTTTACTATTAATTCTGCATGGCCTGTGAATGATGTCATACATATCCAAATAGCCATTGGTAGAAATAAGATTTCTCATCCTGTCCTAAAAACAAAACAAAAACCAACCAAAAGTATTATGTATGAGCCCAGCAATTTCCTCTAATTAGAGACCAATCTGCCCTAGTTTATGAAAAAGTGTCCTTTATTCAAGTGCTGCTACTTTTTCTAAACGTAAATATAATGAAATCTGTAGTATACTGTAGAATTGTATACCAGAGCTGTCAATTTAATTCACAAGAAATTCAGACATTTATATGTTTATTTTTTTGTCAGTTGTGGCGCTTGAATTCCGAGCCTGGGCACTGACTCTGAGACTCTGTGCCAAAGTTAGTTAACACTGGGTCAATTGAGCCATGGAGCCACTTCAAGCTTTTGAGTTGTTAATTGTAGATAAGTGTCTTATGGGAACTTTTCTTCCTGGGCTGGCTTTGAACGCTATCCTCAGGTCTCAGCCTCATGAGTAGCCGGGATTACATGCATGAGCCACTGGCACCTGGCTTCACATAGACTTTTTTTATTGTGAAAATAACATAGAGAGAAGTTACAATTAAATGGACAAGTTATTGAATAAATTTCTTATCAAGCATTGTTGCCCTGTCCTTTGTTTCTCCATCCCATACCTTTTTATCTCCACCACACACCTCCCCACCCCACCCCCACTTCTCACCCCTCTTGGCCAAAGTTGTAAAGTTCGATTTTCAAAATATTGGCTTGTATATTTCATTGCTGCAATGGGTCCACCTGTATCCTTTTTTAAAAATGTGTTTTTTCCTTCCCCTCCACAAATTATACCAACATCAAATACAGTGAAAGCAGTGGATATACTGTGGGGAAAGGACATACAAAACAACAAAGAAATCATCTTATGAATATCTTTGAAATAATCGCAAGAAAGAAAAAAAGTATTTGAATCTTTCTCTAGGGGTATATCTCATCCAACATCAACTTATCTGACCTTTTCTGCATGTCTCAAAAATATACTAGTTATTGCAAACAAGGGAAAACAAGGGACTTATGCTTCTTTCACTTATGTTTTTTGGGCCTGGATTACTTCACTTAATATAATTTTTTCCAAGTCTTTCCATTTCCTAACAAATGGTGCAATGTCATTCTTTATGATAGAGGCATAGAATTCCATTGTGTATATAGACCACATTTTCTTGATTCATTCATCTACTAAGGGGCATCTGGGTTGGTTCCACATCTTAGCTATGGTAAATAATGTTGTAATAAACATAGTTGTTCTGGTAGCTTTGGTATGGTCTTGTGATCATTTGGGTAAATTCCCAAAACTGGGATTGCTGGGTCATAGGGGAGCTCTATGTGGTGTCTTTTGATGAACCTCCATAATATTTTCCAAAGTGGTTGAACAAGTTTACAGACCCACCAACAATTCAGTAGGATTCCCTTCTGTCCATATCCCCTGTTGTTATCTGTTGTTATTAGAGTTCTTGATTATAGCCATTCTATCTGGGGTGAGGTGGTACCTCAATGTTGTTTTGATTTGCATTTCTTTCATGGCCAGGGAGGTTGAGCATTTCTTCATGTGTTTATTGGCCATCCTCCTTTCCTCTTCAGAGAAGTATGTCTTTAAGTCTTTAGCCCACTTATTTATTGGGCAGTTGTTTCCTTGAGGGTTTGTTGTTGGGGGATTTAATTTTTTGAGTTCCAGGCATATTTTAGATATGAGGCCCTTGTCCGTTGTGTGGTTAGTGAAGATCTTCTCCTAATATGTGGTTGATCTATTGATCTTGCTAGCTATGTCCTTTGCCATGCAGAAGCTCTGCAATTTCATGCAATCCTATTTGTCTAACCTTTCTTTGATTCGTTGTGTTTCTGGGTGTCTTAAGAAAGTTTCGGCGTGTGCCAAGGAGACCTAGGTAGTCTCTTATTCACGGACTCCACTCCTAAACTACTCACGGTGATTCAAACCTTTGGCAAAGCAGCAAGGTATAAAATTAACCCTCAAAAGTCAATGGCTTTTCTGTATTCCAACAATGAGAAAAGCGTGGCTGAAATTAGGATAGCAACTCCGTTCGTAATAGCACCACAAAAAATACCTGGGAACTAACTTAACCAAAGAAGTAAAGGACCTCTATGGTGAAAACTTTAAAAACCTGTTAATGGAAATCAAAACAATGTAAAAATGGAAAACCTCCCATTCTCCTGAATTGGAAGGATCAACATCATGAAAATGGCAATACTTCCCAAGACTATAACTTCAATGTGGTACCAATCAATATTCCAACGTCATTCTTCAAGGAAATAGATGAAGTAATCCAAAAATTCATATGGATCATAAAAGACCTCAAATAGCAAAAATTATCCTTAACAGAAAGAAGAGTGCTGGAGGAATATCAATACCAAATTTCAAACTCTACTACAAAGCCACAGTAATCCAAACAGCTTGGTAGTGGCAAAAGAACAGACCTCAGGACCAATGGAATAGAACTGAAATCCCCGAAATGAACCTACAGACATATAGCCATTTAAACTTCGATAAGGTAGCTTTACAAAGAATGGAAGAAAGACAGCCTCATCAGTAAATGGTGCTGGCAAAATTGGGTTACTACTTGCAGAAAAATAAAGCTAGATCCTTATATATTACCCTGCACCACAATCAACTCCAAATGGATCAAAGACCTTGGAGTCAAAGCAGACACTCAAATAGTCATTTTATAATGATGAACTGCTTAGTGTCTCTGGCTCACATATATAATCCAAGCTATAGTTAAGAATAAAGGTATGAGAAACAAACACCGAGTGTGCGTTGTTCATGATGCTTTGCATTGGCATGATTTAATATCGTTTGTTTCTTATACTACAATGCTCTTATTTTTATTTTTACCTTGGTGGGGGATATAGGTTCTAGCCAGTGTTTAGCCTTCTTTGGTTGAGAGGGAGCCATGTGGTAGTTCTTGCCTTGTATGGCATGTAATTGAAATCCTCCTGCTTTCACCTCCCCATGGACCAGGGTGATAGAAGTATTCCATCATGCACAGCCAGGGGTGGGGATCATTGCAGGTAAAATTTCACTGGTCTTGAAATGATGTCCCAAAAGGCTAGCTTTACAGGCATATGCCTTCAAAACCTTGTTGTATTCCGTTTCAGTTTGAAGTAGTGTTTGTACATACTTAGAGATAAAATGGTAACACATTACATGTTTAATATATAGAATAGTCAATATAATTAGCAAGTTGATCTCCTAAAACATTGCAGCTAATATATTTTGGTAACTTCCTCACTCTGCTAGTCACTTTTTCGAATATACCATAAACATGAATACATTAATAATGTGCACTAGAAGATTAAATGTTGATAGATATAGACAAGTTAGACTATGTGTAGTAAATATATATTTATCTATTGCTGCTTTGAAGAACATTATCATATATTCACCATAAAAATACCACCATATATTCACCATGACAATAATTTTCCTGCAGTGTAGAATTTTCCATTTCATTATCTGCCATCTTTTAATCTTTTTACATTCTCATAAGTATGAATTTTTTCTTGTTTCTTATGTTTTGAAATTATTAAGATGGAATTTAAAAAATCGTTGAGTCTCCAAAAATTAGCACATTTTGTTTGGTTTTGTGTTGCTAAATCATTAAAACCAAGGTTTCCTGAAAGTTATGCTAGCAGACTATATCACTATATTGTATTGTAATTACATCTTATTATTGTATTTTGATATAGGATTTTGCTGTTGCTGTTTTATGATATAGTGTCTTGAAGCCGGACTGAAACTTGCAACTCCACTGCCTCCATTAACAATGCTTTATCACCAGGTACTGGAGGCTGATAATTATAACTCTAGCTAATCAGGAGGTTGATAACTGATATTTAGTTCAGACAGCCTGAGCAGGAAATATTATGAGTCTCTCCTCTCTAATTCACTAAAAAAAAAGCTTGCAGCTGAACTGTAGTATAATTGGTAGAGCAATAAGGTCAAGGGAAAGAAGCGTGGGATTGTCATATAGCCCCCGAGTTCAAGCCCTAAGACACAAATATGCACAGACACACATTCATACACACATACTCCCACACACTTGTACACGCACAAATTACCAGGCAAAGTTGTACCTTAAATACTTATCCAGAGATCGGACAACTGTCTACTTACTTGTGAAGGATTTTCCTTGATTATTTTGATGGAGGAGGATAGTTCATGGGACACAGACGACAAGACTTTAGTGAGGAATACTTTATAAACGACTAGCTTATAAAAAGAACAGGAGCAGGGTTTTTATCTTTAAATCTTACATTCCTTCAACTATACTATTTAAAAAAAATCATTGAATTATGAGAAAACAATGCACCTCTTCCCTTCTCCCCTTCCCCTCTGTCATAAAATATGACAAAAGATTCAAAAATACTCTTTTATCTTACAAGAATGTACACCTGTAAAAATGTCTGTCTATATGTGTAACAATACATGTGTTTTCCAATACTTGTTTGATTTTCCCACCGCTAAGAACTTGCCTTTTTTCCAGATGAAAGCACACTGGGGTTTCAAAGGCAAGTAAGATTAGGAAACAAAAACCTAATAATGTCTTAGGAAGTAGATGTCAAAAATTGATGCAAGAAGCACATGGCAGGCCGAGGGGGCCCTGAGAGGCAAAATGATTTGTGCAGGATGAGAGGAATAGTGACAAATAAGGCCTGGATCTGACCTAGGAAGGGCTATTTGAGGTTGAGACATGCCTGTATCTAGGCCTAGCTGAGGCTATTGGGATTTGACAATGTCCACATGTGTATAAATTGATGTGGGAGGGGAGATTTCAGCCTCCAGTTTGTCTTGGGGATGGTCTTATGTGAGCAAGCAGCTTAGATCATTGGGCTCTGAGAGATGACACTACCTCACTCACAATGGAATAGAATATAGATCTCTGAGAGCCACGCAACTGTAACCTACAGTTAGCTCAAGCCAGCTCACTTGGCCTGTGGCTCAGGAACAAGAAAGATGTTCCTGTACTGTTTTCAAAGTCAAGAGACTCAGGTCTCAAGCATGAGAGGTGTGAGTGCCTCACTCGATGCTGCAGACATTCGATCAGTGCCCAACCACGAATCCAATGTCTCAGGACTTTTTATAAGAAGAAACCAAGGAAATCACAAGGAAATTCAGGCCAGGTATAACTATGACAGTAAACCTATTTAATCTCATCCTAGCCCACACTAGAAACTTCTTCTTATGTGCTTTTATATGTGTAGACAGAAAATATTTGCTGTGCACTTTTCAATCCACTCTACTACAATTACTCAGTTTGAAGTGTACTCTCATTTCCATGTTTCATAGATCCATTCTTTTTTACCACCTGAGTGTGACAATGAGTCCATCCAAACCCTGAATGTGCCTTATTATGTATGGAGCCTGGACTCAGGCTTTCTGGAAATTCTGGTAATGGACCTTGTCCCTGCCTACCAGAAAGCTGATCCCTTCTATGTGGGAAACTTCCTCCACCACTTCACAGAGTGTAGGACAATGGAGCAGTTGCTGGATATTCTGAAAGTGAGTGTTCCTGGGCTGGGAAGGTGGCTTAGTGGTAGAGAGCTTGCCTTGTATGCATGAGGCCCTGGGTTCGAATCCTGACCACGACATAAGCAGAAAACAAGCCAGAAGTGGTGCTGTGGCTCAAGTGGTAGAGTGCTGGCATTGAGCTGAAGAGCTGAGGGACAGGGCCCAGGCCCAGAGTTCA
Organism: Dipodomys merriami; assembly: GCF_024711535.1. Taxonomy (NCBI): domain Eukaryota; kingdom Metazoa; phylum Chordata; class Mammalia; order Rodentia; family Heteromyidae; genus Dipodomys; species Dipodomys merriami. The sequence goes on along the minus strand of NW_027202993.1, from coordinate 2,594,282 downwards.
AGCCCTGACAAACAAAAAAGTTAGTGTTCCTAAGCCAGGCACCAGTAACTCACACCTGTAATCCTAGATACTCAGGAGACAGAGATCTGAGGTTCACGGTTCAAAGCTAGCCCTGGCAGGAAAGTCCATGATACTCCTCTCCAATAAGACACTAGAAAACCAGAAGTGGTGCTGTGGCTCAAGTGGTAGAGTGCTCCCCTTGAGCTGAAAGGCTGAGGGATAGCACCCAAGCCCAGAGTTCAAGCCCCATGACAAACAAAAGAAGTTAGTGTTCCTCCTTCAAACCCAGGGCTGATGATACCCCCTGGCAGAATATTGGAATACTAGGTACATCTCTGAGACAGTTTCACTGGGGTCTAGTCAAAGGAGCTTGGCTTGAGACAAAGAAGTGCAGTCTTTGGCTAATTCCTTAGGACTGGGCTGCCAGAATATTTCATGTGCCTCATAAGCTAGTGGAGCCTTAGTAATTTGCTTGCTGAGAGAAAAGGATTTAAGGAAGGAGCAAGTGGCACCCAACGTCAACGCTCACCTAGGAAATCACTATCTTTGAGGCCTTTGAAGGAATATAGACAGAAGAAAGGAGGCAACTTTTACTTTAATTGGGGGCTTGAGTGCTGTTCCATTTCTAACACACTACCAATTGAGCCCCAGGTCCAATTCTGGCTTTTGACTGGTTAATTGAAGATAAGTATATTTAGATTTTTACAAACTAGACTGGCTTCAAACTGTGATTCTCAGATCTCACCCTCCGGATTAGTAGGATTAGAGGCATGAGCCATTGTGCATTTATTTGGACAGATGCACATAAGCATCTTCACAGAATTACCATGAAGTTGTATATACATATCTGCAATTTTGTGTGTCATGTTTACATTACCATGTGGGACTTAGCGAGTCCTATGTGTGTCCTGTTAGTTCAGAAAAGGAGAAGCATAGAGTTAACTTCCTTCTCTCCTCCCATTGGTACAGATACTTCTACCATAACTGAGAAGAAGATGAACAAGTGAAGAAGTAAATGGACGCTGGCACAAAGAATTCTATCCTTGAAAACTTGGTATCTTTGACGTTTCTGAATCAAACTCAACTTTCTTCTTTGAACACCAGTTGTGATTTTCAACAGGGGGTTGAGGCTTGGCACATCAGTGGATAGCAGATTACACAGTTGTGTTTGTGGTTGTGCTTTTGGACTCTCATGGATGACAGGGAGGGCTGTGTGTAGCAAGTCAGATCCAGTGGGGAAAAAATTTCTCTTCCTATTACAGGGAGAATTTTAGAGGATTATATTTGAGAAATTACTAGAAGTGGGTTGTGAGGAGCATCCTGCTTGCAGGAGTCTCTTTCCACTTCCCAACACTCAATCTGCCCACAGCGTTGTTTGTTTCATCCTCCCCATGTGGATGGACTTCTACCCTGATGATTTCTATGAGCCCAAGAACAATGACACCCTGAAAGAACTTACACAGAATGCCAACCTCATCATGGCCTCTTCAGACCTGCTCTTCCGCTTACATATTTTTCTGGACCAGCTGGAGGAACCCATGAGACCAAGAAAAAGAGGAAGAAGTCCTTGTTTAGATGCCCCAGAGCTTGTGAGTAGGGATGGAACCTGAGTCTCTAGGGATGTTTCTGATTGGCCAAGAGCCCTTAGTACTCCCCAGCTTGGCAAAATTTCCTTTTATGGATATTCTTTGCCAGGTAATGTCTGTTCTCCTTTTGAAAGAACTTGGAAGTAGCCACTCATTAGAAAAAGCCTACCTCCTCATCAGTGTTCAGTCCCAACTCAAATCCTACTGCTTCTCCTATTAGATCATCTTGGAAGTTTAGTGACACCTTAACTACGAGGGTCTACTCAAAGACTCCTGTACCTATTTTCATTCTCAGGTTTGCATCACCGTAGAAAAGCTTCTGCAGAACTCCAGGTAAAGAACCCATCAGTGATGTCGTCTATGGTGACTGATGGAGATTGGAAGCCATCGCTGATCTCCAGAAATCCTGTGAAGGTAGAGGGTGTTTTTCAATTTGTAGAAAGGCCAAAGTAGGTTTTGAGTCCTGTGGACATCCCACTGATTCTGAACCCCACATGTGATGCAGGTGTATCTACACATACCACCAAGGAAGAAGACGATACAGAATGTCTTCCATTGATGTTCACAATCCAGCTAGATCAGCTCTAAATCAGTCAACAAAAAAACACTTCTTGGTGTGATGGTTAAATATGTGCTAATGGAAAATGACTCCAGTCTATGTTTAGGAAAACCAATAAGTGAGGTCCAAAATCTAGATTCAGTTGAGGAAAGGGAATCTTTCCTCACAGAATACCCAGACCAATCTCTCTTCTTGCAAGGGATCCAATTTCCAGTTGATAAATTAGAATCTGTCCCTCCCTGGACTCAGGAAGAAAATCCTGTCTTTATTGAGGAAGTAGATCCCTTTGAAGACTCTGAGGCAGAATTTCTGTCTGAAGGCAACTTAGAGGCCAATCTAGATTTTGAGATTCCTTCTCCCCTTCCTAAGAAAATCCTTATTTTTCTTTTTTTTCTGATTTTTGTAAAAGGTTCATTCTATTTATTTTTCTAACTTTATTAATATGTAAATATTTTTGACATATTCTAGAATTCATGAATCCTAAATATATTTCTTTTTAAACCTACAAACTGAAGAATCGTGCATACCTGTTCTGGAGGCGGGGAAGCAGAGTGACAGGGGGCTGTAGAAGAGAGCCTACTGGATATAATGGGAGCTGTTAAATGCAACAAGAGTGAGAAGGAAGCCAGGCCATGCCTGTATGGGGTGATAAGGTGGCTACAAAAGGTCTAGGACATAGCAGATCAGATGTCCTAGAAAGCTATTCTGTAAATTGGGACAAATACCACAATACTTATAGCGTTAAGTGGGACTCTCTTCCAACAATGAGTTCAAATCTGTATACATTTTCATTGCATTCATTTGCCTTGAGCAAATATGGAAGGAAAATTTGGCTCCAATAATATAAAAAGTCTACTTTGGGCTGAAAATATTTGACACAATATATAGGAGATATGTATACTGGAAAGTAAAAGCCATCATCAATAGAAGAAAGAAGGCTTACATAGATGAACAAACACAAAATCAGGAAAAATTTCCACAATTAAATCAGTTATATGTAAATACATGTTATATTCTTTATGTTCTACATAGTATATTATGTAATATATAAGATTCAATATGATTTTTCAAAGTAAAAAGGCATTTAAAATTTTAGAATTGCGTGTTTTTTGCACAAAACATTAGTGTAAATGTTATTGGAGAAAGTAGTGATATAATTTGATTATAATTATATGAATATATATTTGTGTGTTTCTAGATATAACACTGATTATACATAAATATTATATACATATATTTGTATATATCTGTCTATGAAGTGAATATAATGAAAGTGAATATAATGAAACTGAGTTTAGTATGTATAAAAAAGTTGAGTACATGAGACTCAAACCTGTAATCCTACTGATGTAGGAAGCTCGGTTTTGAGTTTTAGTATCTCTTATCCCCAAGCCCTAGATTTTTCAGAGGAGGCATGGGCCCTCCAGTGTAGCAAACAAACATATGCCATGGGATCAAACTCCCTGACCACAGAGGAAAGTCAGTAGAAATCAGGACAAGCTTCTTATCTTGACTGTGTACTCAGTTCCTGTACCAAGAAGGCCATCTTTAGAACACCAGATGGAAAGTTGGCATTCCCTCCACAAGGTTCTAAAAAGATCCTTCTGAACGATAGTCTGACTATATTGAATTAAATCTTTTTCCCTTCGCAAGCTGCAAACACATAGAAATATGACAAGAGCTAAAGAAAGATGGTCAAAGACTTACAAATACATAAAATTATATACTCTGTTTCAGTAATTCAATGACAAATTATCAAAGGCATGTCGAATTTTTTTAAAGGAAATAGAAACATACTCTGAGTTTATCAGGAACTGGGTGATATTTTGGTTGCTGAATTGTTGAATGCACTTCTGGGCAAAGGAGACACATACCTTGGGGAAAATTGTGTGGGGTTGGGTGTCCTCACACGGCTTCACAATAAAATGGCCATAACATCTAGGATGTCACAGCCAACTTTGCCATGGCAGCAAGTAGGTGTCAGGCACTGATTTTGCCCTGAAGTGGACTCAACAACACCAACAGGCAAAAAGAATGAGAAGGAATGACTATTATCCACCAAACTTCAGCTTAAATAGCTGTCCTTACCAGAACTAGGATAAATTGAGCTGGAAAAGGCTGATCTCCATGTCAGGATCCTGAGCACTAAGGACTAGTGTGTGTGTGTGTGTGTTTGTGTTTGTGTGTGTGTGTGTGTGTGTGTGTGTGTGTGTGTGTGTGTGTCTGTGTGTGTGTGTGTGTGTGTGTGTGTGTGTGTGTGTGTGTGTGTGTGTGTGTGTGTGAATACTGGGGCTTGAACTCAGGGAGATGACCTTTAGCTTTTTTTAATCAAGGGTAACAGTCTACGACTTGAACCAAATTTCCATGTCTTGATTTTGAATGGTTAATTAGAGATCAAAGTTTCAATGTTGCACATGTTCATTCTTTGTCCCTCCTTTTCAATGACACCTTTAACTTCTTTTTTTTTTTGGGTCCGGTCATGGGGCCTGAACTCTGGGCCTGGGCGCTGTCCCTCAGCTCTTCAGCTCAAGGTTATCGCTCTACTGCTTGAGCCACAGCGCCACTTCCGGCTTTTTTCTTTTTTCTTATGTGGTGCTGAAGAATCGAACCCAGGGCCTCGAGCATGCAAGGTAAGCGCTCTACTACTGAGCCACCTTCCCAGCCCCCCTTAAACTTCTGAAAGAGAGATAAATGTAAAAAAAATGAAAAAAATGAAAGAAAATAAATATCATCTTGTTTCTGTTTCCTGGTCACTGATTATTTTTGAGATAGTGCTTCTTACTAATAAGAATTATTGGTAGAATCTGAAAACCTATTTGAGTAATAAATGGACTAGGAAAAATGTTGTCTCCTATTTTTTATCACTACATTTCTTTTTGTCTAAGTATACATGCCAGACTTACCCTAAGGGCCTAGAATAAACAAAATGGCTTATAGAGCTCAGATCATATCTTTCCACAGAAGATGACAGCCCCAGAAGAAAAACTTGTCCACAACTTGCACAAGGAAGAGAGAGTTTGATGTCTCCTTAAATCTTAGGATCGAATACTCATGAAGAACCCTGGGGACTGATGACAGCTTAAGGACCTAACATTTCCTGTGTCGTTCAACCATAGGAACAGTCACCAGTCTCCCATCATACTGTAGGTGCCACGCCTGACTGGTGACCTTGGCTGTGTCATGAGAACGTGCAGCAGGGCTCTGTCATGGTCATTGGAGAGTCAGTATTGCACACTAAGAGGACATTCATGAAGGTGGTAACAAGGCCTGAGTCAGGGTTTGTCAGATATAGATGATTTGTAACAGGCACTACTGTATTCTGGCTAAGAATGTGGATATATCATCGGGGTCTTGCACACAAATTTATCAAGTGTTAGCTTGCAACATTTCTGCATGAAAGCCAACAAAAGGTCATCAATGCCCTCTGAACATATTCTCATCAATATTTAGTAAGTAAAAAGCTATAAAAATCAAGTTCATCATGACGAAAAATCTGATATGAAAACCAAATTGCAGGAGCATTTACAAAAAATGTTTTTCTGTATGTATCAAATGTGACAAAATATTAAAAATTAATGAAGCTGGGAAAGCTAAATTGATTTCTTTTTTACTATGGTTGCAACTGTCTTTTACATTTCAACTACTTAACAAAAAGAAGGTAGGCCAAGTACCACTGGTGGCTCACACCTGTAATTCTAGCTAGTTAGAAACCTGAGATCTGAGGAAAGTGAATTGAAGTTAGACTAGTTAGGAAATCCACTGAAACTTTGATCTTTAATTAACCATTCAAAATCAAGACATGGAAGTTTGGTTCAAGTCTTAAACTGTCAACCTTGATTAAAAAAGCTAAATGTCAGCTCCCTGAATTCAAGCCCCAGTATTCACACACACACACACACACACACACACACACACACACACACACACACACACACACACACACACACACACACACACACACATTCTCAAAAATAACCAGTGACCAGGAAACAGAAACAAGATGATATATATTTTCTTTCCTTTTTGTCATTTTTTTCAGAAGTTAAAGGGGTCATAGAAAAAGAGGGACAAAGAATGAACATGTGCAACACTGGTATTCAATTGGTACTATGTTGAAAATTACCTATGAAATTTGTTTTGGGGGAAGAATGGGAAAACAGAAAAAGAGATAAAGTGAAAGGGTAAAATTGTCCAAAAAAATGCACTCAGGGAATTAGAGCTGTGGTGCAATATGAGTGCCATTATTCAGCAAAAGAGCTCAGAGAAAGTGTCCAGGCCCTGGATTCAAGCCTCATTACTGACTAAAACAAAAACAAGAAAAAAGAAATGTAATCCTTACCACACGATTGTAACTAAAACCTCTACAGCACAATAATAATAATAATAATAATAATAATAATAATAATAATAATAATAATAATAATAATAATAATAATAATGATAGAAGTAGATGATGATGAAGAAGAAGAAGAAGGAAGTTAAAAAAAACCAAACCAGTGAGAAAAATTGAGAGAGCAAGGGAAGGACTGACCTTTCAAAAAGAAATATATCCATACCTGACTTATATGCCTGTAACCTCAGTGTAATTCACATTTATAATAACAATACAAAAGAAAAAACAGAAATGTAGTGCTGGAGCCATAACTCAAATGGGAGGTCAGACTAATATGTATGTGATACCAAGGTCAACCCCCTTATCAATTTCTCCTTCAAAAATGGTTCTTCTTATCACTTGTGCTTTCCTTAGCTTATGAAAAGGGGTGCAGTTAAAGAAAGAGAAAGGTAATCTGTCAGGCACAGAACTGTACTTGCAAAGAGCAGTACTCACTAGAACACATGTTTACTAGACCACTTGATGACTCCACGTTTTCTGAAATAAACAGAACTAGTTGGAATTGAATACATGCTCCACTGTATACTAGATGGGGGCTCAAAATTATTGAAACTCTCTGGATCTCAAATTCTTTACAGGTAAAATGAGCATAACAATACGTACCTCACAGCATTATGAGATCTGGTTGTCATCAAACATGGAGCGGTTTTATCTTTGGTGTGTGTGCAACACTCAAACATTGCTGGAAGGAGTAAAAACTGGCATGATGTTTACTATATTACTTAAGAGTAATACAACATGCCTGTAATCCTACTTACAAAAGAGGCTGAGAAAAGAGGATCAAGGTTTTAAGTCTGGAGGAAACTGGATCAGATTCATCTCCAATGATCTCTAAAAAAGATTGAGGTGGAGTTTGGTTCAAGTGGTAGAGTGCTATACTGGAGCATAAGCCTCAGGAACAGTGCCAAGGGACTGAGTTCAAGCCCTAGGACCAGCACAAGCACACACACATGCACAAGCACACACACACACTAAATTGTTTGTGTTCCTATCACCCTGCTTAACAATATATTTCCTTTTCCAAGCTCACCTGATTTTTTCTGTTTTAAAAGGGACTTCTGTGTAGCACAGGCTGCTCCTAAACTTACAATCCTCCTGGGTACTGGGAGTACAGGCAAGCCTACTATAATTGCCTTCACTCAGTAACTCTATTTATAACATATTAGCAAGAAATTCATTCATACTCATGAAGATATTTGGCTTAAAGCTGTTCACAGTAATATTCTACTGTACAAAATGTAAATAATATAACTGGATATGGTACGATCCTACCACATGGTAATACCAGCCAATACTCAGGAACCTGACACAGGAGAATAAGCAGGTGAGGAAAGCCTGGTCTACGCTGCAAAACCTGGTCTCCAAAGGAAAGAAATTCTATAAATATTAATCTACTATGAAACATACAATATGTTAAATTTATATAATGTAACAAATAGATCATTATTAATAAAAATAAAATCTTGGCAGAAATTTTAAATACATACATATGCATATATATTTAAACTTGTAGAAATAAAATTTCAAGTGCTTTTATCTGCATCTTTCAGTCTACCTGTCACCTACTTATTTACTGACACATTGATTTCTGTTTAGTCTTCACAAAACACTGTTCTCTCACATAAGTACACAAAATTGTAAAACAAAAAGTACAAAACAAATATCATAAATACAAATGTAGTTTAATCCCTACCAAAATAATTTGGAGAAAACATACATTAAGTTAATGGCATTGTATACTGCTCAGGAAGGGGAATCTAGGAAAATGTAGATTGTATGTGTGTGTGTGTGTGTGTGTGTGTGTGTGTGTGTGTGTGTGTGTGTGTCTGTCTGTCTGTCTGTCTGTCTGTCTGTCTGTCTGTCTGTCTGTGTCTGTGTGTTTTCCATGAGTAATATTGGAGTTAGAATTAAATGTATTATTCTTGCTTGGTCTTTTTGCTCAAAGATGACACTCTACCACTTGATCCACATCTCCACTTCTGGATTTTGTTTTCTTAATTGGAGAAATATCTCAGATTTTCTGCATGGGCTGTTTAAACCTGAATCCTCAGTTTTTGACCTCTAAAGTAGATAGGTTTTAAAATATGAGCCACTGGTGGAAATCAACTACGTTAATATTTTTGCCTGTTTGAATGAATTTTAAAGTAATACATATATGTTACATTTGAGAGTGACTGGAAATAGTCATTAACGTTTAACAGAATTTAAAACATACAAAGCTGAGAATGGCAAGTAGCTGAGAACAGAATGGAATAAATCAAAATTACCTATGACAGTTTTCATTCTGTGCACAGAAATAATTACATTATTGGAGCCCAAAGCCATCAGATAGCTGAGCTCCAGCTGGCTGCTATGCTCATGAGGCTAGCTGGTGCTATTCACCAGAATGTGATGTTGTTGGATAGTAGGGATCAGCTTCAAGTTAAGAACCTGAAATATTTCTATTCATCTAGAAGAGGAAACATACCAGGACAAGAAATGTGATTAAAATTGCTGAATGCAAAAACCATCCAAAGGAAGACCGAATAACTTTCTATATCTGAAAAGAGTATTCTCTCACAAAGAATCATGAGCTGAATATAGTGGTCAATGTTTGTAATCTCCGAACTTGGGAGGCTGATTTAGAAGTTAGCTTGAGGCCAGCCTAAGTTTTAGGCAATCAGAAGGACATATAGTAAAATGCTATCTTAAAACAACAACAACAAAAGACCCAGTGACTGGGAGTATTTTTAGTGGTAGAATGCTGGCCTTACATGCAAGAAGCACTTGATTTGATTCCTCAGTATGTCGTAAGCAGAAAAACTGGAAGTGGTGCTGTGGCTCAATTGGTAGTGTGCTAGCCTTGAGCAAAAGAAATTTAGGAAGAGTGCACAGGCCCTGATTTCAAGCCCCAGCTCTGGCAAAATTAAAAAAAAAAAAACAAGTGCAAAATGCTGTTTGTTGAAATAAATATGTTGAAGAATTTTTATACTCACTAGAAAATAGTGCTGTTGGGAATTCATAATGAACTTTGTTAGGAAAAATTAAAATAAATTAATGAAATATTATCTGGCATTGGAAAGAACATAGTGAGATGTAAAAATGATTGGTGCCTATAGTTAATTGATACAACAATGTTATAGATACACTTGCCAAACTGTGATTTTTTTAAGTATACAATCGTGGGTTTGTTCTTTTTCAAAATAATTTTACTGCCAGGCCTAGCTACTAAGGAGACTGAGAACTGTTCGAATCCAGCCAGGGCAGGAAAGTCTGTGAGACCTTTATATCCAACTAAAGGTTCAGAAAATGTGAAGTGGCACTGTTGCTTAAGTGGTAGAGTGCTAGTCTTGAGCTGAAGAGTTGAGATACGATGCCCAGGCCTAGAGTTCAAGCTCCACAACTGACAAAAAATAGTAATAGTAATAATATTAATTTTATTGTTACTATTAAGGTGTTATATATAAAGGCTACCAATTCATAAGTTTTTTTCTTTGCTAAAAGAAATACCTATCCATCTTCATTGCCAACAGCCAGGATTTGGCCATCTGCTTTCCAGCTGATCTCTCGATGTAGAGGCAATGTGTAATACAAAACAATACAAACCCTTTCTGACTATAAATAATTTTTTCCCTGCACATCTTAAAAATCAATGCTGACAACATGAAATTAAAAATCCCTAAGTTTAAAACATTCTTCTAAACAAGTTAAAGAAATCCTGATAACAAGTATTTTAAGAATAATTTCAGAGAGCTTGAACTCAGGGCCTGGGTTCTGTCTCTGAGATTTACTACTCAAGATTGGGTTGCCAGTTTGAGCCACAGTGCCACTTCCAGTTTTCTCGTGATTAGTTGCACAGAAAAGTCTCACCAACTTTCCTCTCCAACCTGGCTTTGAACTAGGATCTAGAGATCTCAGCCCTCTGAGTAGCTAGGTTTATAGGCCTGAGTCCCTGGCACCTGGCTTTTTGCTTACCTGAGACAGAGGCCAGTTAATATTAAATGTCAATCATGTTTAATTTTGTAAAATGAAGTTAACTGAAATGCCTTCCACTAGAAATAAGGAATCAAATGAGTAGGTGGGTTACAACGTTATTACCAAAAGTTACATATTTTCCTTGTGTTTTTTTTCTTCCAAAATTGTGTGCTTTCCAGAATCATACCTTATCTTTCCTTGCTAATTTCTTTGGTTTATTTCATAATTGTCCACAGCTTCTTCAGCAATCATTTACTTATGTGAAGAGCTTTCAAACATCTATTTTCAGCCCAAATTCCTTGTATACACCTCTCATCCATATATTCAGCTGACATAAAAACTTGTGAAACAGTAATCATCTCTTATCAGTATTGGATATTAATGTGTAAGTTAAATTTAAGAAAATAACATCAATAATTGTAACATGATTTTAATAATAATGCTAAACATAAATACAACGTTGATTATATTCTGAGCAATTTAATAAAAACCTCCAGGAAAAGAAATCACTTTTTTTAGTGCTGATATTATGGTTTAAACTCAGGACCTTACCTTCTCACTTAAGCTTTTTCCCTCAAGGGTGGTGCTCTGTATTTCAACCACAGCTCTCCTTCGAATTTTATTTGGGGGATAACATAGAGATAAGAATCTCATGGAATAAAAACAATCATTTGTGTCCCTATCTTATTTCACATAACATTCTCTTATAAGGTTATATGGTACCATGTACTACTTTCTGAAAGTGAGGTTAACCATGGGACCTATGCTTATTGGAGCCTCGCTTATTTCACTTAATAAAATTGTTTCCCCATCTTTCCATTTCCTAGCAAATGGGGCGATTTCATTCTCTCTGATGGAGGCATAGAATTCCAGTGTTTGTGTGTGTATCACATTTTCTTGATCCATTCATCTACTGAGAGGCATCTGGGTTGGTTCCATAATTTAGCTATGGTAAATAATGCTGCAATAAACATAGTTGTGCCGGTAGCTTAGTATGGACTTCTGTGTTATCATTTGGTAAATGCCCAAAAGTGGGATTGCTGGGGTATAGGGGAGCTCTAAGTGGAGTCTTGGAAAAAATTATATTAAGTAAAGTAAGTCAGACAAAAGAAACATAGGTCCCATGGTTTCCCTTATTTGGAATAACTAGTGTATATCTGGCACACGCATAAGAGTTCAAAAGCTATGTACATACCAACAGATAAGATGATGTTAAGCGAAGTGAATCCCAAGATAGGCTTTATAATTTACCATGTGATTTCTTTTTGTTTTTGTTTTTGTATTTTCCCCCACCAAGGTATAACTCCTTTTTTCACTGTATTTAATGTATGTGCCCTGCATCTTGTATACACCATTTCTCTAACTTGGGTAGGGCAAGGGAAAAAACAAAATGTTTAAATAGGGCAGGCTGACCCGTTGTAACAATGAGATGCACAAGACACTATGTTGAAAAAGAATCTTTACAATATGGGTGGGGAAGCAGGGAAGGGAGGAGAGGGGGGTGTGTAGTTGTGGAGGTGGGAGGAAGAAAGGGTAGGGGAAAAACAAAGGAGGAGGTACAATACCTCATAGAAAATGTACTCATTACCTTGCTCATGTAACTATAACCCCTCTATACCATATTTTTACAGTAAAAACCTCTTTTATAAAACAGAAGGTGTCATGTACACCAAGTATAGCAGCCCACATATGTAATTCCCGCTGATTGGGAAGCAGAGATGACAAGGATCATGGTCTGAGGCCAGGCCAGAGAAAAAACTGCCAAGACGGCCATCCTAACGAATGAGCTTTCCATAGTGGTTCACATCTGTATTCCTAGCTAATTATGTGGGAGGCATAGGTAGCAAAGTCTCAGTCAATCTAAGATCAGACCCGGGCAAAAAGTTCAAGACCTCAAGTAATTAAATGGACTAGAAGTATGGTAAAAGTAGTTGAGCTTCTTGATGCTATTCAACCAGAGTCCTATCTAGCAAACAGGGAACCCCTGAATAGAACCCTTCCACCAAATCCTAAATAATTTTAGCCTATTTGAACATCTAATTTCAAGGAGCCTGACAGATCAGAGATGATGACATTCTCTTTAAAATTAGGTATTCAAAAGAGACAAAGTTATTTAGATTTTGAAAAAATTGAAAAGGAAAATACATGTGATTTTTGTTAGCTCTGTAATTCTTGAAAACATGAAATGTACTCAAGTATTTAATATATATCCATATGTGTGCATATGTCCATGTATATATGTATATCCAAGTATGTATGTATATATATGTATATATACATACATATATGTATATGTATTTATATGTATGTATATATACATACATACATACAAGTGGTTCATCTCTATTCTGTGTAGCAAATGGTACAAATGAATCTGTATAATCACTATTCAAAGGCATGAATAGACAAAGAGAATGAGCAAAGAACTCATATTCAGGAAATTATGGCTAGCCCATAACCCTGAAAATCTTTTACATCAGTTTGCATGTTTCAGTTACTGCAGTACAGGGACAGTAGGACAACAGTGGGATACTAGGCAGATGAAATTAGAAATGAGAGATACAAATGTTAAAATATTCTTTCTTATGGGTAAGTAGAATTTCCTCTGTGTGTGTGTGTGTGTGTGTGTGTGTGTGTGTGTGTGTGTGTGTGTGTGTGTGTGTGTGTGTGTGTGTGTGTGTATTACATTTTCTTGATTTTTTTTCTCTTGAAGGTTATCTGGGCATATTCAGTAAGAATGGTCTGGATGAAACCTTTACTATATCCTGGTTTGTAATCTTTCAGGTAAATGCCTGGAGTAGAGTTGCTGGATCATATGGAAGTGGGTAGTCAAATGAGGGGTGAAGGGTTAAAAGGTAGATGAATGACCAGGAGAAAAGGGGGAAAATGCAGAAAGGAATCCAATAAACATCCTACAATATTAAGAAGAGTGAAGGAAGAAGTGCATAGAGGAAGGATGGATGAGAACATTGAAAGGGTTGGCACTGATCAAGGTATATTGTACGCATAAAATGCTTTGTTTAATGATAATTTCTTACTGTTTAAAATTTCTTTCTACTTAAAATAATAATAAAAAAATCATGTCCCTAAACTGTTATGCAATTAGAAGCAAAGAATGAAAATTTGCTCTGATCAACTCCAGGGTCTATAAGTTTTTTTTGTTAGGATAAGTTTTAGAACAACACCAATGATACATATCACCTGAAGAAAATTTAATGATTTTCAGTTATTTATAGTAATCATTTTGGACATATGGCTCAAGTGGCAAAATGCTACTTAGTGAGCAAAGCTGTCAGATAATGAATTCAAGTCTCAATCTCGAACAAAAGTACAAACAATCAGTAAAATTCAGGCACTTTCCTGGGCACTGGTAACTCATGCCTTTAATCCTACCTTTAATCAAAAGGCAGAGATCTGGGGATCTCAGTTGAATGTCAGCTTAGATAGGAACGTCTGTGAGTTTCTCATCTCCAACACACTGCCAAAGAAAGCTGGAAGTGGACTCATGGTTCAAGTGGTAGAATGCTGGCCTACAGCAAAAAGCTCAGAGGCAGAACCCAATCCTAAAGTTCACGCCTTAGAATAGTGCATATACAAACACAGGGGAAGTAAGTCACTCAAGTTCTCAATCTTCCATTTCCCTAATCCTAACTCAAATCTTGGACAGAACACTAAGAATAACCTTGATGATAATAGTAACCCAATCTTAAAATAAATGGAAAATATATCCTAACAGATACTCATTGTCTTTGAAATGATTTGGACTTTGCTCCAAATACTACAGATTCCCTGACTTGGACTCTGAAATCGTTCCCTATTATTAATCATTAACCTCAAATCTTCATATCATGAAAACTTCTGTAGTTTCCACTAATCTTAACTTTTAATGAACTCCTCTATCTCCAAAAAGAAGTTTCAGGTTTACTTAAAATCTACTCTAGTTCTTAACCCTAACTATATATCTAAACATTACTAGAAACCTAACTCTAAATTTAACCCTATTGAACCCTTAATAATAAACTTAAGAAAACTCTGTAGTTTTCTTTAAATTTCACACTTATTTTACTTGAAAGTGTTAGCAGAAAACTCAGTTTTACCTGAAAGCTTACCCTTCCCTAAGCCTAAGTCTAACCTGAACTAGAAAAGCAACCCAAGCCCTAGAACTAATAGCCTTTGGATTCTAAAGGTCATAAAAATACATTAGTTTTTATTCATCCTAACTTTGATTTAACTCATCCTTCTAAAAATACTTTGTAGTTTTACTCATTATCTTGCCATTTTTGTAACCATAACCCTAACTGGAATATTGAAGCTAACCCTCACAATAACCATACCCTAATCTTAATATTATTAGCAGTTTCTTATCTCACATTCATCCTAATTCTAACTAGACTTGTTATTCGAAGATTTACTTTGAGTTGGACCCTAAACTTTCCATTTCCCTAATGCTAACACTAACTCCAGCTGGAACTAAAACCTAACTTTCACACTAATGATAGTCCAATTCTAATGTTTAAGAAAAATACTCTAGTTTTTATTCATTCTAATGAATACTCCAGTTTGCACTCTGGAAATGAGTTTGTTTGCCCTAATTCCCACAAATTTTCTGACTCTTCCTCTGAAGTTATCTTGTTCCCTAACATGAACCATTATTTTAGTTGTCCTCACATTCTCTAATCAGGAAAAATACTGTAGTTTCCAATGATCCTACCTTTTCCTGAACCCCTGTGCCCTAAAACAATATCAGATTTCCTTACCATCTAGTCCATTAATTAACTCTAACTCTCAACCTAAACCTGGCTGGAAAACTCTCATTAATCATTACAAGAATGATCACTGAGAAATAAATATAATGATAATGGTCTAGTTACTGTTTAATCTCATATTTTTGCTTCCACTTGTTAGTGAAAACTTAATATTATACTAAAAACTTTACTATTCATAACACTATTCATACTCAGAACAAAATACTGACCCTAATGATAATCCAAATTATATGTCAATACTAACACTAACACAAGTAAACTTGTTTTCATTCATCCTAACTTGATTCAAATAAGCTTTCCAAAAATATGTTTCAATTTTTTTCCAATATCTTAGTCATTTTCTAACCCTAAACTTAATCTTAACTGGAACATTAAGAATAACCATAACCCTAATTGCAAGTAGATTCTAATACTAATAGCAATACTCTAGTTCACATTCATTCTAATTCCTGCCAGGCTTATTCTAAAATTTACCTTCAATTTGACTCTCATTTTTTTCTCCTTCACTCTAAATCCAATCATGGCTAGAATCGTAACCATATCCTTGACACTAACAGTATCTCACTTCTAAAATTGATGAAAAATGCCTGTTTTGTGTCATCATTATTGAAATTTCACCTGTAATTCTTGAAATAAATTGCAGGTTTTCCTAAACCCTATGGATTTTCTCACTTTTAACTCTGAATCTATCTTGTTCCTTAACAGGAATCATTATATCCATTGATCTCAAATCCTGATATTATGAAATACATTATACTTCCAATATCCAAGCTTTTCCTGAATTCCTAGAACCTAAAATAAGTTCAGATTTACTTAACATTTAACACATTTCTTTTCTTTTTCTTTTTGTCCAACGTGGGGCTTGAACTCTGGGCCTGGGCATGATCCCTGAACTCTAGGTCATGATCCCTCAGTTCATTAGCTGTAGGTGTGAAACTTTACCACTTGAGCCACAGCACCACTTTTGGGTTTTCTGGTGGTTAATTGGAGATAAATGTCTCATGGACTTTCTGCCCTGGCAGGCTTTGAACTGCGATCCTCAGAAATCAGCTTCCTGACTAGCTAAGATAATAGGCACGAGAAACTAGTTTAACCAATTTATTTATCCTATTCTCAACCCCCTTTAACCAGAAACCTAATCCTAATCAAAATCTGATTTAACACCAAATAGTTACTGTAAGGAAAATTGTCTAGATTATTCAATCACACATTTTTTTGTTTCTACTTCTTATTGGAAAACTAAATTTTACACTAAAGCTTATCCTTCCCTAAACCTAAGGAGAACAAAATGTAATTCACCTTTAAGCCAAATTATGTCTAAATGTTTAAAGTTACACAGACACTGGTTTTCATTAATTCTAACCTTGATGCCATTCATTCTTCTTAAAATATGTTGCAATTTTGCACCTTTTTAAATCTTACATCTTTTTCTCATGCTAACCCCAGCTCTAACTGGAACACCTTGCCTAATCCTAAACCTACATATAACCGAATCATAATGTTAATAGCAAGCCTCTATTGCACTTTAATTCTCTTGCTCAGGATGTAGGTCTAAATTTTACTTGCATTTTGAGCCTACATTTTTTAAGTGTTTTTCTATTTCCTGTCAGGTTTTCTTTTTCTTTTTTTTTTTTTTTTGGTCGGTCATGGGGCCTAAATTTTGGCATTGGGCACTGTCCCTCCACTCTTCAGATCAAGGCGAGTGCTCTACCACTTAAGCCAAAGCGCCACTTATGGTTTTCTAGTAGTTTATTGGAGATATGAGACTCACAGACTTTCCTGCCTGGGCTGCTTGGAACTCTGATCCTCAGACATCAGCATCCTGAGTACCTAGGATTAAAAGTGTTAGCCACTGACACCCATCTTTATTATATTTTTAAATTTTATTTTATTGTAAAGATGCTTTAAAGACAGATTAGTTATACGAGTAAGGTAATGGGTATATTTCTTGTTGAGCATTGTTACACCCTTCTTTGTTGTTCTCCTACTAGCCCCCCTCCCTTAATCCTCCCTCCTCTTGGTGTAAAATCCCTTTACAACATAGGGTCTTCTGAGTATCATTGTTGCAATGAGTCATCCTGTATTGAACCTATTTCACTAACCTTAATTCTAATTTTGTCTGGGATCCTAAATCTAACCATAATAATAATGATAGCTAAATTCAGAAGTTAATAAAAATATTCAAGTTTTTATTCATCTTGTTAATCCACTATACAAGTTGAATTAAATTGCAGTTTACCTTAATTATTTTTCCAAATTAGATTATATGTGCATATATAAAGATGTAACTTTATGTGAAATACAGAAGATCTTTGGAAGAAGAAGTAATGAAAAGAAAATAGAAGGTGGGAGTATAATCAAATGCTTTAAACATATTATGGAATTGCCACTTCTGACATTAATAACCATTAACAAAATAACTAAAAATTAATAAAGAACACACTGTTGTCTAGTATTTTTTAAGAGAGCCATGATATGTCTTGTGAATAAAATACTTGTGTTAGATAAACTTTGTTCATGCATATTTTATATTGTTATTGGTCAATTATTAGTAAGAAAAATATATCAAATAAGATTCCATGAAAAAATCATAAAACAGTTTTTTAGTAATTGAGAAAAAGTTATAGTCATGAATTTTAGGAAACTAAATTTCTATTTCTCTATGAAGCAATAATTTAGGTTTACTAATCTAGTTATTTTAGAGAACATATTGGCATGACAAACAACTAACTGTATATCTTGTTTCTTTAATGTGTGATGTTTAAACATTGTCTTTCATTCAAATGAATACTTAGGTTTACTTTTCAATGTAAATGCAATTTTATCTCCTTTCAAAACAAGTATTTACCCTGCAATTAAATGTATTAGCATATTCAAGTATTTAAAAGTTAAAAATTCTATGTTTGATATGTAGCTCCACATATTCAGAATGACAGAATTTTTGTATTCATAAATGTCTAACCACTGGGATTTTTGCTTCATCAATATAAATTATCTCATGAGGTTGTTGCAAAGGCTCCAATAACCAGTGTGGTCAAAACATTTCCTGAATTCTGAAAATTAAATCTTATCATTTTCAGCCTTTGATTATATCATTTATTGTCTCTTCAGAGAAATTAAGCTAAACTATATACTACTTTTTAAAGATTTTGCTCACATTGTAAATAATATCAACACAGGTCACAAAGAGACTGATTATTTCAGACTCATCATATTTGGTAAAGTTAGTGTGAAGAATGTAGAGAGCAGAAGTTTCATATACTCAATAAATATTTTTGGTTAATTTAAATTAAATTAAATTAAATATCTGGATTTCTAATTAGGAGGTTAATCACATGGAAACAAGAAAATAATTTTTTAAAAATAATTACTTTGGGACCATTTTTCTTCTTAAAATATGAAGCAAAAATATCTTTAAGAATATTTTTTTTATTAAAATGTTTTAACCTTTAGTAAACTGCTTTATACTTTAATATAAAGTCTGTCTCAAAATAGAAATTCTACAACTAATCTAATGTATGTTTTCATGCACAAAATTCTGTAACTTCTAGTCTTATGTGATTTTAATTATATTTTTTAGTTGTGATATGATCCCTACTTATATTAATTACAAACTTCTGTAATTATACAAATCATGCCGGTACACACTAACTTATGTAAGATAATATTCAAAAAAATTATCTTTTTTTTCCGTCTCCAACAGGGAAGGATGATGTGCTGAAGTATATTAAATGAAAGCACACTAACAAAGAGTCTTTACGGAATGGAAATTTGCAACATGAGGATGAGAACATGAGCACTTTCTACTTGGCTGAACAGGAATTTTTGTTTCTACAGTACTTTCTTACCTTTTAATCACACAGGGAAAGCCATAACCTTTGAAATTCATATGAAGGAATTGCTTTACTAAAAGATGTGGCAACCCTGCTCAAAAGCTCAATCTTATCACTAGGTCTTTGTGCTTGCTGGCTGATCTATTTCTCTATCATATGTTTCATATTATTAAACATATTAATAATTAAGCAGTAAGTACATTACAGGAGATTCCTGAAAATCACAGCTATTACAGTTTAGTAATCAGAAGTGAGGAAAAAGATTGTATTAATCTCCAATTTCTCCCTTTGGCCTTCAATTTGCCAATTAATTTTCAGAACAATCATGTAAGATGTTAGTTTATTTTTCCCTTTTTAGTTAGAGATTAAGCAAGTGTTTTTTTTTTTTTTTTTTTGCAGTAAAAAGTGATGACAATGGTATCAGAGCTCTGGTAAGGGCACCTTCTCCTTAACAATTAATGCCCTATGGACTGTAAATATAGAAGCCACACTAAAATTCTCTACAAACACACACACACACACACACACACACACACAAACACACTCACAAACACACACACACACACACACAAACAAGCACACAGACACACCACTTCCACCCAGACACATCAGATATATGTTCCATTCCCTTGTAATGATTGTTGATTAATGTTTGCTGCATTGCTTTATCTCAGCTTCAAGATCTTTCCTGGACCTTTATCTTTCCCCGAGTTCAAGTCCCTAATTCTTAGTATACCGAGTGTCTGTGTATTCACAATAGGTTCCTGCCTGCTTCAAGCCAATTAATACCCTGAATACAGTATCCTCAAACTTCACATCCCAGTCAAACTCCATGAGTTTATACACCGTTGCAAAATACTAAAATTTTTTGGATGTAGAAACCAAGAGAACACCCACCTTGTTACTATAGTAGAAATTGACATCATGAAAGTAGAAGAATATTGATCAAGAAACGAGGTAAGAGAATGGGAGTATGTCTAAAATATAGAATACTGGATATGTGTTACAGATACAAAATCATCATCTATAGGCGTATTTATTGAAAACGTAATCATATATTGAAAGCACTATTTACAAATACAGTTTTCCAGTTACTTTGCTTACCTATCACTTCTGATCACAAATCCGCTCATGAATTTTTATAGTATCTTTGAATAAAGATTTGCATGTATGTATCATCTTAAAATAAGACAGTATGCTTTTACATCTTTCTTTCTATATGACAAGCCCTTATTTTTTGTTTCCCTGTTTGCTGAATAACTGTTTTCCTGGAAACAAGATATTCACATCAAATCTGGGTGTAATTTTTATTTCTTAAATTTGAAATATAAACTTTGTTGTGACTTGTCATTTTCTAAAGATGAGTGATATTCATGAACACTAATATGTTGGTGCCTTTAAGTAAACTGAGACTTGATGTGGTATGATAGTTCTTGTGTCTAATTGACATAACCATTAGATGATTCATGTATAAACATGTGCATTGCACTTTTTTATTTTTATATATAACATAGTCCCCAAGGATATACATTAAAGTGATAAGGGGGGGTTGTCTGCATGTTCCATACTTTATATTTATTTCAGTAAATGTACTAGAAATAAATGATGTTTACTGGAACAATATAAAAGAACATATTTTCTTTAGAACATATTTCTAAAGATAATAGATTTATTGTTTAAAGAATAGAAAAGAGTAAAATAGGTTTCTTGCTTGAGACTGCATAAATTACATATGAATGTAGCTCAAGATGAGACTCAGTGATAAATTCATATTAATATTACTGAGATTTATATCACAATATAAGCAATATAGGTATTTTAAAGAACGGGTCATTCCAAGCCCTAGATACCTAATAGATGAAGAATGGTATTGAAAATAGCAGAGGAAATCAATTCAACATGCAGATGTTATGATTTTATAATACTAATACGAAAAAAAATGGAGCATTTGCCTTTCTGAAGGAGAATGTTTAGCCAGTAATTTCAATGAAAGGCATCAGTTGTAATCAGTCTAAAGTCTTTTCCTCCAAGATATCCAACAGTACTATACTCATCCTCTGAAGAGTAAATAAGAGTTAAGTAGCTTTGCTTAATATTAATTTAATTGTGGCAAATAGGTTAAAATGCCTGCACTCTTTCTTTCAATGTAATAACTTACATTTGTTTTACTAGACTCAAGACCCCCCGAAGACCACCCAACCAATACAAGTAACAAAGGCATCTTTTATTTGCAAGCTCCAGGCTGGTGCTCTGTGCAATCGGTAACCCATGACACTAAGAGACCCCAAGCATAGAATCAGCACAGTTTTTACAGTATTGAACAAACAACTTTATGGAAGTTTTAAATGAGAAATTACGTGATTGATTAACAGTTAAATAAACTAAGCTATACATATGTGATTGGCTAATATTATTGAGGTGTTATTGACAAGAAGTGTCTGGCCACTGGGTCACCGTGTCCTGCATGGCCAACCAATGTTTGGTCAATGCATTTGGAGAAAATTCCTGTGGCTTTCCCGAGGATTGTTTATGTGTCAGTTGTCCAGGAAGTGTTTTTCTTTTGTGTCATTTCTGGGTCCAACCCATGGTTATTTTCATAATTCATACCTCACAAGATGGTTGCTAGCCTGAAATGTAGTTACTTAGGCCTTCATTGTGCCTCTTTAAGCTTTTAGCTCTTCACATTTCATATTATTACTGTCTCTTCATACAAGCCAGAAATCACTATGTAAAAGTAACACAAACTGAAAAACAAAAATAACTTGATACAACCATCACAAATCCTAAATTATGTGAAAAAAATCCACAATATAATAAATGAACCAGAGGAAGGGGAAAAACAGTGGCAGAATAACAACAGGAATGTACCCTAGATTTCCCTAACGAAACAGAGATTTAGAGTCCTAGAAGGTACTCCATTTCTAGGGTGTCACACCAAGTTAGGCATAATTATATATTGATACACAATTCAAAAGAATATTTTATACTGTCTTCACAAAAAAACAGAAATCTATGAAAAGTTACCCAGGCAGGAAGGTGACTGCTGTGACTGTGTTGGCCAACATATTCAAAAACACAATTGCAGTGTGGAAATGAAAGGGCCACTTGGGAAAAAAAATCATGAACAGAGAGACAGTCACATATAAACACAGGCACAATTCACCTTACCACTGGATAGTCAGAATTGTCGTTGGAACCACAAGTATTAATTTCACAACATCTCTCACAACTGATCTCTTCTCCTACACTTAATGATCTAGACAAAAACCTAATTCCTGAAAAACAAATCACAACAGAAGACCAAAGAAACACCTGACAAATCATCCAAGAACATAGATAGTCACCTATTAAAATCATACATTCCCCCAAATGAAAGCCAAGAAACACTTCAAATGGACAGAACAAATCAGAAAATTATGAGAAAAGTCATGCCAAGGTAATATAATTCACACAGTAAATGAACGGGCATTAGAACAATCAATTATCTAGAAGATATTTTTCAAAATACATTACAAATACTGCTGAAAAATGTGATTAATGAAAAGATACAAAACCTCTGCAAGGAAATTTGAGAACAAGATGAGACCAAGCAAAGATCAGCAAAATATTTCATGGAGACTCCAAACACAAAGAAAAATAAATTCTGAGAAGGCAAGAGAGTCCAAGGGAAAAATGGATGCCAAGTTAAAAGATATGAGAGAACATACAGCTAAAACACATACCTCCCAAGCCACCATCCAATAAAAAGTTGTAAAGAAAATCCATACAAACCTAAAATAAAGCTTTAATAAAGAGATAGAAGCCCTAAAAAAATAACCAATTGTAAGACAGGGAAATCAAGCAGAGAGGCTAATTAAGATAAGAGAAGCCCTTTAGAACACCAAACAGTATAAGAACAGAACAAACCACCATCACATCATAATCCATTAGAGGATCATTAGACATCAATGAAGGGATTCTTAAATATGTCAGGAGAAAAGACAGATTATATAAAGGATATACAGTCAGAATAAATACAAATTTCTTAGCTGATATGGTAAAAAGGGGAGCCTCACATGATATATGACAAACATTAAAGGCAATCAACTACCAACCGTAAATATGGTCCCAAGCCAAACTCTCCTTTACATTAAAAGGATATATAAAAATATTTCATGCCAAAGAAATCTTGAAACAATGTATCTCCACCAAATCAACAGGATAGAAGTTAATCAAATATATCCTACATAGAGAAGCTCATGAAGAACAGGAACTGGTTATATAAAATGCTCCCTACCAGTGAACAAGGTAAATATATTTAGAGTAGATGAGACACAGAGCCTAACAGCAGGTGAATAACATAGCAGGACTTATGAGATATTTCACAGACTTAACTCTCAATATCAATGGATTTAACTTTCCAATTAGAAAACAGACTAAATAGTATAATAAAACAAGACGCATGCATGTAATATATACAAGAGACACATTTTATTGAAAAAAAAAACACATACTCAAACTGAAAGGCTGGAAGGAAAATTTTCAAGCACATGAACACCATAAACAGGCCACAGTAGAATTACTAACATAAGATAAAATAGAATTCAAAATAAAATTACTAGGAAGAGACATTATATATTGATAAAAGCACATCTCCATTAGGTATATATATCAAGTCTAAGTATCAATGGCTGGAGCACCCCACTTCATCAACCAAATATTACTTAACCAAAAAAACATTTCTCAACACATCATTGAAATGCATGGATAGGTCATGCAGGAAAAACTCAACCAAGAAACTGAAGACCTAAATAACTACATTGAATGTCTAGCCCTAACAGACATCTACAGAATATACATTCAGCATCAGTATACACATTCTTCACAGCAGCTCATGAAAGAGTCTCCAAAATAGAACATATCCTATATCACATAGAAATTTTATCCAAATTGAAAGAAAAATTATTTGAATTCCCATATCTTGTCAGACCACAACAGAATAAACTTAGAATTAAAAAAGCTAAAGCAGGAGGGGAGGGAGGGGGGACCAAGATGGCGACGGGGCAGTAGGGAAACGCCACAGCTCTCTCCAACCAAAAAGAGAGTTCGAGTTCCAACGCTTAATCTCCCCAAGAGACCGACAACAACAAAAAGACGAACACTCAGAGAAAAACCAGAGGCGGAGAATAACAAAAAAGAAAGAGGAAAAGAATTTCAAAACAGAGAAAAGCGAAGACCCCTCCCCCAACCTTTACTGGCCGCGCGGCAGCGCGCCAAGCCACCGGCCAGCCGGCCCGGCGGGGGCTGTGGGAGCCCCAGAGAAACAGCAGAGACACAGGGGGCCACTTTCAGAACATCTGGTACTGGTTTGCAGAACAGCAGATCACCAGGAACAGAGAAACCTACCAGCCGGGAGTCTCCACGAGGATCCCACCCCCACCCCTCACTCTCCACCCGAGCAGAGAGGCTCCATCCCGCCAAAGTCGCTCGGCATCAGCAGAGTGACAAAAGGACCTGCGGCAGACCACCCGGCCCGCCGGATCGCGATCGCAACGATCCAGCACTCTCCACCCGAGCAGAGAGGTTCCATCCCGCCAAAGCGGCTCGGCGCGACAAAGGGTCCTGTCTGCAGACCACCCGCCTGCCCGATCACGATCGCAACAACCCGGCGGGGTCACTTGGGCCCCAGAGGTACCGAGAAGAAGCTGCCTGAGCGTGGACACTCTTGACCCAACAGCTTCGACAGAGGCAGAGACAGAAAAGAATCACACAGAGCCACCACCGCCCAACCCAGCCCGGATTGCAACAACAACTGACGACCTACACCACACAGAAACAACCAGCTCCAGGGTGAGTACCCCACAGGGGAAGTGTATCCCTCAAGGGAGACCAGAGCTGGAGGGAATCCCCAGACCCTGACCTAGACTCCCTACCCCAGCACCCGGACCACAGGACCCACTAAAACTGGGAACTGTTTGAGAGCTCCACCAGCCCGTGGAGCACACTCAGCTGGCCAGGCTAGAGCAAGAGCACCCCTGGAAGGGAGCTTAAATGCCCAAGCCAGGAACAGCGCCCCTGGGTCAAGACTACCAACAGTAGAAGAAATTTGAACTGTGTCCCCCAGGCTGTATAACCTAGGGGGTATACACATCAGCACAGGCCTAACAAGCGCGCTCCAGGCTGGGGCCGGAACCAAGCCCGGGGATCCGGCACCTGAACAACACAACCAACTCCTCCCAATTGAAGTAAAAAGCTGAGCATACGCCTCAACAGAGGGGAGAAAACCAGGAAACAACACTCCCCCGGGAAGCACGCCTGTGACAACAAAAGACCTGGAGGCCCAGGACAAGAGAAGCCCAAACCCCACCAAAACTCCACCCATATACCCTAGACTGGGAATTGGGCAACACAGGCTGCCAGCACCTGATAGTAAGCAGGAGCTCAGACTGTTAAGGCGGCTCAGCAATAGAGTGATAGTCTTGGATGTATGAGGCCCTGGATCTGATTCCTCAGCATCACAAAAGCAAAAAGGGTCAGAAGTGGTGCTGTGGCTCAAACGGTAGGGTGCCAGCCTTGAGCTGAAAAGCTGAGGGACAGCACCCAAACCTAGAGTTCAAGCCCACAACCAGCCCAAAACAAATAAACAAAAACACATCAGGAGCCCATAGCAGACTCCAGCATTTGGGAGAGTGCATCCAGAGCATCTGTTCTTCACAAGAGCACCCGTAGGAGCAAACACAAGCAGTCTAGGCTGCTCAACCCTTCCAAAGGCGGGAACTGTCAGCAATCTACAGCAGAGAGCTGAGAATCCTAAGTAAGTCAGAATAGCAGCTGGAAATAGGCTCCCAACAGAACCCAGATCAGGCACAGACTCTCTCTACCAATACAGAATCAGCAACCAAGCAAAGACAGACACACCAAAACAAAATTGAAGAGCAGTCTCCTGAACCTCCATGCGAAAATCACAGAGAAAAATCACAAGGTTTACTACCACCCAGGACAGCAAGCTCACCTCAAAAGCCAGCAGCCACACAGGGGAGAGCCCCAGTGGGAGCAAAGCAGGAATGGAAGACAAAGGCTACTTCCAAGGGTTGCTGGAGGCAATGACTCAAGAAATAAAGCGAGAAATTTATCAGAAATTGAAAGAGCACAAGGATGAACTATCCAAAGAGATACAGGGTATCAAACAAGAGATGCATGCAAAAATAGAAGCTGCACAAACCTCAATAAGAAGTGAGATAAATGCCAAATTAGAGGTAATACATACCTCATTGAGAGGTGAGATCAGTACTCTGAGAACCAACATTGAATCCATAAAGGGATCCATTTCCTCCATGCAAACCACAATAGAAGCCACTGTCAACAGAGTGAATGAAATGGAAGGTCGAGTGTCAGATACAGAAGACAGAATACACCAACTGGACCAAAAAGTGACAGATATGGAAAAATTACTCAAATTAAACCAAAGGGATATTCAAGAGCAAGCAGATAATGCTAAAAAATTTAACCTTCGCATAATTGGAGTGGACGAAGGTGAGGAATTCCAGAGCAAGGGAATGCAACACCTATTTAACAAGATAATCAATGAAAATTTTCCCCACCTCAAAAACGACCATCTTAACTACATCACAAAAGCTTATCGAACACCCAACAAGCAAGACCCCAGGAGAAACACTTCTAGACACATTATAGTAAAAATGATAGATCTGAATAATAAGGAAACAATCCTGCATGCAGCAAAAATGAAGAAGGAGCTATACTACAATGGGAAAAAAATAAGAATTACTGCAGATCTCTCCACACAAACAATGAATGCAAGAAAAGCCTGGGAAAGCACCATACGAGCCCTGAGAGCCAATAACTGCCAACCCAGACTGATCTACCCGGCAAAGCTAGCATTCACATTTGATGGAGAACTGAAAACTTTTAATAGCAAAGAAAAACTAAATGAATACATAAACATTAAGCCAGCATTACAAAGAATTCTAAGAGGGGGGACACAACCTGAAGAAAGCAGCCAGGAACTGGGGCCTGCCCCAAACAGGCATTACTCAAAGTCTAACTGAGCAAGCACAGGAGGAAAGGAAAAAAGAAAAACTTAGGAAAACGGAATGGCAGGGACAACAATGCATCTCTCTATACTTTCTCTTAATATAAATGGGCTGAATTCGCCAATTAAAAGAAAACAAACTGAGGACTGGATAAGAAAACAAGACCCATCCATCTGTTGCCTTCAGGAGACCCACCTCTCAGCCAAACATACAAACAAACTCAGAGTGAAGGGGTGGAAAAGGATCTACCAATCAAACGCCCCCAGTAAGAAAGCAGGTGTAGCTATCCTGATATCTGACAAAATAAACTTTTCATTAAAATCAGTACAGAAAGACAAGGACGGACACTACATATTAATAAAGGGAACAATCCAAGAGGAGGATATAACCATCATCAACTTATATGCCCCAAATATTGGTGCACCCAGATATGTCAAACAAATGCTCTCAAACTTACAGAATAAAATAGATCCCAATACGATAATACTAGGAGACTTTAACACACCACTCTCACCAAAGGACAGGTCTACCAACCAGAGGATTGGCAAAGAAGCTACCGAATTAAGAGAGGCCATACTTCAAGCGGAATTAACTGACATCTACCGAGTATTTCACCCTAAAACAACACAGTACACATTCTTCTCAGCAGCTCACGGAACTTTCTCCAAAATAGACCATATCATAGTTCATGCAAGGAACTTAAGCAAATACAAAGGGATCGACATAATCCCCTGTATCCTATCTGACCACAGTGGAATCAAGCTAGCTCTCAATAACAAAGCATACCGCAGAAATTTCTCCAATACATGGAAATTGAACAGCACACTCCTTAACAATGCCTGGATAACAGAAGAGATCAGAGAAGAAATAAAGCACTTCCTACAACTCAATGAAAATGAAAACACCTCACAAAGAAACTTGTGGGACACAGCAAAAGCAGTCCTGAGGGGCAAATTTATTGCCCTCAGTGCCCACATCAAGAGAATGGAGACAGACCAAGTAAATAACCTCATGTTGCAATTAAAACAGCTAGAAAAACAGGAAAAAATGGAACCTAAAGCTACTAGAAGAAGCCAGATAACCAAATTAAAAGCAGAGATTAACCAATTAGAAAATCAGAAAACCATAACCAAAATAAACCAAACAAAAAGCTGGTTCTTTGAAAAAATAAACAAAATTGATGGCCCATTGGCTAGATTAATTAAAAAAAGAAGAGAGGAAACCCATATTAATAGGATTAGGGATGCCACGGGAAACATCACCACACGTACCCAAGATATCCAAACAATTCTAACAGACTACTTTCAAAAGCTATACTCTCTAAAGGAAGAAAATCGGGCAGAAATGGATGCATTTTTAGAGAAATACAAGTTGCCCAAACTGAGCAAAGAAGAAGTTAACCAATTAAATAAGCCAATATCCTATAATGAGATACAGGAAGCTATCAAAAGTCTTCCAACAAAAAAAAGCCCAGGACCAGATGGATTCACAGCAGAATTCTATAAGACCTTTAAACAAGAACTAATACCCATACTCCTCAAGCTCTTCAGAGAAACAGAGAAGGAAGGAGCTATCCCAAACTCATTCTACGAAGCCAATATCACACTCATCCCCAAACCAGGCAAAGACCCAACCAAAAAGGAGAATTACAGGCCAATCTCCTTGATGAACACAGATGCAAAGATCCTTAACAAGATTCTAGCTAACAGAATCCAGAAACACATAAAAAAAATAATTCACTATGACCAGGTAGGCTTCATCCCAGAGACACAGGGATGGTTTAACATACGTAAGTCAATAAATGTAATCCAACATATCAACAGAGCCAATGTCAAGAATCACATGATTATCGCTACAGATGCAGAAAAGGCCTTTGACAAAATTCAACATTCATTCATGCTAAAAGCTCTGGAGAAAATAGGAATAGAAGGAACATTTCTAAAAACAATAAAAGCCATTTATGACAGACCAATAGCCAATATTATACTTAATGGGGAAAAGCTACAACCAATTCTCCTAAAATCAGGAACAAGGCAAGGATGCCCACTGTCTCCACTCCTCTTCAATATAGTCCTAGAACCCTTAGCCAGGGCAATAAGGCAAGAAAAAGATATTAAAGGGATCCTCATAGGAAAAGAAGAAGTTAAACTATCCCTTTTTGCAGACGACATGATACTATACCTCCACGATCCCAAAAACTCCATCCCCAAACTCTTAGAAATCATAAATCACTTTGGCAAAATAGCAGGATACAAAATAAACCCACAAAAATCAGTTGCCTTCCTATACACTAATAATGTACAGGAAGAGAGGGAAATAAAGGGAGCAACCCCATTCACAATAACCTCCCGAAAAATAAAATATTTAGGAATTAACCTAACCAAAGATGTAAAAGAACTATTTAATGAGAACTATAAAAAGTTAAAGAAAGAAATTGCAGAAGACACTAGGAAATGGAAAGACCTCCCATGCTCCTGGATAGGCCGACTTAATATAGTAAAGATGGTAATACTTCCAAAACTAATATACAAATTCAACGCAATTCCTATTAAAATCCCAATGACGTACATCACTGAAATACAGAAAACAGTCCAAAAATTCATATGGAACAACAAAAGACCTAGAATAGCCAAAACAATTCTAGGGGATAAAGACAATATGGGAGGGCTATCCATGCCGAACTTCAAACTCTACTACAGAGCTATAATAACAAAGACAGCATGGTACTGGCACAAAAACAGACCCGAAGACCAATGGAACAGAATAGAAGATCCAGAAATAAATCCACAGGCCTACAGCCAGCTGATATTCGACAAAGGAGCCAAAGACATACAATGGAAGAAACACAGCCTCTTCAACCGCTGGTGCTGGGAAAACTGGGCAGCCACATGCAGAAAACTAAAAGTGGACCCCAGCCTATCACCATGCACCAACATCAACTCAAAATGGATTAAAGACCTTAACATTAAACCTGAATCTCTGAAACTACTGCAGGACAGAGTAGGAGAGACACTTGAACTAATAGGCACAGGAAGGAACTTCCTGAACAGAGTCCCAGGGTCACAACAAATTGGAGAGAGACTCGACAAATGGGACTACCTTAAAATAAAAAGCTTCTGCACAGATAAAGCTATCGCAACCAAGCTAAAAAGACAACCAACTAATTGGGAAAAAATATTTACCAGCAATATATCAGACAAGGGGTTAACATCCTGTATATACAGGGAACTCAAGAAACTAATCCCTCCCAAACCCAACACACCAATTACTAAATGGGCAAGGGAACTAAAGAGGGACTTCTCAAATGAAGAAATAAAAATGGCAAAGAAACACATGAGGAAATGTTCATCATCCCTGGTGGTGAAGGAAATGCAAATAAAGACAACCCTGAGATACCACCTTACCCCAGTCAGAATGTCCCACATCCACAAATCAGCCAACGACAAATGCTGGAGGGGATGTGGAGAACGAGGAACGCTATTACACTGCTGGTGGGAATGTACACTCATACAACCACTTTGGAAAGCAGTCTGGAGGTTCCTTAGAAAGCTAAAGATTGACCTCCCTAACGACCCAGTCATACCACTTCTAGGCATCTACCCTGAACAACAGGAACCAATATACAAGGACACGTGCACCTCCATGTTTATTGCAGCACTGTTCGCAATAGCTAGGATATGGAAACAACCTAGATGCCCCACCACAGATGAATGGATCCAAAAATTGT
Source organism: Dipodomys merriami (assembly GCF_024711535.1). Lineage (NCBI taxonomy): Eukaryota > Metazoa > Chordata > Mammalia > Rodentia > Heteromyidae > Dipodomys > Dipodomys merriami. The sequence goes on along the minus strand of NW_027202993.1, from coordinate 2,563,434 downwards.
GGTATCTATACACAATGGAATATTATGCAGCCATTAGAAATGACAAAATAATGGCATTTGCAGGGAAATGGATGGAGCTAGAAGGAATCATGTTGAGCGAGGTAAGCCAAGAACGAAGAGACAAACAGTACATGGTCTCCCTGATAAGTGGATGATGAATCCAAAATGTTAGGTGATATGACAAAACTAACAGGACTTAAGAAACAAAGAACTCCCACTCATCTGGTTGAACCACTACTAAATATCCCCATGCTGCTGATCACATATATGGTATATAACATATGAGCACCGTTATATATTACAGACTGTGATAGACAATTTGCTCCAGGAAAGTTAGAATGAACTTGTGACTTTAAATGAGCATCATTATTCCACAATACTGTGAATTTCCGGAAATTAAGTAATCACTTAATCACGATCAAAAAAAAAAAAAAAAAAAGAACCTTGGGGAAGGGAGGGAGGGAGGGGATGGTAGGGGGAAAACAATGGAGGGGGTAACAATGTTCAAGAGGAAGTGGAAGTGTACTCATTACCTCACTCATGTAACTGTAACCCTCTGTATAGTATCTCTACAATAAAAAAAATTAAAAAAAAAAAAAAAAAAAAAAGCTAAAGCAAAAAAAAGTTCCCAAACCCATGAAGATTGAACAACACATTGCTGAATGACCAGACACTGAATACATTAGAATGAAAATCTGAAAGTTTCTGAAATTTAACAAATTGAACACAAAAAATAACAACTCCTCTGGGAAACAGTAAATGCAGTACTTAGAGGAAAATTTATAGCTCTAAGTGCCTACATCAAGCAATTGGGGAAATCTGAAGTTTTGTTTTAATTATATACCTGAAAATTCTTGAAAACAAGAAAGAGGCCAAACCCAAAGCAGAAGACAGAAACAAATAAAAAAATTAAATCAGAAATAACTAAATAAAGACAAACTAAAAAATAAAAAGATCAACAAAACAGAATTGGTTGTTTCAATAAATTAACAGACTTGGCAGACCCTTACCAAATCTAAGAAGAGAACTTACATAGATAGAAAGATAAATAGAAAGCACACTGGTTGGGAGAAGTTCGTTACTTGCTCTGCAAAAGGCAATGGCATTACATATCAAATATATTTAGAGCCCTAGCAGTTAACTCCCCCAAAAAACAAATCTTCAAAGAAACAACCCTCTTAATAAGTGGGCTAAAGATTTAAAGAGAGACCTCTCGGGAGAATAAATATGAATGGCCAATTGAAACATGAAGGAATATGCAACATTTCTGGCCATAGAAATACAAATAAAAGCAACATTGAGATTCCACCTCCCTCCAGTTTGATGACCATTATGAAGAAAACTAATAATAACAGAGGCTGGTCTGGTGGGAATGTAGCCAAACAGGAATGTTACTACACAATTGGTTGAAAAGTAAACTTGTTCAAATACTCCATAAAGAAGTATACAGGTTCCTCAGAAGATCTCCCCTATAACCCAGCAATCCCACTCCTGGACAATTACCCAAATGACCAAAGACAAGGCCACACTAAAGTTACCATCACAACTATGTCAATTGTAGCAGTATTTACCATACCAAAGATATGGAACCAACACAGATGCCCCTCAGTAGATGAATCGATCGAGAAAATGTCATATATATTCACAACAAAATTCTATGCTTCCGTCAGAAAGAATGACATTGCCCCATTTGTAAGGAAATGGAAAGACTTGGAAAACATAATACATCAAACAAACCACACCCAAAGAATCATAGGCTACATGTTTTCACTCATTTAAAAGAACTAGAATATGTCTAGGATATTCTTATAAAAGATCACAACAGCTCAATAGTTATATGCATGTCATCATAGAAAATGATCCTTATTGAAATGAGCTCCAAGACATGGATATAATATGATTGTATAGTGAACTGCTTTTAGATATTTCTATTTACTTTTCCCCCTTTGGATTATTCCCTGTAGTCACTGTTTTTGATTTCTGTACCCTTTGTCTTACATATAAGTTTATCTGATTTGGGGAAGGGAAGGGAAATCACAGAAATGGTCGGACAAAGATTAACCAAAGCAACAGTGATATACACTAAGCACTATGTTAGAAATGAACTTTACAACTTTGGGGAAATGGGATATCAGTGTTGGGGGAAGCAGGAAAAAATGAGGAAGTGATAACACTGTAAAAAAAAAGTACTTTTACTTATGTAACTGTAACCCACCCCTTGGAATATCACCTTCATAATAAAAATAAACAAAAAAAATAAGAGAGCTGACAGGAAGCTCAGCCTGACTTTTCTGCCATGCTCCCTAGGACAATGGGTGCTATTCAGTTCACTTCTTGTGGTGGGAAGTCCACTTTTTGTCAGTCGTTGAGCTTGAACTCTGGGCCTGGGCACTGTCCCCGATCTCCTCAGCTCAAGGCTAGCACTCTACATTTTGAGTCACAGCACCACTTCTGGTTTTCTGGTGATTCTTTGGAGATAAGTGTCTCACAGATGTTCGTGCCCAGGTTACCTATAAACCATAGTCCTCATATCTCAGCTTCCTGTGTATTTAGGATTATAGGCCTGAGCCACCAGCACCTGGCTTAAGTGTAATTATGACTCTCTCTCTCTCTCTCTCTCTCTCTCTCTCTCTCTCTCTCTCTCTCTCTCTCTCTCTCTCTCTCTCTCTCTCTCTCTCTCTCTCTCTCTCTCTCTGTCTCTCTCTCTCTCTCTCTCTGAAGAACTTATTTAATGGATGCTAGAGGAGGTGGCCCAGCATCCCCATGTGGCTGGAACCAATGTGGCCCTCTCATTCTGGAGGTGGGCTGTGAGTTAGGAGTTGTCTCGCTCAGTCTGTTGTTCCAGCTCCATGAGGTAAGCCCCTCTGTGCTCTGGCTAGACCGTGACGGTTATTCCTTGTCCATCTAGCCTTACTGGACTCAGTATTGTGTTCAATGTCCTTTTCTAGCAAAAATTTCTGGATAAAATTAGGATACATAGTTACGGAATGAAAAAGTAATGTCATCTTAAGAAAGCCATTTTGGGCTCTGGGAATGTGGCTTCACAGTATGGTGATTGATTAGCATGCATGAAAACTTCGGTTCAATTCTTCAGTACCACATAAACAGAAAAAGAACCACTGGAAATAGCGCTGTGTCTCAAGTGGTAGAATGTTAGCCTAGAACAACAACAACAAAAATAGCTGAGGAATAATTCCCTATCCCTGAGTTGAAGCCCCAGGACTGGCAAAACAACAAGAACAACAACAAATATTTAGTTAGTAAATGGAAAATAAACAACTCATACTTAGAATATATAATTGCTCCTTCCATACTGATACCTGACAATAGTCCCTAATTCATGTACTTTACCTATATTAGTATACAATATTGAAAAAACCCAAAAACTTTTGTTCATTAAGTCATGGCAATTAATGCCAGGAATGTGCTTAGATATCAGGTGAAGATTAATTCTGGAAATTCAAAGATTCCAGGTTTTTGAGTGGTCACTGCTAATCACAATCAGAAGGATAGTATAAGTGAGATTTGTAAATCTTTTTGATAAGATATGGCACCAAAAATGCAGAGGCTAATTATACTTTTTACAGAAGACAAGGAATAACTCTAGATAGAAGGAATAAATGGTAATAACTAAGTTATACCACAAAATGTTCTAGGGAACCATTTTTGGTTATTAAAGAACTAGTCATCAACTAGGCTTATTCCTCCTTGCCTTTAGCATTCTAGTAATTAGGCTAAATCTTTATCTCTGTGTGATAAATTGTATATCCTTCTATGCTGTACTTTCATACCTGAACTTCTTTGCTTTCTAAAAATCTCAGTCTTTTTTATTTCTCTATGAACAATTTCTGATACTAAGTCGACAAATGCAGACAGAAGAAGATGCTAATATAAGAGTCCCATAACACATGAATCATTAATGTAACAACATGGAAAAGGGGGATAAATTTATTGTTACCTCGATTTTCCTAAAAAGTTACAATGTCATCATTTGATATAAATTTCCATTCTTTGTCTACATAGTGGCAATAAGTGCACATAAATGCAAATATAAGATGGATGTTGGTGGCTCACACCTGTAATCCTAGCTACTCAGAAAGATGAGACCACAGAATTGTGGTTCAAAACCAGCTTGGTCAGGAAAGTCCATGAGACTCTTATCTTTAATTAACCACATGAAACCCAGAAGTGGTACTGTACCAAAAGTGGCAGAGTTCTCAACTTGAGCTGAAGAATTGAGGGACAGGGTCCAGTATCAGAGTTAAAGACCCATGACCAACAAAAAGTGCAAATATGGCTTTAAGTTTCCCCAAAAGGAACGACAAAGTGAATAGTAATCTTCTCAAGTAGAAAAAAAAATATTCCAAAATGATTCAGTGCACCTACTTTTGTTGAGTTATTTAAGGTATGGTTTCTTTGCTGGACATATTCTCTTCTTTTAACATTGTCAAATATTAGATTTATATAAACTTCATCTAATATTTCGTGGTTCAAAAGAGAAATCCATGGGGAAACAAAGGAGGAGGCTACAAGGCTTGATAAGAAATATACTCATTATCTTGCCCATCTAATTGTAACCCCTCTGTACAGTATTTTCACAATAAAAAATAAATAAAAATTAAAAAAGAGAAGTCCATACAGTTGAAGTCACTTGGATTTATTGCTATCTCAGTTCAAAGCCAACCTAGGCAGGAGAGTCTGTCTAACTCTTATCTGTATTTAAACACTAAAAAAGCCAGATGTGGAGTTTAGGCTCAAGCAATAGAGTACTAGCTTTGGGGGCAGGTGGGCAGGAAAGACAACTGTACAGGGACCAGGTTCACCCTCTGGGTTCAAGCCCCAAAACCAGCACAAACTAAATAAACAAACAAGCAAATGAAAAAACCCACCTGTTTCTTTGTTACCATCCTTAAAGCATTGGTTTGAGAAGAGGCTCCTTTTGCTGATCATACTCACTGGATCCTGCTTTTTGGAATCCTTATTGCTATGGAGAACTCAGGACCAGACTGAAGAATTGGGTAACTGACTCTTGCAACAGGAGAATCATCTCAGGAGTGAAATATCCGTGCATAAGTCTCTTTAAAACCCCCATATCTTTGTTTCTTTGCAGGAGAACACTTTTAAAACAAAGTTATTTCCTTTTATTCTATGCCGGCCTTCAAATGGCATATTGTTAACTTTTGTTATACTCTCAACTAGAAGTTTACAGACATGTTTTATATAAGTAAAGGAAAACTTGAAAAAGTCAGGGACAGAGTTTCCTTCAGGCCTTGGATTATTTTCTTGTAACGTAAAAAGGACAGCACAAATTACCTTGAACTTTGTTATTTTTCTATGTTCAATTCCTCTCTTGCAATAACAGTTCCTTCCACTTACTTCCAGTAACAATCCATGGTGCTGCTCCAGGTAAAATGAATGTTTTCTGGCTTCACTGAAATAGCACAAGTATGTCTTTGGACATGAGGTAATATGTGTTTCAGAGATAACTTCATAGCGAGAAAATATGGAATTTGCATGGCTTATAAAACCTCATTCATGTACATATGGCCATATAAGATGATGTTAAGTGAAATGGAACCCAAGATAGGGACACAACTTGCTTTTTCTTTCTTGCTATTTTTTTTAATATATCTAACATGTAGTATGCGATTTTTTTGTTTCTCTTCTATTTTCTTCTTCCATGGTGTATAAGCCCTGTTTTCACTATATTTATTGTCAGTGACCTGCATCTTGCATATACATTTTTCTAATGTGGGGAGGGGAAGGGAAATAACAAAATGCTTAAACAATTATACAGTATGACCTATTGTAACAATGATTTGTATAAGGCACTATGTAGAAAATTAGCTTTACAACTTGAGGAGGGGAGAAGGGAGTTTGGTTGGTGGGGAGGAAAAGGATTGAAGGAGAAATACAAAAGAGAAGGTAACAACGCTTGATAGATAATGTACTCATTAACGTTCTTATGTAACTCTAACCCCTCTTTAAACCATTTTTACAATTAAAAAAAAAACATGAAAAAAACATCCTGGACTACTTTAAGTTCAAAATTTCCTAAGTGCTCTGTAATTAAGACCAATTTTATGTGGGAAGAATATTCTCAGAAACATTTTTTGTGAGTGTGTGTGTTGTGCATTATTTCCCAAGTGTACATAAGTTAGAAGTAGGAAAAACAATAAGAATAATAAGAGAAAAAGAAGTTTTGTGCTTAAGTATAATGGTTCAATACACTATAGAAGACTCTTCAATAAGACAACTTTGAAACAATAAATACAAGGCCAATATGTAGATCTATGCGGGTGATACAGGGAAAGCTTTTCTACTAAGTGGAACATGAAGGATGAGGCCTCTCTTCTTGTCTACTAGATCTAAATCATGGTAGCTAATCATGGAAATTTGTAAAAAAGTAGAACAGAAGAGTAATTCTGGTTCCAAAACAAGTCAGATATAAGAGCATAGACAACTGGAAAAAAAAAGGCCATGTTGAGAGAGCAGGAAATATAGCAGCAATGAACTGGTGGATAAGATCACATTTCTTTTTCTTTTTTGTTTTTTTTTTATTGCTGTGGGTCTTGAACTCTGGGCCTAGGCAATGTCCTTCCTCTCTTCAGCTCAAGGCTAGAGCTCTACAATTTGAGCCACAGTTCCAATTCGTTTTCTGGTGGTAAATTGGAGATAAGTGCCTCAGAAAACTTTCTTCCTGGTGCTTGATCTGAACTGCAATCCTCAGATCTCAACCTCCTGAGTAACTAGGATTATAGGTTTGAGCCATCAGTACCAGGCTTAAGATCACATTTCTAGCAGTGTACACTCAGGATATGTAATGTGTACGTTCATCTATCTTTGTATGATTTCTTGAGTTAAAATCTAGGCTACAGGTTAGACTTTACATCCACAAAAATGTTTGTAGCTTAAAACCATACTCCTGGAAAAAATAAAAACTAAGAATATAAAAGGGTCTGAAAAGTTCAGTTTGCATCCAGCCTCGGCAGAACAGTCTTTGCAACAATACCTATAATTAACCAGCCAAAAGCTGCATTGGACGAATGGCTCAAGTGATGGGATATTAGTTATGAGCAAGAGTGCTGAATAATAGCCTGAGGTTTTTGCATACATACATACAAACATTTACATACACACAGAAGCACTTATATGTGCAAACACAAATATGAAACAACTCTCACAATGTGTAGAAAAGTTAGAAAATAATAGAAAATATGTCTTGAGTAAGACTAGAATCAAGTGATAATTTTTAATATTAGAAAGTCCTCAAGTGAACTTTCCCCCCAAAAGTTTGAGACTATTACATAGGTACTGACCAGAGATAGTAAAAGAGCCAAGAAATAATTATTAAAGGGATTGGATCCATGGAAGAATAAATCAGATATCCCTGCAGGTGCATCAGAAAATGTTCATATCCTGTGTCAAATGTTAGAACGTCTTTGAAAATTGCACAGAAATAGTTTGAGCAGTCAGTCATGGATAAGAACATCGGAGAAGTTCAGAATTACTAGTATGTTTGTCGATTAAATAAAACAAGAAACTATGGCAGGGCAATGTGATACAAGTCTGGAATTCTAGCACTCAGACTAATACAGGTGATTAGAGAGTGGATTAAGTAGTGATACCTTCCCTGGATTAGGTAGTATAATTTTGCCTCCATAAAACAAACCAAAGAACAAGAAAGGAATACATAGTTGGATTTTGGGCTAATTTTGTCATTATGTTTTGAGAAATCAAGTTTCTTATTGAAATGCAACTCATATATCATACTCAGTCATGTTTTAAATGCTGTCTTCATTACAGAATACTTCTAGATACAAAATATGTCAGGATTCCGAACCAAAAATTTGAAAAATTTAGCATCATTCTGTTGGATTCCAAAGAAATAATGAAGGATTACAAAAGTTTAAGCCTGGAGAAACAGCAAAGTTATCTAATTAGGACTTTGTAGACCTTACTAAATTAGAATTTAGATTTGAAATAAATATCTTTTGCTTGTAATTTCATATTCTATAGGATACTACAAAATACTTTTTAGGTAGAAATTTTAATTTACAAATTCACAAATGATTCTGACATATTATTTGTCTAGAATATTCTTTCAAGAGAGTTGTAATTAGGACTTAGTTAATAGTTAATTCCAGCAGTTCATGTATAACATGATAATGTGAATAATCTAGAAAGAGTTGAGAATAAATAGAAGCTATTAATTTATAAATTTAGAAAAAGAGCAATGTTTTGAGAGTTTGGTGTAACATGATATGAAGAGAGTTATTGTTTGAAATCTTTTTTCTTCTACCTGTACATAACATAGGAAGAAATTTCCTTATTTATATACCTATGTATACAATGAGAAAAATGCTAGGTTTGGGGTATGTTTTCATTTTGTTTTTGTTGTTTTGTTTGTCCTAGGGCTTGACGTCTGGGCCTGGGCACTGTCCCTGAGCCTGTTTTTTGCTCATGGATACTGCTCTACCAGTTGAACCTCAGTGCTACTTGTGTCTGGCTCTTCCTGAGCAGTTTATTGGAGATAAGAATCTAAGGAACCTTCCTGACTGGGTGGGCTTTGAACCATAATATACAGATCTTTGTGTCATGAATATCCATGGTAGACGAAAAGATATGTATAAATAATATTTTCAAGTTTTCTGATCTGAAAGATACCACTTGAGATCAAACGATGCAGCAAAGTTTAGTGTAGTGTTTTTTCAACAATAGAAAGGGCATAATATTAGCAGAAGTGTAGAATTTTTTCACAATAGAGATAAGCTAGTCATGCTGTGAATTTAGGGAAATTTAAGGTGCGGCTTACAAAGTGTAAACTGTTGGGCTACAATGACTTTACTGCATAAAATGTTGGAATTGATTGTCATTGAAATAATAGCTTATTATGATGAAAAAATGTTTACTCTAGAGGAATTAATTATTATAGATACTTCATAGTTTTATCTTCTACCAGAATGAGGCTAGTTTCTCTGTTGACCTTTAAATATGTAATGCCACATTGGAAACTGTATCTATTGAAGAATTAAATAAAATGCATACAGGCACTGTTTTAAATGCCTCTGGTATGGCATGCTAAGAATTTGAAAATGAGTAGTTAGTAGAACACATATATTCTGTCCTCTTAACAAATATTTAGTTTTAAAAATTAGGAGTTTCCAGAGAATTGGACTGTTTCCTATTTAGTATGAGACAATACTAAAATAATGTTTTTTTTTAAATAATGGCAGTATATTCTGAAAATTTTGTATAGTTTGATAGGATTCAAGTTGATGACCCTCTGAAAAAGAAAGGGGCAATTAATTCAAATGAGAAGCCAATTATTGTTCATTTTTAAAAAATTAAATACATATAGAATATCATATACTATAGAAATACAGTGAAATTATATTTTATGTAGCTTATTTTTAAATTTAATTTTATTGTCAAGGTGATATATGGAAGGGGTTGCATTAATTGTAAGGTAGTGACTATCTAAAAAGTCTAACTTTTTATGCCCTCCCTCATTTTTCTCACACTTTTACTTTACCCCAATACCCCTCACAAGTTGTCATGTGAATATCCTACATGTTGTCCTTTTTCTCGCCATTTTGTTGTTCCTCTTCCCTTGCTAAATTAAGATACATGTGTATATAATACACAGGATATTGAAATCAAATACAGCAGGAAATAAACCATAGGGAAAAACACAAAAGAAAAAAGAAATCACATAGTACAGTAAAAACAACAACCACAAAGGAAAACCTCTGTTTCCATGTCTAGGAGTTCATTTTGTTTAGCATCCTCTTACATGTATATTTATACATAGCTATTGAGCCATCCTGCTCATCTGCTAGGACTATCTTAGACATTACCTAATTATTACACATGATGAAAAGCATGGAATCTGTTTCTTTGTGTCTTGCTTATTTTTCTTAGTAGGATTTTTCCAAGTCTTTCCATTTTCTTATGAATTGGAAGCTTGCAATTCCACCGTGTGTGTGTTTAATGGATTTGTTCATCTTCGGAGTGGCATGTTGGTTTAAATCATGATTGCATGTAAGTATCATTAGGGTCATTCAAAAGTGACAGATGCCGCCTCCCCAGATATACTAAAATCATGATTTCTAAGTAAGATAGTTTTTTATGGTGGTACAAGTGTTGAGATACCTGGATAACTCTAATGTATTTCTTGCAGAGTTAGGCAGGAAGACATCATATAGGATAAAAATGGTAGTGACAAAATATTCCCTTGAAAAAGATATAGGAGGCTTCCAGAAATATGAAGAAATTCAGATAATTTTGAAGAATTTAGAAATGCAAGCTCAAGTAAGTCTCTTTAAATAAAAATTATGTAAGTGGAAGGGCAAAAGAAGAGGAAGAGAAGAAATAACTGACAGCAGATCATTGTTCTAAGTTAGAGTATAAAAAGACATAATCTATAGCTTCCCAGTTAAAAAGAGACCAACATAGCGCATACCACTTAATTTAGGTACATGCAAAATATTTACTTGGCTTTTTCCTACTTTTTCCTACTTTTTCCTACTTTTTCCTACTTTTTCCTACATTTTCCAAAAAAATGAAGACTTATAAGAAAAGTTATGTGATTGCCATTACTTCAACCAGAACACTAACTGTGATGAGCCCTCTTTTTTGTACTTTGCACTTGGAAAATAGTCCCTAAGTTGATGATGTTGTGATGTGATTAGAGTCAGAGTTAGGGGCTTCTACTGGTAGTTATCCCAAAGTAGTTTAAAGCAGTTTTCCGCCCAAGATATCCAACTGCATTGTCTGAAGCTGTACTTTGAACACACCCTCAAACGTGAGTACATAATTTGAAATTATACTTCAGCATTTCCTTGACACATTCTACTTTGTGCCTTTGTCTTTTTTGCACATTCCTTTTGAGTTCATAGTTGCTCTATTTCAATTTCATCTTTATAAACTAATAAGAACATTGTTTAACTATCACTTGTTGTTTGCACACACCCAGTGTCTGTATCAAGGTACTTTGTCTATTTTAAACAATAGGGTAGTACTCACTCTCTGAGGAGAAAAGTTCCACAGTATAACTCTCTGCCCATCTTAGAGGGAGTAGAATTTAAAGCATTTTGAGACAAACAGTGATATTAGTAGTGAAAGCCTCGGAAGATGGCAGAGGAGAAGCTGGTGGCTAAACAAGCTCTTGCATAGAAAGCAGTTTTAGAGTTCAAGTGAACAGTCCTAAGCCAGAGAATCACACCATATGTGCCATCACAGGACAGAGAGTTAGGCCAGAGAAGGAAAATCCAGGCAAGGAGAGAAATCTGAGCTCTTGCCACTGCTGCGGTGGCAGAACCCACCATACTTGAATCACAGAGAGTGCGAGACCAAGGAACCAGCACTGCGGGCAAGCAGATTCTACTCAAAACCAGCAAGAACCAACAAGGAGCGGACATCTTCATCCTGCAGTTCTCATACCAGAAACAACCCAGGAACCAAGACTCGGCATGAGTAGAAGCCTGACATCCTCACTCCTTCTCAGGGAGCAGAGGAGTTAAGGCCACCCCTCCCCACCCAGTACCGGAGATCTCCATCTTGGATATCGACAAAGCTCAACGGAGCTGCTAGCTCCAACTCAGGCCTTTGAATAAAATTAGTGTCATTTAGCAGGTCACAAGAACTTAAGCCGACCTGCCAGACTCAGCTACACCCAGGGAAAAGACACCCAGCTCGGGCACCAGCCCCAGGAGTGGCTTTCTTCAACAGGTAATCAGAGCCATAGGCTGCCCCTCCCTTTAGCAGCCTCGACAATCAATTGAAATTCAGTAAACAGAAACCCTGAGAATGGTTCCAGGCTGGGCTCTGTGAGTTTCTCACAAACTAGCCCCCAGGAAAAGCTACTGTTTGCTGAAAGGCCTCAATACTACCCAGAATCTAGCCTGAACACAGCATCTCCAAATTTGAGGAAAAAGCCATCTCCCTCTTTTGTGATATTCAAAGCAGATCCTACTCCCATTGAACTAGCCTAGGAGGAGGAACGCAAAATTCTGGGTAAAGCAGAGTATTTTTCTCCCTGTTCAAACAAACTGACTTAAGAAATCAACCAAGCCACAGGACCACAAGCAGAACAGAGACTCCAACAAAAGGCTGGTTACAGACAAAAGGGAGATACAGATTTTTCCCACCCCTCCCAAAAAAAAGAAAGAATTTTTTTGTCTTTTTTTTTTGCTACTTTTCATAATTTTTTTTCTTTTCTAAAACTTTTTTTAAAATTTCTAACATTTTTGGAAAAAATTGTTTCTAGTAACTTTTTTTTCCTCTTATAATTTTTATTTTAGGGATCCATGTGTGTGTGCGTTTTTCTTTCTTTTTTTTTTAAATTTCTTTTTGATTTTTGTGTAGCTCTACTGAACTTCTGATCTTTTTATCTTCCTTTCTTATGCTTTTCACCTTTTCTTCTCTTTCGTTCTTCTTTATGTGATTTAATTGTCCTGCACATCCTCAGATAAACCGGAAGTTGACTATATACTCTACCCCAATTGTGTGCACACTTACTCCACAAATTTATTACTCAATTCAAAATCTTTAAGACTTAAATTCCTTAATAGCAGTACTACCTCTTTATACCTATATAATATTTTAAGTATTTTTATTTTTAACCTTTTCACATCTCCTTTATATCCCTCCCATAGTCTCATTATATTCATGTTCTCTGAATAGTTTGTTTTTGTTCTGCATAATATTATTAATTATTATTTTCTATTTTTTCTGGTCTCGTTTCTTTTCCCTTTCTCTTCTTTTTTTCTCTCTCTCTACTTCCATCCTATCCAACCTATTTCCTGCTTTGAGATAAGGACTTAGTTAAGATAACTCTCCCTGTGCCTTCCCAGATAACTTTTTTCATATTTTTTTACCCACATCTCTCCCTAACGCTAATAATTTCTGGTTTTCCAAATTCATCTTTGGGTTCTTAGCCCATATATATATAGTTGTTTGATGTTGAATAGATTTATCTGTTGAACTAGATTGTATCTGCAGACTATTGACTGTGCAAATTCAGACTTTGGTTGATGCTTGCCTTAAAATAGCATTCTAGCACAAAACTGGTGTTATTTTCATCCCAAATGGGCTGAGTAAGCCGGAAAAACACAAGCAAAATGGCAAGTCCGGGTATCTCAATTCCCACTCATGATAATCAGGAGACAAAACAGATAATGAATAATCCAGAGGAGAGTTCCAAAATAGCTCCACAAACACTGCTGGCAAACTTGATAAATGAAAAGATTGAAAACACACAAAGGACTCTGTGTGAGAGTGATAGGGAGAGAGAGGAGGCAAAGAAAAGGTCAATGCAGGAAACGATTGAAAACCTACAAGGGACTCTGTATGAGCATGATAGGGAGAGAGAGGAGGCAATATAAAGGTTTATTCAGGAATATCATGAGCGTGAGGAAGCTACTCAAAAACTGATAAATGAATTGCGTGAGCAGCTTGAGAATATGCAAAGAGAAAGGCAGGAATGGCGTGAACAGGTTGAGAACACTCAAAGAGAACTACAGGAATGGCAAGAAAAGGAGTGGGAGGAAGTTAAGCAAAGAGTAATATAGGAATTGAGAGAGCAGGATGAGAATACACAAAGATCACTAAAGGCATTCATGGGATCCATTAACAAAGAGCTGAAGGAATTCAGGGAGACAACAAAGGAAATGCTGAATGGAAACCAACAGAAGGAACGGGAGTCCAAGGAAACCATAACCAATCAATTAAATGATTTCAGAATAAACACTGAACACCAAATTAAGGAAGTAAAGAAATTCATACCAGATCTAAAACAAAGCTTCAACAAAGAATTTGACCAATCAAAGGTGACCAATTACAAGGAAAAGAAATAAAAACAAAGTAGAAAGCCTTGACAGCAGGTTAGGCTGTGTAGAAGATCGAATTTCGGGGATTGAAGTCAGCCTAGATAATATAGAGAAAGAACATACAAAAATCCAAGACAAGTACAAGAAATATGACAGAACTATCCAAAACTTGAAATACACCATCAAAAGGCCTAATCTAAGGACAATGGGTGTAGAGGAGCATATAGAAATAGAAGTTAATGGTCTAGGAAATTTGTTTAACAGGATCCTATCAGAGAACTTTCCAAACATACAAAAAGACAGGCCTATTCAAATACATGAGGCTTTTTGAACTCCAAATAGACCAGACCAGAATAGGACATCCCATCTTCACATTATAATCCACACAGGATCAACTCAGACCAAGGAAAAGATCCTTAAATCTGTCAAGGAGAAAAGATTAACCACCTATAAAGGGAAACCAATTAGAATCACCTCAAATTTCTTAGCAGAGAAAATCAAATCCAGAAGAGCCTGGAATGATGTATGCCATGCCTTAAAAACAAACAAATATCAACCAAGAATACTGTACCCAGCTAAACTCTCCTTCATAACTGAAGGCCAAATAAAAATCTTCCATAGCAAAGAAAAATTGAAACAACACATGACCACCGAACCAGTCCTAGAAAAGATTCTTAAAGATGTCCTACACATAGAAAACCAACAAGACCACAATAAAGACCAAGAAACTGCACCCAAATTGAGAATCCAACAACCATATGAAGAACCCAGATTTCGCAGCCCCCAAGAAGGTGGATAACATGACAGGAGCTCCGGTATAACTCTCAGTCCCATGTCTTAACATTAAGGATTTAACTCTCCAATTAAGCGACATAGACTATCTAGTTGGACTAAAAAACAAGATCCTTCTGTCTGCTGCCTTCAGGAGTCACATCTTGCCCATAAAAACAAACACATTTTCAATGTAAAAGGCTGGAGCAAAATCTATCAAGCAAACGGCCCCCATAAACAGGCGGGAGTGCCAATCCTAATATCAGCTAAAATAGACTTCAAATTAAAATTTTTGAAAAGAGATAAAAATGGTCGCTACAAACTAATTAAGGGATCTCTCCTTCAGGAGGATATTACCATTCCAAATATCTATTCAACAAACAATGGAGGACCCAAATTTATCAAAGAAACACTACTTTCCCTCAAATCCCACATAGATCCAAAGATATTAATAGTTGGAGATTTTAACACACCACTCTCCCCACTAGAGAGATCAACTCGGCAAAAACTCAACAGAGAAACCGCAGATCTAAACAGCTGCATAGATCAACTAGATTTAACAGACATCTACCGAATATTTTATCCAGCAGCAACAGAATACATGTTTTTCTCAGCAGCACATGGAACAATTTCTAAAATAGACCACATTTGGGCCACAAAGCAAACTTGTCCAGATTCAGAAACATTGAAGTTATCCCGTGCATTCTCTCTGACAACAAGGGAATAAAATTAGAACTCAACACCAAAAGCCACCAAAGAAAGTCTAGTAATACATGGAGGGTGAACAACACACTGCTGAATCACGAGTGGGTCATGGAAGAGATTGGAAAGGAAATTCAAATGTTCAATGCTATTCAACAAAAGTGAGCACACAAATTTCCAGCTCCTCTGGGACACAGCTAAGGCAGTACTCAGAGGCAAGTTTATAGCACTGAACTCCTACATCAACAAATTGGGGAGATCTGAAACCAAAAATTTAATGACACCTCTAAACCCCCTTGCAAAAGAGCAGCAAGATAAACGCCAATCCAGTAGATAGAATGAAATATTTAAAATTAAATCAGATTAAAAGAATTAGAATCCAAAAAATACTGTAGAAAGAATAAACAAAACAAAGAGTTGGTTCTTCGAAAAAATTAACAAAATTGACAGACACTTAGCAAATCTTATCAGAAAAAGAAGAGAACACACCCAAATAAATAAATTCAGAGATGAGGGTTAAACCATTTTTACAGGCCCATATCAAGCAATGAAATAGAAACAACAATAAGAGGCCTCCCAGCTAAGTAAAGTCCAGGACCAGATGGTTTTTCAGCGGAATTCTACAAGGCCTTCAAAGCAGAGCTCACACCAGTAATCCTCCATGTCTTCAATGAAAATGAAGCCATCATAACCCTCACCCCAAACTAGTCAGGGACTCATCAAAGAAAGAGAACTATAGACTCATTTCTTTGATGAATATTGATGCAAATCTTCTCAATAAAATTTTGGCTAATCGACTTCAACAATTCATCAAAAAATACACACCACTATCAAACATGATTCATTTCAGGGATGCAAAGCTGGTCCAATATAGGCAAATCAATTAATATTATCCATCACATCAATAGGAGCAAGAATAAATACCACATGGTTATCTCAATAGATGCACAAATACTTTCGACAAGATCCAACACCCCTTTATGATGGGTTTTGGAAAAATTAGGAATCCATGAAACATTCATCAATACAATAAAGACTGTATATGACAAACCGACACCCAGCATTATACTTAATGGTGCAAAACTAAAGCCATTTCCTCTTAAATCAGGAACAAGACAAGGATGTCCACTCTCTCCACCTCTCTTCAACCTAGTATTAGAATGTCTAGCTACAGCAATAAGACAAGATGGAAACATAAAAGGGATCCAAATAGGGAAAGAAGAAATAAAACTCTCCCTCTTTGCAGATGACATGATCTTGTATGTAAAGAATCCCATAGACTCCACTCCCAAATTACTCAAACTGATTCAAAACTTTGGCAAAGTAGCACGGTATAAAATTAACCCTCAAAAATCAATGGCTTTTCTGTATGCCATCAATGAGAAAAGTGGGGCTGAAATTAGGAAAGCAACTCCATTTGTAATAGCCTCCCAAAAAATAAAATACTTAGGAATTAACTTAACCAAAGAAGTGAAGGACCTTTATGATGAAAACTTTAAAAAATTCAAAAAGGAAATCAAAACAGAACTTAGAAAATGGCAAAAACTCCCATGCTCCTGGATTGGAAAGATTAACATCGTGAAACTGGCAATACTTCCCAAGGCTATCTACAAATTCAATGCGATACCTATCAAAATTCCAACCTCATTTTTCAAGGAAATAGAAGAGTGAATCCAAAAAGTCATATGGAACAATAAAAGACCCCGAATAGCCAAAACGATCCTCAATGGAAAGAACACTGCTGGAGAAATAGCAATACCAAATTTCAAACTCTACTATAAAGCCATAGTAATCAAAACAGCTTGGTATTGGCATAAGAACAGACCTCAGGACCAATGGAATAGAATTGAAAATCCCGAAATGAACCTACAGACCTATAGCCATCTAATCTTTGATAAGGGTGCTAAAAAAATAGAATGGAAGAAAGACAGCCTCTTCAGTAAATGGTGCTGGCAAAATTGCTTAACTACTTGTAGAAAACTAAAGCTAGATCCTTATATATCACCTTGCACCAGAATCAACTCCAAATGGATCAAAGACCTCAGAGTCATGAAGACACTCTGAAAACATTACAGGTTGGAATAGGAGAAACCCTAGGTCTCCTTGGCCCAGGCCGAAATTTTCTTAATAGAGACCCTGGAAACACAACAAATCACAGGAAGGTTGGGCTTATGGGATTGCATGAAGTTGCAGAGTTTCTGCATGGCAAAGGACATAGCTAGCAAGATCAATAGAAAGCCAACGGATTGGAAGAATATCTTCACTAGCCATACAATGGACAAGGGTCTCATATCTAAAATATACTGGGAACTCAAAAAATTAAATCCCCCAACAACAAATCCTCAAAGAAAAAATTGCCCATTAAATAAGTGGGCTAAAGACTTAAAGAGAAACTTCTTTGAAGAAGAAAGAAGGATGGCCAATAGACTCATGAAGAAATGCTCAACCTCCCTAGCCATAAAAGAAATGCAAATCAAAACAACATTGAGATACCACCTCACTCCAGTTAGAATGCCAAAAATCAAGAACTCTAATAACAATTGATGCTGGAGTGGATGTGGACAGAAGGGAATATTACTTCATTGTTGGTGGGAGTGTAACTTGTTCAACCACTTTGGAAAGTAGTATGGATGTTCCTCAAAAGACTCCACATACAGTTCCCCTATGAGCCAGCAGTCCCACTTTTGGGCATTTACCCAAATGTTTACAAACAAGACCACACTAAAGCTACCAGCACAACTATGTTTATTGCAGCATTATTTACCATAGCTAAGATCTGGAACCAACCCAGATGCCCCTCAGTACATGAATGGATCAAGAAAATGTGGTATATATACACAATGGAATTCTATGCCTCCATCAGAAAGAATGCATTGCCCCATTAGTTAGGAAATGGAAAGACTTGGAAAAAATTATATTAAGTGAAGTAAGCCAAGCGCAAAGAAAGATAGGTCCCATGATTTCCCTTATTTGCAATATCTAGTATATGTATGAGTCAAGCAGAAAAGGTCAGATAAGGTGATGTTAGGAAAATGAAATTTACGATATGTATTTAAAATGTTTTTTCTTTCATGCATTTCTTTCTAAGGCAATGATAAAATTATTTCTTTGTTGCTTTGTAAGTCCCTCCCCCACAGTATAACCCCTGCTTTCACTGTATTTGATATAGGTATAATTGGTGGAGGGGAAGGAGAAAAACAAGTCATTTAATTAAGAATACAGGTGGACCTGTTGTAACAATGAGAAGTACAAGCTGTCATGTCAAAAATGAACTTTACAACTTGGGTGGGGGGAGGACTGGGTGAAGGGGAAGGGAGGATGGGAAGGGATGTGAAGGGTAAACAAAGGAGAAGGCTACAATGCTTGATAAGGACAGTACTCACTATCTTGCCCATGTAATTGTAACCCCTCTGTACAGTATTTTCACAATAAAAAAGTGAGTATACGTTAGAGAGACTGCAAAAATAACATTAGGGTTTTTACTGTCTCTACCTATTAATGTAATTTTATTTCTTGGTATTGAAACTCTCCTCTTGTTATTATTGTATATAATCCAATTCAGTTTATAACTGTATTCAATGTGGGAACTCTAGCTTCAAAGATTTCTAAAGTTTTTTTTTTCCTTTTCAATAACCTTATCATTGTCAGGCTACATTGTGGTCATCATCATCATCTTTATCAAAATTATTATTAGCATCATAAGTGCTAATTAGTGAAAGTCTTATATGTCCCTATGATTTTGCTATTATTTTCTTTTGATTAGTATTTGTAATGTTAAAACTGTGCATGCATCCATATTAAAATTTTGAACAAATAAAGAAACAAGAAAACTAAACCATATCAAGTGGCTTGACTATGTGTTTATAATAAATTATGGAATAGATTTTTGAAGCATTGCTAATTCTTAACCAGTATGAATTAACTTCCTCTCTCCCCCTCATTACACACAAATATTTAAGAGTTTGGACCGAACTTTTTCAAGTAATACACTGTAAATATTATTACAATGTCATAAGTAGATATAAAATTCCGTTGAAAGTAAAAGCTCTACTTTCTATTGAAATATTAATCATTTTATTCTAGGAAACTTTTACAAAAATAGACTGTATATATTTGAAATATAAAAGTTCAAAAATAGTAGCAAAAATTTTTATAGAGTCTGTCTTCAGAAATATTTGTATATATAAATATTAATGTTATGTGTAGAATGACATATATTTTTAGAGATTGTCATCAGAAATATATACATATATCTAAATTTATGTGTCGAATGATGTACACTATAGCGAAACAAAAATCTTAAATTTTTTTTTAAATATAATTAAAATAAAAAAAATACATTACACTAAGTGCAAATGACTCACTCTTATAATTCGACCTATTCTGGGTAATGAGATCTTAGAAATGTGTTTGAAAGTGGCCAAGACAGAAAAGTTCTTGTTAGATTCTTATCTATAATTAACCACTAAAAACATGAATTAGCTCTGTGCCTCAAGTTGGAGATTGCTGTCCTTGAGCATAAAAAGTCTTAAGGATAATGGCCAGGCCTTTCAAACAACAACAACAACAACAACAACAACAAAATATATCACATTAATTTCACAAAAGCATCTTTTAACTGCTGTGAACATTTCTTAGAAACATGAGTACATGCCCCTGGAAAATGTTAAATAAAACGTATAGAATATTAACGTCTATTTTAAAGACATGACTATTTAGATTGTTTAAGATATTTAGGAAATGATAAGGAATTAAGAATAATGATGGGTAGGTAATATATTGGGAGTGGTTTGTCATTCTATTTTATGATAGGAATATAATGATATTTATAATCGTTATATAAAATTACTCTTGCTTTATATTTGAATTATAATAAATGATAAACATTTTTAAATGTTTCCAATGGAAAGGAATATCAATTCTTATGTAATTTCAAAGCAACTGAGAAAATTATTCCAAGGATGGTTTGCTCAAAGACTGTATTTCTTTTCTTGTTCCAGTTTTCATATATTCATAGAAATTAAAATTCCCAAAATTCAATGGATTTTGGCATTCAGGAACATCTTCATAGATACTAATATTGGAATCCCTTAAGTGGAATAGTTTATTTCATTTGTTACTTTCACAAATAAATCAAGATGATAGTGTATTTTGTTTCTTTTCACTGCTATTGGCTCTTATCTTGAGAATACTTTTTCCCTAGCAAAGTAGAGAAAAACAATTGGATTGACCAAGTAACATATGGCTTTCATAAGATGCAGATGCATAGATTTGTGTCTTCTGTCATTTGCCAAAAGTTTCTTCCAGAAAAGGTTATCAATTATTTATAAGTGTTGCTTAATTCCTAGGTATTCCAGTTATCACATACACTTTTTGACTGAGTTATCTCTGAATAAACTCAAAATAAACACAAAAAATACTCAAAATGAACGGAAATCATATTATTGTTTTAAATGTTGCAGTTTACAAAGTTTTTAAGCAAACACAGAAAATATCTTTTTAGGTATTCTGCATTTTGTGTGAAGTATTTTAACAAAAGTTTTTTTTGCTGACATGTAATTCACTTGAAATATATAATCTCCTTTTATTGTATGAATTTTAGTGCTTTGGAAGTGAATTGTACAATCACAGGTTTTCCAAGCCTAATTTTCACAAATTTGCTATTCTTCAAATAGAAATGCTCCAAATTTTAGAACAGAAATTAAAGTAGATATAAAATTCATTTACAGGAATTTGTTAGGCATACATCCTATATAGTGAGCCTTTTCAAAATTTGTTTTTTGGGATTAATTCCAGGGTCTCACACAAAGTATTCAAGTGCATTCTCAATGAACCACATTCCCTGTCCAAATAAGTTTTTTACTTCTCTTTAATACATACATAGACGTGTAATGGATAGAACCTATTCAATTCTCTTTGACCTTTTGAAAACTTGCTTGCTTTAATGATTGAAGTATTTTACAAATTCATTTGCTATGTGGAGTATATCAATTTCTCCACAAGTGTATTACTATATTTGTGTCATCTTTTTATAGTATGGTCCTACTAGTGAGCTTTCTCTTTATTTATTCTTGGATACTAAAGAGGAACTTATTTCATATGCTCCTACTATTTACATATGTTCTTTAAAGAAATATCCTATTTGGGGTAAAGTTATATGGAATTAGGAGATATAAAAATACTTGGACTCAGAATCATTGTAGCATTAACATTGTAGCATTAACAAATATGTGTCCTCTATCTGTTAGATATGTTTCACTTCTGTTATATTGTCCTTTGAATTGTGAAAGATTATAAGTTGATATTATCCAGTTCATTCTTGTTTTTCTTTACACACTAATGTTTTACATGTCATATTTTAGAAACTTTTACTGATCCTATGCCATGAATTTTTATGTTTAGGTTTTATATGTTTTTATATCTCACATTTAGTTTGCTAATCATTTTTATTTAAAATTTTTAAATTTTTGTATAAGGATTGAGGTAGTAGTATAAGAATTTTTTTTTAAATCTAGGGAGTCAATAGTGCCACTACACCCATTTAAAATTCTATTTTTATTTCATAAAGTCATGGCATCCTTTTCAAAATCTATTGACCATAAATCAGTGATTTTTTATTGTGAAAATACCATACAGAGGGGTTAAAATTACACAACAGTATTAACCAAAGCATACTATTTGCCGAGGAGAATTTAAAAGGTGTAATTTCTTATAAAATTGAACTTTTAATCCAACAAAATGAATACCAGGAATCTATCACTTGGAAGATGTAAGGGGAAGTCAAAGGGAAGGAATAAAGAGAGTTATGGAGGAAGAGAGTGAAGACATAATATTCAATGCAGATAGTATGAAACTAGAAAACATGAAAGTGGGGTGAGGTTTTGATGAGTATGAGAAGGTTATGTAAAGATCCATTGTACTTATAAACTGATTTGTGGAATGGAAATTCTTTTGAACAACTATTTAATGAAAATATAGTTGAAAACAATGGAGACATCTGATCTTTAACTGCATTCTCTTAAACCATGAATCAATATAATAGTTTCCTCCTCAGAAATTTTCTTTGCAGGCATTTTCCTCATAATGTCAAAAAACTGACCAATGCAATGAATATCAATATATCACATTGCAAATTGTAAATAGACACAATATAAAAATCACAGTAAAAATGTTAGAATTCATCACATGATAAAATAACAGGTAGAAAGTATCAAATGCTGAATGATAGTTTTTCCAAGTACTTTACCTATGGTATCTAACTTAATCCTCACAATAATCCCATAAAGTGGAACTACTTCCATTTTTAATTCTCAGATGATGTTATTGAAATCTTCAGAATTGGAATTACTAGTACAGCGTTGCACACATGGTAAGTGTTAGCCTGAGGCCCATCTCCCACTCTATCAAATAACCTCATTTTATTTTATGACTAAAATACCAGCACTTAGTCTACTAATTCTAGGAAAATTTCCCAGAATTATTGTGTACACTCTAATAATATTTGACTTTATCTTTGTTAGAAAATAGGTAGCTGTAATATGAAAACTCCAAGCTCATAATCAATTTAAACATCCCTGGTGAAAGGAACTGCTAAAGTATAACATTCTTGATTTATAGCTCAAAATAGTAGAAATCATATTCTGTCCCTTCACTCAACACTGCACTGCCTGGGGACCCCATCTCTGTTTAACACCCTCATACCGAAAGAGTGTCCTGCCCAATTCTCGATGGAAACAGATTGCAGGAGTTATGGACCAATAATTTCCACATTGTAGCTCACCTAGGTTGTTTACCATTATAAATATTTTGATTGCTTTTTATACACAACATTCTGAGGAAAATGTACTACATTAAAATGTTATTAAGGGCTGGGAAGGTGGCTCATTGGTAGAATACTTGCCTTGCATGCATGAGGCCCTGGGTTCGATTCCTCAGCAACACATAAACAGAAAAGCTGGAAGTGGAGTTTAGGCCCCACAACCAAAAAATAAAATAAAATAAAATGTTATTAAAGCAAGACTGATATAAAAATCATCTTTGACCCCAGATAAATATTTTACCTTTCATATACCCCAAAAATGCAGTCTGAACTATCATTAATGTCAGGAACAAGAGGTTAAAAATCATAGACCTAAGACCTAAGCATGAATTAAAGACTCTCAACCTTGTCAATACAATTGGTTTAAAAAGTCATCAATACTACTGCATTTTTAAAATTTTCTTATGAAATGAAGATTCAATTATAAACTATTAACACTTGAAAATAACTCATTTTCTTGGGAGTAGGACACAAAGCACAAGATTAATCCGAATCATTGTAAAGGACCTTTATACTACAAATTCACTCCCATAACTACAATGATATGAAAAATAAATGAAGTACAGAAACACAAAGGAAATAATTTAACTGCATCATCTACATTCAAAGGACTCTGTTAATAGAAAACAAAGTTAAACTAATAATTAGCTTACCAAATTCACTTACATTATTTTATTCTATTTCATTTAGTTTCATAAAAACTGGATTTTTATAAGATTATGCATAAAAAGCCAATATACTCACTTACATTTTCAGATCTTTATATTTATTTCAGAAATGTCTTTAGCTCTATAGTCAATGAAATGAAATAATACTAAAATATACAAAGGGTTTTCCGAAATTGCAAGACTCGCTCTGGGATGTTATTTATATTGGAAAAGATATTCAAAAAGCCTTATTTGTTAAGTTGCGATAGTTACTCCCACAAAAGAGCCATTTGCCCTTTGCATGTACAAAACAACTTCAGATACATCCACTATCTGGAGATGACTCATGCTTTTTGTTCGTTTGTTTTTTGAAAGAAATATCTAACAAGCATATCAACAATACCGATTTTCAGTCACTATGATTGGATATTCAAACTTGATAAATATTGGGTTGATTACCTGTTAGTGTGAATAGATATGATCTTACAAAGATAGTTATTTTCAACAGAAAGCCAGAACGATTTTATCTACTTTGTGTTTCATGGGTATAACCAGAGAGCAATACCTATTTGGTCCAGTTGGACAAACTCACTCTATGAACATATGTTAAAAGTATAACAAAATTAAGAGGTCAAATACATATTTTGTACCGACAGTCATCATACAGCACTAATTTACTACCTAAATATGTCTGATTCTTCTCACCTAACATATAATAAGAGCTGAAAGCATTCTCTTTTATCTAACTTAATATGGTAAATCCTTTGATTCTGATGATATTATTTGACAAATAAAATGTACAAAAGAGTGGTCCAACTGAAATGACATGACAGAATACTGATAAAGAAAAACATTGCAACAAAGTTAACTCTTTTCAGCCTCACCCTGTCCACATTGGCAAGCAACATTGCAACAGCACATGCACACATAAACACAATATGCACACATATGCACACATGTACATACACCTATACATACATGCTAAATTCAGGATTTATTGTACAAAAAAAGTTCAAATAAAAAATTTATGATTACTACAAATAATAATTTGCCTTACTACAAAAAATACACAATCCAGTCACCACAGATGTTACATTTTACATGCCTATCCACATGTGACCACTTAATTTATATTTAATTACTTAATTAACGAATTAATTCAATTATTTGTTTGGTGCTAATACTAAGGCTGGAACTCAGGGCCTGTCTCTGTCCCAGAATGTGTTATTTTTTTGTTTTAGTTTTCTCATAGATATCATTTTAATGCTTGTACCACAGCTCCAGTTCTAGCATTTGTTGGTTTCTTTCAAAGCAGAATCTAATGGACTTTTTTATCTTTTGGTCTGGTTTCAAACCACAATCCTCAGACTTCATCTTTCTGATTAGCTAGGATTAATGACATGAGCCACCAGTGTGGCTTCTGCTTTTTTCTCTGTAGTTATCTAATGCACATACATAGATAGTAATTAAAAAATGAGAGTATAGAAGCAAGATGTACATGATGATTTTATCCTGTCAGAAATTCAAGTTAGTAATGTAAATTTCTTCTTAAGAACATACTCAAAAATACCATGATATAGTATAAGAGACCTCACAATTGGACAAATGAGCTTTAAGAGCTTTCTAATAGATCCATTATTTATTGGTACCCAACATTAGAAAAAAAATGTATAATGTAGTACTAAAATAGATGTCCTTTACATGAATGACTGGTTACATTCCATGTTTTTTTAAAGGCACTTGTTTTCATCTAAAAAAAATAGGCCTGTCTATTTTCTTCATGTGGTTTCAATGATTTAAGGTGCTTAATGAGAAATAAAAATGCATTAGTAGTTGTTTGCTATCAATTAAATCTCACTTTGTCTTTTTGGAGAATATAATGATCAAAGCAATAGTTGAGAATCAGCAAGCAATTGTTCAGATTCATGCTTCCAGTGCAAGTGGATCAACAGTAAGTAATGCTCAATACCATTTTCCACAAAGTTTTGTCACAGATACAATCGGCCTGCCTTCTCTAGCTGCTTTCCTAGCCTGGACCTTTTCTTTCATTGTGCAGGAAAAGTGTGATTCAACTGATTTCAGTCAGTTCTGTTCCTAGAATTATCAAGGATTTAGATTCTTGTCTGCAATAAGATTAAACCTACGTCTCTTCATGTAGGCTGTAAAAAATGTATTTACCAAATTCAAGTAAATATATAAATTCTATTTCCATCTTTTTCAAAACATAAAATTCTGTTTGCTCTATAAATTGATCAGAGGCATGCATTTGTGGCTATCTAGGTCATTGCACATCTGTCTCTCTTCCTCTCTCTTTAATGTTTCTCATAGATAATAGGATTGCTCTATAATGATTGTAATTTATTTTGCTTTTATATTTTTGGTTGCATCATTTTACTTTCTGCTCTGCCATTTCCCAAATGATTTATATAGAAGGCATTATTTCATCTTTTCTCATTCATAGAATAATCTGCACATGAAGACACTACTGGTCCGTATTTTCAGTCTGTATCTTTGAATACGGAGGAAACTCTGTCCTCTGCTATCCATCAATTCCCTACTCTCCAGTTAGAATAATTTCGAATAGTAAAAATGTAAAAAGGGAAAATAAATCATGGTGAAAAAACAGATGCAGAAAAGTCACAGGATTTTTCTGAACAGTTCAACTAATGTGAACTATTAGGGAAATACATGGACGCCTCATTCCCACTGTCACTCAAAGTCTCTAGTTAGGCAATTCTTAGGAATATGAGGAACTTGATGAAAAAGTGAGGAATGGTATCAATTGCAAAAAAAATGTAGTAGGATCCATGCAAACTTCTTCTTTGGGCTGCTGAAAATAATCAGGTTATTACATTGTGGAGACTACTTTCCAAAAAGGCCACTCATGTGAATACTAGGGATGACGATGAGTATACCCATATTCATCAGGAAGCCTACAGTGGACACATAGACACTGTCCATTAGTTGTTGGCTCAAACGGCAGATATTCATGCAATAACTGTAGATGGTTGGACAACCCTGTGCAGTGCTTATATGTGGAATAATACTAGAGTGGCTTTTTTCTTACTTCATCATGATGCAGATACCAATGGCCCCCTTGCATCTTGCTGCTGGGAATAGAGATAGCAAAGACATGTTGGATCTGCTTCTGTTGAACCATTATGTCAAATCAGGTCTGAAAAACAACTTGGAAGAAACTGTATTTGATATTGCCAAAAGGATAAGTATGTATCACTATTTCTTTGAAGTTTTGCCAGGCTGCAAAAATTGCTCTCCTAAGTCATGATGGTTCGGTTAAGTTTATTAAATTTCAAAAATTCCATTGCATTCTTTGTTTCCATATAAAATATTTTCACAATCCAAATAACAACAATAGCTTATTGTAACAATTAATGGATTCCATGGAAGTCTTCCAAGTGAATTGCCTGACTTTGATGTCAAAATGTATTCAAGAGTTAGTTGTATACATCTATAATGATTTCTGGAGAGTTTTGCTATTTTTATTGTAATTAAGTGGTTACATAATTTCCCTAATTTCACAGTATTGTGGAATAGTGATGCTCAGTTAAAGTCACAAACACATTCTAACATTTCTGGAGCAAATTGTCTATCACAGTCTATAACATTTATGAGTTCTATGAGCTTTGCGATACAGTTATTCCTTCCAAATTTGTTGGTATGTACATTTTTTTGTTTTGTATACCATCAGCTGTTCCTGTTTTCCCACGGGTTTCCTCCCTCCCATCCCTGCCATTAACTTGCTTAGTTCATTTTGGTCAATGTCCAGTGCAGCTGATGGATTTTTCCCTGATTCCCTCTAGTTCTATGTCGTCTTCCTGGTTCCCCTCCATTGTACACATATACAACATACATGTGATCAGCAGCATGGGGTTATTTAGTAGAGATTCGATCAGATTGTTTCTTAAGTCCTGTTAAGTTTGTCATATTACCTAACATTTTGGTTTTAACATCCACTTATCAGGGAGACCATGAACTGTTTGTCTCTTTGCTCTTGGCCTACCTTGCTCAACATGATCACCTTCTAGCTCCATCCATTTCCCTGCAAATGCCATTATTTTGTCATTTCTAATGGCTGCATAGTATTCCATTGTGTAAAGATACCACAATTTTGGGATCCATTCATCTGTGGTGGGACATCTGGGTCGTTTCCATATCCTGCTTATTACGAAAAGTATGGCAATAAACATGGAGGTGCATGTGTCCTTGTATACTGGTTGCTGTTGTTCAGGATGGATGCCTAGAAGTGCTATGCCTGGGTCATAAGGGAGGTCAATATTTAGCTTTCTTAGGACCCTCCAGATTGTTTTCCAAAGTGCTTGTATGAGTGTACATTCCCAACAGCAGTGTAGTAGGGTTCCTCTTTCTCCGCAGACCCACCAGCATTTGTCATTGGCTGGCTTGAGGATGTCGGACATCCTGACTGGGGTAAGGTGGTATCTCATGGTTGTCTTTATTTACATTTCCTTCAAAACCAGGGATGGTGAACATTTCCTAATGTGTTTCTTTGCCATTTTTATCTCTTCTTCTGAGAAGTCTCTCTTTAGTTCCCTTGTCCATTTAGTAATTGGTTTGTTAGCTTTGGGAGGGATTAGTTTCTTGAGTTACCTGTATATACTGGATGTTAACCCCTTGTTGGATATATTGCTGGTAAATATTTTTTCCCAATTAATTGGTTGTCTTTCTAGCTTGGTTGCGATAGTTTTAGCTTTGCAGAAGCTTTTTATTTTAAGGCAGTCCCATGTTGTCGTGTCTCACTCCAATTTGTTGTGACCCTGGGACGCTGTTCATGAAATTCTTTCCTGGGCCTATAAGTTCAAGTGTCTCTCCTACTCTGCCTGGAGAGGTTTCAGAGTTTCAGGTTTAATACTAAGGTCTTTAATCCATTTTGAGCTGATGTTGGTGTATGGTGATATGCTGGGGTCCACTTTTATTCTTCTGCATATGGCCACCCAGTTTTCCCAGCACTAGTGGTTGAAGAGGCTCTGTTTCTTCCATCGTCTGTCTTTGGTTCCTTTGTCAAATATCCGTTGACTGTAGGCATGTGGATTTATTTCTGGATCTTCTATTCTATTCTATTGGTCTTCGGGTCTGTGTTTGTGCCAGTACCATGCTGTCTTTGTTATTATGGCTCTATAGTAGAGTTTGAAGTGCGACATGGATATAACTCCCATGTTGTCTTTATTTGCTAGAATAGTTTTGGATATTCTAGGTTTTTGTGGTTCCATTTGAATTCTTGGACTGTTTTCTGTCAGAGAAATACATCATTGGGATTTTAATAGGAATTGTACTGAATTTGTATATTAATTTGGGCAGAATTGCCATTTTCACTATGTCTGCCTATCCAAGAGCATGGGAGGTCTTTCCATTTCCTAGTATCTTCTGTAATTTTTTTCTTTAATTTTTTATAGTTTTCATTAAATAGTTCTTTTACATCTTTGGTTAGGTTAATTTCTGAATATTTTATTTTGGGGGATGTTATTGTGAATGAGCTTGCTTTCCTTTATTTCCCTCTCTGCTTGTACATTGTCAGTATACAGGAATGCAACTGATTTTTGTGGGTTTATTTTGTATCCTGACACTTTGCCGAAGTGATTTATGATTTCTAAGAGTTTGGGGATGGAATTTTTGGAATTTTGAAGGTATAGTATGATGTCATCTGCAAAAAGGGATAGTTTAATTTCTTCTTTCCATATACAGATCTTTTAATGTCTTTTTCTTGCCTTATTGACCTGGCTAAGAGTTCCAGGGCTATATTGAACAGGAGTAGAGACAGTGGGCATCCTTGCCCCGTTCCTGATTTTAAGAGAATTGGTTGTAGCTTTTCCCCATTAAGTATAGTATTAGCTATTGATCTGTCATAAATGGCTTTTAATGTTTTAAGAAATATTCCTTCTATTCTTTTGCCTCCAGAGCTTTTAGCATGAATGAATGTTGAATTTTATCAAAAACCTTTTCTGCATTTGTGGAGATAATCATGTGATTCTTGACCTTGGCTCTGTTGATGTGTTGGATTATATTTATTGACTTACGTATGTTAAACCATCCCTGAATCTCTGGGATGATGCCTACTTGGTTTTAGTGTATGGTTTTTTTATGCGTTTCTGGATTCTGTTAGCTAGAATCTTGTTAATGACCTTTGCACCTGTGTTCCTCAAGGAAATTGGCCTGTAATTCTCCTTTTTGGTTGGGTCTTTGCCTGGTTTGGGGATGAATGTGATATTGGCTTCATAGAATGTGTTTGGGATAGCTCCTTCCTTCTCTGTTTCTCTGAAGAGCTTGAAGAGTATAGGTGTTAGTTCTTCTTTAATGGTCGTATAGAATTCTGTTGCGAATCCATATGGTCCTGGGCTTTTTTTGTTGTTGGAAGACCTCTGATTGCTTCCTGTATCTCCTTGTAGGATATTGGCTTATTTAATTGATTTACTTCTTCTTTGCTCAATTTGGGAAACTTGTATTTCTCTGAAAATGCATCCATTTCTGCCAGGTTTTCTTTTTTTAGAGGATATAACTTTTCAAAGTAGTCTGTTAAAATTGTTTGGGCATCTTGGGTAAGTGTTGTGATTTTTCCCGTGGCATCCCTAATCCTGTTAAAATGGATTTCCTCTCTTCTTTTGTAAATTAATCTTGCCAAATATCTATCAATTTTATTTATTTTTTCAACCAGTTTTTGTTTAGTTAATTTTGGCTATGATTCTCCAATTCTCTATTTCAATAATCTCCGCTCTTAGTTTGGTTATCTGGCTCTGTTTAGTAACTTTAGGTTCCATTTTTTCATGTTTTTCTAGCTGTTTTAATTGCAACATGAGATTATTTACTTGGTCTGTCTCTATTTTCTTGATGTGGGCTCTGATGGCAATAAATTTGTCCATCAGGACTGCTTTTGCTGTGTCCCAAAAGGTTTTTGCGAGGTATTTTCATTTTTATTGAGTTGTAGGAATTTTTTAATTTCTTCTTTAATCACTTCCATTACCCAGGCATTGCTTTGAAGTGAGCTGTTCAATTTCCATGTATTTGAGTAATTTCTGCAGTATGTTTTGTTATTGAGAACTAACTTGATTCCACTATGGTCAGATAGGATACAGGGGATTATGTTATCCATTTGTATTTGCTTAAGTTTCTTGCATGAACTATGATATGGTCTATTTTGGAGAAAGTACCATGAGCTGCTGAGAAGAATGTGTACTGTGTTGTTTTAGGGTGAAATACTTGGTAAATGTCAGTTCTGCTTGAAGTATGGCCTCATTAATTCGATAGCTTCTTTGCCAATACTCTGGTTGGTAGACCTGTCCTTTGGTGAGATTGGGGTGTTAAAAGTTTCCTAGTATTATCATATTGGATCTATTTTTTTCTGTAAGTTTGAGAGTATTTGCTTAACATATTTGGGTGCACCGATGTTTGGGGAATGATAGGTAGATGATGGTAATATCCTCCTCTTGTATTGTTCCCTGTATTAATATGTAGTGTCCATCCTTGTCTTTTTGTATTGATTTTAGTTTATTTTTTTTACTGTTGATTGGATCTTTTTTAATTTTTTATTGTAAAGATACTATACGGAGGGTTACAGTTACATGAGCAAGGTAATGAGTACACTTCCTATTGAGCATTGTTACCCCCTCTATTATTTTCCCCCTACCATCCCTTCCTTCCTTACTTCCCTGAGGTTCTTTCATTTTAGTTGTGATTAAGTGATTACATAACTTCCAAATTTCACAGTATTGTGAAATAATGATGCTCATTTAAAGTCATAAGTTCATTCAAACTTTCCTGGAGCAAATTGTCTATCACAGTTTATAACATATAACGGTGTACAGAATACAACATACATGTGATCCGCAGTATGGGGATATTTAGTAGTGTTTCGACCAGATGAGTGGGAGTTCTTTGTTTCTTAAGTCCTGTTAAGTTTGTCGTATCACCTAACATTTTGGATTTAGCATCCACTTATCAGGGCGACCATGTACTGTTTGTCTCTTTGCTCTTGGCTTACCTTGCTCAACATGATCACCTTCTAGCTCCATCCATTTCCCTGCAAATGCCATTATTTTGTCATTTCTAATGGCTGCATAATATTCCATTGTTTGTAGATACCACAATTTTTGGATACATTCATCTGTGGTGCTGCATCTGGGTTGTTTCCATATCCTAGATATTGTGAAAAGTGCTGCAATAAACATTGAGGTGCACGTGTCATTGTATATTGGTTCCTGTTGTTCAGGGTAGATGCCTAAAAGTGGTATGACTGGGTTATAAGGGAGATCAATCTTTATCTTTCTAAGGACCCTCCAGAATGCTTTCCAAAGTGGTTGTATAAGTGTACATTCCCACCAGCAGTGTAATAGGGTTCCTCTTTCTCCACATCCCCTCCAACAATTGTCGTTGGCTGACTTGAGGATGTCGGACATTCTGACTGGGGTAAGGTGGTATCTCATGGTTGTCTTTATTTGCATTTCCTTCACCACCAGGGATGATGAACATTTTCTCATGTGTTTCTTTGCCATTTTTATTTCTTCCGCTGAGAAGTCCCTCTTTACTTCCCTTGCCCATTTAGTAATTGATTTGGTAGGTTTAGGAGGGATTAGTTTCTTGAGTTCCCTGTATATATTGGATATTAACCCCTTGTCCGATATATTGCTGGTAAATATTTTTTCCCAATTAGTTATTTGTCTTTCTAGCTTGGTTGCAATAGATTTAGCTGTGCAGAAGCTTTTTATTTTAAAGTAGTCCCATTTGTTGAGTCTCTCTCCAATTTGTTGTGATCCTGGGACTCTGTTCAGGAAGTTCCTTCCTGTGCCTATTAGTTCAAGTGTCTCTCCTACTCTGTCCTGCAGTAGTTTCAGAGATTCAGTTTTAATGTTAAGATCTTTAATCTACTTTGAGTTGATGTTGGTACATGGTGATAGGCTGGGGTCCACTTTTAGTTTTCTGCATGTAGCAGCACAGTTTTCCCAGCACTAGTTGTTGAAGAGGCTGTTTCTTCCATTGTATATCTTGGGCTCCTTTGTCTAATATCAGCTGGTTGTAGGCCTGTGGATTTATTTCTGGATCTTCTATTCTGTTCCATTGGTCTTCTGGTCTGTTTTTGTGCCAGTACCATGCTATCTTTGTTATTATAGCTCTGTAGTATAGTTTGAAGTGCAGCATGGATATCCCTCCCATTTTGTCTTTATTCCCTAGAATTGGTTTGGCTATTCTAGGTCTTTTGTTGTTCCATATGAATTTTTGGACTGTTTTCTGTTTTTTAGTGATGTAAGTCATTAGAATTTTAATAGGAATTGCATTGAATTTGTATATTAATTTTGGCAGTATTGCCGTCTTCACTATATTAAGTTGGCCTATCCAAGAGCATGGGAGGTCTTTCCACTTCCTAGTGTCTTCTGAAATTTCTTTCTTTATCCTTTTATAGTTTTCATTAAATAGTTCTTTTACATCTTTGGTTAGGTTAATTCCTAAATATTTTATTTTGGGGGAGGTTATTGTGAATAGGGTTACTCACTTTATTTCCCTCTCTTCTTGTACATTGGCAGTGTACAGGAAGGCAGCTGATTTTTGTGGGTTTATTTTGTATCCTGCTACTTTGCCGAAGTGATTTATGATTTCTAAGAGTTTGGGGATGGAGTTTTTGGGATCATGAAAGTATAATATCATGTTGTCTGCAAAAAGGAATAGTTTAACCTCTTCTTTCCCTATGCGGATCCCTTTCATGTATTTTTCTTGCCTTACTGACCTGGCTAAGGGTTCCACGATCCTTGCCTTCTTCCTGATTTTAGGAGAATTGGTTGTAGCTTTTCCCCATTAAGTATAATATTGGCTATTGGACTGTCACAAATGGTTTTATTGTTTTAATGATCCTTCTATTTCTGTTTTCTCCAGAGCCTTTAGCATGAATGAATGTTGAATTTTATCAAAGGCCTTTTCTGCATCTGTGGCGAAAATCATGTGATTATTGACCTTGGCTCTGTTGATGTGTTGGATTACATTTATTGACTTACAGAATAAAATAGGTCCCAATATGATAATACTAGGAGACTTCAACACACCGCTCTCACCAAAGGACAGGCAAAGAAGCTACCAAATTAAGTGAGGCCATACATCCAGTGGAATTAACTGACATATACCAAGTATTTCACCATAAAACAACACAGTACACATTCTTCTCAGCAGCTCATGGAACTTTCTCCAAAATAGACCATATCATAGTTCATGCAAGAAACTTAAGCAAATACAAATGGATAACATAATCCCCTGTATCCTATCTAACCATAGTGGAATCAAGCCAGTTCTCAGTAACAAAGCATACCACAGAAATTTCTCTAATACATGCAAATTGAACAGCACACTCCTTAGCAATGCCTGGGTAATGGAAGAGATCAGAGAAGAAATACATTTCCTATAACTCAATGAAAATGAAAAAAAACTCACAAAGAAACTTGTGGGACACAGCAAAAGCAGTCCTGAGGGGCAAATTTATTGCCCTCCTTGCCCACATCAAGAAAATGGAGACAGACCAAGTAAATAATCTCATGTTGCAATTAAAACAGCTAGAAATACATTAAAAAATGGAACCTAAAGTTACTAGACGGAGCCAGATAACCAAATTAAGAGCAGAGATTAACCAATTAGAAAATAAAAAAAAAATTACAGCAAAAATTAACCAAACAAAAAGCTGGTTCTTTGAAAAAATAAACAAAATTGATGGACTGTTTGCAAGAATAATTAAAAAAGGAAGAGAGGAAATCCATTTTAACAAGATTAGGGATGCCACGGGAAAAATCATAACACGTACCCAAGATATCCAAATAATCCTAATGGACTATTTTCAAAAATTAATCTCTAAAGGAAGAAAACCTGGCAGATATTAATGCATTTTTAGAGAAATCCAAGTTGTCCAAACTGAGCAAAGAAGAAAGCTATTGAATAAGCCAATATCCTATGAGATACAGGATGCTATCAAAAGTCTTCCAACCAAAAAAGCCCAGGACCAGATGGATTCATAGCAGAATTCTATAAGACCTTTAAAGAAGAACTAATACCCACACTCCTCAAGCTCTTCAGAGAAACAGAGAAGGAGGGAGCTAACCCAAACTCATTCTACGAAGCCAATATCATACTCATCCCCAAACCAGGCAAAGACCCAACCAAAAAGGAGAATTACAGGCCAATTTCCTTGATGAACACAGGTGCAAAGATCCTTAACAAGATTCTAGCTAAAAGAATCCAGAAACACATTAAAAAAATCATACACTATGAGCAGTTAGGCTTCATCCCAGAGATGCAGGGATGGTTTGACATTGTAATGATTTTAATGACAAGTTTATTTTGTCAGATATAAGGATTGCTACGCCTGCTTTCTTACTAGGGGCATTTGATTGGTAGATCCTTTTCCAACCCTTCACTCTGAATTTGTTTGCATGTTTGGCTTAGAGGTGGGTCTCCTGAAGGCAACAGATGGATGGGTCATGTTTTAGGATCCAAACTGCAGTTCTTTTCTTTTGGTTGGTGAAGAAAGCCCGTTAATCTTAAGAGATAGTATAGAGAGATGCATTATAGTCACTGTTTTTCTTCTTTCCTTTCCTCTGTCCTTGCTCAGATAGACTTCTATTAATGCCTGTCTGGGTGCAGGTCCCTGTTCCTGGTTGCTTTTCTCAGGTTGTGTTCCACCTCTTAGTAGTCTTTGTAATGCTGGCTTAATGTTTATGTATTAATTTAGTTTTTCTTTGCTATTAAAAATTTTCAGTTCTCCATCGAATGTGAATGCTAACTTTTCTGAGTATATCAGTCTGTGTTGGCAGTTATTGGCTCTCAGGGCTCATGTGGTACTTTCCCAGACCTTTCTTGCATTCAGTGTTTGTGTGGAGAGATCTGTAGTGATTCTAATATTTTTCCTGTAGTAGTATAGCTCCTTCTTCAATTTTGCTGCATGCAAGATTGTTTCCTTATCATTCAGATCTATCATTTATTATATAATATGTCTAGAAGTGTTTCTCCTGGGATCCTGCATGTTAGGTGTTCTATATGCTTCTGTTATGTGGGTAAGATGTTCTTTTTTGAGATGGGGAAAATTTTCACCGATTATCTTGTGGAATAGTTGTTGCATTCCCTTGCTTTGATATTCCTCACCTTCTTATATGAAGGTTGAATTTCGTGGCACTATCTGCTTGCCCTTGAATTTCCCTTTGGTATAATTTAAGTGATTTTTCCATATCTGTCATTTTTTTGTTCCAGTTGATGTACTGTGTCTTCTGTATTCCATTTTGTTCACTCTGTTAACTGTGGCTTCCATTGTGGTTTGCATGGAGGAAATGGACTCATTGTTGATTTCAATGGATTCAATGTTGGTTTTCAAAATACTAATCTCACCTCTTAATAAGGTGTGCACTGCCTCTATTTTGTCACTTATCTCATAGCTTAGTGAGGTGTGTGCTACCTCTATTTTTGCATGCATCTCCTGTTTGATGTCCTGCACCTCTTTTGGTATTTCGACCTGGTGTTCTTTCAAATTCTGGTCTATTTCTCACTTTATTTCTTGAGTCATTGCCTCCAGCATGTCTTGGATGTAGTGTTTGTCTTCCATTCCTGCTTTGCTCCCAGTGGGGCTCTCCCCTGGGTTGCTGCTGGCTTTTAGAGATAGCTTGCTATCCTAGGTGTTGATAAACCTTGTAATATTTCTCTGTGATTTTCTCATGGTTATTCAGGGATTATTGCAGACTAATCTGAAATTTTGTTTTGGTCAATAGGTGTCTGTCTTTGCTTGGTTACTGTTTCTGTGCTGGTAGAGAGAGTCTGTACCTGATCTCGGTTCTGTTGGTGGCCGACCTCCAGCTGCTGGTCTGACCCACACAGGATTCTCAGCTCTCTGCTGTAGATCACTGGCAGTTCCCGCCTTTACATGGGATGAGCAGCCTAGACTGCTCCTGTTTATTCCTACAGGTGTTCTTGGCAAGTTCGGATGTGCTGGATGTACTCTCCCAGATGCTGGAGTCTGCTATGGTCTCCTGATGTTTTGTTTTGTTTTATATTTTTGGCTATTTGTGGGCTGGAACTCTGGTCTTGGGTGCTGTCCCTCAGCTCTTCAGCTCAGGGCTGGAACCCTACCATTTGACCCATAGCACCACATCTGGCCCTTTCTGCTTATGTTTTGCTGAGGAATCAGATCCAGGGCCTCTTGCAATCACTGTACTGCTGAGCACATTACCAGCCTGAGCTCCTGACTATTATCGGGTGCTGGAGGCCTGTGTTGTTCAATTCCTAGCCTAGAATACATGGGTCAGGTTCTTGTGGGGTTTGAGCTTCTCTTGTCCTGAACCCCCTGCATCTTTTGCTGTCACAGGCAGGATTACCAGGAGTGCAGTTCCCTGTTTTTCTCCCCTCTGCTGAGGCGTATGCTCAGCTTCTGATTTCAGTTGGGAGGAGTTGGTTATGTTGCTCAGGTACCAGATCCCCAGGCCTGGTCCCAGACCCCAGCCTGGGCACACCTGTTGGACCTGTGCTGCTGTGTATCCCACCTAGATTATGCAGCTTGGAGTACACAGTTCAAATTTCTTCCACCGTTGGGTGTCTTGACCCAGTGGTGCTGTTCAAGGCTTGGGCGTTGCTTCCTTCCAGGGTCTCTCTTGTTCTAGCCTGGCCAGCTGAGTGTGATCCATGGGCTGGTGGAGCTCTTGAAAAGTTTCTAGTTTTAGTGGGTCCTGTGGTGCAGGTTTTGGGGTAGGGGTTCTGGGGATTCCCACAAGCTTTTGAGGAATACACTGTCTCCCTTGAGGAATACACTGTCCCCTGCAGGGTAATCACCCTGGAGCTAGTTGTTTCTGTGTGATGTAGGTTGTTGGTTGCCATTGCATTCACAGTTCAATTGAGGTGGTTGTGGGATAGGCTGAGAGGTGGTGGCTCTGTGTGTTTCTTTTCTGTCAGTGCCTCCATTGACACTGTTTGGGTCCGCTCCACGGGATGGGCCTCCGGCCTCCACCCGAGGGGTGGGGAGGGCCTCTGTGCAGGTACTGATTGCTGGGGTTTGTCTCTGTTTGCGCTCTCTGGATCAGCACCAGTTCCTTTCAGTTCTGCTCTGGTGTTCTGTGGGCATCTCATGTATCTCTGAGGTTCCTGCCATGGGGCTGAGTGGCTTTGGTGGGATGGAGCCTCTCTGCTCCAATGGAGAGTGATGGGAAGGGGTGGGATCTTTGTGTAAGTTCCCTGCTCAGAGGATTCTTCATTCTTCAAGATCAGCCAGTCTGACACTGTTACCTCAGGGGTCTTTGGTGCGGGTGATCTTCAGACAACTCCCTGTGTCTCTGGGCCACCGGCAGCTCCCACCAGGCTGGGCTGGCCATGGCTTGGCACGCTGCTTTGTGGCCAATAGACGTTGGGGGAGGCGTCTTCAAGTTTCTCTGTTGTGAAATTCTTCTATTCAATTTATGTTTTTCTCTGGATGTTGATTTTTGTTGTTGTTGTCGGTCTCTTGGGGAGATTAAACGTTGGAACTCAAACTATCTTTTTGGTCTTGGAGAGCTGTGGCATTCCCCTACTTCCCCGTCACCGTCTTGGACCCCCTCGAGTTTTTGCTTTTTTTATTCAGAAATAATTTTAATTTATCTGTTGAAATGGGTACTAAAGAAACTAAAGATATTTCTGGTGCTTATGTGAAAAATTATACTTTAAAATATTCTGTATTCTGTTTGTATAATGCTCATAATCTATTTTATTCTTTCCTAGATATAAGACTTTGAATTCTACATTGTTTTATAATATATAGGTTCATTAATAAATGTGTCCTTTCAGATTGCATTCCATACCAACACAGTTTAAGATTCCTTTTTTACTAGGTCCTTATAGTATATTTCTTTGGAATAAAATGACAATGTTGTCTAATTTTAAAGTTTTATAATGATTATGCTATATAAAGGCCTTTCTAAGGTGAAGATTTAATACACTGATGTCAAACTTTATTTATATGAATTACATATATTGTTACACTTGTAATTTTGTAATCAACTTTTTAATAATTGTTTTTCATTTCTTGCGTCTGAAGAATGAAAAATCTGGAATAATTCACAGATTTTCATATCATCCTTTGCAATTGCCATGTTAATCTCTGTATTGGTGTAATTTGGGTACATGTGCTGCTGAAGCATGTAATGTCCTCTAAATTTAGGTAGTTAATGATGCAATATTTACACAGGATTATATCCTTGGGTGCCTGTTTGTAACAAGGAAACCTTATTGTTCCTAACAATGCTACTGATCTTATTTCCCTAAAATTCTGTGTATAATGGAAAATAATTATATTGTTCAGTTTGTAATTTTTTTGTCAATGACTATTTTAAATCTTTTTCATTTTAGTTTAATCATACATTGAAGCATTTTTAGCTAGGTCCAAAGGGGATTGCTTTTTCAAGTACTTATTTATTCAACTGAGTTTGCTCTGTGTAGCTAACGGATTCAAAGTAAGCCTTGCTTAAGAGCTACTTCTAAACTTCTGCAGCTGAAATTTTCCCAAATGCGGTCTCATTGGCACAAACGTCTACCTGACACTTTACCCTTCTTCCATGTAGGATCAGACCAACCAGAATATCTTACCCTGATCGCGTAAATTGTCTTACTTGAACAAAATAAATCTTAGTTCCAAGGGATCATAGAAAAATGAATATTTCAGACAGAACTTTTCAGATTGGAAGGTTTTTATCAAAATATAATTGTTTATCATACCTACCATTTCAAAGCCAAGAAGGTGAAAAAATTGTTCATATGCATGATTACCTAATGTCCTGGCCTATCTACCTTCCAACCAGGCAGGAACTTAGACTACTGCCTTTCTATCACCAAATATTGTCATAGCTCCAGGAGAAGTCCATATGTTTCTCCTTGTTATTAGGCCTTAAATTGGTAATGTTTCCCCTTGCCTCCAGTCTGTAAATCTACAAAAGGTAAAGGTTTAAGTCTAACTCTATCAAACACTGAGGTAGAGATAATGGAAAAATACTTTAAATCAGAGTTGCTTTTGATACCCTAACCAAAACAGAACAATGCAAAACATGTGCCATTTTTTATATTATATATAGTTATATATTTTATATTTATATGTGCTGATTTTATATTTCACACAGTGAAACTTACTAGAATCAATTGATAATTTGACAAATAAAGTGATATTTATTTATTCCTATAAATATAATTGGAATATAAATAATTAGGTTTAGAATATATATTAGAATATAAAAAGTATCAATGCAATGTCTTCGGTATACACTTGCGATACCTTCTAATTGCTCATGGTCTTCTGAATTCACATTGTTAAAAATCAATGTTGTTTTACTCTAATCTATAAGAGATTTTACTCTGATGCTCTGTTTATTGTTTTAACTCACTGGTCCCAAACTGTTTTTCTACATATTTCTGATGCATTCCTACATATTATACTCCAATTGTCCTAATACGATATCTAATCTTCTATAGACCCATGGGTCCTAATATCTTATGGCTTAGTTACCTGCATCATCAGATAACAGGGGCAAGACTTCTCAACTAGGCTTATGCAACATGCCAGCAGACAGTAACTGAAAATCCATCTCAATTTCTCATTTCTTATATTTCAGGGCTCCAATTCCTTGAGAAACAAGAATTAGCAGCAAGCAATTGTGTAATGTAAGGCAACTTAAAATGAAAGATGAAGTCTCAAAATGGAGAGAAATTACTGTATTTCAAACTGAATTTACAGATGACCAGCCCATATGAGTGAACAAGATCAGAAAGTGTCACAAGATTATTTTTAATACCCCTCCCCTAATGACTAACGTAATATTTCAGTCCAGCATTAGTCGGCCCAAAAAATAGTTCCTGGAAGGATAGATCCGTGATTGATCTACCATGGTCAGGAAAACGACTTAGAGGTTAAATGTAATTCAGCAAAACATTAATTGAGAAGATCGTTTGTGCTTCAAAACACTGGTACTTTAGTACAACTTGGTTCTGTGGTATAAAAATGTTGTCATTCTCAAACCAACCTACATTTAATCTCCTGAAAGTGTATTCCTTTTCAAATAAACTTTTTGAAATCACACTTACCAAAATAACATTTGATAAGTAGATGACACTTAGTGACATTACAAGTTTTTCAAGTGTAGGGAGCAAGTTACAATACAGTTGATTCATTTACCCAGCACTAATGTCAGACAGGTTCAACCATTCATTAAAGTCTAGAAATAGTACCACGCACCATTTGTGTTGCTCAGTAGGTGCCTTCCAGAAATTTGTTAAATAGGTCAGCCTCCCATATTTCAACCCTAAACATTAGCTAATAAAGTAAATTTCATCACTTAATAAGGGGCATTTTAAAAAGTCACAAATACTTGCCTTATCATAGGCTGTTTTGTTTTCCCTCTGTCTAACACAGTAAGAAATATGTCTTTAAGTCTTGAATATGGGTACTCATTTGAGATGTGACAAAATATATCTTCTATTTCTATCATATACTTCTATAGTAGTATATGTTACTTTTCTTCTTTTTCCAAAACTTATATGTAGTAGAAAGTTTTATTCCATGTAAAATAAAATAATCACACATATTGTACAAAACCATTTATAAAAACTGGTAGTTAAGAATACATTCAAAGCCATTTTTAAACTTTCTTGTTGACTAATGATTAATCTTGAAATGGATGAGAATATAATCATGTATAGGTGTTTCAAGTCTCCAGTCTTTCAAATTGTTATTGCAGATGAATGAATTATGGAAATATAAGCTGACATTAGTTCAAGTATGTGCAGGACTGAAACTCCATGGAATGTATATAAACCTTTCAAATATTAACAGACAGTTTAACAGAATGACTATCAGGAAGTTGAAACCAGAGAGCCATAATAGTAAAGACATAGAATGAATGAAAAATGGAACAAGGGGCAAGTACAGCTAGAATACTCAATGTACACATTTGAGAAAGGAAGTGGTAAATCAGAAATAAATCTTGGAGAAGGGGTGGTTGAGAATGATAGAAGGTGTCACTGTGATCCAGGAGCAATGGATAATTAGGTGGACAAATTTAATTGTAAGACACTTGCACAACCTTTGGAAATTCAGTTAAAAAACACAAAAACACATAAAAATCACAACCAAACAGCAATCTGTAGGGAGTATGAATATGACCTCTCAAAAATTTTAAGCAGTTAATGGAGGAAAGTCTTAGTAAAAGCAAACAAAAATGTTCAAAGAGGATAGTTTGGCGTAGGGGAGGATTCTGAACAGATTTAAATAGATTATCTAAGGTTATAAATCACCTATATCTGCTGCAAATATTATCTTTCTGAACTTGATACTCCAGTCCTGAGCCACAATTGATAGCTTGGAAATATGTAATGGAAGAAACAAGATGAAGAACCCATTACTCCACTGTAGAGAAAGCAATCCTCTATTTTTTCTCTCATCTCTCTTCAATACATTTTATTCATACTTTTAGGTCAATTCATTTTGAATTACATTTTCCTTCTTTATTCTGGCAAAGTAATTGGTCAAATAATTCACTAAAAGTTATTTGCCACTTTTTTTGATTATGCTGTTTAATTGACTAAGCAAGTCCATTAAATTTTCCTCTTGCATTTTGTTGCCATGAAACAACATCTATGTTAATGAGGACAAATCTAATGTAAAAATTGTCTCCAGAAAACCAGTCCAAGAAACTGTGATTACAAATACTTGGCTAACTTTTTTCTTTTTCCTTTACCTTGAAAGTCTTCTTGTGTCTAAATTGCCCAGAAAAATAGGTACTCCATCACTTTTTCTTTCAATCAATTCTAAACTCAAGGATATATTTTGCTAACAAGATGCTTAGAGGAAGCCAAAATATACTCCATTTTTATATTCTCACTTAAGACTCTCCTTAGATACCATATCAGGAACAGTGAAGTTTTTCTTTGCAAAACTTTTTCAATATATTATTTTTCTCTTGTTCTTGCATTTGCTCACCAAGATGTATGGAGAAGAATAGAGGTAAATCACCCATACCTTAGAAGACAGGTCTGTTACAAAAGGACAATGCTTCTGTGTCCTACTTCTATGTCCTCCTCTCAGCAATTTCCTGATTTCCAATTAAACACAGCTTCTTGGCTATTGAAGCCTCACCCACTGCTTCATCTTCATAGTTTCTCTTTTAAAACTCTTTTAAGGGTAGAGACCCAGCTATATACAACCAATCTGAAAAAGATCCCAAACCTCAAAATCTAAAGGAGTTTTATGACTCTTCAGGAGGACGATTGGGAGACCTAGGACCCCCCATGCCAATCGTTTGATCATCACATTCCTGCCTCGGTTTGTCCCCTTTCCTATTGGCCAATATTCGTCGCTGTAACTGATCTGGATATGACCAGGTGTCAGGAATGGTAGTGGTTAGAGCCCCGTTCTTTTTTTGTCTAGGAGACAACTCCTCTGCTACTTGCACTCTCAGCAATCACTGGCAACCCAATGACTCATATCCTTTTGCAGGTTTTGTACGTGTTCCTCCATTTATTGTTCTGGCTACTAATGACTCTCAGTTTTCCCAGGTTCAATTGATTCATCCGTGCACTAAAAGAGCAGTAGGATTGATCCTTGCAATCGGTGCGCAATCATCGCTACAGTGGCTTCAGCTACCACCGCCGCTATATTGCTGTCCCAAAGCGTGTCCACCGTGCAACAGATAAACCAGCTGATCCCTCAACTGTCATCCATCGAATTATAACATTTACAAGTTGCCAATCATCTTAAGGGAGGCCTCCTTGTGCTCCAACAACAAATAGACTTGCTCCAAGAACAGATTACGTTTCTTTGATTACAACAAGGAGGACTATGTAATGCGATGACTACTTCTGTCTGTCAGCTTTCCACTCCCGCACCCAATTTCACTGAACTTAGTAACTACATCAAAGTCCCTAAGTCCCTTAAGTAGTTAAACTTCAACCAAAACCTGCTGCATGATGTTACCCACCTAAACCAGACCACCATTCAGCTTATTCCCGCTGTCTCCTTTTTAGAAGATGTGCTTAAATAGTTACAACAATGGTTTTCGCCATCCTCTCTGGTCATCTGGGGAGGCCGTGCACTTGTAGGGCTTACTCTCTTAGGAATTATTAAATGCTTGCACTCCCGGCAAAAATGCCTCCAATGACGGGTCACCATAATGACGGTCCTTTTAAAAGAAAAGGGAAAATTTGTGGGTAGAGCCGGTCAGAACTGGTTGAGTCAGCTAGAGTAGCAGTTGAAGCACACTTCCTGCTCATAGAGACGGGACCCACAGGCACATCTGCCTAGCTTTACAGCCATGAGCTGTCCATGCTCCCTACATTCCCCCAGGGGACCAATCAGTGCCTGTCACCAAGCAATGCCCATGATCAACTCGCCACTAAGTAATTGGCTTGGAAGGACTCAGGAGGTTGGGAAAGCTGGGCCTATAAAATCCCAACCCTTGTGCAGAAATAAACCAGACCTGCTTAAGCCTGTTCTCCCAACGTGTGTTCCTTGAGTGTGTCGTTCACACTTACCTCCTGCCGGAGATCTAGCCCTACAATGTAGCAACGGGGGAGGCCTTATAGTCCTTCACCTTCATTAGACTTGAAGCTAAGAATCTGTGATTAGTTGGAAATCAGGCAAGAGCTAAGAAGAGGACAGAGAAATAGGACATAGGAGCATTGTCCTTTTGTAAAAGACACTGTCATCCATGGTATGGGTGATTCAACTCTATTCTTCTCCATACATCTTGTTGAACAAATGCAAGATGAAGAGAAAAAAATAATCTATTGAAATAATTTTGCAAAGAATAACTTCACTGTTCCTGATATGGTATCTAAGGAGAGTCTTAAGAGAGAAGATAAAAGTGCAGTATTCTTCTGTTTCCTCTAAGCATCTTGTTATCAAAATATCTTTGAGGTTATAAGTGATTGATCCAAAAATTGGCAGAGTACTTATTTTTGAGGGCACTTTAGACACAAGAAGACTTTCAAGGTAAAAGAAAAAAGAAAAATGTATAGGTAAATATTTGTGATCACAGATTCTTGGACTGGTATTTTGGAGACAAAGTTTTACATTAGAGATTGTCCTCATTAACATTGATGCTGGGTTTCTGTGGCAACCAAATGCAAGGAGGAAGTTT
Organism: Dipodomys merriami; assembly: GCF_024711535.1. NCBI lineage: Eukaryota > Metazoa > Chordata > Mammalia > Rodentia > Heteromyidae > Dipodomys > Dipodomys merriami. The sequence continues at coordinate 2,518,535 of NW_027202993.1, read as the reverse complement.
AATGGACTCGCTTGGACAAGAAAACAGCATGATAAAAAAAATGGCTTATAATATTTAGTGAATTATTTTGACCAATTACTTTGCCAGAACAAAGAAGGAAATATTTAATTCAAATCACTTGAATTAAACTTATCAATAAAAGTAGTCAATATAAATTAGAGAAAACGTAGAAGACTGTTTCCTCTCCAATGGAGTAATGGGTTTTTGATCTTGTTTCTTCCATTCTATCTTCACAAGCTATCAAGTGTGGCTCAGGACTGGAATATCCAGTTCAGACCAAGAGAACTCGCAGAAGAAAATATTTGCAGCATATGTAGATGATTTATAACCTTAAACAATCTATTTAAATCTGTTAAAAATTCTCCTCTATGGGCTGGGAAGGTGGCTCAGTGGTAGAGCGCTTGCCTTGCATGCCTGAGGCCCTGGGTTCGGTTCCTCAGCACCACATAAGCAAAAAGAAAAACAAAAAAAAAATTCTCCTCTACCCCAAATTGCTCATTTCGAACAGCTTTGTATGCTTTTCCCAAGTTTGTCCTTCATTACCTATTTAAAATTTTGAGAGGTCATAATCGTACTCTATAGAGACTGCTGTTTGGTTGTGCTTTTTGTGTGTTTTTGTTTTTTGTTGTGTTTTTTCACTGAATTTCAAAAAGTTGTGAAAGTGTGTTACAAAAATGTCCATCTAATTGTCCAATGTTCCGGGATCAGAGTCATTCCTTCTATCATTCTCAACCAACCCCTTCTACAAGATTTATTTCCGATTTACCACTTCCTTTCTCACATGTGTATATTAAATATTCTAGCTGTACTTGCCCCTTGTTCCATTCTTCGTTCATTCTATAGCTTTATTATTATTCCTTTAATATTATTAATATTAATTCAATTTCCTGATAGTCATTCTGTTAAACTGTCTGTTAGTACTTTGAAAGGTTTATATACATTCCATGGAGTTTCAATTCTGCATATACTTGAACTGATGTCAGCTCATATTTCCATAATTCATTCATCTGAAGTAACAATTTGCAAAACTGGAGACATGAAGCACCTAGACATGATTTCATTGCCCTCCATTTGGAAGATTAATCTGTAGTCAACAAGAAAGTTTAAAAATGGCTTAGAATATATTCCTAAATACCAGTTTTTATAAATGGCTTTGTAGAGTGGTGTGTGATTATTTTATTTTACATGGGATAATATTTTCAACTACCTATAAGTATTGGCAAAAGAAGAAATCTAAAATTTACTACTGTAGAGGAAAATGATAGAAATAGAAGACAGATTGTATGTTTGTCAAATCTCTGATGAGTACCCATATTCAAGACTTAAAGTCATATTTCTTACTATATTAGACATATAGGGAAAACATAAAACACCATATGATAAGGCAACTATTCATGACTTTTTAAAATGTACTTATGTGATGAAATTTATTTATTAGCTAATGTTTTGGTTTGAAATATTGGAGGCTGATCTATTTAACAAATTTTCAAAGGCACCTACTGAAAAACACAAATGGTGGGGGGTACTATTCCTACACTTTAATGAATGGTTGAACCTGTTTGGCATTAGTGCTGGGTGAATAAATCAACTCTATTGAAACTTGCTCCCTACATTTGAAAGACTAGTAACCTCACTAAATATCATCACTTGTATAGTGTTATTTTGTCAAATGTGATTTTTAAAAGTTTATTTGAAAAAGAATATACTTTCAGCAGATTAAATGTAGGTTATCATTTGTTTGAGAATGACAACATTTTATACTACAGAACCAAGTTTACTGAAGTACCAGTGTTTTGAAGCACTAAGGATCTTCTCAATTAATGTTTTTTGAATTATATTTGACCTCTATTTCAAGTATTCCTAGCATTGGTAGACCAATTATGGATCTATCATTCAGGAACTATTTTTTTGCCTGCTGATACTGGACTGAAATCATTCATTAATCATTAGGAGAAGGGTATTACAAATAATCTTATGACATTTGTGGTCTTTTTCACTCATATGGCATGGTCATCTGAAAACGGAAAGTTTGAATTACTGTACTTTCACATTTTGTGATTTCATCTTGCATTTTAAGTTGCCTTGCATTTCCCAATTGCTCACTGCTAATTCCTGCATTTCAAGGAATTGGGGCCCTGAAATATAAGAAATGAGAAATTGAGATGGGTCTTCAATTACTTTCTCTTGGCATGTTGCATGGGCATAGGTGGGAACTTCTGTCCTAGTTATCTGATGAGGCGGATAACTGGGACCTGGGATCCTAGGACCCATGGATCCTGTAGAAGAATAATACCTTTTAGACACCATATCAGCAAAATTTGAGTATAATCAGTAGGAATGCTTCAGAAATATGGAGAAGAGTTCTGGGAAGATGGCGGAGGAGAAGCTGGAATCTGAACAAGCTCTCGCATAGAAAGTAGTTTTAGAATTCCAGTGAACAGTCCTAAGCCAGAGAATCACACCAAGTGTGCCATCACAGGACAGAGAGTTAGACAAGAGAGGGGAAGCCAAGGAAACGCATCAGCTGCTGCTCCGGCGGCGGGGTCGCGGCGGCAACCACCGCCGCGGAGTCATACCTGAGACACAGAGAGTCGGGACGAAGGAGCCAGACGCAGCGGACGAGCGGATCCTACTCAACACCAACAAGAACCGACAAGGAGCGAACATCTTCATCCTGCTGTTTGCAGACCAGAGACGACCCAGGATCCAAGACTCGGCGTGAGTACAAGCCCGACATCCTCACTCCTCAGGGAGCAGAGGAGGGAAGGCCAACCCTCCCCCCCCAGCACCGGTGATCTCCATCTTGGATACCGACAAAGCTCGGAGGAGCTGCTAGCTCCAGCTCAGGCCTTGGAATAAAACGAGTCATTTAGCAGGTCACAAGAACTTAACGGCGAAGTGACCTGCCAGACTCAGCTCCATCCAGGGAAAAGTCACCCAGCTCAGGCGCCAGCCATCGGAGTGCCTTGCCTCACTGGGTAACCAGAGCCAGAGGCTGCCCCTCCCTCTAGCAGCCACCACAATCAATTGAAAAACAGAAACCCTGAGAATGGCTCCAGGCTGGGCTCTGTGAGCTTTATCACAAAATAGCCCCAGGGAAAAGCTACTGTTTGTTGAAAGGCCTCAATTCTACCCAGAACCTAGCCTCATCACCACATCCCCCTCTTTTGTGACTCTCAAAGCAGACCACCCTCCCAGAAAACTAACCTGGGAGGGGGATCTCAAAATCTTGGGTAAAGCAGAGCATTTTTCTGTCTCTTCCAACCAACCGACTTAAGAAACAAATCAAGCCACAGGACCTCAAGCTGACCAGAGACTCCAACAAGAGACTGGTTGCAGACAAAAGGGAGATACAGGATTCTTCCCACTCCCCCCCCCAAAAAAAAAAATCAAAAGACTTTTTTTTCTTTTTTTCTTTTTTTTTTCTTCTTCTTCTTCTTCTTTTCTTTTTTTTTGCTTGTTTTTTGTTTTTTGTTACCTTATATATATATATATATAAATTTTTTTCCCTTCTAAAACTTTTATTAATCTTTAATTTTTGCCTCTTCTGAAAAAATAATTGTTTTCCAGTAACATTTTTTTTTTCGCATCTTATAATTTTTATTTTAGGAATACGTGAATGAGAGTTTTCCTTTCTTTTCTTGTCTTCTTTCTCTTTTTCTTTCTTTCTTAATTATCTTTTTGATTTTATCTAGCTCTACTGAACTTCTAATCTTTTCTTTTCCCTTTCCCATCCTTAAAGATTTTCACATCTCCTCTATGTCCCTCCCCTTCTCTGAACATATTCACATTCCTCTCTAAATAGACGGTCTTTTAACCTCTATATTAACATTAATTTTTACGTTTCTATTCTTTTTCTGGTCTCTCTTTATTCCCCTTTCCGTCTCTTCTTTTTTTCTCTCTCTCTACTTGCATCCTACCCAACCCATTTCCTGCACTGTGATTAGGACATAGTTAACTCTCCCTGTGCCTCCCCACACCAATCTATTCCCAATTTTTACCCACATCTCTCCCTAATCCTAATAATTTCTGGTTTTCCAAATTCTTTTCTGCGGTTCGAAGTCCTTTAACATATAGTCGTTTGATGTTGAATAGATGTATCTGTTGAACTAGATTGTATCTGTAGACTATTGACTGTACAAATGCAAACTTTGGTTGATGGTTGCCTTAAGATAGTGTTCTAGCACAAAACTGGTGCAATTTTATCTCAAATGGGCCGAGTAAGCCGGAAAAACACAAGAAAAATGGCAAATTCGGGTATCTCAATTCCCAACCTTGATAATCAGGGATTAGAACAGATAAAGTATAATCCAGAGGAGAGTTCCCAAATAGCTCTACAAACACTAATAGCAAACATGATAAATGAGAAGTTTGACAATGTACAAAGGACTCTGTATGAGCGTGATAGGGAGAGAGAGGAGGCATCCCAGAAGTTTATACAGGAATATCATAAGCGTGAGGAAGCTTCTCAAAAACTGATACAGGATTTGCGTGAACAACTTGAGAATACTCAAAGAGAAAGGGAGGAATGGCGTGAGCAGGCAGAGAACACTCAAAGAGAACTGCAGGAATCCCACAGAAGGGAGGAAACTAATCAAAGAGTAATTCACGAATTAAGAGACCAGGTAGAGAATACACAAAGATCACTAAAGGCATTCATGGAATCCATTAACAAAGAGCTGAAGGAAGTCAGGGAGACCACAAAGGGAATGCTGAATGGAACCCAACAGAAGGAATGGCAGTCCAAAGAAACCATAACCAATCAACTAAGTGATTTGAGAACAAACACTGAACACCAAATTAAGGAAGTAAAGAAATTCATACAAGACCTAAAACAGAGCTTCAACAAAGAACTTGAAGCCATCAAAGCTGACCAATTAGAAGGAAAAGAGATAAAAAACAAAGTAGAGAGTCTTGACAGCAGGTTAGACCATGCAGAAGATCGAATCTCAGGGATTGAAGACAGCCTAGATATTATAGAGAAAGAACATACAACCATCCAAGACAAGTCCAAGAAATATGATAGGTCTATCCAACACCTGGAAGACACCATCAGAAGGACCAATCTAAGGATAATGGGTGTAGAGGAGCACCTAGAAACAGAAGTTAATGGTCTAGGAAATTTGTTTAACAGGATCCTAGCAGAGAATGTCCCAAACATACAAAAAGATAGGCCTATTCAGATACAAGAAGCTTTTAGAACCCCAAATAGACCAGACCAGAATAGGACATCCCACCGTCACATTATAATCCACACAGGATCAACCCAGACCAAGGAAAAGATCCTTAAAGCTGTCAAGGAGAAAAGGTTAATCACCTATAAAGGGAAACCAATTAGAATTACCTCAGATTTCTCAGCAGAGACAATCAAAGCAAGAAGAGCCTGGAATGACGTATGCCATGCCCTAAAAACAAACAACTATCAACCAAGAATACTGTACCCAGCTAAACTCTCCTTCATAACTGAAGGCCAAATAAAAACCTTCCATAGCAAAGAAAAATTGAAACAATACATCTCCACCAAACCAGCCCTACAAAAGATTCTTAAAGATGTCCTACACATAGAAAACCAACCAGAACGCAACAAAGGCCAAGAAACTGCACCCAAACTGAGAATCCAAGAACCTTAGGAAGAACCCAGCTTTCACAGCCCCCAAGAAGGTGGATAACATGGCAGGAACTCCCAAATACCTCTCAGTCCTATCTCTTAACTTTAACGGACTGAACTCTCCAATTAAGCAACATAGACTGTCTAATTGGATTAAAAAACAAGACCCTTCTATCTGCTGCCTGCAGGAGTCACATCTTGCCCGTAAAAACAAACATATTTTCAAGGTTAAAGGCTGGAACAAAATCTACCAAGCAAACGGCCCTCATAAACAGGCGGGAGTTGCAATCCTAATATCAGATAAAATAGACTTCAAATTAAAATTCGTGAGAAGAGATAAAGAAGGTCGCTAAGACATACTAATTAAAGGATCTCTCCTTCAGGAGGATATTACAATTCTAAATACCTATTCGCCAAACAATGGAGCACCCAAATTTATCAAAGAAACACTACTTTCCCTCAAATCCCATATAGATCCAAAAACATTAATTGTTGGGGATTTTAACACACCACTCTCCCCACTAGATAGATCAACTCGGCAAAAACTCAACAGAGAAACCGCAGATCTAAACAGCTGCATAGATCAACTAGACTTAACAGAAATTTACCGAACATTTCACCCAGCAGCATCAGAATACACGTTCTTCTCAGCAGCACATGGAACATTTTCTAAAATAGATCACATTTTAGGCCACAAAGCAAACTTGTCTAAATTCAGAAACATTGAAGGTATACCCTGCATTCTCTCTGACCACAAGGGAATAAAATTAGAACTCAACACCAAAAGCCACCAAAGAAAGTCCGGTATCACATGGAGGCTGAACAACACACTGCTGAACCATGAGTGGGTCATGGAAGAGATTAGAAAGGAAATTCAAATGTTCATGCTACTCAACAAAAATGAACACACAAATTACCAGCTCCTCTGGGACACAGCAAAGGCAGTACTCAGAGGCAAGTTTATAGCTCTGAGCTCCTACATCAACAAATTGGAGAGATCGGAAACTAGCAATTTAATGACACATCTAAACCTCCTTGAAAAAGAGCAGCAAGATAAACCCCAATCCAGTAGACGGAAAGAAATAATCAAAATTAAATAAGAATTAAATGAATTAGAATCCAAAAAAAGTATAGAAAGAATCAACAAAACAAAGATTTGGTTCTTCGAAAAACTTAACAAAATTGACAGACCCTTAGCAAACCTTATCAGAAAAAGGAGAGAACACACCCAAATTAATAAACTCAGAGATGAGAATGGAAACATCACCAAGGAAACAACCAAGATTCAGAACATTATAAGGGAATACTTCTCAAAACTTTATGCTAATAAGTTTGAGAACTTGACAGAAATGGACTTTTTCCTAGCAAATATTGACATGCCAAAACTAAACCAAGATGAGTTAAACCAGCTTAACAGGCCCATATCAAGCATTGAAATAGAAACAGCAATAAGAGACCTCCCAGCTAAGAAAAGTCCAGGACCAGATGGTTTTACAGAGGAACTCTACAAGGCCTTCAAAGCAGAGCTCACACCAATACTCCTCAAACTCTTCAATGAAATTGAAAGAGAAAGCTCACTACCGAACACATTCTATGAAGCCATCATAACCCTCATCCCAAAACCAGGCAGGGACTCATCAAAGAGAGAGAACTATAGACCCATTTCTTTGATGAACATTGATGCAAAACTTCTCAACAAAATTTTGGCCAATTGACTTCAACAATTCATCCAAAATATCATACACCATGATCAAACAGGATTCATTTCAGGGATGCAAAGCTGGTTCAATATACGCAAATCAATTAATATTATTCATCACATCAACAGGATCAAGAATAAGAACCACATAGTTATCTCAATAGATGCAGAAAAAGCATTTGACAAGATCCAACACCCCTTTATGATGAAGGTTCTGGAAAAATTAGGAATCCATGGAACATTCCTCAATACAATAAAGGCTGTATATGACAAACCTACAGCCAGCATTATACTCAATGGTGAAAAACTAAAGCCATTTCCTCTTAACTCAGGAACAAGACAAGGATGCCCACTCTCTCCACTTCTCTTCAATCTAGTATTATAATGCCTAACTACAGCAATAAGACAAGATGCAGACATAAAGGGGATCCAAATAGGGAAAGAAGAAATAAAACTCTCCCTCTTTGCAGATGACATGATCTTGTATTTAAAGACTCCCATAGACTCCACTCCCAAATTACTCAAGCTGATTCAAAACTTTGGCAAAGTAGCAGGGTATAAAATTAAACCCCAAAAATCAATGGCTCTTCTATATGCCAACAATGAGAAAAGTGTGGCTGAAATTAGGAAAGCAACTCCATTTGTAATAGCCCCACAAAAAATAAAATACCTAGGAATTAACTTAACCAAAGAAGTGAAGGACCTCTATGATGAAAACTTTAAAATCTTGAAAAAGGAAATCAACACAGAACTTAAAAAATGGCAAAACCTCCCATGCTCCTGGATTCGCAAGATTAACATCATGAAAATGGCAATACTTCCCAAGGCTATCTACAAATTCAAGGCGATACCTATCAAAATTCCACCCTCATTCTTCAAGGAAATAGAGGAGGCAATCCAAAAATTCATATGGAACAATAAAAGACCCCTAATAACAAAAACGCTCCTCAATGGAAAGAACACTGCTGGAGGAATATCAATACCAAATTTCAAACTCTACTATAAAGCCATAGTAATCAAAACAGCTTGGTATTGGCATAAGAACAGACCTCAGGACCAATGGAATAGAATTGAAAACCCAGAAATGAACCTACAGACCTATAGCCATCTAATCTTCGATAAGGAAGCTAAAACAATAGAATGGAAGAAAGACAGCCTCCTCAGTAAATGGTGCTGGCAAAATTGGTTAACTACATGTAGAAAACTAAAGCTAGATCCTTATATATCACCGTGCACCAGAATCAACTCCAAATGGATCAAAGACCTTGAACTCAAAGCCGACACTCTGAAAACATTACAGGATGGAATAGGAGAAACCCTAGGTCTCCTTGGCTCAGGTCGAAATTTTCTGAATAGAGACCCGGAAGCACAACAAATCAAAGAAAGGTTGGACAAATGGGATTGCATAAGATTGCAGAGCTTCTGCAGGGCAAATGACATAGCTGGCAAGATCAATAGAAAGCCCACCGATTGGGAGAAGATCTTTACTAGCCATACAACGGACAAGGGTCTCATATCTAAAATATACTTGGAACTCAAAAAATTAAACCACCCAACAACAAATCCTCAAAGAAACAACTGCCCAATAAATAAGTGGGCGAAAGACTTAAAGAGAAGCTTCTCTGAAGAAGAAAGAAGGATGGCCAATAGACACATGAAGAAATGTTCAACATCCCTAGCCATAAAAGAAATGCAAATCAAAACAACATTGAGATTTCACCTCACTCCAGTTAGAACAGCAAAAATCAAGAACTCTAACAACAACAGATGCTGGAGGGGATGTGGACAGAAAGGAACCTTACTTCATTGTTGGTGGGAATGTAAACTTGTTCAACCACTTTGGAAAGCAGTATGGAGGTTTCTCAAAAGACTTCACATAGATCTCCCCTATGATCCAGCAATCCCACTTTTGGGCATTTACCCAAATGTTTACAAACAAGACCACACTAAAGCTACCACCACAACTATGTTTATTGCAGCATTATTTACCATAGCTAAGACATGGAACCAACCCAGATGCCCCTCAGTAGATGAATGGATCAAGAAAATGTGGTATATATACACAATGGAATTCTATGCCTCCATCAGAAAGAATGACATTTCCCCATTTGTTAGGAAATGGAAAGGTTTGGAAAAAATTATATTAAGTGAAGTAAGCATAGGACCCATGGTTTCCCTTATTTGCAATATCTGGTATAGGTATGAGTCAAGCGGAAAAGGTCAGATAATGTGATGTTAGGAAAATGAACCCTTAAATATGTATTTTAATGTTTTCGTTTCTTTCATGCCTGTGTTTCTAACGCATTTATAAGATTATTTCTTTGTTGCTTTGTATGTACCTCCCCCACAGTGTAACCCCCGCTTTCACTATATTTGATGTCAGTATAACATGTGGAGGAGATGGGGACAAACAAGTCGTTTAAGGATTCAGGTGGACCTGTTGCAACAATGAGAAGTACAAAATGTCATGTCAAAACCAGCTTTACAATGTCGGTGTGGGGGCGGAGGGGGGTATAATTGGGTGGGGGAGGGGGGTAAAATTGTGTGGGGGGAGGGGGGAGGCGGGGAAGGGAAGTGAAGGGTAAACAAAGGAGGAGGCTGCAATGCTTGGTAAGAAATGTATGCATTATCCTGCCCATGTAATTGTAGCCCCTCTGTACAGTATGTTCTCAAATAAAATAAAATACAATTAAAAAAAAAAAAGAAGTATGGAGAAAAACAATTTGGGACCAGCGAGTTAAAACAATAAACAGAGCACCAGAGTAAAATCCCTTATAGATTAGAGGAAAACAACATTTTTTTTTTACCATGTGAATTCAGAAGACCAAGAACACTTAGAAAGTATCACAAGTTTATACCGAAAACCTTGCATTGATACTTTTTATATTCTAATATATATTCTACTCCTGATTATTTATATTCCAATCTATTTATTGGAATAATATCAATTAATTTATCAAATTATCAATTAATTCTAGTAAGATCCACTGTGTGAAATATAAAATCAACACATATACGTATAAAATATATAATTATCTATAAGAAAAAGTTTTGCATTGTTCTGTTGTGGTTAGGGAATCAAAGGCAACTGTTTTAAAGCATTATTCCATTACCTCTACCTCATTGTTTGGTAGAATTAGAACTAAAGCTTTACCATTCGGGGATGTACAGCTTAGAGGCAAGAGGAAACACTGTGATTAAAAAACTACTAATTTAAGGCCTAATAACGAGGAGAAACATATGGACTTCTCCTGGAGCTATGGAATATATTTGGTGATAGAAAATCAGTGGTGTAACTTCCTGCCTGGTTGGATGGTAGTCAGGCCAGGACATTAGGTAATCATGCATATGAACAATATTTTCACCTTCTTGGCTTTAGTTACTTTTGAAATGGTAGGGTGTAATAAGCAGTTATATTTTGAAAAAATACCTTCTAGTCCGAACAGTTCTGTCTGAACTGTTCGTCTCTCTATAATCCCTTGTAATTAAGATTATTTTTGCTCCAGTAAGACAATATATGCTGTCAGGGTAAGACATTCTGGTTGGGCTGTTCCTACATGAAGCAAGGGTAAAAGGTCAAGGAGACATTTGTGCCAGCAAGACCTCATTTGGGAAATTTTAAGCTGCAGAAGTTTAGAAGTAGCTCTAAGCAAGGCTTACTTTGAATCCATTAGCTCAACAAAGCTAAATCAGTTAATAAACAAGTACTTGAAAATCCATCACCTTTGCACCTATCTATAAAGGCTTCAAAGTATGATCAAATTTCAAATGAAAAAGACTTAAAGTAGTCATTTACAAAAACTTGCAAATGTGAGCAATCGAACAAACAACATAAGTTTTTTCCACCATACACAGAATTTTACAGAAATGAGATGAATAGCAATTTTGGGAACAATAAGGTTTCCTTGTTACAAATAGGCAACCAAGGATATATGCCTGTCTTAAGATTGCATCATTAATTACTTAAGTTTATAGGATACTACATGCTTCAGCAGCACGTCTAACCGAATTACAATACAGAGATTTATATGACTCTTGCACAAGGATGATATGAAAATTTGTGAAGTATTCCATATTTTTCATTATTCAGATGCAAGAAATGAAAAACAGTTATTCAAAAGTTGATTACAAATATACAAGAGTAATAATATGTGTAATTCATAGAAATAAAAGTTAATTTGACATCAGTGTATTCAATCTTCACCGTTTTAGAAAGGCCTTTACATAGCATAACCTTTATAAAACTTTTGAAATAAGATAACATTGTCATTTTATCCCAAAGAAATAAAATTCTATAAGGACCTAGGAATTAAAAGAATCTTAAAATGTTTCTATATGGAATGCAATCTGAAAGAACACATGTATTAATGAACGTATGGATTATAAAACAATGTCGAATTCAAAGTGTTATATATAGGAGCGAATGAAATATATTATGGACATTATACAAACAGAATACTAAATATTTTAAAATATATTTTTTCAGACAAGCACCAGAAATATCTTTAGTTTCTGTACTACTCATTTCAACAGATAAGTTAAAATTATTTCTGATTTAAAAAATCACAAACTCTATAGAAATCATTATAGATGTATACAAACAACTCGAATATATTTTGACATCAATGTCAGGCAATTCACTTGGAAGAATACCATGGAATACATGAATTTTTAAAGTAAGGTATTGCTGTTGCTTTGTATTGTGAAAATATTTTCTATGGACACATAGGATGGACTGGCAATTTTGAAATTTAAGAAACTTAACTGATCCATTAGGACTTAGGAGAACAATTTGTACAGCTTTCCACAACTTCAAAGAGGTAGTGATACATACTTATCCTTTTGGCAATATCAAATGCAGTTTCTTCCAAGTTGTGCTTCAGACCTGGCTTGATATAATGGTTCAACAGAAGGAGATCCAGCGTATCTTTGCTATATCTATTCCCAGCAGCAATATGCAGGGGGTCAAGAGGCCTTTAACTTGGCCATTGGTATCTGCATCATGATGAAATAAAGAAGCCACTCTGTTATTATTCCATGTATAAGTACTGTGCAGGGATGTCCAGCCATTCGCAGTTATTACATGAATATCTGCCTTGAGCCACCAACTCATGGACAATATCTAAGTGTCCACTGTAGGCGTCTCGATGAAGAGGGGTATACTCATCGTCATCCCTAGTAATCACATGAGTGGCCTTTTTGGAAAATAGTCTCTGCACTGTAGTAAGGCGATTATTTTCAGCAGAACAAAGAAGAAATTTGCTTGGATACTATTTCATTTTTTTCTTGCAATTGATACCATTTCTCACTTTTTCATCTTGTTCCTCAACTTCATCAGAATTGCCTAACCAGAGACTTTGAGTGCCAATGAGAATGAGCTCTCCATGTATTTCCCCAATAGTTCACATTGGATGAAATGGTCAGAAAAATCTGGTGAATTTTCTGCATCTGTTTTTTTCACTATTATTTATTTTCTCTTTTTTCATTTTTACTATTCTAAATTATTCGAACTGGAGAGTAGGGAATTGGTAGAGAGCAGAGGAAAGATTTTCCTCCGTATTTAAAGGTACAGACTGAAAATGAGGACCAGTGTTTTCTTCTTGTGCAGCTTATTCTAAGAATGAGAAAACAGGAAATAATGTATTCTATGTAAATGAATTGGGATATGGCAGAGCAGAAAGTGAAATGATGCAACCAAAAATATAAAAGCAAAATAAATTAGGATAATTGTGGAGCAATCATATTACCTATGAGAACCATGAAAGGGAGAGAGGGAGAGACAGATGTGCAATGATCTAGCTAGCCACAAAATCCATCCCTCTCATCAAATTATAGAGCAAATAAATTCATTTTTTAAAAGAGATGGAAATAGAATTTAAGATCAGATATCTCCATTGTTTTTAATTATATTCTTATTATCTTAAATACTTGTATAAGGGAATTTTCATTCAACATATCAGTTTTCTAAGTAAAATGGATCTTTATATAACTTTTCCACACCCTTCCAAACCTCGCCCCAGTTTAATTTTTTCTAGTTTCATACTACCTGCATTGAATATTATACCTTCACTCTCTTCCTCCATATCTCTTTTTATTCCTTCCTTTTGACTTCCACTCACATATTCCAAGTGATAGTTTCCTGGTATTCATTTTGTTGGAGTAAAGTTCAATTTTATAAGAAATTACACCTTTGAAATACTCCTCTGCACATAGCACGCTTTGGTTAATATTTTTGTGTAAACTTGTATAAATTTCTAGCTTCCAAATATGGCTCTGACTTAGTTCCATTAATATATTTTTAGATCTATCCTTTTCGTTGCAAATAATGTAAGAGTCTTCAAAATGGATGGGTTCAATCCAATTGTGTATATGTGCCACACTTTCTCTAATCATCACTCTGCCAAAGGGCATCTGGGCTGTTTCCTTAACTTGGCTACGGTGAATAGTGCAGCAGTGGACATGATTGTGAAAGTGATTTTACTGTTGCATTTTGGAATAATTCATCACTTCCTTTGTGGGAGCAATACTCTATCCAGTTACCCAGAATAAGAACATCCTTCCCTTCATCTTCATCACATTGAATTGCAAGTCCTCAAAAACACACTTACCCCTACAGGTCTCAATAAGCTAAATCACCACTGTGCCCATATTCTTTCAAAACATTTTTCTCATAATTGTACATATAATTTAGTGAGAACCTTCTATGTACTTTCCTAATGTGGGAATGAGGGACCTGACAGAGTAAACGTAAGAAATATGCAACTTAATTAGCTATTATCATATTTAAAATCATGTTCAGCTCTAATTCATAGCCTCACATAATATTATTTTAATCTTTATTTGATTACTTCATCTAACCCGTAAATTATATCAGGTGAGTTAAAAGCAAAGGCAAAAAGTGTGGTTTTATTTTGACACTCATGTGTGAGGTTGCACAACATGGGCAAATAGATGGATTGGAATTAATAGCTCTTATCCATTTTGTTAACGTAGAGATGATTTTCCCAACCTGATTCTTGAATTCGTATTCCATTCAACAACAAGAAACATGTGATAATTTCCTTTGTTTTGCTCCTTATTAAATTTTTTCCATTTTATTTTATAATGGATGATTTCATAAATGTACTGTAGATACAAAAATATGTTAAAATATTTCTATCCATATGCATTGATATATACATACTCACATATATTATGCAGGTTATAATGATAATGTATAATTTCAGTAACTGTACAATTTACTAAATTATTAAAACTATCGACAGCTCATGCCTGGCATCCTGGTTACTCGGGAGGCTGAGATCTGACAATCATTGTTTGAAGCCATCCTGGGCAAGAATGTCCAGGAGCCTCTTATCACCAAACAACCAACAGAAAATCAGAATTGGAACTGTGGTTCAAATAGTATAGCGGTAGCCTTGAGAGAAAAATCTCAGGGACATCATCCAGGTTCTTAGTTTAAGAAGTACAATCTACCCAAATAAAATCTATTTAATTTACACCTGTGTAATTAAAGTATTTCCATCACCCAAAGGCACAACCATGCTCATTTGCAAGGTAACTCTGTTTTGTGTGAAGTACCATAAAATATTTTCACTTAAGTTGAAAGCATTGGAATGTGGGTTCATTCTATCTCTCTCATGCATTTTTCCACTCAAATATTCAAATCTTACAATTATTCCAATTATTTAAAATCATAGCTTTTTACTTTCATACCCAAATATTAGAGTTTGAATTGAGTGTCTTGTGCCCCCTAAATGGGTGTTCTTACCACTTTGTTATGTCCCCAGCTCTAAATTATCCTGATTATTTTTCAGATCCTTGTGTATGACGTTGGGCTCAGTCCATGTTATGTTATTCTTCCTGGAATTTAGAATAACAGGTGCATGGCATTGTGTACTGATTTTTCTGTCCAGTCTGGGCTTTAACCTCTATCCTCAAGAGTAGACTCCCATGTAGTCAGGATTTTCATAAGTTTGTGATAGCTGATGTTGTTTTAAGTCTTTGCATTTCCTGCAGGTTCTTGACTACTAAATTAATTTGTTTTCTTGGGTTGTGTTGTTTCATTTGAATGTATGTGTTGAGTTGTTCCTCACTTGTCCTTTTGTTTCTTTCAATCAAGTTCTTACCTAAAGTGCTGAGAAACCAATTCTTCTTTTTCATGATAGTCAAGGTGAACATGATTTATTACAAAGCAATTTCAGTAATATTTAAACATCTTCATATCTATGGATGGTACATAAATGATAAGTGCTGCGATGGGTTTTTTTATTTTCACAGCAGTCTTTGCCATGCACAGACAGATCATCATAAAATCTATGAAGATAATAAAACTACAGATGCAAGCAAAGAGAAGAAAAACCTATTATTAATTGTTTGACAGAGGCTTGCGTTCTAGTGAAAGAAATACGTTGCTTGATGCAAGATTTCACAAAATTGTATTTCTAGGGGGAAGCTAAACAACCATCTAATTCTACAGAATTGAGGGAGAAGAATCAAACTCCTGAATAGTTTACATATGGGTCAAATAAAAGCATGCTTCTAAAAAGAGAGTTGACTTTAGAGAAACGTGATGAGTTCTATGTAAATAGATGCTTAGCTGATTTTGTTAATTTGTAAACTAATACAGGGAAATAGGGTACAGCAAGGTAAAAAAAGAACTTCGCATTGAAATACTCATGTGTGTGTGTGTGTGTGTGTGTGTGTGTGTGTGTGTGTACATGCACGTGTATACACGCATGCTCATGTGCAAGTGCTAATTTATTCATTCATCATCCCTAAGATTCTGTGTCCAAGGATAGTGGTTTACCACTTGAGGCATTGTTCCACTTCTGGTTTTTTGGAGATAATCGCATGTATTTTCATGATTGGACTGGCTTTGAATAGTGGTCTTCATATCTCAGCCTCCAGAGTAGCTAGCTAATCTTACTCAGCCTCCAAGTAGCTAGTTAAAATTGGGCCTGTCCTCTATACTTCACTGCTTTTTTATTCTTGTCCTGAGGTGTTCACATGCCTAAGTCATATATATGTCTAGTTGCTTTAAGAAATACTCTTATTGCTTGGCACCAGGGGCTCCCATCTGAACTCTTAACTACTGAGGAGGCTTGAGAACAGAACCCAGGCCAAAAGTTTAGTGGACTTCCTTCTCAATATATAGTTGGGTGCATTGGATCATTTCCACCATCCTGCACTATCTACATGTTAAGATTGGAAGGGCTGCCGAATCCAGGCCAGCCAAGTTAGGAAGCAAGACAATTTGGTGTGCACCCCTTATACCCTTGATAATGGGAAGGCTAAAAATTCAGATCAGATGCATGTTCTTTTGAAAGGGAACCCATATCCTAAAATTAACCAATGATATGACACCACTCTACAAAAACAATACCCAAATTGAACACAATTTCCCACAACCAAAATAAGCATATACTTTAACATGCAAAAACTTAGTACAATCTGCTCTTTGCTCTAATATCAGCTTCATCTAATTATCATATGATGTGACAGAATAGTTTCTTCATTAAACTGATTATATATTTTAAGAAACCTAGAAAATTCTTTCTCACATATTAAATCCAACGAATGGCACATTGCCTCATTTCTTACCTATTTGGCTACTACTATAAGTTCATCTTATGATTATTATTAATAGTAATATATTCAGATTTATTAATTTACTATGTAACAGTTTTTAAACTTTTGGCTTCTCTGCTGAAGTCGAAGTATTTAAATAGTATCATCAAATTATATTACTTGGGTACTTAGGGCAGTTTTTTAAAAAGTTTTAAACCAATGGTTTCTAGTAATTCTGTTTTTTTTTTGGGGGGGGGTGTCGGATCATGGGACCTGAATTCTGGGCCTGGGCGCTGTTCCTCAAGGCTAGTTCAAGGCTAGCACTCGACCACTTGATCCACAGTGCCACTTCCAGTTTTTTTTTCTGTTTATGTGATGCTGAGGAATTGAACCCAGGGCCTCAAACATGCAAAGCAAAAGTTCTACCACTGAGCCACCTTCTTAGCTCTCTATGAATTCTTAATTGGTATATTATTTAGTTTATTTTTAAATTCAATTTAATTTTATTGTAAAGGTAATTTACAGAGGGGATACAGTTATCTAAATAAAGTAATGAGTACATTTATTATGGAAGGAACATATTTATCGCTTCCATTGATTTTTTTGCACACTCAAAAAAAAAAACTACTGATGCTTTTCCTGTTGATATTGACCAATGGGTACTTTTCTTTCTTCATGCATTTTTTGTTATAAACTTGATATACAGAGGGCTTACAGTTACTTAAGTCAACTAAAGAGTACACTTCATTTTATTTTCTAAATTTTGAATTTAATTATTTTCTTTTGTTTCTTTAGGGTTATTCTTTTTTCAGAGTTATAGGATTAGTTAATTTAGTTTTGCATAATTTTAACATATGTAAATTATTCAGAGATATATTTTTTGCTTTCAAAACAGTTAACATGTGAATATTTAAAAATATTTTCTTAAATTTTATATGGTTGATGAATTTAAATAAATTTAATTTCTTAAAGTTCTAAACATATTTGTTCAGGTAATGAATACTGTATTTTCAAGAAGCACATACTTTATTAAAAAAGGCTGCATTACATGGTCACTTTTTGGAAATATTTATAGTTGAATTAAAAAAAAAAAACTGAGCTGGAAGCCGGGCGCTGGTGGCTCACGCCTGTAATCCTAGCTACGCAGGAGGCTGAGATCTGAGGATCTCGGTTCAAAGCCAGCCGGGGCACGAAGAGACCGTGAGACTTCTATCTCCAATAAAAACCACCAGAAAACCGGAAGTGGTGCTGTAGCTCAAATGGTAGAGCGCTCGCCTTGAGCTGAAGAGCTGAGGAACAGCGCCCAGGCCCAGAGTTCAAGCCCCACGGCCGACCAAAAAAAAAAAAAAAAAAAAAAAACTGAGCTGGGCATAGTGATTTGTGGTTTCCTTTTTCTAACTATGGTGGGAAGTGTAAATAGGGTTTGTAATTTGGGAAAGACTGGGAAACTTTGAGACCTTATAAAATTTCCAGAGTGAAATGATTAGAGATATAGCCATGCCTAGCAAGATATAGAGCACCTGGTTATCATATACTAAATCTTGAGTTAAAACACCAGTAACATCAATCTTTTATCAAAGTAAAAGTATACATGTTTCAAAATGTTTATTATTTAAAACTTGTTTGCAAATTTCTCATGTCTTTTATTTCTTAATTTTAAATTTACTTAATCTATAAGAATCCAAGTATCTTGTGACTGTTTTATTTCTACTAAACTTTTAATAGTATGAGCAATATTATGATTTCATATATTAAAATACTTTTACTGTTTGTGATAATTTTCCCTGTTTAATATGATAATAACAATATTCCAAATGTGTGTATGTGCTATGTGTGTGTGTGTGTTTATGTGGGTTTTGTGTGTGTGTGCTTTGTGTGCACTTTGTAATGTTTGGGAGATCACACAATTGCTTCACATATGTTAGGCCAAAGTTTTATTACTGAACTATACTGTCTAGTTATAATACAAATTGTGTTTTAAGTTATGACTTTTTAAAATTTTCATTCCTAGTATGCTTTTCCAAAATTATATATGATAAAATGTGATCCATCTTCTATCCACATTAGCAATTGTTAGTTTTATTCTTTCTCTTATTTCTTTGGAAATGAATTATATTCCTATTACAACTTTTTTACATTGTAACAGCTCTATACAATGCTTTGTTTTCTATTTTATTTTTTCCATGTTATCTGACTTTCCGTCCAAACTATCAGGTGGATTAAAAAGAAACTTGATTCAGGACACTTTATTTTTCTCCTTCTCTTCTCTGAAATCTTTCTGTTTTTTGAAACAATACCAATGACATACAGCTCCTATGTGATCCACCATTCTTCCCTATCTCTCTCTCTTCTGCAGTACAGCTCAAGTCGTAATCATTCAGCTTTATTATGCTATAATGTTATCTAAATCTTAACTCATTCCTAAATTAATTTTAGTTGTTTGAGCAATCTCTAAAGACATTTATCTATATATAATATCAGGGGTTTGTGTTTCCACAAGGTGCAAAATATGAGTGACTATCAAACATCCAGATATCTCTGGAGTATATTGGTCCACCTGCTCAATAATCCCGTATGTAAATTCAAGGAATTCATAACAATCTTGTAAAATGGTGTAGCTTGAGCCTTCATACAAGCTTTGAATTGTATTACCATGTTTAGTGAAGATAACCTAGTTCTATTATAAGAACAGACGCATAGAAGAAGGTAACAGATTTTTCAAAAATTAATTCTTAGTTTTATGTTCCACAGATTTTGAAAAGGATGCCATGAGATTTTATGAAATAAAAACAGAATCTTAAATGGTTGTATTGGCACTATTGCCTCTCTAGATTTAAAGAATGATCTTAGAATATTACCTCAATCCTTTTTTTGTGTGTATGTATGTCGGTCATGGGGTTTGAACTCTGGGCTTGGGAGTTGTCCATGTGCTCTTCAGCTCAAGGTGAGCACTCTACCGCTTGAGCAACAGCAAAACTGCCAGTTTTCTAGTGGTTTATTGGAGATAAGAGTCTCATGGACTTTCCTGCCCAGGATAGCTTTAAACCACCATCCTCAGATCTCAGCCTCCTCAGTAGCTAGGATTACAGGCTTGAGCCACCAGCACCTGGCCTACCTCAAACCTTACAAAGAATGATTATCAAACTAAATGTGAGATGTAAAAACCTGTAAACCATAAATGTAAAAATTCATGACAACGGATTAGTAAAGGTTTCTAAAAATTTGACATGGAAAACATTAGTAGCTAAAGAGAAGCAAGAACTGGATTATATCAAGTGATAACCTTTCATAATTCCAAGGACACTATAACAGAAACGAAACCATATCCAACAGATAGAGGGCATATATTTGTTAATGCTACAATATTAATGCTACAGTGATTCTGAAACTTAAGTGTTTTTTGGGAGGGGTCCGGTTGTGGGGCCTGAACTCTGGGCCTGGGCGCTGTCCTTCAGCTCTTCAGCTCAAGGCTAGCAATCTACCACTTGAGCCACAGAGCAACTTCCTGCTTTTTTTTTGCTTATGTGATGCTAAGGAATTGAACCCAGGGCCTCAGGCATGCAAGGCATCGCTCTACCACTGAGCCACCTTCCCAGCCCCTGAAACTTAATTATTTTTATATCTTCTAATTCTATAATTTTTTTTCCTGAATAGTATATTTTATTAAATAACATATGCAGATTAATAGTCAATAGGAGGGGCATATGAAATAAGCTCCTTTTTAGTGTCTAAGAAATAATAAAAACTCACTAATAAGTCCATAATATTAAAAGAGGACACAAAATATAGCAATGCATTTGTGGAGAAATTGATATACTTCTGATAGTGATCGATTTGTATAATACTACAATCATTTTAGCAAATAAGATTTCAAGTCTTCAAAAGGTGAAAGAGAATTTTATAGGATCCAGGCATTACACTTCTATGAATGTATTAAACAGAAGTAAAAAAACTTTTTTGGATAGAGAATGTAGTTAATTGACAAAGTGAACTTGAATAGTATGTGTGAGACCCTGGAAATGATCCGCAAAAAAAGTTTTTGAAAAGACACACTACAGAGGATGTATGCTGGGCAAATTCCTGTAACTGAATTTTATATCTATTTTTAATGTCTGTTCTAAAATATACAGCATTTCTATTTGAAGGAATGCAAGTTTGTGAAAATCGGGCTTTGAAAACCTATGAAGGCACAATTCACTTCCAAAGCACTAAAATGTATACAATAAAAGGAGATAATATATTGTAAGTGAATTGCAAGTCAGGAAAAAAAAACTATTGTTAAACTTCTTCACACAAAATGCAGAATAGCTAAAAAGATGTTTTGGTGTTGGCTAAAAACTCATTGTAAACTACTGCATTTAAAACAAAGATGTGATTTCTGTTTATTTTGAGGGTATTTTGTCCGTTTGGGTTTATACAGAGATAACTCAATCCAAAAGTATATGTGATAACTGGAATACCTAGGAATTATGCATCAATTCTAAGTAATTTTTTATTATTTTTATTGTGAAAATACTGTACAGATGGGTTACAATTACATGGGCAAGATAATGAGTACATTTCTTATCAAGCATTGTAGCCTCCCCCTTTGTTTCCCCTTCCCATCCCTTCCCATCCTCCCCCTGTCCCCCACCAAATCCTCCCTGCTCCCCTGCCAAAGTTGTAAAGTTCATTTTTCGACATAACGACTTGTACATCTCATTGTTGAAATGAGTCCACCTGTATCCCTATTGCTTTCCCATGGTTTCCCTTATTTGCAATATCTAGTATATGTCTGATTCAAGCAGAAAAGGTCAGATAAGTTGATGTTAGGGAAATGAACCCGAAGGTAGGTATTCAAATGTTTTCTTTTCTTTCATGCAATTGTTTCTAACACATTTATGATTTTTTTTTGTTGCTTTGTATGTCCCTCCCCCACAGTATAACCCCTGCTTTCACTGTATTTGATGTCAGTATAATTGTGGAGGGGAAGGGGTAAAACTTCTAAGTAATTGAGAAACTTTTCTGGAAGAAACTTTTAGCAAATGACAAAAGACACAAATCTATGCATCTGCATTTTATGAAAGTCATATGTTACATGCTCAATCCAATTACTTATCTCTAGTTTTCTAGGAAAAATGTATTCTCAAGATAAGAGCCAAAAGCAGTGAAAATAACAAAATACACAATCATCTTGATTTATTTGTGAAAGTAACAAATGAAATAAAATAATTCCACTGAAGGGACTCCAATATTAGTGTATGTGAAGATATTCCTAAATGCCAATATCCATTAAATTTTTGGAATTTTAATTTCTACTAACATAGGAAAACTAGAACAAGAAAACAAATATAGACTTAGAGTGAACCAGCCTTGAAATCATTTTCTCAATTGCTTTGTATGTCCCTCCCCCACAGTATAACCCCTGCTTTCACTATATTTGATGTCAGTATAACTTATGGAGGAGATGGGGGAAAACCAGTTGTTTAAGGATACAAGTGGACCTGTTGCAACAATGAGAAGTACAAATTGTCATGTACAAAACGAGCTTTACAACGTCGGTGCAGGAGGGGGTGGGGGGGAAGGAGAAGGATTGGGATTGGGGGGGACGGGGGAAGCTGGGAAGGGATGTGAAGGGTAAACCAAAGGAGGAGGCAGCAATGCTTGGTAAGAAATGTGTGCATTATCCTGCCCATGTAATTGTAACCCCTCTGAACAGTATGTTCACAAATAAAATTAAATTAAATTTAAAAAAAAGTATTGACACTCCTTTGCTTTGGAAATCATTTAACAATATTTATCACTTATGATAATTCAAATACCAAGCAAGAGTAATTTTATATAATCATTATAAATATCATTTTATTACTATTGTAAAATAGAATAAAAAAATCAGTCCCAATATATGACGTATCTATCATTATTCTTAACTTCTAATCATTACCTAAATATTTTAAACAATCTAAATAATCATGTCTTTAACATGGACGTAAATGTTCTATACATTTTTACTTAACATTTTCCAGGGGTATGTATTCATGTTTCTAAGAAATGTTCACAGCGGTTAAAAGATGCTTTTGTGAAATTAATGTGCTACATTTTTTGTTGTGGGTGTTGTTTTTAGTGGTTAATTGAAGATAAGAATCTAACAAGTAATTTTCTGTCTGGGCTAGTTTCGGAAACAATTCTAAGATCTCAGCACCCAGAATAGCTCTTATTATAAGGGTGAGTTACCGGCACTTGATTTCATGAAGGTTTTTTTTTTTTTTTAATTTTAATTATATTTTGAGATACTTGTTTCACTATAATATATATCATTCTACACATAAATTTAGATATATGTATATATTTCTGAGGACAAATAATCTCTAAAAATATACTATTCTACACATAACATTTATATATAGAGAGAGAAGACAGATATAGACAGAGAAAGAGAGAGAAGACAGATTCGCTCTAAAAATTTTATGCTACTATTTTTGACGTTTTTCATTTCAAAGATATACAGTCTATTTTTCTAAAAGTTTCCTAGAATAAAATAACTAATATTTCAATAGAAAGTAGAGTTTATTACTTTCAAGGGAATTTTAGATATACATATGATATTATAGTAACATTTACAGTATATTACTTGAAAAGGTTCTGTAGTTAGGGGAAGAGAAGAAGATAATTCATACTGATTAGGAAATTGCAATGCTTCAAAAAATCTATTCCATAATTTGTTATAAGCACATAGTCAAACTACCTGATATGGTTTAGGGTTTTTTTTATTTGTTCAAAATTTCAATATGGATTCATGCACAGAGGTAACATTAAAATTATTAATCAAAAGACAAATAATAAAATCATAGACACATATCCAACATTCAATAATTAGCACTTATGTTGCTAATAATAATTTTGATGGGGAGGCTGATGACCACAGTGTAGCCTGATAATGACGATGTTGTGATTGAAAAGGAAAAAAAAATACGTAGATATCTTTGAAGCTGGATTTCCCACATTGAATGCATAGTTATAAACAGCGTGGGATTACATACAATAAGAATAAGAGGAGGAGGGCTGGGAAGGTGGCTCAGTGGCAGTGTGCTGGCCTTGTCTACATGAGGCTCTGGGTTTGATTCCTCAGAACCACATAAGCAGAAAAAGTGGGAAGTGGCACTGTGGCTCAAGTGGTAGAGTGCATTAAGCTGAAGAGCTGAGGGACAATGCCAGGCCAAGAGTCCAGGCCCCATGACGAACCAAACCAAACCAAACAAAACAGAATAACAAAAGGAGAGTTTGAATATCAAGAATTACAATCACATAAACAGGTACAGACAGTAAAAACCCTAATGTTATTCCAGCAGTCTTTCTAATGTATATACACTCACTGTTCTTGGTGGTATTATTTTCTTATAAATAAAATCATTCATTTCCACATTTTGATGGACTAAGATGTAGGTTTCAACTTAGTGTGATGATTAGTTCAAATAACATTCTCATATAGATACCATTCAATAACAAATGTTTTCAAATGATATATTAAGAGTATGTTCTTCATTACAGTTGTAAATACATGACACAATTTACATAATACTACTTACATATCTGCAGTTACCATAAAAGGACACAAGTTGCAGAGCCAGGAGTTAAAATTTATTTTTATTTCTGCATGAAACTATTTCTGGCTTTATAACAACAAACTGAATTTGACTCTTTCCTTATTTGTAAGCTAAGGTTGAAAATGTAAGGACTGTTTACTTTCTTTTTCCTTGCTCTAGAAGTCAACAAATATATTCTTCAATATTTCTGGCAGATTACATCCATTAAATGTAAGACCAACATTCAATGTTGTGAGTAATTAATGGTACTAGAATTTTTGTCTGAGTTCTTCGCTCTGTGTGCTTACAAGGAGACTCATTGGGTGATGGAGAGGACCAGTATGAAAAGACTAGGGAGAAATGCATACTTAGTAAACAGTTGTTTTAGGACTGAGTGACTGGTGATGAGTATTTGCAATAGGCTGGTGTGTCAGGGTCATAAAAAGAAGTACATAGAAATTACATTAGTGACAGAAACTGAGAAAATCTTGGTCATTCATCTTATCTAATGGATGGAGGTAGAGTAAGAGGAAATCTAAAGTTTTTCCACATCTCTGTCTCCTAACTCTGTTAGTTACATTCTTGGTGATAAGGATGGATTTAGATCGATTTATCTTGGTGATAAAGATGGATTTAGAGGAAAAAACTCTCTGATAGTTCTAAGATTTATGTTAAACAGATGCAAAGATAGGTCTGTTTGGACATCATCAAAATATTCATAACAATGAATATGAAAAATAATAAAATCAGGGACATTATTAAAGGGAAGAGGAAAAGGAATGTTCTGAGGAAAGTGTGAAGAATGTGAGTACCAGAGTGGAAAAGATTGGAGGAAAGTGATAAATAAGGAAACAAAAAAGGAATAAACACAGATTTACAGAAGAAAAGGAAGGAAAGAATTTTCAGGAAGATATTGAAGGAAACCTACTATTTGGATTTGAAAAGTAAAAGGGCATAGACAAGTTCAATAAGAACAGTGTTTTGGTGAAAGTTATATTGATAAAATGTTGAGATGTGAATATGAGGACAAAATTCTGGATAGATTAATTCAACAGATCCTGTTGATTCTAAATGTTGGGAACAAATGCTTTAATCCTGACCTTAGAAATATTATACAGATATAACTGTCATGAACTTTTCTTAGTGGTATTATGTGAATATTTTTGAAAACTTTATTTAGCTAGGAGATTATAGATTGAACTACAGCACAAAAAAGCCTAATTTCTCCTACAGTTCCAATTAGTGACCCATCTATGCATATCAGTTTGGGATTTTATTGAAATATATTTAAATATGTTTGGATATCTTATCAGCCTACTCATTATAAATGTAGGAAAAAAAACACCAAGTATTAGGTTGAACATACAGCTTTAATGATGTGACTGAAGACTCCTGGAATTGATTTCTCTTTAGAATAGAAAATGCCTCAATAGCAATTGACACATCATAATTGCCATATACACTATCGAAATCTAAATCTTGTTAGGTATATCTCCATGCTGAAATAACACTGTCAACCAACCTGACACAAATTCTTATATGTAGGAAAATGTTCTTATAATCTTCAAGCTTTTATTGAATGGAAAAATTCAGACATTACTCTCACCACTATGATTAAATGCCTAACAAGATAAGACCTTTTGCTTTAATGCTTTTCTTTCACTTTCTCATACACATTGTCAAGTAGTGAAGAATTCTGATTTAACAATAAGACAATCGTGACTTGTATTAACACAACATCTAGGATCTAATGTTAATTTGGATGCTTACTAATTAGCTCCAAATTTTGTGGATATTTAAATTTCTCCTGGGTAAACTAATGAACTCCATGAAAATGTCCCTAAGGAGCCTTTCAATTCTAATATCACTGTCTCAAAATGCTTTAAATTCTACATTCTTTAATGTGGGCATAGGGTTATTTTGTGGAACTTTTCTCCTCAGAGAGTGAATATTACCGTATTGCTTAACATGGACAAAGTACCTTCTAGACTGGGCGTGTACAAACAAGAAGTGGTAGTTGAACAATGTTCTTAGCAGTTTGTACAGATGAAATGGAAATAGAGCAACTATGAACTCAAAAGGAATGTGCAAAGAAGACAAAGGCACAAAGTAGAATTTGCCAAGAAAAGCTAAAGTATAATTTCAAATAATGTGCTCAGGTGTGAGGGTCTGTTCAAAGTACAGGTTCAGACAATGTAGTTGGATATCTTGGGCGGAAAACTGCTTTAAACTGTTCTGGGATAATTGTACAAGTAGAAGCCCCTAATTCTGACTCTAATCAGCCACAACATCATCAATTTACCAAGTGCAAAGTGAGAAAAAGAGGGCTGATCACAGTTAGTGTTGAAACAATGACAATAACATAACTTTTCTTGTAAGTGTTCATTTATTTTGGAGCATTTAAGTAGGGAAAAGCCAAGTAAATATTTTGCATGTACCTAAATTAAGTGGGACATATTATATTGGTATCTCTTTAACTTGGAAGTTATAGATTATGTCTTTTTGTACTCTAACTTGGGATAATGATCTGCTGTCATTTATTTTATTCTCTTACCATTTTTTTGCCCTTCAATTTACATAATTATTATTTCAAGAGACATAATAGAGCTTGCATTTCTAAATTCTTCAAATTTATCTGAACTACTTCATACTTCTGACAGCCTCCTATATCTTTCTCAAGGGAAACATTTTTTCACTACCATTTTTATCCTACATGATATTGGATATCTTCCTGGCTAATTCGTGCAAGATATACATCAGGCTCATCCTATATCTCAACATTTGTACCTCCATAAAATACTATCTTACCTAGAAATCATGATATTAGTATATCTGTTGAGGCAGCAGCTGTCATTTTTGAATGGCATTAAGTGATACTTACATGCAATCATGTTTTAAAACAATATGCTACTCAGTGGATGAATAAATTGACAAAATATGGTTATATATGTATGGTGTACTTCTATGCTTTCTATTCATAAGGAAATGGAAAGACATGGAAAAATCCTACTAAAAAAATAAGCAAGAAACAAAGAAACAGATTTTATGGTTTCCCTCATTTGTAATAACTAGGAAATATCTGATAGTCTTTGCAGATGAGCAGAATGAATCAATAGCTATGTATAAATGATCATATAAAATGATGCTGAGAGGTTTTTCTTTGTGGTTGTTGTTTTTAATGTACTATGTGATTTCTTTTTTCTTTTGTGTTTTCCCCTATGGTTTGTCCATTGTTGTATTTGGATTCAATATCCAAATACAATACAATTGTATTGTATATATATTTATCTTCATTTGGCAAGGGAAGCAGAACAATAAAATGGCGAGTCTAAGGACAAAAGGCAAACCAATGCAATAGCAATAGTCACAGGACAATATGTTGGAAATTTACATTACAATTTGTGAGTGGTATTGGGATGAAGGAAAAGTGTGAGAAAAATGAGGGAGGGGGTAAAAATTTCGACATGTTATATATTCAATAGCTTACAATTACTGCAACCCCGTCTATATATCACCTTGACAATAAAATTAAGCTAAAAAATGAGCTACATAAAATATAATTTCACTGTATTGGTATAGTAAATATTATTTTATGTTTATTACCTTTAAAAAATGAACATTTTGGTTGCTAATTTGAATTACCTCTTTCTTTATCAGACATCAATTGGAATGTTATCAAACTATACAATATTTTCAGAATATACTTGGCATTATTTGGAATAAAACATTATTTTTAGTTTTGTCTCATATTAAAACAGAAAACCGTTCAATTCTATGGAAACTCCTAACTTTGAAAACTTACTAATTGTTAAGAGGAGTGAATATATCTGTTCATCAACATTCCTATGACTACTAACTACTCATTTTCAAATTCTGAACATGCCATACCAGAGACATTCAAAAGAGTACCTGTTTGTACTTTATTTAATTCTGCAATAGATGCAGTTTTCAATGAGGCATTACATATTTAAAAGTCAACAGAAAAAATAGACACATTCTTGTAGAGGATAAAACTATGAAGTAACTATAATAATTAATTTCTTTTTTTTATGGTAAGTCGTAGGGCTTGAAATCTGGGCTTGGGCACTGTCCCTGCACTCTGCAGCTCAAGGTGAACTCTCTACCACTTGAGCCACAGTGCCACTTCCAATAAAAATTCTGTAAGGGTAAACTTTTGTTCATCAGATTAACTATTATTTCTATGACAATCAATCCCAAGTTTTTATGCCATAAAGTCATCCTAGCCCAACAGTTTCCAACTTGTAAGGTGCACATTAAAATTCCCTAAATTCACATCATGACTAGTTTATCAATATTGTGAAAAAAATACTACACTTTTGCTAATGTGATGCCCTTCCTATTGTGGAAAGAATAATACACTTAACTTTGCTACATCATTTTCCCAACAGTGGTATTCTTGAGATCAGAACACTTGCAAATAGAATTTATTTTTATTTTTATTTTATATTTATTTTACTATATATATATATATATATATTATCTATCATAGATATTCAGGAGATCTGTATATCTTAATATTAAGATTTGAAGATTATGGTTGAAAGCCCACCCAGGCAGGAAAGTTCCTTGGATTCTTATCTCCAATAAACTCATAAGGAAAAGCCAGACCAAAGTGGCACTGAGGTTCAAGTGGTAGAGCAGTAGCCTTGAGCAAAAACAGGCTCAGGGACAGTGCCCAAGCCAGGGGTTAAGCCCTAGGACAAACCAAACAACAAAAACAAAATTTAAAAACCCCTCAAACACAGCACTTTTCTCATTGTATACAGAGGTACATAATTAAGAAATTACTTCCTGTGCTATGTAAAGGTAGAAAAAAATGTCACATAATTACTCTCTTCATACGATGTTACACCAAAGTCTCAAAAGATTGCTCTTTTCCTATATTTATGAATTAATATCATCAATTTGTTGACAATTTGTCTAGATTATTCACATCATCATTTTACAAATGAACTGTTGGAATTATCTATTAACTAAGTTCTTATTATACCTCACTTGAAAGACTACTCTAGTCAATTAGAATGCCAGAATCATTTGTGAATTTGTAAATTAAATCTTTTATTTGAAAAGAATTTTGAAGTATCCTATAGAATATTAAATTACAAACAAAAATTATCTATTTTAAATCTAATTCTAATTTAGAATAATGGATAGACACCTCTGGCACACTATAAATATATATATTTTTATTAGCATACTACGATGTGCGTGCCAATCTGTTCTTATTTTGTCAACCAAAGGGGCTCAATCTCAGGTCCTGGGAAATGCCTGTCAGCTCAGTTTGTCCCAGGATGGCATGTTGACACTCAATCATTCATGAATTTGGCCCTGTAGGCCATGAGTTCATATGCCTGCACTCCCAAACAATGAATTGTGGAGTAAAAAACAGATGGTGACACTTGTTTTCCTTTCTGTGAACATACTGCGTGTCAGGTATGAAGTGGAATACATATGCAGTCCTATATCCTATGTAATCAATGTAATCAATATTCTGTGTGCCATACTATTCAATAAAATAACTGGTTACTACATGAACAAAACAAAAGGTAAAATGAATAACTACACTGAATGCAATATGGAGTCAATATATGTATGTAAATATAAATCATATATTTAAAATGTACACAAATAGGATGTTTGCTAGTGGTGGGGATCGATTTCAGGCGTAAAGAACAGACTTAAATTTCTTGACTTCAAGAAAGCAAGCTTCCCCTTCCTACACAGTGCAACAGAGTTACCCAGACCATGAGTTGCAATCCCAGTCCTGGCAGAAAAAAATGGCATCTCTATGCTATGTGACAACCAATTCTTAGGTATTTCATTATTTCTCCTTTTAATGAAAGTAATTTTTTAAACACTTCATAAAGTATTGATTAATATCAATCAGTATCCTAGAATATAATTGTATATAATTTTATCGTAGAATCATTCAAGAATTGCCCATTCAATCATGACATACATCACATTCCATTGGTATTCATATGGATAAAAATGAGTTCCTTGGGATATCTTCATCCTGCAGTTTGCGGACCAGAGACAACCCAGGAACCAAGACTCGGCGTAAGTAGAAGCCTGACGTCCTCACTCCTTCTCAGGGAGCAGAGGAGGGAAGGCTACCCCTCCCACCCCCCAGTACCGGAGATCTCCATATTGGATACCGACAAAGCTCAACGGAGCTGCTAGCTCCAACTCAGGCCTTTGAATAAAACTAGAGTCATTTAGCAGGTCACAAGAACTTAACCTGACCTGCCAGACTCAGCTACACCCAGGCAAAAATCACTCAGCTCGGGTGGCAGACCTAGGAGTGGCTTTCTTCTCTGGGTTATCAGATCCAGAAGCTGTCCCTCCCTTTAGCAGCCTCAACAATCAATTGAAATTAAGTAAACCGAAACCCTGAGAATGGCTCTATGCTGGGCTCCGTAAGTTTCTCACAAACTATCCCCCGGAAAAGCTACTGTTTGTTGAAGTGCCTCAACTCTATTCAGAACCTACCCTCATCACAGTATCTCCAAACTTGAGGAAAAAGCTATTTCCCTCTTTTGTAATACTCAAAGCAGATCCTACTCCCATTGAACTACCCTGGGAGGACGATCACAAAACACTGGTTAAAGCAGAGCATTTTTCTGCCTGTTCGAACAAACTGACTTAAGAAACCAACCAAGCCACAGGACCAAAAGCAGACCAGAGACTACAACAAGAGGCTGATTAAGGACACAAGGGAGATACAGATTTTTCCCACCCCTCCCCCAAAAAATTAAAGAACTATTTCTTCTTCTTCTTCTTCTTCTTCTTCTTCTTCTTCTTCTTCTTCTTCTTCTTCTTCTTCTTCTTCTTCTTCTTCTTTTTGGTACTTTTTATAATTTTTTTTTCTTTTCTAAAAATTTTTAATCTATAATTTTTACCTTTTTTGAAAAATATTGTTTTCTAGTAACTTTATTTTCCTCTTATAATTTTTATTTCAGGGATACATATGTGTTTGTGTTTTTCTTTCTTTGTTTTCTTTCTTTTTTTAATTTTCTTTTTGTTTTTTGTTTAGCTCTACTGGACTTCTGTTTTTTTCTTCCTTTCTTATTCTTTTCACCTTTTCTTCTCTTTCGTTCTTCTTTATGTGACTTAATTGTTGTCCTGCACATGCTCAGATAAACCCGTAGTTGATTATTAGACCTTATCCCCCAT
The DNA here is from genome assembly GCF_024711535.1 of Dipodomys merriami. Taxonomy (NCBI): domain Eukaryota; kingdom Metazoa; phylum Chordata; class Mammalia; order Rodentia; family Heteromyidae; genus Dipodomys; species Dipodomys merriami. The sequence goes on along the minus strand of NW_027202993.1, from coordinate 2,486,899 downwards.
TGAGTACACACTTAACCCACAAATTTATTACTCAATTCAAAACCTCTGAGACTTAAATTGCCTAATAGCAGTACTAACTTGTTATACCTATATAATATTTTAAGTATTTTTATTTTTAATTTTTTCACATGTCCTTTATATCCCTTCCCTTCTCCCATTATGTTCATGTTCTCCTCTGAATAGTTTGTTTTCGATATGCATAGAATTATTAATTATTATTTTCTATTTTTCTGGTCTCTTTTCTTTTTTCTTTCTCTTTCTTCTTTTTCTCTCTCTCTCTCCTTTCATCTTATCCAACCTATTTCCTGCTTTGAGATTAGGACTTAGTTAACTCTACCTGTGCCTTCCCACATCACTCTATTCCTATTTTTAACCCACATTTCTCCCTAACCCTAATAATTTCTGGTTTTCCAAATTCATCTTTGCGGTTCATAGCCCATTAATATATAGTTGTCTGATGTTGAATAAATTTATCTGTTGAACTAGATTGTATCTGCAGACTATTGACCGTGCAAATACAGATTTTGGTTGATGCTTGCCTTAAGTTAGTGTTCTAGCACAAAACTGGTGCTATTTTTATCCCAAATCTGCAGAGTAAGCCGGAAAAACAGAAGAAAAATGTCAAGTCCGGGTATCTCAACTCCCACTCATGATAAGCAGGAGACAGAACAGATAATGAATAATCCAGAGGAGAGTTCCCAAATAGCTCTACAAACACTGCTGGCAAACATGATAAATGAAAAGTTTGAAAACATACAAAGGACCCTGTATGAGCGTGATAGGGAGAGAGAGAAAGCAAACAAAAGGTCAATGCAGGAAAAGTTTGAAAACCTACAAAGGACTCTGTATGAGCGTGATAGGGAGAGAGAGAAGGCAATCCAAAGGTTTATACAAGAATATCATGAGCGTGAGGAAGCTACTCAAAAACTGATAAAGGATTTGCATGAGCAGCTTGAGAATACTCAAATAGAAAGGCAGGAATGGCGTTAACAGGCTGAGAACACTCAAAGAGAACTACAGGAATGGCATGAATGGGAGTGGGAGGAACCTAAGGAAAGAGTAATACAGGAATTGAGAGTACAGGATGAGAATACACAAAGATCACTAAAGGCATTCATGGGATCCATTAACAAAGAGTTGAAGGAAGTCAGGGAAACCACAAAGGGAATGCTGAATGGACCCAACAGAAGGAATGGGAGCACGAGATAACCATAGCCCATCAAGTAAGTGATTTGAGAATAAACAGTGAACACCAAATTAAGGAAGTGAAGAAGTTCATACAAGATCTAAAACAATGCTTCAACAAAGAATTTAAAGCCATCAAAGCTGCCCAATTAGAAGGAAAAGAAATAAAATACAAAGTAGAAAGTTTTGACAGCAGGTTAGACCACGCAGAAGATCGAATCTCGGGCATTGAAGAAATACTAGGTATTATAGAGAAAGAATATAAAACCATCCAAGACAAGTCCAAGAAATATGATAGATCTATCCAAAACTTGGAAGACACCATCTGAAGGCCTAATCTAAGGAAAATGGTTGCAGAGGAGAACCTAGAAACAGAAGTTAATGGTCTAGGAAATTTGTTTAACAGAATCCTAGAAGAGAACTTCCCAAACACGCAAAAAGATAGACCTATTCAGATACAAGAGGCTTTTAGAATTCCAAATAGACCAGACTAGAATAGGACATCCCACCATCACATTATAATCCACACAGGATCAATTCAGACCAAGGAAAAGATCATTAAAGCTATCAAGGAGAAAACATTAATCACCAAAAAAGGGAAAGCAATTAGAATCACCTCACATTTCTCAGCAGAGACAATCCAACAAGAGTCTGATATGATGTATGCCATGCCCTAAAAATCAAACAACTATCAAGCAAGAATACTGTACCCAGCTGAACTCTCCTTCATAACTGAAGGCCAAATAAAAAACTTCCATAACAAAGAAACATTGAAACAATCCATCGCCACCAAACCAGCCCTACAAAAGATTCTTAAAGATGTCCTGCATATAGAAAACCAACAAGACCACAATAAACACTAAGAAACTGCACCCAAACTGAGAATCCAAGAACCATAGGAAGAACCCAGTTTTTGAAACCCCCAAGAAGGTGGATCACATGGCAGGAACTCCCAAATACCACTCAATCCTATCTATCAACATTAATGGAATTAACTCTCCAATTAAGCCACATAGACTGTCTAGTGGAATAAAAAAAACAACATCCTTCTGTCTGCTGCCTTCAGGAGCATACTAATTAAGGGATCTCTCCTTCAGCAGGATATTACCATTCTAAATATCTGTTCCCCAAACAATGAAGCACTCAAATTTATCCAAGAAACACTACTTTCCCTCAAATCCCACATAGATCCAAAGACATTAATTGTTGGGGATTTTAGCACACCACTCTTCCCACTAGAGAGATCAACTCAGCAAAAACTCAACAGAGAAACCGCAGATCTAAACATCTCCATAGATCAACTAGATTTAACAGACATCTACCGAATATTTTACCCAGCAGCATCAGAACACACGTTTTTCTCAGCAGCACATAGAACATTTTCTAAATTAGACAACATTTTAGGCCACAAAGCAAACTTGTCTAAATTCAGAAACATTGAAGTTATACCTTGCATTCTCTCGGACCACAAGGGAATAAAATTAGAACTCAACACCAAAAGCCACCAAAAAAGATCAGTAACACATGGAGGGTTAACAACACACTGGTGAATCATGAGTGGAAGAGATTAAAAGGCAATTCAAATGTTCATGCTATTCAACAAAAATGAGCACAAAATTTTCCAGCCCCTCTGGGACACAGCAAAGGCAGTACTCAGAGCCAAGTTTATAGCTCTGAGCTCCTACATCAACAAATTGGTGAGATCTGAAACCAACAATTTAATGACACATCTAAACCTCCTTGAAAAAGAGCAGCAAGATAAAACCCAATCCAGTAGATGGAAATTAATTAATTAATTAATTCTGACTTATCAGAATTAAATGAATTAGAATCCAAAAAAAATCTATAGAGAGAATCAAAAAACAAAGAGTTGTTTCTTCGAAAAAATCAACAAATTGACAGAAACTTAGAAAATCTTATCAGATAAAGAAGAGAATGCACCCAAATAAATAAACTCAGAGATGAGAATGGAAACATGACCATGGAGACAACCAAGATTAAGAACATTATAAGGGAATACTTCTCAAAACTTTATGCTAATAAGTTTGAGAACTTGACAGAAATGGGCATTTTTCTAGCAAATACTGACATGCCAAAACTAAACCAAGATGAGTTAAACCATCTTAACAGGCCCATATCAAGCATTGAAATAGAAACTGCAATAAGAGACCTTCCAGCTAAGAAAAGTCCAGGACCAGATGGTTTTAAAGCTGAATTCTACAAGGCCTTCAAAGCAGAGCTCACACCAATACTCCTCCATGTCTTCAATGAAAATGAAAGAGAAAGTTCACTACCGAACACATTCTATGAAGACATCATAACCCTCATCCAAAAAACAGGCAGGGACTCATCAAAGAAAGAGAATTATAGACCCATTTATTTGATGAACACTGATGCAAAAATTCACAACAAAATTTTGGCCAATCGACTTCAACAATTCATCCAAAAAATCATACACCACGATCAAACAGGATTCATTTCAGGGATGCAAAGCTGGTTCAATATATGCAAGTCAATTAATATTATTCATCACATAAACAAGAGCAAGAATAAGAACCACATGGTTATCTCAATAGATGCAGAAAAAGCATTAGACAAGATCTAACACCTCTTTATGATGAAGGTTTTGGAAAAATTAAGAATCCATGGAACATTCCTCAATACAATAAAGGCTGTATATGACAAACCTACAGCCAGTATTATACTTAATGTTGAAAAATTAAAACAATTTCCTCTTAACTCAGGAACAAGACAAGGATGTCCCTCTCTCCACTTCTCTTCAATCTAGTATTAGAATGCCTAGCTACAGCAATAAGACAAGATGCAAACATAAAGGGGATCCAAATAGGGAAAGAAGAAATAAAACTCTCCCTCTTTGCAGATGACATGATCTTGTATTTAAAGAATCCCAAAGACTCCACTCCCAAATGACTCAAGCTGATTCAAAACTTTGGCAAAGTAGCAGGGTATAAAATTAACCCCCCAAATCAATGTCTTTTCTGTATGCCATCAATGAGAAAAGTGGGGCTGAAATTAGGAAAGCAACTCCATTTGTAATAGCTCCACAAAAAATAAAATACATAGGAATTAACTTTACCAAACAAGTGAAGGACATCTATGACGAAAACTTTAAAATCTTGAAAAAGGAAATCAAAACAGAACTTAGAAAATGGCAAAACCTCACATGATCCTGGATTGGAAAGATTAACATCATGAAAATGGCAATACTTCCCAAGGCTATGTACAAATTCAATGTGATACCTATAAAAATTCCAACCTCATTCTTTAAGGAAATAGAAGAGGCAATCCAAAAATTCATAAGGAACAATAAAAGACCCCGAATAGCTAAAATGCTACTCAACGGCAAGAACACTGCTCGAGGAGTAGCAATATAAAATTTCAAACTCTACTATAAAGCCATGGTAATCAAAACAGCTTGGTACTCGCATAAGAACAGACCTCAGGACCAATGGAATTGATTTGAAAACCCAGAAATGAACCTACAGACTTATAGCCATCTAATCTTTGATAAGGGTGTTAAAAAATAGAATGGAAGAAAGACAGCCTTTTCAGTAAATGGTGCTGTAAAAATTGGTTAACTACTTATAGAAAACTAAAGCTAGATCCTTATACATCACCTTGCACCAGAATCAACTCCAAATGGATCAAAGCCCTCGGAGTCAAAGCAGACACTCTGAAAATACGACAGGATGGGATAGGAGAAACCCTAGGTCTCCTTGGCCCAGGCCGAAATTTTCTTTATAGAGACCGGGAAACACAACAAATAAAAGAAAAGTTGGACAAATGGGATTGTATGAAGTTTCAGAGCTTCTGCATGGCAAAGGTTATAGCTAGCAAGATCAATAAAAAGCCTACGGATTGGGAGAAGATCTTCACTAGCCATACAACGGACAAGGGTCTCATATCTAAAATATACTGGGAATTCAAAAAATTAAATCCTCCAACAACAAATCCTCAAAGAAACAACTGCCCAATAAATAAGTGGGTTAAAGACTTAAAGAGAAACTTCTCTAAAGAAGAAAGAAGGTTGGCCAATAGACACACGAAGAAATGCTCAACCTCCCTAGCCATAAAAGAAATGCAAATCAAATCAACGTTGAGATACCACCTCACCCCAGTTAGAATGGCAAAAATCAAGATCTCTAACAACAGCAGATGCTGGAGGGGATGTGGACAGAAGGGAACCTTACTGCATTGTTGGTAGGAGTGTAAACTTGTTCAACCACTTTGGAAAGCAGAATGGGGTTTCCTCTAAAGACTTCACATAGAGCTCCCATACGACCCAGCAATCCCACTTTTGAGCATTTACCCAAATGTTTACAAACAAGAACAAACTAAATGTACCAGCACAACTATGTGTATTGCAGCATTATTTACCATAGCTAAGATCTGGAACCAACCCAGATGCTCCTCAGTAGATGAATGGATTCAGAAAATGTGGTATATATACACAATGGAATTCTATGCCTCCATCAGAAAGAATGGCATTGCCCCATTAGTTAGGAAATGAAAGACTTGGAAAAAATTATATTAAGTGAAGTAAGCCAAGCCCAAAGAAACATAGTTACCATGGTTTACCTTATTTGTAATATGTAGTATATGTATGAGTCAAGGAGAAAAGGTTAAATAATGTGATGTTAGGAAAATGAACTCTTAGATTTGTATTTTAATGTTTTTTTCTTTCATGCATTTGTTTCTAACACATTTATAAGATTATTTCTTTTTTTCTTTGTATGTCCCTCCCCCACTCTATAATCCCTGCTTTCACTATATTTGATGTAGGTATAATTTCTGGAGATGGGGAAAACCAAGTTGTTTAAGGATACAGGTGGACTTGTTGCAACAATGAGAAGTACAAGTTTTCATGTCGAAAACAAACTTTACAACTTTGATGAGGGGGAGTTGGGGAGGATTGGCAGTGGGGGTGGTGGAAAGGCTGGGAAGGGATGTGAAGGGTAAACAAAGGAGGAGGCTGCAATTCGTTATAAGAAATGTACTCATTATCTTGCCCATGTAATTGTAACCCCTCTCTACAGTATGTTCACAAACAATTAAAATTAAAATTAAAAAAGAAAGATTTTTATGGCACCTTTTCTGGAAAAAATGATTTTCTTAGCATTTCCTGCCATTTGGAGGTGGAAGGATCAGGATTCGAATTGTGGGCTCTAGCTCCCACCACTTAAACCCGAAGGTAGGGAATTCACTGGTCTGTCCAAGAATATCAGCAAGACCAATGATTAAGTAGGCACCAGTGGCTCTCAGCAGTCCTCCATGATACTTGCAAAGCTGTGAAAGGAGATTCATGGTAAAATTCACCCTAGGCTGGAAAGTACTTGAGACGCCTGTCCAACTTCAGTTTCAACAAATCCAGAAGTAGAGCCATGTGGCTCCAGTGGTAGAGGGGTATCTTTGAGCAAAAGCAGCTCACGTACTGTGCCTAGGTCCTCAGTTCAATGTCCGGGACTGGCAACAAACAGACATACACAACAATCTGTGTAGCCATCCGGCTGTGTGTTGGTTGACACCACTACCAGAAGTTGCGGAAGGTAGAGGTAACTGAGTGGTAAGCAAGAGTCTAGAGGCGAATTTGGAGTAAAATAGAAAATTGGCAACCTATTAAGTGAGTGGGAGAATAGAGGATTTCCCAGAGCCTGGGAATGTGGCCAGGCCATCTTTCCCATCAAAGCACTCAGATGTCTGAAACAACAAGACTCTGAGTCAGAGCTGCGGGCAACAAACTACTGCCAGAACACCAGCAGAAGAATCCTCACGTCAGACCTTCAACATTCAAGAAAACAAAGAATACAAAAAAGGGAAGGATTCCAAACACAAACACCACTGGGGAGGGTGATTCAACGGAGGGTCTGGCCAAAGGTGATGCTTACCACAGGCCTCCCCTGCCTTTGGACACAGTCACAGCCACCAGGGTCCAGAGTGTCAAGGGTCCAGATACCACCAAGAATCTGCAGAGGTGCTACTGACATATGGTGCCTTCCCTGGACTGCAGCAAAAGAAGAAACCGGGTGTTCTGTGCCGAGATCCAACCACTGAAGCAGGAAAAGAAAGACCTGCAGGATTGACAAGCGAAAGAGAAGGAGAAGGTAGCCCAAGTTCACAAAGCACCGAGAACAGAGCTAGACATCCACAAGCTACCCATACAGTGGTTGGTTTTAGCAGAAAGTGATTTACAATCGGCACCAGCCCACATGCAGCTCGCGGCCGATGACAGAGAAATGAAGCACGAAGCTCTCACCAGCTGCCTACAGGCTGCAGAGCAGTGCATGGGGGAGCTGGAGATGGTGGCTTCTGTGGTTACTACTTACAGAAGGATACTGAAATGTTTGAACAGCTGAAGGATGTAACACTTCAGCTCAAGGAAAAGACCAGAAGCTTCTATGACCTGGAGCAAGTGAACACAGAGTTTTCGGAGAAGCTGGAAGCACTCTGGACATAGAGGAGCAACAGGAAGAACAGAATCTGCAAGTTCCAACAAGTGCTGCAGAGGTGTGATGTACTAAAGAGGCTACAGGACAACCTGAGCTGAATGGTGACCACAGCAAATCTGGAGACAGACACCTTCTCCCAGAACCTGAGCATTGAGAGTTCCATGCCGAAGGAGGTGGCCTGGTGGCTGACTGAGCACGTAAACCAACTGACAGAGGAGAAGGAGTGAGGATCGAGGTAGGTGCTGCACCTAGAGAATAGTTGGGGGAACTGAGAACGAAGCTGGCAGAGCCATGGCCCCCCAAGGGTCCATCTCAGGAGGAACAGCAATTGCAGGCCCATGCCTACTGCACGCAGATGGGGTTGAAAAACCTGGAGAAACAACTTCACATATAGGTCCAGGAAAATCAAAGTCTCCATTTCCAGATTGCGGAGCAGCAGGAGCAACTGGGAAGACTAGAGGAGAAAACCAAAGATCGGCAGGAGATCCCCGAGACCCCACGATATGCATGTGTGTGCAACCCACAGCTGGAGGAACAGCTGGCCTTGCTGCGGGATGCTCTCTGCAGGGTGAGCAGTGAGAAAAAGGAGCTCACGAGCATCGTGGACTCAGTGCAGCAGGTGAAGAATAATCTGCGGGAACAGCTGGACTGCTCAGAGGAGAAGATAGAGGAATGGAAAGAGGTGGCTGAGAGAGAAGGCCAAGCAGCTCGTGAGCTGCAGGGGCAGCAGGAGCAGTCCCTGGCCTAGCTGCAGGAGCTCAGAGCCACCTGCGAGCAGCACATCACTTCAAATGAGCAGCTTTGCTCCAAGTAGTAGGTCCTGCTGTAGAACCTGCAGAAGCAGACCCAGCAGTTGGAGCAGCTGAAACAAGTGCAGGGTCCGACCAAATGGAGGGACTAGGTGGTGCCCCCAAAGTGGCAGGACAGTTTCAAGTGCCTGGAAGTGACCAGTCCAGAGGAGGAGCACCTGCAGGCCCAGCTGAGCTTCCTGGCTTTCCCTGGGGAAGGGGAAGCTGTGAACCCTGGAGAAGCAAAAGCTGAGGAAGCGACTCTCCTCGATGTGCCCATGGCAGAAAATGGAGATGTCCCCCAAACTGAGAGGGATGTGGTTCTGTTAGCACTCTCAGAGGCTGAGATCCACAGGGGGAATCTCCTGCCTGACTGCTGCAGGCACTCCCCCTTCCCCGGACAGCTCAGTACCAGATAGAGCTGGAGCCACAGGTCCCCCGCCCATGAGCTGCCACCACAACACATGAGAGAATGAGAAGTGGGACATGTGGGCATCCAAGAAGAAAATCTGGTTCATCCGCAACCTGCCTGATGAGGTGGACTTCCAGACTCCTGCAGATGAGCTCCACCATCGATGCAACCAGCTGTCGGCACATATCCGCACCGTCCAGGAATCCCTCTTGGCATGTAAAGGACAGATGTTCATTCTGGATCAGCTGTGTCAGGAGAAAACCGAGTGCATGTGCCGGCTGTCCTAGGAGAAGATGAAGAGTAGATAGCTGGAAGAGTTTCTGTCGCTCCTACACGGGGCTCCAGATACCGACACAGGCTGAGCTCTCCACCAGTCCAGCTTCTTCAGAGGCCTCAGGCTCCTGGGTGGGCAAAATGAGGAAGGCACAAAAAGGTTTTGAAGAATTGCTACTTCAGGATAGTGTGGAAAATGCAAGAGGAGAAGTCAGGGTTTGCTGCCCCATACAGGACTCCCCCACAGAGCGTGTCCTGCTGCAGATCCCCACATCCAGAACTACCCACAGCTGGTGCACTCAGGCTTGCAGTGCTCCATCCCTTTTCTCTGTAGACTGATGGGGATGATGACTCCCTATGTGACATACTGATTTACCAAATCCTCAGCAGCCACCAGAACTAGGTGGCCAGGTGGGGTTCTCTAGGCCTCCATCTACCTGGTGATAGGAAGGGTAACCTGTGGGCCAAGTAGAGCAGAGGCTGCTGGGAGGAGGCCCAAATTCCAGAGCCATCTAATGGCCCATTGCTGGCCAGGGAAGAGGCCCATGTTATGCTTATCACAAAGCATAAATTGTTTCCAAGGGGAAAATAAAGCCTCCACAAGGATTTGTTCTTCCAGTTATGGGGCTTGAACTCAGGGCCTGGCCACTGTCCTTGAGCTCTATTTGATCAAGACTGGTGGTCTACAAGTTGAGCCCCACCTCCCCTTCCAGCTTTATCTTTGTGGAATCAAACCCAGGGCTTCAGACTTGTTGGCGACCAGTCTATCACTGAGCTACATTCTCAGCTAGGATGATCCTCCTCCCCCAAACCCACATGCCAATCCTCAGATAAATAGGAATTAGGGGCTAGCATGAATATGAAGCACAAGTCTGGTTCACACGGAAATACTTCCCTGCCCCTTCTTTGACACCCTTATTTAAAGTTTCTCTTTTACTATTGAGGGATGAGAGAGGGAGTGGGACATCCGAAAGAGGAGTACCAAGAACAGTGCCCCCCTGATTGCCACAGCCTCCCCCACACAAGTGGTGCTAAAGATTCCCATCTTACCTGACTCAATGTTGTGTCTACACTGTCTCCCTACCCCAGCAAGGCTCAGAATGAAATAAATGTCAGCCCTGGCTTCAGCCCACACCCAGAGTAGAAGCCTAGTCCCAGGTTGGCTTCCACCTCTGACTTCCCTGAGTTAGGCTGGACCCACCATTCACCACTGTGTTGGTGTCAATGATCTCATGGATGGATTTCAGGAAGAACGTCTATGGCAAAGAGCAGAATCAGCAGTGTGAGCAGGGAGGAAGGAGCCAGGGCAATTGGTCTGGGATCTTCGTCCTTGGAGCCTTGCCGTCAAGCCAGAGCCATCCTGTCCTGAAGCACAGCCAAGGACAGGGATTGGACAAGATAGAAGAGCATGGGACTAAAGGAGGTACTGCTTTATCTTGGCACTCTTGAAATTTCCAATATTTGGCCCATGTCAATCCCAAAGCCAACATGCAATGCCTCTCCTTGTTGTTGTTGTCCATGAGCATTGTCCCTGAGCTCTTTTTCTCAAGGCTTGCACTCTACCACTTGAGCCACAGGGACACTTCTTTTTTTTGTGATGATTGTTTGAGGATAAGAGTCTCACAAACTTTTCTACCCAAGCTAGCTTGGAAGCCAGATCTCACCTTCCTGAGTAGCCAGAATAACAGGCGTGAGCCACCAGTGCCCAGCATGTGATGCCTTTTTAAAGGATCTTGGCAAGTCTGTAAAAGGTATCCCATAGGGTCTGGATAGACCATGACCCAATAAAGGAGCTCGGATTGGGGAAGGCTGATGTTATAGCCAGTCTGTTCCCCAAAATTATAGATGTTAGGTGGTGTTGGATGCATCGAAGTCCTAGGCCAACAACCACCAGATTTAGTGGGGAAAAAGGTAGAGAATACCCAAAGGTTACAGTGTAGAAATCTCTAATTTTGCATGAACATGGTGTGTGTGTGTGTGTGTGTGTGTGTGTGTGTGTGTGTGTGTGTGTGTGTGTGTGTGTTTACCAAGGCTTGAAGAGCCTAGGTGGGAACCTTTAGCTTGTTTGCACAAGTTTGATACTCTAATATTTGAATTATAATATTTCTTCTTCCCAGCTTTTTGGTGATTCTTTGGAGATAAGAGTATGCCCAGGCTAGCTTTGAATCTTGATTGATCCTCCAGTGTCAGCCTTGAATAGCTAGGATTATAGGCATGTCTTTTCATACTTTCTGTTCTAACAGCTGTCTACTTTCCCTGGCCTAGATCTCAGACCTCTACATCAACTCCCAGCAGCCCCTGGCTCTGTGGAGAACTTAATGCTCAAACCTGTCAGTGCATCCTATTTCTTTGTCCTCAGGGGAGAGTATGTTTCCTCTGAAGCCTGGAGGTTTAGGGGAGGGGAAGGAGGGATAGCTGTAGATGGGTGCTTGGCTAGGAAATAGGTATTCTGTTTTATCCAAGAAGGAAAGCGTGGCCAGATGCTAATGGCTCATGCTCTCATATTCTTAGCTCCCTCAGCACGCTAAGATCGGAGGACTACCATAAAGATGCAGCCCAACAAGAAATGTCTCCTCTCCCAAGAACCACCTGAAAACTGGAAGAAAAGCTGTGGCTCAAGTGGTAGAGGGCTATCCTTGAATGAAAAAACTGAGGGACAGAGCACGGGCCCTGAATTCAAGCCCTACAACCAAGATGCACTCATGCACATGTGTGCACAAGCACACATACACACACACACACACACACACACACACACACACACATATATACATATATATACATATACACACACACACACACACACACACACATATATATATATATGGCACTACTGTGGCTTGATCACAGGTCCTCAGAACTTCCTGGCTGCAACTCAGTTTTCTGGAGGCTGGTGGGCTAATACTGTGACCCCATTTATGGATTGGACATTGTCGGCTGTGAGTTGAAATCCCAGCATGGCCAATAATGTATTCATGGAGTAAGAAGCCAATTTTGTCCCATTTTTTTCCTTCTCTGTGAAAGTCCTGGGTCTCAGTATATGTGATAAGATGTAATAAAATAAATGTTTTATGTGTAATAATACTAAATCATAAGGGTAAAAAATGACATATGGAATAAACCCTTGTATGTAAATAGATCTCATATATGAGTATTATTTTTTTCAGTACTGGGACTTCAATTCAGGGCCTTGGAACTTTTCTGAACTTCTTGTCTTCTAGGACGGTGATCTTCTCCTTCACCCACAGTGCCGCAGAGTTACCCAGACCCTGAGTTTAAATTCCAGGCCTGCCAGTAAAATGGTGCAAATTCCAAGCCTGAGCCTTATTATTATTATTATTACTATTATTATTGTTGTTGTTGTTGTTGTTATTTGGTTGTAGTCCAAGTACCGGGCTTGAACTCAAGTCTTGGCATCTCTGCCAAAGACGATCCTGGGATCTTAGGTCCTTAGTTCAAATCTCAGGACTGGCAAAAAATAAAAAGGAAAAGGATAAAACTGAGAAGTTCAATAAGGTGGTTTTACTTTTTTTCCCTTTGTATTGTACCATCCTGGGGCTAAATAACAATGCCCAGACAATGTACATGACCTTACCTTGCTGATGTTTGGTGGGATATTAGGGAAGCCAAGCCGAAATCAGCAACTTAGGCCTGAAGGTTGAATCCTGGGACTCTCAATAATGAATGGCTGGCGGGAGATTCTAAGAAATGCTTTCCAGGGCTGTGAAGGTGGCTCAGTGGTAGAGTGCTTGTGTTGCATGCTAGAGGCCCTGGGTTTGATTACTCAGCACAACATAAGCAAAAAGAAAAAAGCCACAAGTGGCGCTGTGGCTCAAGTGGTAGAGTGCTAGCCTTGAGCTGAAGAGCTGAGAGACAGCAACCAGGCCCAGAGTTCAGGCCCCACGACCGGAACCCCCCCCAAAATTAAAACAAATTAAAATTAAAATTAAAAAAAGAAACGCTTTCCAATAGGCATCTGTACAAATAGAATGTTGTAAAAGCAACAATTACATTAGTAGTGTACAATTACATTATAAAATTATTCACAACCATTATACTACATTGACTAATTTTCAATTAATACTTTATTAGGCATTTAATCATGATACTTAAAAAAGGAAGGAATAATTTAATTGGCAATATTTGGTAGAAATATCAAATATGCAATTTCATAATTTACAGACATCTCTCGTTAAATATATCTATATCTATATCTATCTATCTATCTATCTATCTATCTATCTATCTATCTATCTATCTATCTATCTATCTATCTATCTATCTATCTATCTATCTATCTATCTATCTATCTGTCTGTCTGTCTGTCTGTCTGTCTGTCTGTCTGTCTGTCTGTCTGTCTGTCTGTCTGTCTGTCTGTCTGTCTATCTACCAATCTACACATTTATCTGTTTATACACTTGTCACTACTGGGGCTCAGTGGTAGAGTGCTCACCTAGTAAGTACATAGCCCTTGGTTGGATTCCTCACTACCATGTGCATAGAAAAATCCAGAAGTTTTGCTGTAGCTCAAACTTTCGAGGACTAGCTTTGAGCATAAAGGCTTAGGGACTGTGTCTAGAACCTTACTCAAGCCCGAGGACTGGCACCGAAACAAAAACAAAAAAGGAAAAGAGAATGTTCTGACTGCAACTATATAAGGATAGGGCTGCAAATACCTCATCACAGAGCAAGCTGGGAGTCTAGTACTGACATTTGCCATCTAACCTGAATTAGCCAGAGGTAATCCGCTGCAACCCAGTTCCATGAACTAGATGCTGCTGGCTTGCTCATCCTGTCATCCAAGATACTCGGGGGCTGAGATCTGACACTGGTGGGTTTAAAACCCAGCCCTGGCAGGAAGTCTGTAAAACACTGAGCTGTGGCTTAACGTGTTAGAGTTCTAGTCTGATCAAAAGATCTTAGGACAGTACCCCCAACATTTCAGTGCAATCCCCGTGGCTGACTCCCCCCCAAAAAAAATCTCACCCCTCTAAAATTTAAATTTGGACTGTATGTGGCATGTTTCTGAAAGAATGGTGATACTGATGAAAGCCCCCTATTTCTAATGACATTATGTGGGTTACAGCTATGTGATGTCTTTCATGAGTTGTGTGCTGAGTCCTTCATGGGGTGCAATTTTTTATTTTTTCATCTGGTTCTTTTAAGAGCTACACAAGTAAGATGATTGTGCAGATGAGAAATTGTGGCTCAGATATGTCCTCATGTTAGGGCCAAAATTATGTATGTACCTAACTCTAGTGAGTTGTCTCCTGCTGACAATTGTTTTGGTTTATGTTTCTTGATCATGAACCTTGAACTCAGGGCCTAGCCACTGACACTTACCAGTGGGGATCATGGGTAGTGCCCTACCATGTGGAGCCAAGGACCCCCTTGCAACAGAGTGTTACAGTCTAGTCATGTAGTAGCTGAGGTCTGTCATCCTGCCTACTCAGGAAACTGAGATCTGACGATCTGGGTTCAAAACTATCCCAGACACAAAAGGTCCCATGAGACTATTATCTCCTATTCACCACTTAGAAACTTGAAGTGAAAGCTAGTCGCTGCTGACTCATGCCTGTCATCCTAGGAACTCAGGATGCTGAGAGCTGAGGATCACGGTCCAAAGCCAGCCTGGGCAGGAAATTCCTTGAGACGCTTCTCTCCAGTGACCCACCAAAAACTTGAAGGTGTGCTGTTGCTCAAGTGGTAGAGCGATTGGCTTTCACTAAAGAGCTCAAGGATAACACCCAGGCCTAGATTTAAATTCCTCCAATTTCCAACAAAAGAAAGAAACCTGAAGTAGAATGCTGGGAATGTGTCTTTGGAGTACAGTGCTTTGCATGTGTGAATCCCTGGGTTTCATTCGTTAGTACTACATCACTAGAAAAAAACGTGAATTGGCTGTGTGCCTCAAGTGGTAGAGTGCTATCCTTGTACAGGAGAAACTCAGGTACAGTGTTCAGGTCCTGAGTTGAAGCTCCAGGACAAGGATATGAACACACATACATGCACACAAACATACACACACAGATACCAGAAGTAAAGCTGTGACACCAAATGATAAAGAACTGAGCTTCTGCAATGAGTTCATAGTCAGTACCCAGGTCCTGTGGTCAACCCTGAAACACAGCCATACAGGGCCCAACTAGGAGAGGTCAAAATTTCAAAATCTGACGAGTTTCACCAGCACTAGATGACAGGAAGCATAGTGATATTACACATGTGCTTTGATTTAGCAAGCTTCTGAAAACACAGGGAGGATCATTGCCAATAATGAATCATTTCATTAGGCTCAGGTCCCTAGTTGTCTGCCAGAAGGACCCTTGAATTAATTGCAGCAGGTTATTTCAACACTGGAACATAGTCTAACAAAGACAGGACAATTGCAGGGAACTTGGCCATGGAAGGTGCACAAATGAAGTCTTCCTGTCACAACAGAGCTCTTGGCAGAGAGATAGGTTGAGGTACATAGAGGCCTTTTTCTCCTGGCCTTCAGAGCCCACCCACACTCCTCACTAATTGGCCTAGAAGGAGTTTTTTTTTAAATCACTTAGCTGTACAGGAGTGAGGCCTATTCCAACAACGAGGAAGACTTCTTCCAGCAGTCCCTGATGTGGAGAAAACCTCAGGCTACAATGGGAACAGTGAGAGGAGCCCTGGAAGATGTACTGTCTTGAAAACTCTCTCTGTTCTATGAAATCATTCTATTCAAAGTAAATTTCCTAGCTGGATACCTTTCATCATAGGAACTCGACCTTCACCAATAGAAATACATGCATACATACAGGGGGTGACAAGTTGTTACTGGCTTTTTTTTATTGGAAGGTGCGGGGGTTTTACTGTGAGCCTAGGCAATGTTCCTGAGCTCCATTTGCTCAAAGGTAGTGCTTTGCCCTTGAGTCATAGCCCCATTCATGGGAATTTTTTATTCCTGTAATCCCTCAGAAATAAGAGTGTGGTGGGATTTCCTGTCCTGGCTGAATTCAAACTGGCATTCTCTACCTCTCAGCCTCCTGAAGAGCTAGGCTTACAGGTAGGATTCACTGACACTTTGCTTTCTTTTCTTCTCATTCTTTTCTTTCATCCTGACAATCTGAAATCTTCACAGTGTCATTCCAATGGTTTGCATTTTGAAGTAAATTACCCAGGCCTGGAGTTGAAGTGCCTGGACTGCCACCTACAAATGGAGGGAGATCTTGAGAAATCATTCCTATCCATGGGAATGCCTAATGGAATGTTATAAAAGTAACAATTAAATTTGCAGTTAGTTCATGATTCTCTTATAGAATGCCACACAAAAAGTATTGTCTTCCATTCTAGCACCATGGTATGATTCTCCCAATTAAGGAATACTGACTACTTTTACATTAATGCTTTAATAAGTATTCAACCATGATACTTCATTACATTCAAAGGAGGCATAATTTAATAACTAATAATCCATAATATATATAATTTAATATCCTCATATTCTCTCTCATATACATAGCAAGCTACACATCTATCTATCTATCTATCTATCTATCTATCTATCTATCTATCTATCTATCTATCTATCTATCTATCTATCTATTTATCTATCTATCTATCTATCTATCTATCCGCCACTAGTATTGCTTGATCTCAGAAGTGGCTGGCAGTCCAGTTTGCCAAAGGCTTTTGTTTTACAACTGGCCCATTCATGATTTGTGCATTGTGGGCTGTGTGTTCAAATCCCAGCATGGCCAAAGTTTATATGTGGAGTCAGAAGCCAATTTTGACCCACGTTTTCCTTCTCTGTGAAAGTCCTGGGTCTCTGTATGATGTATAATCTGTATGCAAATAAATCCATTTCATAAGATGTAATAAATGAAATAAATGTTATATATGTAATAATACTAAATAAAATAAATAGAAAATACATAAGGGTAATAAATGTCATGTGGAGTAATCACATGTATGTAAATAGATCTCATGTATGAATATTATTTTTTCCAGTACTGGGCCTTGAATTCAGTCCCTGGAAACTGGTCTGAAATTCTTGTCTTCAACGATGGTGGGTTTCCCCTCCCCCACAGTGCCAGAGAGATAATCAGACCCTGAGTTGACATCCCAGGCCTGTCAGAAAAATGGTGCAAATTCCAAGCCACGGTCTTAAATTTTTTTTGACTAGGAAAATGCACTGTCTTGAAAGCACTCTGTGCTATGACATCATTCTATTCAAAGCAAATTTGTTAGCAGGGTGCTATTGTTCATAACGACTATGGATGTTCACTGATAGAAATACATGCATATATACACAGACACATGCAATTACTGGCTTTTTTTTTAGTGCAGATTCTGAGGCTTAAACTATGAGCCTAGAAATTGTCCCAGAGCTCCATTTACACAAGGAAGCACTTTATTGTGCCTTAATCCATGATACTTCATTAAATGGAGGCATACTTTAATACCTAATAATTATTAGTAATATATTACATGTAATTTAATAATATATAGACATCTCACATTCTATAAATATATTTATATTTAAATGTACAGTGGAATATACATATACATCACTCTCTTTCTCTCACTATATATACTTATATACACGTATTTGCAGCAATTTACACATCTATCTATTTATATATTGGACACTCATGTGGCTAGAACTCAGGTCCTGAGAACTGCCTGGCATTGAATTTATTTGAGGCTGCTGTCCTTAAACTGACCCCTTGATGATTTAGACATTCCAGGCCCTGAGTTCAAATCCCAGGAGTGCTGAAGTCAATAGGTGGAGTAAGAAGCCAATGTTGACCTGATTTCCTTTCTGTGGAAATAGTGCCCTAGATACAATATGTAACATCTATGCAAATACATATATATGATAGATATTATACATGTATATAAATATTTTTTTGCCATTTCTAAGGCTGGAATTCACACACTGGGAAATGCTCCGGATTTTTTTTTTCTTCTAGGAGGTTACCTTTCATTTCACCCAGAACACAATAGTGTTACCCAGTCCCTGAGTTCAAATTCCAGGTATGGCAGATAAAATGGCCCTAACTCCTAGCCAGGACATTAACTTTTTGGGAGGGCAGGCACGGGGCTTGAACTCAGGTCACCACAACTCTGCCTCAGCCTTGATTACCCTAGGCTGATGTGCAGCTTTTACACCTACAGATGATCCAGGGATCCTACGACCTGAGTTCAACTCCCAGCTCTGGCAAAAAAAAAAAAAAAAATAAAGCAACCAAGATAGAGGAGGAAAAACCAGGAAGTTTTAGACAATAGTTTTACCTTTGTTTCCTTTGCACGGTGACCACCCTGGCTCTCAATGCCTCGGCTTGAAAATTGTACATGTCCTTGCATGGCTGAAGGCTGGTGGGCTGTCAGTGAAGCCTGAGCCCAACCAAGACAACTAGGCCCTCAGTTTGATCCTGGGACTTTCACCTACTCGTTCCTATCTATAAGAACAATCTTTGTAATATACCAATTGAACTACTAATTAGCTAGTCATTTGTAGTATAAGATTGTACACAATAAATATAGGTCATTGATTAATTTAATTTATACTTTATTAAGTCTCCTACCGTGATTAATTAATGGAGGCATAATTTTAGACCAAATAATTCATAGTAATAGAATATATAAAAATAAGATATAGGTCATCATTCTTTGTATAGAGTTATACACTAGAATCTACATAAATGTCTATCTGTCTTTCTATATAACTTTATTTATAGATTCATATACATATGTAAATACACACACACAGGCTTCAATCTACACATCTATCTGTATATATATTGGCCACTCCTATGGCTTCATTCTCAGGTCCTCAAATTTGCTCAACAACTTCACTTGCGTCAGACTGGTGGGCTAACATTGACCCATTCATGAAGTGGGCCTTCTAGGCCCAGGGTTCAAATCACAGAACTGCCAAAAACCTAATCCTGGTGGAAGAAGGCAAGTGTCCCACTTGCTTTCCTTATCAGTGAATGTCCTGGGTCTCAGGAATGATGTATAATACATAGCAAAATCTATGTTCTGTGTTATAGGATGTAAAAAATGTTATACATGTAATCATACTCTCTAAAATATATAATGAATGAATAAAAAACAAAATAAAATGAATAACTACACTAACTTCAATATGCAGTAAATATGTGTATGTAAGTATAAATCATGTATTTAAAATGTATACAAATATTATTTTTGCGAGTGCTAGGAACAGGCCTGTCTTTCTTATCTTCCAGCACTGTGAGCTTTCCCTTCCCCCACATTACTGCAGATTTACCCAGACCCTGAGTTCAAATCCCAGGCCCTGAAGAAAAAATGGCGTAAAAACAACTCCAAGTAGCCTAATAATTGTTAAATATTTTTAATGTATATATGTACGTATGCATGTATGTATTACGTATTTTTATTTTGCCAAGCACAGGGCTTGAACTCAGGGCATGGCAACTCTTCTCAGCTTTGATCACTCTAGCCTGGGTTGCAGCCACTGGACCCACAGCTGAACCTAGGTTCCTGGGCCTCAAAGGCTGACAGGAAAAATAAATAAATGAAAAGACACATAAAAAAAACCCAGTAACTTGCAGATGGCTGCTGGTTTTACATTTGTTTTATTTTCAAGGTGAACATCCTGGGTCTAAATGACAGGGCTGAAAAGTGTTGGTAACCTGGCATTGCTGAATGCTGTCGTTCTTCCAGAGAAGCCATGGGCCAACATGACAACATAGGACCTGTGTTTGAAGCTGGGTCCTGACCCCTACCAATGAAGGGAGATCCTAAGTTTCTCGTTCCTATTCATAGGAATACCGATGGAAAGTTATGAATGTCAAGGTTGTATTACTTGTTCCTGAATGATACTAGCATAAAATTACAGAGTGATTTTAGGAGGCTGATGGATTTTAATGAAAATGTTTAACACATTAAAAGAATACTATTAATTACATGGACACAACAGTTTCAGGACATTGGTCGATATAATTAATAATTCATTAAGGATGAAAAAAGTAATATTAATTACATGGAGGCATAATAAATACCCAAGAATTGGTAGGAATGTAGCCTATATAACTAAAATAATATGTAGACATCTCTGGTACTCTATAAAGATCTATATTTATTTGTGTACTACCATCTGCATGTCCATCTGTGCTTGTTTTGTCAACCCCTGGGACTAAATCTCAGGTGCTGGGAACTGCTTGTTGGCTCCATATGCCCCAGGCTGGCGTACTGACACTCACCCATTCATGAATTGGGCCTTGTAGGCTGTGAGTTCAGATGCCAGCACTAACAAAAATTGAATCTTGCAGTAGGACACACGGTGAAAAATGTTTTCTTTTTCTGTGAAAGTCCTGGGTGTCAGGTGTGAAGTTTCATGCATAGGCAATTCTATATCCAATGTAATAAATGTGGTAAATATTCCATGTGT
Organism: Dipodomys merriami; assembly: GCF_024711535.1. NCBI lineage: Eukaryota > Metazoa > Chordata > Mammalia > Rodentia > Heteromyidae > Dipodomys > Dipodomys merriami. The sequence continues at coordinate 2,466,367 of NW_027202993.1, read as the reverse complement.
TATAGCAGTCAATAAAATAAATGGTAAATGAATAAAAAATAAAATGAATAACTACTCTAAGCACAATTTGGAGTCAACATACAGGGCTCAATCTCAGGGCCTGGGCACTGCCAGGCAGCTGAATTGCCTAGGGGCTGCTGTGCTGGCAGTCACCTATTCATGAACTGAGCCTTCTTTGCCCTGATTTTAGATCCCAGCACTCCCAAAAATGTAATCTTGGAGTGAGAAGCTGAGCACGACACATGTTTTCCTTTTCTTTGAAAGTGCTCAGTGTCAGGTAGGATGTATAATTTGGATGCAAATCTATATGCTATGTAATAGGATGTAATAAAGGTAGAAAACATCATAGGTAGAAAAGTTACCACTACAGTAAATGATAAACAGATTGAATTAGTAGTGAATCATTCTAGGATAATATTACATGCAATAAGTGTAGGATGTGCACTAAGTTTAATTAATACTTTATTAAGCATTAACAAAATAAAAATTACAAGGTGACATAATTAAACAACTAATAATTGGGAGTAACACATGATGCATAATTTAATAATATATAGACATTTTTCTCATTCTATGAAATATCAAATTATATGTATGGATATATGTACATATATGATAAATAGTTATGGGATATTGAGTAATTATTAATTAATGCTTTATTGTTAACTGGGACACATCATTAAATGGAGACATAATTTGATACCTAAGTATTGGTAGCAATATTACCTATGATTTAATATTATGTAGAAATCTCTTTTTGTGTATATAATATTTATATACAGCAGTCTCTATCTATTTATACCTCGTTCACTCCTGAGGCTCGGTGGTTGAGTGCTCTCATAGTAAGCACGAAGCCCTGGGTTCGATTCCTCAGTGCCACAAAACAGAAAACTCAGAAGTTCTGCTGTCTTTCAATCGAGTGCTAGCCTTGAGCACAAACGTTTAAGGACAGTGTCTAAGCTCTTACTCAAGCCCCAGGTATGATAGCAAAAAAAGGTAGGATATTCTATAGAAGGACAGAACTTCAAATACCTCATTACAGAGCAAGCTAGGAGTCTGGTGCTGACAGCTGCCACCTAACCTGACTTAGTCACATGTAAACTGCTGCAACCCTGCTCCACGGGTTACCCATGTCATCCTGGCTCATGCCCGTTATCTTAGCTGCTCAGGGGCTTTAAAACCCAGTCCTGGCAGGAAGTCTGAGAGACACCTCAAAATGTGGCTCCAAATGGTAGAGCTTTGAGTTCAAGCCCCATGGCTAACACCCTCTCCCCAGAAAAACACCCCACTAAACCATTAAATGTGAACTTTTATGGTTTGTAAATTTTCCTCAAAGAATGGTGATACTGATGAAAGCACCCTAATTCTAATGACAGCTTGTGGAATGGAGCTATGTGCTGAGTCTTCCATTGGGTGCTCCATTCTGAGTCCTGCACAGGGTGCTATGTGCTGAGTCTTTCACAGGATGTTGTGTGCTGAGTGGTGCAAAGAGTGCCATGTGCTATGTCCTTAACAGGGTGCATTCTTACATCTTGTCTATGTAAGAGCTCCACAACTTAGAGGATTATACAGACAAGAATATTGCGGCTCAGATAGGCCCCCATGTCAAGGACAAAATTATGTATTACTGAAGACTCGTGAGTTGTCTACAGCAGACAATGGTTTGGTTTGTTTTTTTCTTGGTCATGAACCTTGAACTCGGGGCTGAGGCACTGACCCTTATCTCTTGGGCTCATGGCTAGCACTCCACCACGTGGAGCCATGGACCCCCTTGCAGCAGAGGCTATGGCCAAGGGGTCAGTAGCTGAAGTTTGTCATCCTGCCTTCTCGGGAAGCTGAGTTCTAAAGATCTGGGTTCCAAACTATCTCAGACAGAAAAGGTACTATGAGACTATTATCTCCAATTCACTACTAAGAACCTGAAGGGGAAGCTGGGTGCTTGAGCTCATGTTGGTTATCCTACCTACTCAGGAGGATGAGATCTGAGGATCATGGTTCAAAGCTAGCCTAGGCAGGAAAGTCCTTGAGAAACTTAGCACCAATGAACCACAAGAAAACCAGAAGTAGCTCTGTGGCTCAAGTGGTAGAGCACAAGACTTGAGCTGAAGGGGTCAGGGACAGCACCCACACCAAGACTTCAACTCCTTCAATTGACAACAACAACAATAAAAAAGACAGAAATAAACTAACAAAGCTGAAATAGAGGGCTGGGAATGTGCCTTAGTGGTAGAATACTTTGCATATATAAAATCGTGGGCTTCATTTCTCAGGACCATATGACTAGGACAAAGCCTGAAGTGGCTCTGTGGCTCAAGTGGGAGAGGGATATCATTGTACAAGAGAAACTAGGTACAGTCCTCACGTCCTGAGGTCAAGCTTCAGGACTCATGTATATGTGTGCATGCACACACCCACCCACGCACACACACAACGTGGTGTACACACATACACACCCACACATACACTCACAGACCAGAAGAGATGTTGTTACACAAAATGGGAAAGCACTGGGCTTCTGCACTGAGCTCATGGTCAGCACTCAGGCCTTATGTTCAACCCCAAAACCTGACCACCCAGGGACCAGCAAGGAGAAGTCAAAGGTTTCAAAACCTGATGAGCTTCACCAGTCCTAGATGACAGGAAGCTTTGTGATATCCAACATGTGCTTGGGTTTCCCAAGCTTCCGAAAACATAGGAAAGGCATCATAGGCCCACATTGCTTGCAATGAATCATTTCATTATGTTCAGTGCCTTAGTTGTCTGCCTGAATGACTCCTGAATTATATTGAGCACTGTAACTGAACAACAGAATATAGTCTCACAAAGGCAGGATAAGTGCACAGAACTTGGCCTGCCATGAGAGGTGGCACAAATGAAGGTCTCCTGTTAAAACAGAGCACTGGGGAGAGAGATAGCTAAGGGTACAAAGAGGCCATTATTCCTGACCTTCAGAGCCCACTCACACTCATTCTCACTAACTGGCCCAGATGGAGTTGTTTGTTACCCAGCTGTACAGGAGTGAGGACTTTTGTGTGCCTGTCTAGACAATGAGAGAGACTTCCTCCAGCAGGCCTGTGATGCAGAGAAACCCTCAGGTTACACTGTGAACAGTGAGGGGAGCCCCGGAACATGCACTATCTTGAAAGAAGTCTCTCTGTTATGAACTCATTGTACTGAATACAAATTTCCTAGGTTGGTGCCATTCAGTATAGCTACTCGGGAATTTCACCTATAAGAATACAAAGACATGGAAGTACAGGCTCTTTTTGAGGGGACACGTCCTGGGTTCTACCCCATATTTCCACATATGATCCTATTCATGGTCCCTGGGCTCCTTTTGCTCAAGGGTACTGCATTAAGCTTGAGTCACAGCACCACTTCTGGGTATTTCTGTGATCTCTTAGAAATAACTGTGTCATGGACTTTCCCACACTGGCTGGATTAAAACTAAGTTTCTCTACATCTCAGCCTCCTGAGGTCCTGGGATTACAGACAGCAGCCACTGGCACCTTATTTCTTCTCTTCTTCATTTTTTAATCTGGACAATCTGACTTCTTAACAGCGTCATTCAAAAGGTTTTAATTTATAAGCAAACTATCCAATGTTATTTATAGCTGCTTTCCCTTAGAAGGATTTTCTCTCCTCATCTTCCCCTCTGGTCACAGGTTTGAGGCCAAAAGTGAGAAATGAGTGTCACAGGATTTGGGAGCAAATATCCACAGTACATGCCAGTTCTGTCACTTAGCATTGAGCTGCTGTGAATTTACTGTCTCAGGATATGAGGACAGAAAACTGGAGTGATCCTCATACAGTCTGCATTGCTCCTTTTGCCTATAAAATGATCTAATAATTATGAGTGTTTTGTGTCTCCAAGATTAAGTGTCTAGAACACACTAGTAGCATCTTCATGTGAAGGGTTAAAGTTTTGAGGCAGTGAACACTTGTTGCTTGTTTCTAGCAGAGCAACACGTGGTGGTAATCCAAACACCTGGTTGATTGTGTGCCTTTATAAACCCTGCAAAACTTTAGCTTGGGGTTCTCCTCCTAGGATCCGCTGTGTTGGAGTGTAGGATGAGACCCAAGCTGCAGCCCGTTTAAATAAAACCTTAAAACAGCTGTAAAGTCTGACTCTCGATGGTCTTCTTGGAGTGGATCCTGTGACCTGGGTATAACATATTAGTGAGGGCTTGTCCGGGATCCCCCCAAAGACCCCCAAGATCTCAGCCTCCAAAGGTAATATAGAGCTGTCTTTGTTAATTTGTCTTGTCCTGTCATTTGTCTGTTTTACTTTCGTTTTCCTTTGTGAGAATGGCCACTCCGATTCGTAAAGGGTTGTTGAGGCAGATGCGCTTGCACCACAACCCTGGAGGAACTGGGAGATGTCCAAGATCCTCTGGTGGGGCAGGGGTCCTTGGAACCCCGCTGTGTGGGGCGGGGGGGGGGGGCAGTCCTTGGAACACCGCTGTGTGAATTGTGGGGTGGGGGTCGGTTCAGTGTTGGGCCAGAACTGACCAAGAGGGCGTCCTAACAGAGGCCCAACTAGCCCACTGTGGCTCTGCTCTTTCTGCTGTGTGGCCTGGGTGTAGAACCCCACCGTGACTGTAGTCAGTGGACCAATTTGGGAGATCTTCACTTTGTAAGCCCTTTTTTGTAAATGTCAGGCCTGCGTGTGTTTTGTTTGTACTGTTTATTGATTTTTGGATTGTACGTCTGACGGGACTGGAAACCATAGGCACCATTCCATCTAGCCTCCTAGACTTACAAAAAGTAACTGAGACAGAGGGAAAGAAAAGGTACCCCCCGGTTTTTCAGGGAGATAACTTGGAAGAAGAAATGTTTCCTCCCCCATTCTCTCCTTTCCAGGTTCCTTTTGCAGAACCTGAGAATGGTCAAGAGGAGGAGGGAGCTATAAAACACTCAGCACCTGCCCTTAAAGTTTCTGAGTGGCCAGTCACTCCACAACAAAGTGGGATCAAACCCCCCTTCTAATGCAGCTGTTTTTCCCATACGCACCATAGGTCCTGTGGATGCAGATGGTCAACAGCTACTCCAATATTGGTCATTTTCTACCAGTGATCTACACAATTGGCACACCCAAAATGCCCCCTTTTCTGAGAAACACCAGGATTTAATTTGTTTACTTGAAATTATTCTCTTTACTCACCAGCCCACTTGGGATGATTTTAGTCAGCTTTTACAGGTCCTTTTTACTACCGAAGAGAGAGACTATATCCAAGAGGCAGCCCAGAAACATATCCCTGGCCCCAAAGGAGCACCTATCACAGATCCTGCTCTGATCACTGCCTATTTTCCTGAGATCCAACCAACAATTGAGACAACAATACAGTTGAAAGTAGGGAGCGACTCCTCATCTATCGCCAGGCTCTGTTGGCATGTCTCAAGGTGGCAGCTTGCCAACCTACTGATATGGCCAAAGTTTATAATGTTAGACAGGGAGGAAGTGAAAGTCTGGCAGCATATCTTGAGTGGCTCCTGGAAGCTTTTAGTCAATATACCCGTATGATCTTGAGACCCAGGAGTCAGCTCAGATGATTATGTTTGCCTATATAAATCAAGCTGCACCAGACATAAAGCGAAAGTTGCAGGCTCTAGACAGACTTAGTGAAAAGTCTATTAGGGATCTAGTAGCTGCAGTGGAAAGGGTTTACAATAAGAGAGAGACAGTAGCAAAGACAAGAATGGAAGAACAAAGAACATGAAATTGAGTGTGAAAAGCGTGACCAGGCCAAAGAAAAGAGGCTAGACTGGTTGGACTTGCCACTATTGCATGCTGAGCATACCTGGTTCACAGATGGCAGCAGTTTCATTTGAGAGGGAAAAAGGTACACCGGTGCAGCAATCACCACGGACACTGAGATAGGGTGGGCAGAAGCACTCTCCCAGGGAACGTCTGCACAAAGAGAAGAACTAGTGACACTAACAAAAGCCCTACAGATGGGAAAAGGGAAGAGACTAAACATTTACACGGACAGTCGATATGCTTTTGCCACTGTGCATGTCCATGGAGCCATTTACCAAGACAGGGGGCTGTTGACAGCTGAGGCAAAGGTTATTATAAACGAAAAAGAACTTTTAAGCCTCATCCGGGCCTTCTGGGAACCAGCAAATATTGCCATTATGCACTTTCCTGGCCATCAAAAGTTAATTGATTCAATAACCAAAGGAAATAACTTGGCCGATCAGGCAGCTAAGGAGGTGGAACTCCAGCCCAGGGCCACAAGGTTTGCCTCCTGAGCCTCAGTACTCCCAAGAATACTTGGAGTGGATAAAGAAAATTTTCATGGCCTATAAACCCCCAAACAGAGAAAGAGATAAAGACTGGTGGAAAACTGGTGAGGGGAAACTTATCTTGCCACAAAGATTGGGCAAGCGGTTTCTTATGAGAATCCATCGGGTCTCTCACATGGGAACCCGAAGAATGGAGAACTTGCTCCTACTCTCAGAAGTAAAAATCAGGCAAGGAAATCAACTCATTGAGGAAATTGTTAAAAAATTTTAAAGCCTGTCAGCTCACCAATGCCCCTAATCAACTGGTTACAAAAGGAGCTCATCTCCATGGAGATAGGCCAGGTGTGTATTGGGAAGTAGACTTCACAGAAATTAAAACTGGAAAATTTGGATATAAATATTTGCTAGTTTTTGTAGACACCTTTTCAGGATGGGTTAAAGCCTCCCCAACAAAGCATGAGACTGTGAACTTCATATCTAAGAAGATCCTGGAAGAAATTCTACCCAGGGATGGCTTCCCATCCACCACTGGGAAGGACAATGGACCAGCCTTCGACTCAAAAGTAAGTCAGGGAATAGCCGTGGCACTGGAGATGGATTGGAAATTGCACTGTGCTTATAGACCCCAGAGTTCAGGTCAGGTAGAAAGAATGAATCAGACTCTAAAAGAGACCTTAACTACATTGGCTTTGGAGACTGGCCCAGACTGGGTATCGCTGTTTCCTTTTGCCCTGTTTAGAGTAAGAAATTCACCCTATCAGCTTGGCTTTACTCCTTTTGAAATAATGTATGGACACCCTCCACCCATTATCCCTACCCTTCAGACTGAATTGCTTGCTGATTTGGATGATATTGAATTTCTGTGTAAGCTTGACTATTTACAGATGGTGCATAAGAGGATGTGGACTCAGCTTAGAGCATTATATGATTCTGCTTCTATTCCTACCCCCCCCCCCATTTGTTTAAACCAGGGGACTGGGTGTTTGTTGGAAGACACAACCTGATATTTCTGGAACCACGGTGGAAGGGACCTTACATGGTGCGAATGGCTACACCTACTGCCCTTAAGGTGGATGGCATTGCTGCTGGGATCCACTGCTCCCACCCCAGACCAGCTGATCCCTTTGCCCTGGACAACCGTAGGGAAACATGGGAAGTCTCCAAGCATCCTACCCAACCACTCTGCATACAACTCAAGAAAAGAAAAATGAGCTGATTATTATTGGTATTGTTGTTTAATAGTATGGCTAAAGTCAGTTAGGGACCATACCCGTTCAAGATCAAGAGCTGTTGGAGTTTAGTTTGAGGCTGGAGCCACAAGACCATAAGTCAAGGCGGGGAATGAAGGGTTAAAGTTTTGAGGCAGTGACCACTTGTTGCTTGTTTCTGGCAGAGCAACACGTGGTGATAATCCAAACACCTGGTTGGTTGTGTGCCTTTATAAACCCTGCAAATATTTACCTTGGGGCTCTCCTCCTAGGTGCTGCTGTGTTGGAATGTAGGATGAGACCCAAGCTGCCGCCCGTTTAAATAAAACCTTAAAACAGCTGTAAAGTCTGACACTCGGTGGTCTTTTTGGTGGGGGTCCTGCGACTGGGGTATAAAAATGTTTCCATTTTTTTCTAGTACTCCTCGAGATTTAGACTAAGGGTTTGTGTGGAGTGGCTCCTCAGTGAATTCCTGAGGAAACCATTTGAAGCCTTCTCAGGAGAACGCCATTCAAGCCAGCAGAGCAGGAAAGTCTCTGAGACTATTTTCTCCAATAAACCACCAGAGAACCAGAAGTGAAGCAATGGCCCAGAGGTAGAGCTCCAGCTTTGAGAGAGAAAACTGAGTAGGAGATACAATCCAGACCAGGCAGGAAAGCCTGGGAATTGCTTAGGTCCAATTAACTACCAGCTGGAGGGAAGTGGAGCTGTGGTGGTGGTAGAGACTCAGCCTTGAGCAAAACATCTCAGAAACACATTGGGCCCTGCCACAAAAAAATTAAAAAAGAGAAGGCCAACTTTATGTATCAGTGCCCTACCTACTTATGTGTGTATATATATTACCTCCCATAGTGCAAACTCTGCTTTTATTTACTGGTTTATTTTTCAGATATGCTAGTTGTACATACTGCATCATTCTCTTCATTTCAGGCCCATTGCTTTTCTCTTCCAGGGTTCTAGGCCTGTGTCTTTATATGATGCACACTGAAGCTCTCAGCAGCCTTTATTTACATTTTATTATGAAGGCAATCCAGGAACAATCACAAATCTGGCAAGGGAAGAGATCAGGTTTCTTAGAAGTAACCAGAAAATTAAACTTGAGAACATAAAATGGTAGCATACTTATGTAAAAACTACCATTAAGAAAAAAATGAAGGAGCTGGGAATATGGATTAATAAGAAAGTGCTTGCCTAGCATGCAAGAAGCCCTGGGTTCGATTCCTCCAGCACCTGTACACAGACAAAGCCAGAATATGTGCTGTGGCTCAAGTAGCAGAGTGCTAGAGACAATTCCCAGGCCTTGAATTCATCCCAACAACTGGCAAAGAGATAGCTACCTTGGTAGGATGGTAGGTAGATAGATAGAAAGAAATAAAGAGAAAGAGAGAGAGAGAGAGAGAGAGAGAGAGAGAGAGATAAAGATAGAACGAAAGAAAGAAAGAAAGAAAGAAAGAAAGAAAGAAAGAAAGAAAGAAAGAAAGAAAGAAAGAAAGAAAGAAAGAAAGAAAGAAAGAAAGAAGGAAAGAAAGAAGGAAAGGAAGAAAGGAAGGAAGGAAGGAAGGAAGGAAGGAAGGAAGGAAGGAAGGAAGGAAGGAAGGAAGGAAGGAAAGAAAGAAAGAAAGTTGATAGATGAATCTGTTTTTGACGTCAGAAGGAAAGAAGGGAACATTCCCAGTCATGCGGCTTTCTGCAGTGTGCCAGGACACCAGCATCGCCTACACACAAATGCAGAGCAGGATGACTGTCTCTGTCCCACTTCTCAGGCATCCAAGAGCCCCAGAGTCAAGAGGGCAGAGCCAGGTTCTAACTCAGGTGCTTGGAGTCAGAAGAGAAATTGCCCTGCCCCTCCTTGGACTGGGGATTTGCATTAATGATGTAGAGAATGAAGTAAGGAGAATGGACTGGCAGAGATAGAAGGGCCTTCAAACTTGACAAATTGGGAGTCAAAAACCCACTCCCTAAGACCAGAGAGCAGGGTTTTTCTACTCTGTTCCTCCCCTCTCCAGCATTAAACTGGCTCTCTATTGGTAATCTAAAGATAGCCTGAGGCTCCCTTCACAGGAGGAAGGAAGGTTAATTAGTCATTGTTTGAAGAGACTGAGAAAAGCCTGATCCTGCAGTAACTCTAACAAATGTTTCACGTTGCCCCCAATGCTGGCTGTGCCTGGAATGAATGAAGTGGTTTTGCAGCTCACTTCCATGATGAATGTGTATATTCTGCCTCCTAATCCTGCAGGCCTAGTTCTCTGCACCTAGCCTGGCTTTTGAAACTGTTTTCTGTCCTTCAAATACAGTGTTACACTGGAGTTCTTCCTGCTAACAGAGTTAGGGCTTGGATCCTGAGAACTTCATTTGAACCCTGATTGGGTCAATAATATTTCTTTCCTTCTTCTATAGCTCAAGAACTCCAAGAACATTTAGAGTGCAAGTAACTTCTCATCACCAAGTGAAACAGGAATTTCTTAAGCATCTGACCTTTCAGAACAGGAAGTCAGAATGTCCTAGACTTCCCTGCCTTGGCTGGTTTCACCCTATGAGAGACCTCAGCCTCCTGAGCTAGGGTGATGGACGTGAGGTATTGGTTCTCGGCTAGGGTCAGAACTGTAATGACATTGACAATACAAGTCAACTGCTTATCACAAAGTGCTTGGGGAGCATATCAAGCCTTTCAACAATGTGCCTTTCAGAACCCTGTAGGACACAAGTTTATAATGCTAGAGTCTGAGAGGCTGGGCTTATGGATGTGCTACACTTGAACCTTGAGGTCTGACTCCAATTGTGGTGTACATCAGCATTCATTTTCCTAAAAATATTTTCATAAGTAGCAAATAGGAAAATTATTTTGATTATCCCTCAATCTTTTTCCAGTTGTGTGTCTCAAACTGAAGCCTGGGCGCTGTCTCTGAGCGCTTCAGCTCAAGGCAAACACTCTACCACTTGACCCACAGTGCCACATGGGGATTTTTGATGGTTCATTGGAGGTAAGAGTCTAACAGGCTTTCCTTTCCAAGGCTGTCTTCAAACTGTGATCTTCAGATCTCAGCCTCCTGAGAACGTAGGTTTCCAGAGCCACTGGAATCTGGAGTATTGTTTTGCCAGACCTGGAGCTGGAAATTAGGGCCTGGATACTGTCTTTGAGCTTCTTTTTCTCAAGGCTAGCACTCTATCACTTGAGCCACACCACAGCTTCTGGCTTCTTCTGAGTATGTAGCACTGAGGATTCAAACTCTGGCATTCATTCATGATGAGCAAGCTCTCTACCACTAAGCCACATTTCCAGACCCAACCTTACGATTTTATCCCTCAACTTGCCTATCCACAAGAAAAGGCTTCTGAGTATAAATCATCTAAACAAATCCGTATAGGAAGTTGTCCAAAGATAAATAAGACAAAATTTGTACTGGGGACAGACTCTAACCATGTGATGAGTTGACAAATGCCTCCATTTAATTATGTATTATATTTCAAAACTTAATAAAGTATTAATGAAAATTAGTCAATGTACTGAATTATTGTATATACTTTTATAATATATATACACAACATAATAAATATTATGTGTATAATAATACTAAATACAATAAACAATAAAATGAGTAAAATAAAAATTAAATACAAAATTAATAATAATCATAATATGAAATAAACATACATATTTACCTATATATCTTATATTACATATGTACACAAATATTTTTTCTATTGCAGGGTCTTAATTCAGGCCCTGGGAACACTAGCTTGAAAATCTTTTCCTCAAGGACAGGGATCTTAGCCTTCACCCAAAGTGCAAAAGAGTTACATGGACAGTGAGCTCAAATCCCAGCAATGGCAGAAATACTGGCCCCAGTTCCAAGACAGTGACTTAATATTTGTAACAGAAACAGTTATGTTTATTCAGTTCCATACTGAACACTGAAAAAAATCAGTGTAGAATTTTGTACAGCTACTCAGACATCCACTCCTTAACCCCAAAGTGCTTCTTGAGCACTACATAATTTTTTGTACGTTTTTTATTTTAAAAATGTTGTACAGATGGGTCACAGTTACATGAGCAAAGTAATGAGTACATTTCCTATTGAGCATTGTTGCCTCCTCGTTTGTTTTTCCCCTGCCATCCCTTCCCTCCCATCTTCACAACTAAAACTTCCCTGCTGAGGTCAGTGACTTATTTATTTTTGGCTTGGCATGGGATTTGAACTCAAATATTGGCAACTCTGCGCCTTCTGTCACATTGCTACAGATTCATCAAGACTCTGAGTTCAAATCCCAGGCTATTAAAGAAAACTGGCAGAAATTCCAAACCAAGTAGCTTTATTATTTCAATTTAGTTAGTTAGTTAGTTAATTAATTAATTAATTTTGCCAACCATGGGGCTTGAACTCAGGTCATGGTAACTCTGACTCAGCTTTACTCTCCCTAGGGTGGGGTGCAGCCTCGAGACCCAAAGCTGATCCTGGGACCCTAGGCCCAGAGGGCTTGCAGGAAGGAAAAAAAGCAGAACAGCACAAAAAGTGGGGAGCTGTAGAGGGCTCAGGGTTTTACATTTTTTTTCTTTACATGGTGACCATCCTGGGTCTGAATGACATGGTTTCAATGTGGACCTGGCCTGCCATTACTGATGGCTGGCAGGCTATCAGGGAAGCCATAAGCCAACATGTCAACATAGGCCCTCGGTTCAAATCCTAATCCTTATATTTACCAATGGCAGGAGATCACAAGAGACTCGTTCCTATGCATAAGAATACAGATTGAAAGAGTAGTTCATGCATTTGTCTAGTCTAAGATTGGATGCAATAATTCTAGGATGCTGATTGATCTTAACTAATAGTTTATTAAGCATGAAAAGAATAATATTGTTTCAATGGAGATATAATAAATACCTAAGAGTTGGTAGGAACGTAGTAGATGTCATTCAGTCATAGATAGACAGCTCTGGAACTCTTTAACAATATATATTTATTTGTATACCACCTCTGCCTAGCCATGTATTTAAGTTTAGGCTAAACTTTGGGCTTGATCTCAGTGCCTGGGAAACACCTGACAGCTTCATTGGCTAGAGGCTTCTGTGCTAAAACTCACCCAATCATGAATTGGGCCTGCTAGTCCCTGAGTTCAGATCCCAGCACTGCCAAAAATTTAATCTTTGAGTAAGAAGCCTAGTGTGACACATATTTTCCTTTTCTGGGAGAGTCCAGGGTGTCAGGCATGATAGAGAACACATTTACAAATCTAGATGGTATGTGATATGATGTAAAAATTGTAATAAATGGATAAATGATATAGGTGTCATCAAAGACAATAAAATAAATTGTAAATAAATGGATAAAAAAAGAAATAAAATGAATAGCAACACTAAATGTGATATGGACTGCACATCTGTATGGAAGTATAAATCCTACCACACCAAACACAGTATCTACTGAACATCTCTATGGAAGTATAAATCCTATCTTTAAAATGTATATAAGGAATATGTTTTCCATGCCTGAAGCTTGAATTCAGCCCACCCCCATGAGAAAGCAATGGCAGGAAATCCTAAGAAACTGGTTTCTGGACCAGGAAAAGTCATGGAATGTGATCGATCTCATCGAATGAGTAGTTCATGCATGATGTGACTAGGAAATGATAGGCAAGACTCATGGGGTATCACTTATTTGTAAAGCAGTGTTGATTAAGCTTGACAATAATCATCACAGTCATGAAATGAAGACATCTGGAAAGATCCAAGAATCAGTAGACACATGGTAGATTGGATTCCATCACAGGTTTTCGTCTTTCCTACTCTATACAACTGTGTACTCATTTGCATACTACCTTCAACTTATGAATGGATGACTACTGTGTACCCTCCTCCCCCCCCACCTGGGGGGGTCCATCTCAGGCCCTGGGAACGGCCTTACTCCTTAGTAGCTCACAGGCTGGTGTGCTCACATGGACCCATTCGTCAATTGGGTCTGCTGGTCCCCAAGTCCAGATCCCAGCAGTGCCAAAAGATTCATCCTGATGTTGGAAGCCAATTGTTGCACCTGTGTTCCTTTCCTGTGCAAGTCCTGGGTCTCAGCTAGGATGAAGAATACATGGGCCACCCTGTGGCCATGGGAATAGGTTGTTATCATGTGAGGCAAATTATACCTGTCATCATATACTGAAGAAAATACACAATACATCCATGAATAGCATACAAAATAGAATAACTACACTAAATTCACAATGCAGTCCACACACGGATTTGAATATACATCCCATGTTTAAATGATGCATTCAGGACAATTGTGGCCTCCCTGTTGCTCAATCTCTGTTCCTGGGACCCGACCAGCTCCTTAGTGGCTCACAGTCTGGTGTGATCACGTGGAACCATTGTGCAGTTGGGCCTTTTAGGCCCAAAGTTCAAATACCAGCACTGCCAAAATTTACCCTGTTGTGAGAAGCCAGTCATTGCACCAGTTTTCCTGTGCTGTGCAAGTCCGGGGTCTCAGCTAGGATGGAGAATGCACAGGTAACTCTATACTCATGGGAATATGTTGTCATCCAGGTCACGACAGTTATATCTGTCATCCTATACTCAAGAAAATACACAATACATCACTGAAAAAGACACAAAATAAAGAGAATGACTACACCAAATGCAAGATGCTGCCCATCCATGTATGGAAATATAGATTCTCTGTTTAAATGATAAATTTATGACCATATTGGCCCCCACCAGGGCTTCATCTCAGGTCCTGGGAACGACCTACCTCCTTAGTGCCTCACAGGCTGGTGTGTTCACCATGACCCATTCACCAATTGGGCCTGCTAGGGCTTGAGTTCAAATCCCAGCACTGCCAAAAGATTCACCTTGATTTGAGAAGCCAATCGATCCACCTGTTTTCCTGTCCTGTGAAAATCCTGGGTCTCAGCTAGGATGGAAATTCTATATAGACAACTCTATAGCCATTCGAATAGGTTGTTATCCATGTCAGCATAGTTATATCTATCACCATACTCAATAAAATACACAATACATCCATGAATAAGACACAAAATAAAAAGAATAACTACACTGAATGCAAGATGCATACCAAACTTGTAGGTAAAGAGAGATCCTATGTTTAAAAAAGGCAGGCTTGTTATTTTGTCCAGTACTGGGACTTCAAATCAGGCCCTTGATGAGGCCTGACATTCTAGTCTTCAAGGATGGTGAGATTTCACTTGCCCCAAAGTGCAACAGAGCTACCCAGACCTCAGTTCAAATCCAGCACTGACAAAAGATTCATTCTGTTGTCAGAAGCCAGTCGTTGATCATGTTTTCCTCTCCTGTGAAAGAACCGGGCTTTCACTAGGATGTAGAATGCATAGGCAACCATATAACTATGGGAACAGATTGTCATCCATGTCAGCACAGTATACCTGTCACCATACTCAGTAAAATACACAATAACTCCATGAATTAGACACAAATTAAGGAGAAGTGCACCGAATGCAAGATGCTGTCCACACATGTATGTAAATGTATATCCTATATTTGAATTACAAATTTATGACTAACTGGACCTCCCTGGGACTCGATGTCAGTTCCTAGGAATGGCCTATCTCCTTCGTTGCTCACAGGCTGGTGTCCTCACCTTCACCATTTCCCCAATTGCGCCTGATAGAGTGTGAGTTCAAATCCCAACACTGCCAAAAGATGAATCCTGATGTGAGAAGCCCATCGATTCACCTGTTTTCCTGTCCTGTGAATGTCCTGGGTCTCAGCTTGGATGGAGAATGCATAGGAAACCCTATAGCCAGGGCAATAGGTTGTCTTCCATGTAAGTTCTGTTATATCTGTTACATTATTCAGTAAAATACACAATACTTACATAAGACAGAAAATAAGAGAAAAAGTACTCCAAAGGCAAGATACTGTCCACACATATATGTAAATATAGATCCTATGTTTAAATTATTAATTTATGACTATCATGGCCCACCCTGGGGATCAATGTCAGATCCTGGGAATGGCCTAACTCCTCTGTTGCTCACAGGCTGGTGTGGTCACCTTGAACTATTCACCAATTGGTCCTGCTAGGCCCTGAGTTCAGATTCCAGTGCTACCAACAACTGGATCATGCAGTAAGAAGCCAAGTGTGAAACTTTTTTCCTTTTCTCTGAGAGTCCTGGGTGTCTGGCATGACGGAGAACATGTCTACAAATTTAGATTCCATGTGATAGGATGTAATCAATGTGATAAAGGGAATGAGTGTCATCATAGTAAAATCAATGGTAAATAAGTGAATAAAACCAAAAGTACAAGGAACAACCACACCAAACGTGTATGGACTGAACATCCATAGGTAAGTACAAATCCTGTATTTACAATGTACATAAATAGTATGTTTTCCAAGGCAGGGGCTTGAATTTTGGCTTAGATTACAGGCCTGACTTTCTTATCTTCAATTACGGTGAGCTTCCGCTTCTTCCACAGTGCTGTAGATTCACCTAGACTCTGAGTTCAAATCCAAAGCCTGGCAGAATAAATGGGGTGAATTGCAAGCCAGGGAGCTAATCTCTTTTAATTATTTTTTGCAGCAGGGGGCTTGAACTCAGGTTTTGGTAACTCTGCCTCACCTTTGACACCCTATGCTGGGGTGTAGCCACTGGTCCCACAGTAGATCCTGGGATCCTAGACCCCCAGGCCTTGTGTGGCAAAAATGTACAGAAAAAAATGCAGCGAGATGGCCTTTTCATGTTTTCTTCTTTTGCACAGTGACCCTCCTGGGCCTGAATGACACTGTTGCAAAGGGTACTTCACCTTTCATTGCTGAAGGTTGTCAGACTATTGAGGAAGTCATAGGTCCACATTGCAATGTAGGCCTTGATTTCAAATCCCAGTCATGACACCAATCAATGGCAGGAGATACTAAGAGACTCGTTCCCATCCATGGGAATAACAAGGTAATATTATCAATGTCACAGTTGAATGAGTTGATGGTGAATGACGCTCCTATAAAATTAGACAGCATCATTTCAGAAGACTAACTTTATTTAATATTTATGAAACATTACGTACAGAATGCAATAATTTCAGGATATTGATTGATTTACTTAATAGTTTGTTAACCATGAAAACAATAAGATTAATTACATGGAGGCATTATAAATACCCAGGAATTGGTAGGAATGTAGTCTATATAACTGAATAATGTATAGACATCTCTAGCACTCTATATCTGTATTTCAATCTGTTCTTATTTTGTCAACCGCTGGGGCTCGATCTCAGGTACTTGAGACTGCCTGTCAGCTCAATTTGCCACAGGCTGGCAGGTTGACACTCACCCATTCATGAATTGGGCCTTGAAGGCTGTGAGTTCAGATGCCAGCACTCCCAAAAAATGAATCATGTAGTAAGAAGCTGATGGTGACAGATGTTTTCCTTTTCTGTGAAAGTCCTGGGTGTCAGGAAGGACGTGTAATACATATGCAAAACTATATCCTATGTAATCAATGTAATCACTGTTCTATGACTCATAATAGTTAATAAAATGAGTAGTCAGTACATGAATAAAACAAAAAATAAAATAACTACACTGAATGCAATATGGAATTAACATATGTTTAAAAATATAAATCATATATTTAAAATGTAAACAAATAGTATGTTTTCTAGTGGTGGGCATCGATTTCAGGCCTAAGAAACAGACTTGAATTTCTTGAATTCAAGGAGGCAAGCTTCCCCTTCCCACACAGTGCAACAGCAGGGTTACCTAGACCATGAGTTCAAATCCCAGTCCTGTCAGAAAAAAAATGGCATCTCTATGCTATGTGATGCCCAATTCGTAGGTATTTCATTTGGCCTCCATTTAATGAAGGTGATTGTTTAAATGCTTCATAAAGTATTAATTAATATTAATCAGTGTCCTGTTATGTAATTGTGTATAATTTTATCCTCTAAACATTCAAGTACTGCCCATTTAATCATGACATACATCACATTCCTTTGGTAATCATATGAGTAGGAATGAATTTCATGGGATGTCCTGCCATTTGTTGGTGGCAGGACCAGGATTCAAGCTGTGGGCTCCAGCTCCTACCACTTAAACCTGAGGATAGAGAACTCACAGGTCTTTCCAAGAACATCAGCAAAACCAGGCATCAGTGGCTCTCAGCAGTCCTCCTTAAAACTTACAAGGTTGTGAAAGGAGGATCATGGTCAAAGTCACCCTAGGCAGGAAAGTCCTTGAGACTCCTGTCCAACTTGTGCCATCAAAGACAGAAGTAAAGCCCTGTGGCTCCAGTGGTAGAGAGCTAGCCTTGATCAAAAGCAACTCACAGATTGTGCCCAGATCCTGAGTTCTAGGTCTGGGAACAAACAGACATACACAACAATCTGTGCAGCCATCCGGCTAAAGTGGGTCACTCTCTTGTCCCCAACTGGATTGGACAGAGTTCCCTGGGAAAGGGGCTGCCTTCATTTTGACTCCACCCATTCTGCCTGCATCAGAAGATTCCAGCCACCCCTCTATTGTTTCATGGTTCTTTCTGACCAATGGGATAGAAGAATGGTGGCCACGCCCACATTCCTTGCTGCCCAGTAGCACCTTGATTCACTCTGTTTGTTGACACCACTACCTCCCCTCTAACCCGGACGCGCCTCTCATGTTCCCCACAGTCTGGCCCACGACCTGCCACAAATGTGCCCCAGGGGTGGGGGTGGGGGTTGACCCGAGGATGCCACCCCCATCCCCAGTGGATATTGTCCAGGATACGGGGAGATGCAGGTTGGGTGAGGAGTGGGCGCCAAAGATCCCCTGGCCTGCAGTAGTCGGAGCCACACAGCAGCATATCTGCGCCCTTCCACTCCCTGGTGGGAACCCAGTGGCTTTACTCAGAGGTGGGGAGCAGCATGTCTACACCTGCCTTCTGGGTTTTTTTCCTTTTTTTCTGGGGATGGGAGGTGTTGGAGGCAGAAGATAGACACCCTTACTGTGTGAGACCTTGTCTTTTGTGCTCAGTCAAACTTTCACCTGAAGACAGAGAGACAGACAGAGAGAGAGAGAGAGAAAGAGAGAGAGAGAGATTGAAAGAGAGAGAGAGAAAGAGAAAGAGAGAAAGAGACAGAGACAGAGAGACAGAGAGACAGAGAGACAGAGAGACAGAGACAGAGACAGAGACAGAGAGACAGAGAGATAACCTTTTTCCTTGTACAGCCTGACTGTGCTCAGGTGAGTGATCAGTTGGCAAATTGCAGGTGCTGCATGGAGGAGTCTTCTGTCACCTGTCTAGAAGGAGGCCGAATGCTTTGGTAACTTCTACCTGTTATCTTTGGGGCATGTATGGGTTTCACAGCTGAGGTCTGGGGGCCTGGAAGGGTGAGAGGCTTGAAGGGGACACAGCACAGTTAAATTACAAGAACAAGGGATCTGTGTACAATGGAACTGTGTACTCCCTTGGGCCTGGTTGGTGGCAGTGGGAGCTTGGGAGGACCTGGGAGTGTTGCCTGCAGGGGATGGCTTCCCAGGAGGACAGAGAGCATGGCCAACTCTTAGTAAGGATATGAGTTCTGCTAGTATGGAGTGCAACAGCATAGGTCAGTCTCTGAGTCTTCTCATAATGACGTCTGATGGGCGAGGCCAACCCTATTTTAAATCTTGAGCTGTGATCTTCAGATCTCAGCGTCCTGAGTACCTAGTATTATAAGCATGAGCCTCTGGCACTGGGACTCTGGTTCTTTTTGGTATATTAGGGTTTGACGTCAAGGCCTTAGGCTTGCCAGTCAAGTCTTCTACCATGCGAGTCAAGCTTTTCTGTCTTGGGCATTTCTGAGATGGAGAATTAATATATGCTCATTCTGGGCTGGATCATGGTCCGCCTATCTGTGACAGGCCTGAGCCACAAGGCCCGTTCTTCTGTAGTTGGGATGGTAGATATGTAGCGACATGCTCAGTCATTGGTTTAGATGGATTGTCCCAAACTCAGTCCACGGCAGCAGATTCTTGACCAGATGTGAGTCTCTGGGTTGGGCCTCAACCATTGGACTTCAATCTCCTCATGGGACAGTTGTGAGGAAACAAGGGATTGATACAGAGGGATCTCTGGAGCAGGGACAGGCACAGAGGGAGGGGCCATCTGATACTGTTCTTGGCAATTCTGTGAGCATATGATAGGAAGATACCCGGAAAGATCTCAGATGGTGTGTGTTATTAACGGTGCAACAGTTTTGAGATTATGAAACAAAACATCGCTCTCTTTCTTTATTACTCTATCCCCATGAGTAACGGGATCCTTCACTTTGTTCAGTTTTGAAGCTGGGGAAACTGAGGCACAGAGAAGCCTGGTGACCTACTAATGACTCCCAGCTGACAGGAAGCTCGGCCTGACTTCTCTGCCATGCTCCCTAGGACAATGGGTGCTATTCAGTCCACTTCTTGTGGTGGGAAGTCCACTTCTTTTCAGTCATGGGGCTTGAACTTTGGGCCTAGGGCAGCTCCCTGAGCTTCTCAGCTCAAAGCTACCACTCTACCACTTGAATCACAGCACCACTTCCAGTTTTTTGGTGGTTCTTTGGAGATAAGAGTCTCACAGGTGTTCCTGCCCGGGCTGGCTATAAACCACAATCTTCATATCTCAGCCTCCATTGTACTTAGGATTATAGCCTGAGCCACCAGCACCTGGCTTAAGTGGAATTCTGACCTTCTTTCTTTCGCTTTCTCTCTCAGGAACTGATTCAATGGGTGCTGGAGGAGGAGGTCCAGCATCCCCATGTGGCTGGAACCAAGGTGGTCCTCTCATTCTCGAGGTAGGCTGTGGGTCAGGAGCTGTCTCGCTCATTCTGTTGTACCAGCTCCATGAGGTAAGTCCCTCTGTGCCCTGGCTACACTGTGACAGTTATCCATTGTCCATCTAGCCTTACTGGACTCAGTACTGTGTTCAATGCTCTTTTCTAGCAAAAATTCCTGGCTAAAATTATGATACAGAGTTATAGAATGAAAATGTAATGCCATCTTAAGAAAGTCATTTAGCGTTTTGGGAATGTGGCTTCATGGTATGGTGATTGCCTAGCATGCATGAAACCCTGGGTTCAATTCCTCAGTACCACATAAATTGAAAAAGAAACACTGGAAGTGGTCCTGTGCCTCAAGTGGTGGAGGGTTAGCCTTGCGGAAAAAAAAACGCTGAAGAATAATTCCCAAGCACCGAGTTTCAGCCCCAGGACTGCCAAAACTACAGCAACAACAATAATGAACATTTAGTTAGTAAATGCGAAATAAAGAACCCATACTTGGAATATATAAATGCTCCTTCCATACTGATACCTGACAATAGTTCCTAATACATGTACTTTACCTATGTTAGGATACTGTGTTGAAAAAATGTTTTGTTCATTAGGTCACGGCAATTAATGCTAGGAATGTGCTTAGATGTCATGTGAAGATTAATTCTGGAAATTCAAAGATTCCAGGCTTTTGAGTGGGGTCACTGCTAATCACAATGAGAAGGATAGTGTAAGTGAGATTCAGAAACTATTTTGGCCAGTCATCTTACAAAAAAGGCGGAGGCTAATTAACAGTATTGACAGAAGAGAAGGAATAACCCCAGATGGAAAGAATAAATTATAGTAACTAAGGTATAGCAGAAACCGTTCTAGGGAACCATTTTTGCTTATTAAAGAACTAGTTATCAACTAGGCTAATTCCTCATTCCCTTTGGCATTCAAAATCTTCAAGGCTAGTTCTTAATCTCTGTGTGATGAATGTATCTCCTATGCTGATCTTTCATACCTGATCTCCTTTGCTTTCTAAAAGTCTGTCTTGCTGTATTTATCTATGAACATTTCCTAATACTAAATACACCTACAAAGATGAAAGAGGATGCTAATGTAAGAGTCCCATAGCTCATGAGTCATTTATGTAACAAAAGGGAAAAGGACATATTTATTGCTACCTTAATTATTCTGAAAAGCTGCAATGTCACATCATATGGTTCATATTTCCATTCTTTGTCTACATAGTGACATTAAGTGCACATAAATGCAAATATGAGCGGGGTGCTGGTGGCTCATGCCTGTAATCCTAGCTACTCAGGAGGTTGAGTCCAGAGGATTGTGGTTCAAATCCAGCCTGGTCAGGAAAGTCCATGAAACACTTATCTTCAATCAACCCCAGAAACCCAGAAGTTGTGCTGTAGCTAAGGTGGTAGAGTGCTCAAGTTGTGCTGAAGAGCTGAGAGACAGTGCCTAGGATCAAAGTTCAATCCCCACAACCAACAAAAAAGTGCAAATATAGGTTTAATTTTCCCCCAAAGGAATGATGAAGTCAATAGTAATCTTCCCAAATGATTTAGTAGTGCACCTACTTTTACTGAATTATTTGTTATGGCTTCTTTGCTAAACATATTCTCTTCTTTAAAAATTGTCAAATATTAGCTTTATAATAAACTTCATCTAATATTTCTTGGTTCAAAAGAGTTCCATAGAGTTGATGTCACGTAGCTTTCTTACTGTCTTAGTTCAAAGCCAACCCAGGCAAGAGAGTCTGTCAAACACTTATCTGTAATTAAACACCAAAAAAGCCAGAAGTGGAGTTTTGGCTCAAGCAGTGGAGTACTAGGTTTGGTCCAGGTAGGAAAGAAAGACAACTGTTCAGGGACAGGGGCCAGTCTCTAAGTTCAAGCCTCAGAACCAGCACAAACTAAACAAACAAGCAAACAAAACAAACCCTGGGTATTTCTTTGGGACTCTCCTTAAAATAGTGGTGGTCCGAGAAGAGGCTGCTTTTGCTGATCATACTCACTGGATCCTGCTTTTATGGAATTCTTATTGCTATGGAAAACTCAAGACCAGACTAAAGGAATTGAAAACTGATTCCTGCAACAAGAGAATCATCTCAGGAGTGAAACATCCATTGATAAGACACTTTAAAACCTCCATGTCTTTGCTTCTTTGCAGTAGAACACTTTTAAAACAAAGTTACTTCCTTTTGTTCTATGCCTGCCTTCAAATGGCATATTGTTTCCTTTTGCAATACTCTCAACCAGAAGTTTACAGACAAGTTTTATATGAGTAAAGGACACACTCAAAAAAGTCAGGGACAGAGTTTCCTTCCAGCCTTGGATTCTTTTCTTGTACAGTACAAAGCAACGCAATAGTTAACTTGAACTTTGTCATTTCTCTATGTTAAATTCCTCTCCTGGGATCAGTTTCCACATCCAGTAACAGTTACTTCCACTTACTTCAGAAACAATTTATGGTGCTGCTCCAGAAAAAAATGAATGTTTTCTGGCTTCTTTGAAATAGCACAAAGACACTTTTGGACATGAGGTAACACATGTTTCAGAGACAACTTAGTAAAGACAAATGCAATTTAAATTGCTTATAAATACATTATCCATGAGAATATTTTGTTCAAACTTCTCATGTGCTCTGTAAATTAAGGTGAATTTTAAATGGTAAGAAGGTTCTCATATAATTTTTTGTGAATCTATATTCTATGCATTAATTTCCCAACTGTCCATGAGTTAACAGTAAAAGAAACAATAGCAATTATAGGAGAAAAAGAAGTTCTGTGTTTATGTATAAGTGTTCAATACAATATACAAGACTCTACAAATAAAAATTTGAAACAATAAAGCCAAGTCCCGTATGTAGATTTATGGGAGTGATATAGAGAAAGCATTACCCCTAACTGGAACATGAAGCATGAGGCCACTCCCTTTCTAAATCACGCTTGCTGATCATGTAAATGTGCAAAAAGGAGAATGGAAGAATGATTCTGTTTCCAATGCAAGTCACATATGGGAGAATAGACTTAACTGGAAAAAAAGAGTCTATCTTGAGGGAACAGGAATTATACTAGCAATGAACCTGGTGGCTAAGATCACATTTCTTTTTCTTTCCTTTTCTTATATTCCTTTTTATTGTTGTTGTTTTTTGTGACACTTGAAATATGGGACAGGGCGCTGTCCCTCTGAAATGCAGCTCAAGGCTAGTGCTCCTCCACTTGAGGTACAGTGTCACTTCCAGTTTTCTGGTAATTATTGGAGAAAAGAGTCTCCAGGACTTTCCTACTCGTGCTGACTTTAAAACCCAATCCTCAGATCTCACAACAACTTGGTTTATGATCACATTTCTAACAGTGTACACTCAGGATATGTAATGTATATGTTCATCTATCTTTATATGAATTCTTGAGTTAAAAATCTGGGCTACAGTTAGACTTTACACTCACAAAAGTGTTTGAAGTTTAAAAGTTGATGCTCCTGGAAAAATAAAACCTAAGAATGTAAAGGAGTCTCGGAAGTTCAATTTGCATCCAGCTTGGACAGTATAGGCTTTGAGACAGTACCTATAATTAACCAGTCAAAGCTGGGATACCAGTCACGAGCAAGATTGCTGAATTACAGCTTTAAGTTTTTGCATACATACATATATACAAACATACACATAGAGGCACTTATATGTGCACACAAAAATACACAAATGAAACAACTCTCAGAATATGTAGTAAAGTTAGAAAACAATAGAAAATAGGTCCTGAGTAAGACTAGAATCAAGTGATAATTTTTAATATTAGAAAGTCCTCAAGTGAATTTTCCCCCAGAAGTTGAGAATATTACATAGGTAGGGAACAGAGATAGTAAGAGAGTCAAGCAATCATTCTTAACGGGATAGGATACATAGTGGAATGAATCAGGGAAGCCTGCAGGTGCATCTGAAAATGTTCATATCCTGTGTCAAATGTTAAAACACCTTTGAAAATAGTACATAAACAGTCTGAGCAGTCAGTCTAGTGGATAAAATCATAAGAGAAGTTCAGAATTTCTAGTCTGTTTCTAGATTAAATAAACAAACTATGGCAGGGCAATGTGATACAAGCCTGGAATTCTAGCACTCAGACAAGAGATAAGAGAGTGGAATTACATATCGATACCTTCCCTGGACCAGGTAGAATAATTTTGTCTCAGTAAAACAAACCAAACAACAAGAAAGGAATACACAGTTGGAAGTTTGGCCTAATTTTGTCATTATGTTTTGAGAAGTCAAGTTTCCTATTGAATGCACCCCATACATATCCTCACTTGTGTTTTAAATGCTCTTATCATTACAGAACATTCGTAGATGCAAAACAGCTCATGATTCCCATCCCTCATTCTGTTGGATTCCAAATAAATGTGGAAGGATTACAAAAGCTTAAGTCTGGAGAAATAGCAAAGTTCGTCTAATGTAGGACTTTGTAGACCTTGTTAAATTAGAATTTAGATTTAAAATATATTTTTTGGATTTGTTTGTAATTTCATATTCTATAGGATACTACAAAATTCTTTTAAAGTAGAGGGATTAATTGAAAAATTCACAAATAATTCTGGCATTCTATTTGCCTAGATATTCTTTCACAACAGTTATAATTAGAACATAGTTAATAGATAATTTGCAGAGTTCATGTATACCATGTTAATATGAATAATCTAGACAGAGTTGCCAAAAATGGATGACATTAATTTATACATTTAGAAAAACCAATTTTTGAAGGTTTGGTTTAATATGGTATGAAGAGAGTAATTGTGTGACATCTTCTTTCTTCTACCTATATGTACCACAGGAAGCCATTTCCTTATTTACGCGCCTCTGTATACATGGAGAAAAATGCTAGGTTTGGGTTTTTTTTTTCAATTTTGTTTTTTTTATTGGTTCATCCTAGAACTTGAACTCTTGGCATGGACAAGGTCTCTGATCCTGTTTATGCTCAAGGCTCAAGCCCTACCACTTCAACCTAAGTGCCACTTGAGTCTGGCTTTTGCACAGAAGTTTTTTGGAGGTAAGATTCTAAGAAACCTTCCTGCCTGGGAAGGCTTTGAATCATAATTTTCCTATCTTAGCATACTGAATATCTATGATAGTTAAAAAAGTCTAAATATAAATAATATTTACAAGTGTTCTGATCTCAAGAATACCAGTGGAGGAAAAATGATGCAGCTCAGTTTATTGTGGTGTTCTTTTCAGAACAAAGAGGGTGTCATATTAGAAGAGGTGTAGTATTTTTTCAAAATAGAGATAAGGTATTCATGATGTGAATTAAGGAATTTTAAGGTGTCCCTTACAAATTGGAAACTGTTGGGCTAGGATGACTTTATGGCATAAATCTTGGGATTGATGGTCATAGACATAATAGCTTACTCTTATAAACAATTGCTTACTCTTGAAGAATTAATTATTACACATGCTTCACAGTTTTATCCTCTACAAGAATGTGGCTATTTTTCTGTTTACTTCTCAATCTGTAACACCCCATTGGAAACTGCATCTATTGCAGAATTACATAACATGCAAACAGGTACTGTTTTGAATCTGTTAGGAATGTTGAGAATTTAAAAATGAGTAGTTGTTAGTCATAGGAATTTTGAAGAACACATATATTCTGTCCTCTAAAAAACTTACTTACTTTTAAAATTATGGGTTTCCATAGTATTAAACTGGGTCTGGTCGTGGGGCCTGAACTCTGGGCCTGGGCGCTGTCCCTCAGCTCTTCAGCTCAAGGCTAGCGCTCTAGCACTTGAGCCACAGTACCACTTCCAGCTTTTTTTTTTCTTATGTGGTGCTGAGAAATCAAACCCAGGGCCTCAGGCATGCAAGGCAAGCGCTCTACCACTGAGCCATCTTCCCAGACCCTGTTTTCTGTTTTAGAATGAGAAAGTACTAAATTTATTCTTTTTTGAAAAATTTGGCAAGTATATTGTGAAAATAGTGTCTAGTTGGATAACATTCAAGTTGATAAACCTCTGATAAATAATGGGTAATTAATTCAAATTAGAAGCCAAATAGTATTGATTTTTAAAATGTTACTACATAAAGAATTATATTTACTGTACCAATACAGTAAAATTACATTTTATGCAGCTTATTTTTTCAATTTTATTATCAAATTGATGTACAGTGACTTTACAGTAATTGTAAGGTAGTGAATAAAAAACATTTCAAACTTGTTACCCCTTCCTCATTTTTCTCACAGTTTTCCTTCACCCCTTCACCCCTCACAAGTTGTAAAGTACATTTCCCACATATTGTCTTGTGAGTATTGCTATTGCATTGGTTTGCCTTTTGTCCTTTGTCTCACCATTATGCTCACCATTGTCTCACCATACAGCAGGGATAAACCATAGGGGAAAACCCCAAAGAAAACAGAAATCACATAGTTCATCAAAAACAACAACCACAAATGAAAAAAAATCTGGTTCCATATCTTGGAATTCATTTTGCTTAGCATCAGCTAATATGGTTACATATATGCATAACAAAGCCACTGGAAAATAATAGCTGCATGGATACTATATCATGAAAACAGCATGTTAACATTTTGATGGTAAAGGTGGAATTACGATTGGTGAATTTGTGGTTCTGATAAAGGATTTTCAACAGTTTTAAATTTATGGCAGGTAAAATTTAATATTTCAAAATTTTTAATAACTTAGCCTATTAAGAAAATTTAAAATTGCCTGGAAGAATAGGCTTTCATGCAAAGAATCCCAGGAAACATAGTAGAGAGGGAGCAATGTGGATGAAGATGGCTCTTTTTCAAACTAAACAAACAAACCTCAGAAACCTTGCTGTAAATCCTGTAGTTTCCCTTGTAATTGTCCTTACCCAGGAACTATATTCTCACTGTTTGAAAGAAGGTTGTATTGGAATTTAAATTAAAAGTTCTTAAAAAAATAAGGCATCTAAATTTGTGAATTTACCTTTAATTACCAAACAGTAATTCTCTGAAAAAGATAATTTGAGTCAAAATATTTAGGGAGAAAGTGCCCTCCACAATGAAAGAAGGTGTTGGGATTACACATTTCTGTTTGTAACACTTTCCACAATGTCTTTGGACGTGAAGCAGTGAAACACAGAAAAAAAATAGATTGGATACTTCAAACCAATGATTTCACATTTCTAAGTGGCTCACAAAAAATAATATTCTTATTAATATGAGGTAGTGAAGACTTCTTTTATTACATATGCCAAAAAGTTCAGAAAAGAATTGAGCAAATGGAAAAATTAATAATAAAAGTTTTCTTAGAAGCCTTAGCTAAGCGTATTGACTTCAGCAGTCAAGGGAGGCCAAAACTTTTTGATGTAAATTGTGTTAGTATTTTTACTCCCTAAAGTGATTTTACAGAGCCCATTTGGCTCACTACAATGCAGAACTGATTGAATGAAGACATGAAAATACATTCCACATCCAAATGAGGCAATTTGAAGAGTTTTAAAAGAGAAATAATGAAGATGTAGCAGTGGTGGAGCCCGTTGGTCCTTCAGCTTCACTAGACTGGAAGCCAAGAAGCTGTGATTAATTGGAACTCTGACAAGAGCTAAGAGTAGGACATAGAAATAGGACATAGAAGCATTTTCCTTTTGTAACAGACACTTTCTTCCAAGGTATGGGTGATTTAACTCTATTCTCCTCCATACATCTTGGTGAACAAATGCAAGACCAAGAGAAAAATAATATATTAAAATAATTTTGCATAGAATAACTTCACTGTTCCTGATATGGTATCTAAGGAGAATCTTAAGAGAGAAAATAAAAAGTGCAGTATTTTTTGGTTTTCTCTAAGCATCTTCTTAGCAAAATATATCTTTGAGGTTAGACAATTCTGATTGAACCAACAAGTGATGGAGTACTTATTTTTGTGGGCACTTTAGACACAAGAAGTCTTTCAAGGTAAAAGAAAAAAAATCTATAGCCAAATATTTGTGATCACAGGCTCTTGGACTGTTTTCTGGAGACAAAGTTTTACATTAGATTTCTCCTTATTAACATAGATGTTATTTCATGGCAACCAAATACAAGAGGGAAGTTTTATGGACTCACTTGGCCAATTAAACAGCATGAAAGAAGAAAATGGCAAATAATATTTAATGAAATTACTTTGACCAATTACTTTGACAGAAGAAAGAAGAAAAAATATAATTCAAAATCCATTGACTTAAAAGTATGAAGAATGTGTAGTGAAGAGAGATTAGAGAAAATATAGAGGATTGTTTTCTCTCCAGTGGAGTAATGGGTTCTTCATCTTGTTTCTTCCATTCTACCTCACAAGCTACCAAGTGTGTCTCAGGACTGGATTATCCAGTTCAGACAGAAAACTCATAGAAGTAAGATACTGTATACAGCAGATATAGGTGATTTATAACCTTAGACAATCTATTTAATTCTGTTCAAATTTCTCCCCTATCCCAAACTTCCCTCTTTGAACAGCTTTCTTTGCTTTTCCCAAGACTGCCCTTCATTAACTGATTAAAATTTTGAGTGGTCATATTCATACTCTCTAGAGATTGCTGTTTGGTTGTGATTTTTGTGTGTTTTTGTTTCTAGTTGTGTTTTTTAACTGAATTTTAAAAGTTTATGCAATTGTGTTACAATTAAATATATCCATCTAATTGTCCAATGCTCCTAGATCAGAGTCACTCCTTCTATCGTTCTCAACCAACCCTTTCTCCAAGATTTATTTCCAATTTACCACTTCCTTCATCATATGTGTACATTCAGTATTCTAGCTGTATTTGCTCCTTGTTCATTTTTCATTCATTCTATGTCTTTACTATAATTCCTCTTTGGTTTCAACTTCCTGATAGTCATTCTGTTAAACTATTAATACTTTGAAAGGTTTATATACATTCCATGGAGTTTCAATCCTGCATATTCTTGAAATGATGTCAGCTTATATTTCCATAATTCATTCATCTGCAGCAACAATTTGCAAGACTGGAGACGGGAAGCACCTAAACATGATTTTTTCTCAACCGTTTGAAAGATTATTTAGTCAAAAAGAAAGTTAAAAAATGGCTTAGAATGTATTACTAACTGCATTTTTATAAATGGCTTTGTACAATGTTGTGATTCTTTTATTTTACATGGAATAATATTTTATACTACCTATAAGTTTTGGAAAAAGAAGAAAATTAAAATTTATTCCTAAATAGGAATATGATAGAAATAGAAGACAGATATTATGTTTGTCATATCTCTGATTAGTACCCATATTCAAGACTTAAAGTCATATTTCTTACTATGTTAGACAGAGGGAAAACATAAAATAACATATGATAAGGCAACTATTTGTGATTGTTTAAAATGTACCTTATTAAATGATGAAATTTATTAGCTAACATTTGGGTTTGAAATTTAGGAGGCTGACATATTAAACACATTTCTGAAAGGCCCATACTGAAAAACACAAATTGTGGCTGGTACTATTTCTACATTTTAATGAATGGTTGAACATGTTTGGCATTAGTGCTGTGTAAATAATTCAACTCTATTGTAACTTGCTCCCTACACTTGAAAAACTTGTATTGTCACTAAGTATCATCAACTTGTCAAATGTTATTTTGGCGAAAGTGATTTTAAAAAGTTTATTTGAAAAGGAATATACTTTCAGGAGATTAAATGTAGATTATCATTGGTTTGAGACTGACATTTTTATACCACAGAACCATGTTGTACTGAAGTCCCAGTGTTTTGAAGCACTCCTTAGTGATTCAAATGTTTTTCTGAATTACATTTGACCTCTAAGTCAAGTTTTCGGGCTTTGGTAGAACAATTATAGACCTATCCTTCCAGGAACTATTTTTTTGCCCACTTATGTTGGACTAAAATCTTTCGTTAATCATAGGTGAGGGGTATTAAAAATAATCTTATGACACTTTGTGAACTTGTTCACTCATATGGGCTGGTCATCTGTAAGTTGAATGTTTGAATTACAGTACTTTCTCTCAAATTTTGTGATCTCGTCCTTCATTTTAAGTTGCCTTGCATTTCACAATTGCTTACTGCTAATTCCTGCATCTCAAGGAATTGGGGCCCTGAAATATAGGAAATGCAAAATTGAGATGGATCTTCAATTACTTTGTGTTGATATGTTTCATGGGCCTTGGTGAAAACTCTTGCCCCTGTTATCTGATGATGCAGGTAACTGGGCCTTGGGATGTTAGGACCCATGGGTACTGCAGAAGAATAATATTTTTTAGACATCTTAGCAAAATTTGGGCATAATCAGTAAGAATGCTTCAGAAATATGGACAAAAACAGTTTGGGACAAGCGAGTTAAAACAAAAAACAGAGCAGCAGAGTAAAATCCATTACAGATTAGAGGAAAACATTGTTTTTTTCTCTTGTGGATTCAGAAGACCAAGAACAGTTATAATGTATCACAAGTTTATACTAAAAAGATTGCATTGATACGTTTCCTAGTCTAATATATATTTGAAACCTAAATATTTATATTCCAATTCTATTTATTGGAGTAAATAAATATCAATTTATTTGTCAAATTATCAACTAATTCTAGTAAGTTTCATTGTGTGAAATATAAAATCAGCACATAAAAATATAAAATATATAACTATATATAATATGATTAAAAGACACACGTTTTGTATTGTTCTGTTGTAGTTACTGTATCAAAGGCAACTCTGTTTTAAAGTATGATTCCATTATCTCTACTTCAGTGTTTGATAGAGTTAGAACTAAAGCTTTATCATTTGTAGATTTACAGCATGGAGGCAAGAGAAAAGACTGTGATTAAAACATTATCAATTTAATGCCTAATAATGAGGAGAAACATATGCACTTCTCCTGCAACTATGAAAATATTTGGTGATAAAAAGGCAGTAGTGTAAGTTCCTGCCAGGAACTTAGAGACAGGTCAGGACATTAAGTAATCATGCATACGAACAATTTTTTCACCTTCTTGGCTTTAGCTACTTTTAAATGGAATGTATAATAAACAATTATATTTTGATAAAATACCTTCTCGTCTGAACAGTTCTGTTTGAACTGTTCATCTCTCTATGATCCCTTATAACCAAGATTAGTTTTGTTCTAGTAAGAAAATCTTTGCTGTCATGGTAAGGTATTCTGGTTGGTCTCTTCCCACATGGAAGAAGGGTAAAGGCTCAGGTAGACATTTGTTCCAGTAAAATTTTATTTGGGAAAATGTCAGCTGAAGAAGTTTAGAAGTAGCTCTTAAGCAACGCTTAGTTTGAATCCATTAGGTCCACAAAGCTGGATAAATATGTACTTGAGAAACCATCACATTTGGACCAAACTATAAATAATAGAGAGTATGATCAAATTCCAAATAAAAAGATTTAAGATACTCATTGGCAAAAAAAGTTTGGAAATGTGAGCAATCGACTGATCAATATAATTTTTTCCACTATTCACAGAATTTTAGGGAAATAAGATCAATAGCATTGTTAGGAACAATAAGGTTTCCTTGTTACAAGTAGGCACCCATAGATATAAGCCTGTATAAAGATTGCATCATTAACTATTAAATTTAGAGGATACTACATGCTTCAGCAGCAAGTATACTCAAATTACAATACAGAGATTAACATGGCACTTGCACAAGTACAATATGAAAATTTGAGAAGTATTCCATATTTTTCATTCTTCACATGCAAGAAATGAAAAAAAGTGATTAAGAAGTTGATGACAAAATTACAAGTGTAACAATACCCGTAATTCATATAATTAAATTAAGTTTGACATCAGTGTATTAAATCACCTCAGAAAGGTGTTTACATAGCATAAACTTTACAAAACTTTTCAAAATAGACAACATTGTCATTTTATCCCAAAGAAAAATAATATTAAGACCTAGAAAAAAAGGACTCAAACTGTTTCTATATGGAATACAATCCAAAAGGACACATTAATGATCCTATATATTATAAAATAATATAGAATTCAAAGTATATCTAGGAGAAAATAAATTATGAACATTATGCAAACATAGAATATAGAATATTTTAAAATATACTTTTTCAGACAAGCACCAGAAATATTTTAGTTTCTGTACTACTCATTTCAACAGGTAAATTAAAATTATTTCTTATTAAAAAGTCACAAACTCTGAAGAAGTTATTATACATGTTTACAAAAACTATTGAATATATTTTTCCATCCAAGGCAGGCAATTCACTTGGAAGAATTCCGCGGAATCCATGAATTTTTACAGTAAAATTTTGGTGCTGCCGGGCACTGGTGGTTCATGCCTATAATCCTAGCTAAACAGGAGACTGAGATCTGAGGATCATGGTTCAAAGCCAGCCTGGGAAGGAAAGTCTGTGGTACTCTTATCTCAAATAAACCACTAGAAAACTGGAAGTGGAGCTGTGTCTCAAGTGGTAGAGGGCTCACCTTGAGCTGAAGATCACAGGGATAGCTCCAGGCCCAGAGTTCAAGCCCCATGACTGACCAAAAAAAAAAGATATTGCTTTTATTTGGATTGTGAAAATATTTTGTAGGGACACAAAAGATGGACTTGCATTTTTGAAATTTAAGAAACTTAACCCGACTATTAGGACTTCGGTGAACAATTTGTACAGCCTTTCACAACTTCATAGAGGTAGTGATACATACTTATCCTTTTGGCAATATCAAATACAGTTTCTTCTATGTTGTTCTTCAGGCCTGGATTTATATAATAGTTCAACAGAAGGCGATCCAGCGTATATTTGCTATCTCAATTCTCAACATCAAGATATAAGGGTGTCAAGAGTCCTTTAGTTTGGGGAAGTGTTACTGTGTCTCAAGAGGTAGAGGACTCCCCTTGAGCTGAAGAGCACAGGGACAGCACCCAAGCCCAGAGCTCAAGCCCCATGACCGAACAAAAAAAAAAAAACCCACAAGAACAACAAAAATCAAACAAACAAAAATTTTTGGGCTGGGAAAGTGGCTCAGTGGTAGAGCGCTTGCCTTGCATACATGAGGCCCTAGGTTCGATTCTTCAGCACCACATAAGCAGAAAAAAAAGCGGGAAGTGGTGCTGTGGCTCAAGTGGTAGAGCGCTAGCCTTGAGCTGAAGAGATGAGGGACAGCGTCCAGGCCCAGAGTTCCGGCCCCACGACCAGACCAAAAAAATTTTTTTTAAAAAAGAGTCCTTTAGTTTGGGCATTGGTATCTGTATCAAGATGAAGTAAGAAAGAAGCCACTCTGGTATTATTCCACGTATATGCACTGTTCAGGGGTGTCCAGTCATCTACAGTTATTGCATGTGCCGCTTGAGACACCAACTCACTGACAATGTTTAATTGTCCACCGTAGGCTTCTCGAAGAGGGGTATACTTATCATCATCCCTACTATTCACATAAGTGGCCTTTTGGGAAAGAAGTCTCCGCACTGTAGTAAGCTGAATATTTTCGGCAGCACAATGAAGAAATATGCTTGGATCCTTCTCCAATTTTTTTTCTTGCAATTGATACCATTCCTTACTTTTTCACCTTGTTCCCCATATTCCTAAGAATTGCCTAACCAGAGACTTTGAGTGCCAGTGGGAATGAGGTGTCCATTTATTTCCCTAATTGTTCACATTGGTTGAACTGGTCAGAAATATCTGGTGAATTTTCTGTAACTGTTTATTCCCCATGATTGTTTTTTCTCTTTTTCCAATTTTACTATTCGAAATTATTCTAACTGGAGAGTAGGGAATTGATGGAGAGCAGAGGAAAGACATTCCTCCATATTCAAATGTACACACTGAAAATGAG
Organism: Dipodomys merriami; assembly: GCF_024711535.1. Taxonomy (NCBI): domain Eukaryota; kingdom Metazoa; phylum Chordata; class Mammalia; order Rodentia; family Heteromyidae; genus Dipodomys; species Dipodomys merriami. Next base: position 2,432,412 of record NW_027202993.1, on the reverse strand, counting down.
GACCAGTGATGTCTTCATGTGCAGCTTATTCTAGGCATGAGAAAATAGGAAATAATGCCTTCTATATAAAAGATTTGGGAAATGGCAGAGCAAAAAGTGAAATGATGCAACCAAAAATATAAAAGCAAAATAAATTAGGATAATTATGGAGCAATCATATTATCTATGAGAACCATGAAAGGGAGAGAGAAAGAAAGAGACAGATGTGTAATGACGTAGCTAGCCACAAAATCAATGCCTCTGATCAATTTGTAGAGCAAACAAAATTTTATTTTTTAAAAGAGATGGAAATCGAATTTATGTATTTACTTGAAGTTAGTAAATACATTTTTAGTAGCCTACGTAAAGAGACATAACTTTACCAAATTACAGACAGTAAAATAAATCCTTGATAGTTCTAGTAACAGATCTGACTGAAATCAGTTGAATCATACTTTTCTTGTACAATGAAGGAATAAGAGGGTAGGTAGTAAAGCAGCTAGAGAAGGCAGGGAGATTGTATCTGTGACAAAACTTTGGGGAAATTGGTATTGAGGATTTCTTACTGGTGATCCACTTGCACTGGAAGCATGATTCTGAAGTATTGCTTGCCGATTCTGAACTACTGATTTGATCATTATATTCTCCAAGAAGAAAATGAGAATTGACAGTGAAGGACTACTAATACATTTTGACCTTCTCACTAAGCACTTTCAATCATCAAAATTACATGAAGACAATAGACAGGCCTACTTTTTAGATGAAAGCAAGTTTCTTATAAAAACAAGGAATGTATGTAGTCATGCAAAGCACTTCTATTTTACCAATGCCTCATACATTTTTCTAATGTTGGGTACCAATAAATAATGGATCTATTAGAAAGCTCTTAAGGCTCCTATGTTCAATAGTGAGTTCTCTTACACTATATCATGGTATTTTTTGTGTATGGTTTTAAGAATAAATTTACATTACTAACTTGAATTTCTGACAGGACAGTATCATCACTGTACATCTTGCTTCTATACTCTCATTTTAAAATTACCATCTAAGTATGTGCATTAGATAACTATATAGGAAAAAGTAGAAGCCACACTGATGGTTTATGTCTTTAGTAGTAGTTAATCAGAAAGATGAAATCTGAGCATTGTGGTTTGAAAGCAGACCAAGAAAAAACAGTCCATTAGATTCTGATTTTAAAGTAACCAGCAAAAGCTTGAAATGGAGCTGTGGTACAAGCAGTAAAATGCTAGCCTTGAGAAAACTGAAACAAAAAATAAATTCTGGGACAAAGCTAGGCCCTGAGTTCAAGCCCTAGTATTAGCACCAAACAAATAAATTAATTAATAAGGTAATTAATTAATTAAAACTAAATTAAGTGGTCTCATGTGGAGAGGCATGTAAAATGTAACATGCGTGGTAATGGTTTATGTATTATTTTGTAATAAGGCATATTATCATTTGTCCTAATCACTAATATTTTATGTGGACTTTTTTGTACAATAAACCCTCAATTTAGCATGAATGTATATGTGTGTGTACATGTGCGAACATGTGTGTATGTGTATATGTGTGTGTGTGCTGTTGCAATGTTGCTTGCCAATGTGGACAGGGTGAGGCTGAAAAAAAGCTAACTGTGTTGCAATGTTTTTATTTATCAGTGTTCTGTCATGTCATTTCAGTGGAACCATCCTTTGTACATATTATTTGTCTAATAATATCATAATCAAAGCATTTACAATATTAAGTTAGAAAAAGAGACCGCTGTCAGCTCTTATTGTATGTTAGGTAAAAAGATTCAGACATAATTAGTTGGTAAGTTGTTGCTATAAGATGAGTGTCAGTACAAAATACGTACTTGACCTCTTAAATTGGTTATACTTTTAAGATACACTCATAGAGTGATTTGGACTGACTTGACCAAACAGGTATTACTCTCTGATTATTCCTGTGAAACACAAGTTGGATAAACTCTTTCCGGATTTCTGTTGAAAATCACTTTCTTTGCAAGATTATATCTATTCTCACTAAGAGATAATCCAACCCATATTATGTTTGAATATCCCATCTTATTCATTGAAAATAAGTATTGTGGATATGCTTGTTAGATATTCCTTTCAAAAACGAACAAACAAAAAGCAAGTGTTATTTCCAGATTGTGGGTGCATTTGAAGGTGTTTTGTACATGCACAGGTATCTTTACTAATGGCTCTTTTGTGGGAGAAAATACGGCGACTTTAACAAATAAGGCTTTTTGAATATCTCTTCCAATATACATAACATCTCGGAGCAAGTCTTGCAATTTCTGAAAATCTTTTGAATATTTTAGTATTATTTCAGTTCATTGACTGTAGAGCTAAAATTTCTGAAATATTGTTAAGATCTGAAAATGTAAGTGGGTATATACCCATTTTTATGCTTCATTTTATGAAAACCCAGTTTTTATGAAAGTAAATGGAATAGAATAAAAGAATTAAGTGAATTGGGTAAGCTAATTATTAGTGTAATTTTGTTTTCTATTAATAGTCTATTGAATGTAGATGATGCAGTTAAATTATTTCCTCTATACTTCAGTTAGGTTTAGAATCTTTATAGTTATGAGTGAACTTTTAGTATAAATAAAGGTCTTTTAAAATGATTAGGATTAACCTTGTGCTTTTTGTCCTACTCCCAAGAAAATGAGTTATTTTTAAGTGTTAATAGTTTATCATTATGATTATCATAGCGAATCATTATCATTATCATAGGGACTTAAAAATGCAGTAGTATTGTTGTCTTTTTAAACCAATTGTATTCACAAGTTGGAGAGTCTTTAATTCATAATTAGGTCTTGGTGTCAATGATTTTTAACCTCTTGTTCCTAACATTAATAATAGGTAAGACTGCATTTTTGGGTATATGAAAGGTAAAATATTTATCTGGGGTCAAATGTGATTTTATATCAGTCTTTCTTTAATAACATTTTAAAGTTGTACATTTCTCTCAAAATGGTGGGTATAAAAAGCAATCAAAATACTTCTAATGGTAAACAATTTAGGTGAGCTACAATGTGGAAACGATTGCTCCAAAAGACCTGCAGTCTGTTTCCATCAGGAATTGGGCAGGTCATTCTTTCAGTAAGACTGTGTTAACCAGAGATGGGGTACCCAGGCAGTGCAGTGTTGAGTGAAGGCATAAAATTTTATTTCTACTATTTTGAGCTAGAAATCAAGAATTGTTATAGTTTAGCAGTTCCTTTCACCAGGGAGGTATAAATTGATTATGAACTTGGAGTTTTCTTATTACAGTTACTTATTTTCTTTTTTTGTTGTTGTTGGTCATGGGGCTTGATCTCTGGGCTTGGGTGCTGTCCCTGCGCTCTTCCACTCAAGGCGAGCGCTCTACCACTTGGACCACAGTGCCACTTCCAGTTTACTAGTGGTTTATTAGAGATAAGAGTCTCACAGTCTGTCCTGCCCGAGCTGTCTTTGAAGCACAATCCTCAGATCTCAGCCTACTGAGTAGCTAGCATTATAGGCGTGAGCCACCGGTGTCCAGCTTAGTTACCTATTTTCTAACAAAGATAAAGGAAATATTATTAGAGTGTGCACAATAATTTTGGGAATTTTCCTAGAATTAGTAGGCTGAGTGCTGGTATTTAGTTATAAAATAGAATGAAGTTAGTTCATATAGTGAGAATGGAACGCAAGCTAACACTTACCGTGTGTAGAATGTTGTACTAGTAATTCCAACTCTGAAGACTTAAATATCATCATCTTAGAATTAAAAATAGAAATAGTTTCACTTGATGGGATTATTGTGAGGAATAAATTAGATACCAAAGGTAAAGTACTTGGAAAACCAATCAGAATTTGATACTTTCTACCTTTTATTTTATCATGTGATATATTCTAATATTTTGACTCATGGTTTAAGGTCAGATGTCTCCATTGTTTTTAATTATATTTTTATTAAATAGTTGTACGAAATGTTTTCCATTCAATGAATCAGTTTATAATTACAATGGATCTTTACATAACTTTCTCACATTTTTCCAAACCTCAACCCACTTTCGTTTTTATTAGTTTCATACTATCTGCATTGAATATTATGGCTTAACTCTCTACTTCCATAAGTCTCTTTATTTCTTCCCTTTGATTTCCCCTCACATTTTCCAAGTGGTAGCCTCCTGGTATTCATTTTGTTGGATTAAAAGTTCAATTTTATAAGAAATTACACCTGTTAAATACTCCTCTACAAATAGCATGCTTTGATTAATACTGTTGTTTAACTTGCATAAAATTCTGGCTTCTAAATACGCGTTCTTTTTGTGTCTGGCTGTGACTTCGTTTACTTAACATAATTTTAGTTCTATCCATTTCTTTGCAAATGCTGTAACAGTCTTTATAATGGATGGGTGCAATCCAATTGTGTATATGTGCAACATTTTCTCCAACCATCCCTCTGCTAAAGTGCGTCTGGGCTGTTTCCATAAATTCTCTACGGTGAGTAGTGCAGTAGTGAACATGATTGTGAGAGTGATTTTATGCTAACCTTTTGGAAAAAATCATCACTGTTTTTCTGGGAGCAATCCTCTAGCCAATTTTCCAGAATTAGCACATCCCTTCCTTCATCTATATCACAACGTTTTTCAGGTCCTCAAAAACACACTACTCCCTACAGGTACCAATCAGCTAAATCTACACTGTGCCCATATTCTTTTGTTGTTGTTATTGTTTTCTTTCAGGTCGAGGGGCCTGAACTCTGGGCCCCTCTGGTGCTGTCCCTCAGCTTTTTTGCTTAAGGCTAGCAATCTACCACAGCGTCATTTCTGGCTTTCTTCTTTTTGCTTATGTGGTGCTGAGAAATCAAACCCAGTGCCTCAGGCATGCAAGGCTAGAGCTCTACCACTGAGCCACTTTCACAGCCCCGATGTGCCCATATTCTTTTAATACATTTTTCATAATTTTACACATAATTTAGTGAGAACATTCTATGTACTTTCCTAATGAGGGAATGAGGTATATGACAATAGAGCAAAAGTAAGAGATATGGAATTAAATTAGCTATTATCATATTTTAAATAATTTTCAGCTCTAACTCATAGCCTCATTTAGTATTATTTTAATCTTTATTTGATTACTTCACCTATCCCCTAAATTAAAACATGTGAATTATATACAAAGGCAAAAAATTGTGGTTTCATTTTGACACTCATGTGTGAGGATGCACAATATGGGCAAATAAAGGGATTGGAATTAATAGCCATTATACATTTTGTTAAATGGTTTTCTCAAACTGATTCTCACAATTCATATTTCATTCAACAACAAGAAACATGTGAAAATTCCCTTTGTTTTGCTCCTCATTAAACTTGTTTCCATGTTATTTTATAATGAAGGATGATTTCATAAATCTACTGTAGATAAAAAAATATGTTAAATATTTCTATATGTATGTATTGATATAAATATAAACATATATATTATAAAGGTTATAATGATAAATTATAACTTCTGTAACTGTACAATTTACTAAATTATTAAAAACATGGGCGACTCAGGCCTGGAATCCGGGTTACTCAGGAGGCTGAGATCTGATGATCATGGTTTGAAACCATCCTGGTCAGGAAAGTCCATGAGCCTCTTATCTCCAAACAACCAACAGAAAATCAGAATTGGAACTGTGGCTCATAGTAGTAGAGTGACAGCCTTGAGAGAAAAGACTCAGAGATATCACCCAGGCTCTTAGTACAAGAACTAAAATCTACCTGTGTAAATAGAGTATTTCCTTCACCCAAATGCACATCCATGCTCATTTGCAAAGTAACTCTGTTATGTTTGGAGTACCACATAATATTATCACTTAAGTAGAAAGTATTACAACATGGATAAATTCTACCTCTCTCATGGATTTTTCTCCACTCAAATATTCAAATCTTGCAATTATCCCCATTATTTAAAGTCATAGCTTTTTTTTTCTTTAATACACATAAGATTGGAATTTGAATTGAGTGTCTTGTGTCTCCTAAATGGATGTTCTTACCACTTTGGCATGCCCACAGCCCTAAATTATCCTGATTAACTTTCAGATAGAATCTTGCTTCCAACTTGTGTGTGATCGTGGGCTCAGTCTACTTTATGTTATACTTCCTGGAATTTAGAATTTTTAACAAGTGCCTCGCATTGTGTACAGATCTTTCTGTCTAGTCTGAGCTTTAACCACTATCCTCACAATAGTAGACTCCCTCGTAGTCAGGATTTTCATAAGCTTATCATAGCTATTTTTAAAAAAATCTTTTCATTTCCTGCAGGTTCTTGAGTACTGAGTTAATTGGTGTTTTCTTGGGTTGTTTTGTTTCTTTTGAATGTATGTGTTGAGTTGTTCCTCATTGTTCCTTTGGTTTCTTTCACTCAAGTTCTTACTTATAGTGCGGAAAAACCAATTCTTCTTTCTCAAGATAGTCAAGGTGAACATTATTTATTCCAAAACAATTCCAGTAATATTTAAACACCTTCAGAAATTTCGAGAAGATGGCAGAGGAGAATCTGGTGGCTAAACAAGCTCTTGCATAGAAAGCAGTTCTAATGTTCCAATGAACAGTCCTAGGCACACCAAGTGTGCCATCACAGTACAGAGAGTTTGGGCAGAGAGGGAAAATCCAGGTAAGGAGACAGATCTGAGCATTTTCCAGCAGCCATGGCTGAGGTTGCTGTGGCGACTGTGGTGCCATCCATAGCCGCCATAACTACAACCCAGAGAGTCTGGGATAAATGTGCCAGATGCAGCGGGCAAGCAGATTTTACTCAAAACGAGCAAGAATTGACAAGTAGCAGATATCTTCATCCTGCAGATAGCAGACCAGAGGCTACCCAGGAACCCACACTCCAGCGTGAGTACAAAACTGACATCCTCACTCCTTCTCAAAGGGAGCAGAGGAGGGAAGGACACCCCTCCCCCCAACACCGGAGATATCCACCTTTGATGTAGACAAAAGCCTGGCTAAGTAGCTAGATCCAACTCATTCTTTGATGAAAACAAAAGAGTCATTTAGCGAGTCACAAGTACCTACCCTGACCTGCCATTCTCAACTCCACCCATGGGAAAGTCACCACAACAAGGCAGAGAAAGCTACACCCACGAAGAGTGGCCTTCTTCACTGGGTAAACAGAGCCAGAGGCTGCCCCTCCCTACAACAGCCCTGACAATCAATTGAAATTCAGTAAACATAAACCCTGAGAATGGCTCCAGGCTGGGCTCTGTGAATGTCTCAGAAGCTAGCCCCTCAGGGAAGCTACTGTTTGCTGAAAGGCCTCAACTTTACCCAGAACCCAGCCTTATCACAGCAACTCCAAACTAGAGGAAACAGCCACCTCCCTCTTTTGTGATACTCAAAGCAGATCTCCCTCCCACTGAACTAGCCTGGGAGGCGATCACAAATTCTGGGTAAACAAACAGAATTTTTTCTGCCTGCCCAAACAAACTGACTTAAGAAACCAATCAAGCCACAGAAAACCAAACACCACAAGCAAACCAGAGACTCCAACAAGAGACTGGTTACTGACACAAGGGAGATACAGGATCTTCCCATCAACCCCCCAAAAACAAAATCAAAGAAGTCTTTTTTGGTATCTTTTTAAATTTTTACTTTTTAATTATAAAAATTGTTTTCATTAATCTTTTTTTTCTTCCTCTTATAACTTTTAGGTGTATGTGTGTGTGTGTATGTGCTTTTTTTAAAAAAAGTTTACTGACATGTTGGTCTTTTTTGTTCTTTCTTTCTCATTCGTTTTACTTTTTCATCTTTTGTTCTTTTTGCATGAATTATTTGTTGTTCTGTTCACCTCCTATATACCTGTCATTGATTATAAGACCTTATCCCCAATTGTGTACATTCTTAATCCAAAAATGTATTACTCAATTCAAAACCTCTTAGGATTAAATTCCTTAATAGCAGTATTATTTATTTATACCTATAAATTATTTTAAGTATTTTTATTTTTTAGTTTTTCAGGTCTCCTTTCTATCCCTCCCCTCCTCTCATCCCCGTTCATCTCTCAATTTTACTTCTTTAAATTTTCATTACTTTTAAGAGTTTCACTTTTTAAATTTAAATATTTGTATTTCCTTTTTTGCTTGTCTCTTATTTAAATTTTTTTCTTCTCTCTTTTCTATCATTCTTTCCAATCCATTTCCCTCTGTGAGATTAGGACTTGGTTAATTTCACTCTCCTTTTACCTTTCCACATCCCTCTAACCCAGTTTTCCCCACCTTTCTCCCTAAACATAACAATTTCTGGTTTTTCAAATTATTCTTTGGTATTCTTAGCCCATTAAAACATAGTTATTTAATGTTGAATGGACTGTATCTGTTGAACTAGATTGCATCTTCAAACATTTGACTATGCAATTACAGGGCTTTGGTTGATGCTTGCCTTAAAATGGTGTTCTAGCACAAAACTGGCATTACTTTCATCCCAAATGGGCAGAACAAGCAAGAAAAACACAAGGAAAAAGGCAAGTCCGGGTATCTCAATTCCCATTCAAGATAATCAGGTGACAGAACAGATGAGAGTTCCCAAAAAGCTCTACAAACACTACTGGTAAACATGGTGAATGAAAAGATTGAAACCTTGCAAAGGACTCAGTGTGAACGTGTTAGGGAGAGAGAGGAGGCAAACCAAAGATCAAAACAGGAAGCTCATGGGCTTGAGAAAGCTACTCAAAGATTGATACTGGTATTGTATGAGCAGGTTGAAATACTCAAAGAGAAATAAAGGAATTGTGTGAGCAGGCTGAGATCAGTCAAAGAGAACTACAGAAGTTACATGAACGTGAGAAATCTAATCAAAGAGTAATACAAGAATTGCAAGAGCTGGATGAGCATAGACAAAGATCAATAGAGCCATTCATGGAATCCATAAACACTCACCTGAAAGGAGTCAGGGAGACCACAAAGGGAATGTTGAATGGAGCCCAACAGAAGGAATGGGAGTCCAAGGAAACCATAACCAATCAACTAAGTGATTTGAGAACAAACACTGAACACCAAATTAAGGAAGTTAAGAATTTCATACAAGATCTAAAACACAGCTCCAACAAAGAATTTGAAGCCATAACAGCCGACCAATTAAAAGGAAAAGAAATGAAAAATAAAGTAGAAAGTCTTGACAGTAGGTTATCCTATGCAGAAGATTGAATCTCCGGCAGTGAAGACAGCCTAGGTATTATAGAGAAAAAACATACAACTATCCAAGACAAATTCAAGAAAAATGATAGATCTATTTAACATTTGAAAGACACCATCAGAAGGCCTTATCTGAGGGAAATGGGTGTAGAGGAGCACAAAGAGACAGAAGGTAATGGTATAGAAAATGTGTTCAACAGGATCCCAGCAGAGAACTTCCCAACAAGCAAAAAGATAGGCATATTCAGATACAAGAAGCTTTTAAAACTCTAAATAGACCAGACAAGAACAGGACTTCCCATCGTCCAACTAATTATAAGCCACACAGGATCAATTAAGACCAAGGAAAAGATCCTTAAAGCTGTCAAGGAGCAAAGATCAGTCACCTATAAAGGAAAACCAATTAGAATCACCTCAGATTTCTCAAAAGAGACAATTAAAGCAAGAAGAACCTGGAATGGTGTATGCCATGCTCTAAAGAGAAACAACTATCAACCAAAAATAGTGTACCCAGCTAAACTCTCCTTCATAATTGAAGGTCTAATAAAAATCTTCCATAGCAAAGAAAAACAAACAATATATCTCCACCAAATCAGCTCTACAAAAGATTCTTAAAGATGTCCTAAACATAGAAAAACAACAAGACCACAATAAGGGCCAAGAAACCACATACAAACAGAATCCAAGAACCATAGAAAGAATCCAGAAGGCGCAGCACCCAAGAAGGTGGATAAAATGGCAGGAGCACCCAAATACCTCTCAGTCCTCTCTCTCAATATTAGGGGATGTAACTCTCCAATTAAGTGACATAGACTGTCTAGTTGGTTTAAAATGCAAGATTCTTCTATCTTCTACCTTCAGGAATCACAACTTGCCTATAAAAATCAAACACATTTTGAAAGTGAAAGGCTGGAACAAAATCTACCAAGCAAACGGCCCCCCAAAACAGGCAGGAGTTGCAATCCTAATATCAGATAAAATAGACTTCAAATTAACATTATTGAGGAGAGATAAAGAAGGTTACTACATACTAATATCTCTTTCAGGAGGATATTAAAATTCTAAATATTTGCCAAACAATAGTGCACCCAAATTTATCCAAGAAATACTACTTTAAATCTCACATAGATCCAACGACATTAATTGTTGGGGACTTTAACAAACCACTATCCCCACTAAATAGATCAACTCGGCAAAAACTCAACAGAGAAACCGCAGATCTCAACAAGTGCATACATCAACTGATTTAGCAGACATCTAGCAAATATTCATCCAGTAGCATCAGAGTACACTTTTTACTCAGCAGCACATGGAACATTTTCCAAATCAAACTTGTCAAAATTCAGAAACATTGAATTCATATCTTGCATTCTATCAGACCAAAAGGAAATAAAATTAGAACTCAACACAAAAAGCCACCAAAGAAAGTCCAGTAAAAGATGGAGACTGAAAAACACTCTGTTCAAACATCAGTGAGTCATGGAAGAGCTTAGAATCGAGGTTCAAATGTTCATATTATTCAACAAAAACTAGCACAGAGATTTTCTGCTCCTCTGGGACACAGAAAAGGCACGATTTAGAGGCAAGTTTATAGCTCTGAGTTCCTATATAAACAAATTAGAGAGACCTGGAACCAACAATTTAATGAGATCTGACACTCCTTGAAAAAGAGAATCAAGATAAACCCCAATCCAGTTGATGGAAAGAAAGAATTAAAATTCAATCAGAATTAAATGAATTAGAATCCAAAAAACCCATATGAAGAATCAACAAAATGAGAAGGTTCTTCAAAAAAATTAACAAAATTGACAGACCCTTAAAAAAGAAAAAGAAGAGAACACACCCAAATTAATAAACTCAGAGATGAGAATGGAAACATCACTACAAAAACAACCAAGATTTAGAACATTATAAAGGAATACTGCTCAAAACTTTATGCTAATATGTTTGAGAACTTGGCAGAAATGGACATTTTCCTGGCAAATATTGACATGCAGAAACTAAGATGAGTTAAACCATCTTAACAGGCCCATATCAAGCATTGAAATAGAAAGAGCAATAAGAGAACTCCCATCTAAGAAAAACCCAGGAATAGATGGTTATACAGCAGAATTCTACAAGGTCTTCAAAGCAGAGCTCACACCAATAGTCCTCCAACTCTTCAATGAAATTGAAAGAGAAAGTTCACTACCGAACTCTTTCTATGAAGCCATCATAACCCTCATCCCCAAACCCTCATCAAAGAAAAAGCACTATAGACCCATTTCTTTGATGAACATTGATGCAAAGCCTCTCACCAAAATTTTAGCTAATCAACTTCAACAATTCATCCAAAAAATCATACACCATGAGCAAACAGGATTCATTTCAGGGATGCAAAGCTGCTTCAATATGCACAAATCAATTAACATAATTCATCACATCATCAAGACCAAGTATAAGAACCACATGGTTATCTCAATAGTTGCAGAAAAAGCCTTTGACAAGATCCAACACCCCTTTATGGTGAAGGTCCTGGAAAAATTAGGAATCAATGGAACATTCCTCAATACAATAAAGGTTGTGTATGACAAAACTACAGAAAGCATTATACTCAATGGTGAAAATCTAAAGCTATTCCCTCTAAAGTCTGGAACGATACAAGGAGGCCCACTCTCTCTACTGCTCTTCAGTGCAAACATAAAGAGGAACCCAATAGGGAAAGAAGAAGTATAGCTTTCCCTCTTGGCAGATGACATGATCTTGTATTTAAAGACCCCGCTCCCAACTTACTCAAGGTTACTCAAAACTTGGGCAAACTAGAAGGGTATGAAATTAACCCTCAAAAATCAATGGCTTTTCTGTATGCCAACAATGAGAAAATTGTGGCTGAAATTAGGAAAGCAACTCCATTTGTAATAGCCCCACAAAAAATAAAATACCTACGAATTACCTTAATCAATGGAGTGAAGGACCTCTATGATGAAAACTTTAAATACCTGAAAAAGGAAATCAAAACAAACTTAGAAAGTGGAAAAACTCCCATGTTCCTAGATTGGAAAGATCAAATCGTGATAATGGCAATACTTCCCAATGGTATCTACAAATTGAATGTGATACCTATCAATATTCCAACCTCACTCTTCAAGGACATAGGAAAGGCAATCCAAAAATTCATATGGAACAATAAAAGACCCTGAATAGCAAAAACAATCCTTAACAGAAAGAACAGTGTAGGAGGAAAATAAGTACCAAATTTCAAACTCTTCTACAAAGCCATAGTAAGCAAATCAGCTTGGTGCTGGCACAAGAACAGACCTCAGGACAAATGGAATAGAATTGAAATGAACCTAAAGACCTACAGCCATCTAATCATTGATAAGAGAGCTGAAAAAAATAGAATGGAAGAAAGACAGCCTCTTCAGTAAGTGGTACTCTCAAAATTGGTTAACTACTTGTAGAAAAATAAATCTAGATCCTTATATATCACCCTGTAGCAGAATCAACTCCAAATGGATCAAAGACCTCACAATATGAAGACACTCTGAAAACATTACAGGATGGAATAGGAGAAACCCTAGATCTCCTTGGTACAGGCCGAAAAATGCTTAATATATACCCAGAAACACAACAAATCATAGAAAGGTTGACAAATGGAACTGCATGAAATTGCAGAGCTTTTATATGGCAAAGGACATAACTCGCAAGATCCATAGAAAGTCCACAAATTGGGAGAAGATCTTCACTAGCCATACAATGGACAAGGGTCTTATATCTAAAATATATCTGGAACTCCAAAAAATTAAATCCCCCAAAAACAAATCCTAAAAGAATCAACAGCCCAATAAATAAGTGATCTAAAGGCTTAAAGAGAAACTACTCTGAAGAGGAAGGAAAGATGGCCAATAGACACATGAAGAAATGCTCAACCTCCCTAGCTATAAAAATTGCAAATCAAAACAACATTGAGATACCACCTCACCCCAGTTAGAATGGCTATAATCAAGAACTCTAATAACAACAGATGCAGGAGGAGATGTTGATAGGGGAACCCTACTGCATTGTTGGTGGTATTGTAAACTTGTTCAACCACCTTGGAAAGGGTATGGAGGTTCCTCAAAAGACTTCATATGGAGCTTCCCTATGACCCAGCAATCACACTTTTGGGCATTTACGCAAATGATCACAAAGAAGACCACACTAAAGCTCCCAGCACAACTATGTTTATGGCAACATTATTTACCATAGCTAAGCCTGGAACCAACCCACATGCCCCTCCGTAGATGAATGGATCAATAAATTTTGGTATATATACACAATGGAATTTTTTGCCTCCATCAGAAAGAATGACATTGTCCCATTGTTAGGAAAATGAAAGTCTTGGGAAAAATTATATTAAGTGAAGTAAGCCAAGCCCAAGTACACTTAGGCCCCATGGTTTCCCTTATTGGTAATAAATAGGATATGTCTGAGACAAGCAGAAAAGGTAAGATTCGTTGAGGTTAGGTGAAATGTACCCCAAGATAAGCATTCAAATATTTTTTCTTTCATGCGATTGTTTCTAACATATTTATAAGATGAATTTTTGTTGCTTTGTATGTCCCTTCCCCACCATAAAGCTCCTGTTTTCACTGTATTTTATGTTGGTATAGTTTGTGGAGGGGAAGGGAAAAAACAAATCTTTTAAAAAAAGGATAGAGTTGGATCCATTGTAACAATGAGATGTACAAGATGTTTTGTCGAAAAATGAACTTTAAAATTTTCGCAAGGCGGGGCATAATCGGGGGGAGGGGCAGGAGGGATGAGATGGAAAGTGATAGGAAGTGGAAACAAAAGAGGAGGCAACAATGCTTGATAAGAAATGTACTCATTATCTTGCCCATGTAATTGAAACTCTTCTGTATGGTATTTTCAGAATAATAAAAAAAAAAACCTTCATACCTATTAATGGTATACGAATTCTATGTGTTTAGAAGGGTCTTTTTATCTTCACAGCCGTTTTTGGCATACACAGACATATCATGGATTATATGAAGATAATAAATTTCCAGACGCTTGCCAGGAGGAGTAAAACCTACAGTTCATTTTTTTCCAGATGCTTTCCATTTCATGAAAGAAATATGCTGCTTGATGTAGGATTTCACAAAATTATATTGCTAGAAAGAACTTAAACAATCATCTAACATTACAGAGATCAGGGAGATGAATTGATCTCTTGAATAATTTACTTTTGGGTCAAATAGAGCAGGCGGCCAAAAAGAGAGTAGACTTTAGAGAAACATGATGAGTTGTATGTAAATAGGTGCTTAGCTGATTTTGTTCATTTGTGAACTAATACAGGGAAATAAAGTACAGCAAGGTAAAAAAAAAAAAAAAACAAATAAAGAACTCTGCATTGAAATACTCATTTGTGTGTGTGTGTGTGCACACGTGCCTGTACACACACGTGCATGTTCATGTGCTCATGCATGCATTCATCATTCCTGCTCTAAGCATCTGTGCCCAAGGTACTGGTCTACCACTTGAGCCACTGCTGCACTTCTGGTTTTTTGGAGATAATCACATGTTTTTTCATGATTGTACTGGCTTTGAAAAGTGGTTTTCAGATCTCGGCCTCCAGAGTAGCTAGCTAAGCTGATTCACCCTCTGAGTAGCTCGCTAAAATTCTGTTTGTCCTCTATGCTTCATTGCTTTTTTATTCTTTTTTCTGAGGTAATCACAAACCTGTCATATAAATGTCTAATTGCTTTAAAAATACTGTTACTGTTTGGCACCAGGGGCTCCAATCTGTACTCTTAACTACATAGGAGGCTTGAGAACAGAAACCAGGCCGAATTTTAGGGGAGTTCCTTCTCAATCTATAGCTGGGTGCATTGGATCATTTCCAACATCGTGCACTATCTAGAGACTAAGATTGGAAGGACTGCAGGATCCAGGAAGCTAGACAAGTTGGTGTGCAACTCTGATGCCATTGATGATGGGAAACTTAAAAGGACAGATCAGGTGCATGTTCTTGTGGAAAGGGAACCCTTATCCTAAAATTAACCACTGATATAATGCCAGCCTAGCAAGAACAATACCCCAATTTGAAATCCTCACAATTTTCCAAAACCAAAATAAATACATACATTAACATCCCAAAACTTAGTACAATCTGTTTTTTGCTGTAATATCATCTTTATCTGATTATCATATGACATGGCAGAATAGTTTCTTCATTAAACTTATGATATATTTTAAAAGAACTAGAAAATTCTTTCTCACTTATTAAGTGCAAACGAATGGTATATTACCTCTTTTCTTACATATTTGACTGCCACTAAAAATCCATTCAATGATTAGTATAGTAATATATTCTGATTTATTACTTTATTTGTAACAGTTGTTAAACATGTTGCTTTTCTGCTGAAGTATACGTATTTAAATAGTCATAACACAGGGTGCTATATGCTGAGTCCTGGGAAAGAATGCTACGTGCTGAGTTTTTCAAAGCATGCCATGCACTGAGTCCTATACACAGCGTGCTATGGACTCCCTCCTTCAAAGGGTGCTGTGTGCTGAGTCGTCCCAAAGGCTACTATATGCTAAGTCCTTCAAAGGACACATTGTGCTGAGTCTTTTTCTTAGTGTGCTTTGTGCTGTTTTTTGAAGTATGCTGTGTGCTGAGTCATCTCAAAGGGTGCTATGTTCTGAGTCCTTGAGAGGTAGTTTTCCCCAACAATCTCTCTCAGTCTCTCAGTCTCTCTCTCTCTGTCTCTCTCTCTAACTGGGTCACTGTGCACGTTCTTGATATGTGGAGTGGAGAGGCTTGGAGGAGTCTCCTCTAGTGGTGGGGCTGAGGGGAGATTCGATCCCCTGAGCAAGTGCTAGGGTTGGCGGGGATTGCAGAGCTGAGCTGAGGCTGTAATTACTGCGGCCTGGAAGCCTTAGGGCCCAGTCAGGGCTGCTCTTGTGTGCAAGGGTAGGGGGCAGAGCCAAGGGGAAGAGGGGACTGGGCAGAGGTGAGGAGGAGGCAGGGTCCGGGGGCCTCACTGTGTAGTCAGCTGTGGCCAGGGTCTCCCAGGAGTAGGTGTACATGCGCAGAGGATGTGAGGCGGCCTGCAAGAGGAGTAGAATTAGAGAGAGAGAGCAGAGAAGATCAAGGATAGGCACGAGGGTAAGTGGCTTCACATGCTCTCTTCGTGGATCAATAGAAAAATAGCCAAAATGAGAATAAAGGAAACAAATGTACAGCCAAGAAGAATATAGTTAGAATAAAGTTAGAGGCAATAAAGGTGCAGCCAAGTATATAGGAAGCCTTGAACCAACACCCCCTTCCTGCAAGCATGCTTCCATGAAGCTTATGCTTTGTCTGGTGTGATCTCTCATGCAGATTCAGCAGGAGGTATCATGGCATTTCTTCCTTTTTTTATTTTTTAATTGAAGCTCATGAATGTCTTGGTGCCCAGAAGACATAAATCTAAAGATCATCCGGAAAATGACTGGAAATATAAGAATAAGAATTGGGAGAATTGATCTGACAATGGTAATTATAATTATTACATTAATCCAATCCAGAGGATTGAGGGCCTCCACCTTATGCTTAAATAATGCTGCCAAAGATTGTAAACTTTTTACATCTAAATGAGCTTTACTAACTGCTGTAATTTTATCCTGTAAGCCTCCATAACATGAGAGATTTCTTTATCTCTCCAGACTGCTAACCAATGATTTTTGGTGGCATTCCAATTAAAAGAAATGTTATATTTTAGAACAGTAACACAGATATATTTAAAACTAGCATGACATTTAACGGAGAGTTGTGTTTTTAAATTTTTAACTTCCTGACCTATAGCCAGAACCACTTCCTCCAGAGCATTTATTTTCATTTCTAACTTTTTATCTATAATTTGTTGTTCTGCTAGGGCTAATGAAACATATTTGTTTAAATCAGTAACAAAATGATCAGTGTTTACTTCATTTACTAAGGCTGCTGTAGAAATTGCTAAAGAGCTAATTATTGTTAATAAAGCACTTATTCCTAAAATCAAGGCCGCAACAAAGCATTTTGGCTGAAACACAATATCCAGAATTTTCAGCATTTGTAAAGCAGAATTTTTAAACTAAGGGTCATTTTATAGATCTACACATAACATTACATATGAACGTCTTTTTAAAATAACAAATCCAGAATATGTTTTATCCAGAGAAGAAGTAAGACAATTAGTAAAAATATAATCCTTACAGCTAATATAATAAGATTTTCCTTGATTAATAATGATTAAATTATCTAGTTTTCTAGCTAAAATTCCCATAGGATAATCTACACATGCTCTTACCCCAATTGCAGTACTCTTAGTTTCTTTGGGCTTTTTCAGTAAAATCATGTTTGTTGCTGCAAAAAGTCTAAACAAATACAGATGAATGCCCATTTTATTGTGAAAGGGAGAGTGACTCACCAAAACGGAAGCCACCCACGCTGGAGTGAGCCATCTTTTCAGGGGTTCCCCGTGCCTATCAGGAGCATAGCCATTAAACTTTCCTGAATTATGTTTTAAGTAGGTGGCATAATCATAATCAGGGTTAGTAATGGAAAAATCAATAATACTATCTGGTGCCCCAAAGGGTTGTAAAAAGAGGCCTTTTGAAATCCACATTCTCACCATTTCGGTGAGGTAATTAATACATCCCCAAACTGATCTTTGTCATGATATTTTTGTAGGCAGTTATCTAAATGTATATTCCTCTTGGGAATGAAAAAGTATTCGTTATAAGTATGAAAATCTAATGTCATGCCAATTTCCCACATCAATCTTTTTTTGAACTTTTTATCATTGGATTGATCAAGGGTATCAGTCAAAAAAGTTCTATAGTTTATAGGCAAACACCTGTGGAGATTTTCTCCTGATACCTTTATGCAAATTGGAGTGGTATCTGTCATTCCTTCATAATTAATTGTTTGAGAAGTCATATGAAAATTAGAATAGTCCTCCAAACCCAGTAACAGGTCACTATTATTTGTCATTACTTGTATTATATCCTCATCCCCCCACCCCATCCTACAGGATGTAGAAGAGGAGGATTAGGAACATATGTCCAGTATTGTTCTGCTGAAACAGACACTGCCTGCACAGCAATAATGGCAAGCATAGCAAGAAACGTATTTTCAACAGTGATAGTCTTTCCTGTAGAAACAACAATCTCCTCCGCAGAATGGGTGAGCTTCTTAATTTATTCCCAGGTTGGTGGTTGGGCTTCTTTTGTTGTCTTCGCCTGTTGAGGAGAAAGGTGAAGACTTTTGAGCTTTGCCATCACTTTCTTCATTTGCATCTTCTGTTTTGTTTTTTTTTCCTGGGTTTCTCTTATTTTTGTAGGGCACACAAGTCGGTTGCGATTCCAGATGGGTGACTCGGCTCCTGTGGAAACACACATGTATACCCTCTTCCCGAGGTGATTAATACATCAGGTGCCTGTGAGCAAATCTTTCCTTTTAACTTTTGGCTGAACTTTAAATCCAATTTCGCTGCAATGTTTTTGCATAAGTGTAAGATTTTGTTGATTAGTATTAAGGTGATTAATTATAAATAAAGCATGATGGTTTCTCTAGTTAATAAGTTAGCCATCATATTTCCAAATGAAAGAGGACCTGGTAAATTTGTATGTCTCTTATGTTTTCAATAAATAATTTTTCTTTTCTAAGTTGAATTAATTTTTGTAACTGTTGTAACAAGTCTATAATTTTTGATTGTCCTGATAAAAGAGCTGTCTCTATGGCAGGAAATAAGTTAACCACATGCTTAGAGTCTGTGTAAATGTTATGCTGCTGGGGAAATATGGTTAAAGCTAAAATTACAGCAATAATTTCCGCCTGTTGCTCTGAAATGTCAGATCCCTTTTAATAATAGGGAAGTGGTCTGGAATGTATACAACCGAAGTTCCATTTGAGAACCCATCAGTAAAAACTGTTAGAGCTCCTTCGAAAAGTGTTGTTACCACTAATGGAAATATGGTTTTTCCCTCTTCCACAAATTTTAATGAAGGATGTGGAGGAACATGAAATTTTATTTGTCCTATATAATTTAATAATGCTAATTTCCAATTCTCATCATTCTGTATTAATATTTTAATTGTTTTTTATTAC
Source organism: Dipodomys merriami (assembly GCF_024711535.1). NCBI lineage: Eukaryota > Metazoa > Chordata > Mammalia > Rodentia > Heteromyidae > Dipodomys > Dipodomys merriami. Next base: position 2,413,172 of record NW_027202993.1, on the reverse strand, counting down.
AAGTTATAATTATTTTATACATTTCTTTCTAAAGTAACTCTCAGGACCTACTCCTTGCCTTGACAATGAGTTGGCTGCACAAATATACATAAGAAGGTATCATTCTTGTTTGACTGTGAGGCAAGTGAAGCCATTCCAGGACTCCATCTTGCCATAAACATCTTATATAAGATGTCTTTAATATTATAATATCCCAGTCTTTATTATACTCCAATTGGACCACTTTTGCTTGTAACTTTTCTTCCACCAATGAAATTTTTCTAACATTATTGGAGTGAATTGTCTCTTAGATTTAGGATTAGAATCCCCTTTTAAGGCTTCAAACAATAGGTGTAATTCTCCTGTGGTAATTTTCAAGTAGGGTCTAACCCAGTTTATGTTTCCTAGTAATTTTTGAAAATCATTTAATGTTTTTAATTTATCTAGCCTAATATTCATTTTTGTGACATGATGTATTATTTTTCCTAAATAATTTAAAGGTTTATTATGTTGAATTTTATCTGGAAAATATGCAAACCAAAGTTGGTTAATTGCTCAATGGTTAATTGTTAAAATTTGTTCTGTTAAATGTTTACTTTCAGCATCTATTAAAATATCGTCCATATAATGAATAATATAAGCATTAGAAAACTCTTCCCTAGTTTTTTGTAAAGCTTTATCCACAAATTTTTGACACAATGTAGGGGAATTTTTCATGCCTTGTGGCAAGTTCTTCCACTGATATCTCTGCCGGGGCTTTTGCAAATTACATGAGGGCACATGAAATGCAAAACTTTGAAAATCATTAGGATCCGATTTTATTGTTTAAGAATCCTGAAAATAAATGATTATTATATAATGTCCTTTAGGAACAGCCACAGGAAATGGAAGTCTTGGCTGAAGAGCCCCCATGTCATACATGGTGTTATTAATGGCTCTGAGGTCTTGTAACAATATCCATTACCCAGATTTCTTTTTAATTACAAAAATTGGAGTATTCCAAGGGCAATTGGATTCCTCTAAATATCCTTTCTGTATTTGCTCATTTACCAATTGTCCTACAGCCTGTATCTTCTCTTGAGTTAGGGACCACTGATCAACCCACACAGGCTGATCATTTTTCCATGATATTGCATCAGCAAACTTCTCATCAGCGGCCCCTATGAAAAATTTTGTACAGTAAAGGAATCTGCAGTAACGAATTTTAGTTCAATGTTTTGCAAAATGTCTCTGCCCCATAATGTAAGGGCAAAGAAGATATAATATAAGGTTGAAAGTTTCCAAATCTATTTTCACACTCCCACTTTAAAATTTTTGAACTTTGAGCAACATTGTTAGCCAAACCCAACCCCATTAATGTAGATTCTGTCTTCATAATTGGCCAGGATGAGGGCCAGTCTTTTCCTGAAATACATGTTGGATCTGCCCCTGTGTCCAAGAGACCTTTAATAGGCTTTCTATCCACTTTTATAGTTTTCATGGGTCAATCCTTAGAAATAGATTGTACCCAGACCACAGTTTCTGTGGAACTGAAACCTCCTGTACCTCGATCTTGTTTTAGGATTTGATTTGGAAGATGGACATAATTTAAAATTAAGATTTCAGCTAATCTTTGATCCATATGTATTTGCATATTTTTTAAAGACCTTACGGTTACGTTAATTTCCCCTTGGTAATCTTCATCAACTACTCCGGGTAATACCTCAAAGTTTTATTATAATTTGAGCTTCTACCAATTATCAAGCCCACAGTTCCTTCAATTACAGAACCATAAACTTGAGTTTCTATTAGCTGAACAGCCTGCATGATAGAGATGATGTAATCTCTTTTTGCTGCCAGATCAAACCCTGCACTTCCTGGAGTAGCTCTTGGCAAATCCCATACTGTAAATGGAGGAGACAAGGGATTCAATGGAACTGATCCCTTAGGGGATTTTTGTGTAACCGTAGGTGTTTCCCCTCTTTCGTTTAAGGGGCAGAGGGAGCACCCCTCTTCTTGTTTTTTGTCTCCTTTCTTCTGCTATTAGGAGAATTCTATCCTTATGATATTTTGATCTACACTCATTTTTCCAATGATTGCCTTTCTTTCATCGTGGACAAAGTCCAGGCACTTTATCCTTTTTATTGTTACTAGGCTTATTTTGCTTTTCTTGAAAATCTTTACTCATGTGTTCTGACTGGCCATATGAGAAACAGACCCAATTTCTGGCCTGAGGTCATGTCTTATGTAATTTTTGTTCATAAGCACTGAATGGTTCTCCTTTCATTGTTGAAGCATATGCCATTCCTTGAGTGACTGCTGGTGAGGCATCTATGCATGCTTTAACATTATCTTGCAATGATCCGGTCAGTAATTGTAAAGTAGTTAATACATAACTTTTCACACTTGTTACCTCCTCCCTCATTTTTCTCACAGTTTTCCTTCTCCTCAAAACCTCTCACAAGTTGATATGTACATTTCTCATATATTGTCTTGTGAGCATTGCTATTCCATTGGTTTGCCCTTTTGTCTTTTTTCTCACCATTTTGTTTTTCCTCTTCCATTCCCTAATTAAGGTAAATGTATACACAAAATACAGGGTACCAAAATCAGGGGGATAAACCATAGGGAGAAAACCCAAAACAAAATAGAAATCATATACTACCTTAAAAACAGCAACCGCAAAAAGAAAAAAAGCCTCTGTTTTCATATCTTGGAGTTCAATTTGCTCTGCATCAGCTTATATGGTAATATATATATGCATAACAAAGCCACTGGAAAAGAATCGTTGCATGGACACTATGTCATGAAAACCACGTTAACTGTTTCTGATGGTAAAGGTGGAATTGGGATTGGTGAATTCACGATTCTGATAAAGGAATTTCAAAAGAGTTTTACAATTATGACAGGTAAATTTTAATTCTTCAGCATTTTTAACAACTTAGCCTATTAAGAAAATTTAAAATTGCCTGGGAAAAGAGGCTTTCATGCAAAGAAATCCATGGAGACTTAGTGGAGAGAGAGCAATGTGGGTGAAGATGGCTCATTAAACAAACAAACAAACAAACCAATAAACCTCAGAAAACTTGCTGGAAATCATGTAGGTTCCCTTGAAAATGTCCTTACCCAGGAAATATATTTTCAGTTTGTGAAACAAGGTTGTAGTGGAATTTAAATTCAAAGTTCTTTAAAAAAAAAAAAGACATCAAAATTTGTGAATTGACCTTTAATTACCAAACTGTAATTCTCTGAAAAATATATTTTGAGTCAAAATATTTAGAGAGAAAGTGTCCTGAACAATGAAAGAATGTATTGGGTTTACATGTTTCTGTTTGTAATTCTTTCCACAATGTCTTGCACATGAAGCACTGAAACACAGAAAAAACATCTGATAGGATAATTCAAACCAATGATTTCACATTTCTAAGTGGCTCACAAAAAATAATATTCTTATTAAGATGAGATAGTGAACACTTCTCTTATTACATAAGCCAAAAATTTTTGGGATCAAAAAGAATTGAGGAAATGAAAAATGTAAGAAATCTCTTTTTAGAACCCGAGCTAAGCATATTGGCTTCAACAGTGGAGAGAGACCAAAACTTTTTGATATAGATTCTCTTAATATTTTAGCTACCTAAAGTTATTTTACAGAGCCTATTTGCCTCACTACGATAAAGAACAGATTGAATGAAGACATGAAAATAAATTACACATCCCAATGAGGCAACTTAAAAGAGTTTTAAATGAGAAACAATGAAGATGGAGCAATGGGGGAGCCGTATATTCCTTCAGCTTCACTAAACTTGAAACCATGAAGCTGTGATTCTTTGGAAATCAGGAAAGAGCTAAGAGGAGGACATAGAAGTAGGACATAGAAGCATTGTCCTTTGTAACAGACACTGTCATCCAAGGTATGGATGATTTAACTCTATTCTCCTCGATACAACTTGTTGAACAAATGCAAGACCAAGAGAAAAATAATCAATTGAAATAATTTTGCAAAGAATAACTTCACTTTTCCTGATATTATATCTAAGAAAAGACTTAATAGAAAAGACAAAAAGTGGAGTATACTTTGGTTTCCTCTAAGCATCTTGTTACCAAAATATGTCTTTGATATTAGAAACGATTGAACCCAAAAGTGGTGGAATACTTATTTTTGTTGGCAATTGAGACACAAGAAGACTTTCAAGGTTAAAAAAAAAGAAAAAAGTATAGTCAAATATTTGTGATCACATCTTCTTGGACTGGTTTTTGGAGACAAAGTTTTACATTAGAGTTTGTCCTCATTAACATAGAAGTTGGGTATTCATGACAACCAAATTCAAGAGGGAAGTTTAATGGACTCGCTAGGAAAGTAAAAAGAAAACCACTAGAAAACCCAAAAGTGGTGCTGTAGCTCAAGAGTTAGAGTGCTTGCCTTGAGCTGAAGAGCACAGGGACAGCACACAGGCCCAGAGTTCCAGCACCATGACCAACAAAAACAAAAACAAAAAAAAGAAATCAAATTAGCAACAGAAATGAGAAAACCTTGATCATTCCTCTTATATAATGGGTGGGAGAAGAAGGGTAACAAGAAATCTAAAGGGTTCTACATCTATGGCCAGGCAAATGTGTTAGTCATGTTCTTGGTGATAAGGATTACAGGTGAAAATGATCAATTTAGGGGAAAAAACTCTGATAGTTCTAACGTTTATATTAAACAGATGTAAAGATTGATCTGTTTAGATATCATCAAAATATCCATGACCATGAATATGAAAAAGAATGATAAAAATTGGGGGCATTATTAAAGGGAAGAAGAAAAGAAAAGTTATGACATAAGTGTAGCAATGTGAGCACCAGTGTGGACAAGATTGGAAGAAAGACATAAGGAAACAAAAAGGTAATAGAAATAGATTTACAGAAGAAAAGAAAAGAAAGAATTTGCAGGAAGAAAAGGTCAAAACTGTTACAGAGACATTGAAAGAAATATGTTATTTGGATTTGAAAACTAAAAGGACATAGACAAGTTCAATAAGAACAGTGTTTTGGTGAACTGGTAGAGATGTAATTCATATTGATGAAATTTTGAGATATGAATGTGAAGCCATAAAATTCTAGATCCATTAATTCAACAGATCCTTTTTATTTTAAATGTTGGGAACAAATGCTTTTATTCTGACCTTAGAAGAACTAATGAGCTCCAAGAAAATGTCTCTAAGGAGCCTTTCAATTCAAATATCACCGTTTGTCTCAAAATGCCTTAAATTCTACATCTTCTAATGTTGGCATAGAGTTACACTGTGGAACTTTTATCCTCAGAGAGTGAGTACTACCCTATTGGTTAACATGGACAAAGTACCTCCATAAATAGACTCGGTGTTTGCAAACAAGAAGTGGTAGCTGGACAATGTTCTTAGCAGTTTGTACAGATGAAATGGAAATAGAGCAATCAAAAGGAACATGCAAAAAAACAAAGGCACAAAATAGAATGTGCCAAGGAAATGCTGATGTACAATTTCAAATAATGTGCTCAGGTGTGAAGGTGTGTTCAAAGTACAGCGTCAGACAATATACTTGTATACCTTGAGAAAAAACTGCATTAAACTATTCTGGGATTATCATACAAGTTGAAACCTGATACACTGACTCTCTAATCAGTCACAACATCATCAATTTAGGGAGTATTTTCCAAGAGCATACTGAGAAAAAGAGGGCTCATCACAATTAGTGTTCAGGTTGAAGTAACGACAATCACATAACGTTTCTTATAAGTTTTCATTTATTTTGGAGCATTAAAGTGGGAAAAAGCAAAGTAAATATTTTGAATGTATCTAAATTAAGTGGGACGAATTATATTGGTCTCTCTTTAACTTGGAAGTTATCGGTTATGTTTTTTTTTATACTCTACGTTGGGACAATGATCTGCTTTCAGTTATTTTCTTCTCTTCCCCTTCTTTTGCCCTTCCACTTAAAGAGACATACTTGAGCTTGCATTTCTAAATCCTTCAAAATAATCTGAATTTCTCCATACTTCTGTCAGCCTCCTATATCTTTCTCAAGGGAATATCTTCTTACTACCATTTTTTTATCCCATATGATATTGGATATCTTCCTGCCTAATTCAGTGCAAGATACACATTAGACTCATCCATATATCTCAACACTTGTACCACCATAAAATCCTATCCTACTTAAAAATCATGATTTTAGTATGTCTGAGGAGGTGACATCTGTCATTTTTGATTGACCATAATTGATACTTACATGCAAGCATGTTTTAAACCAATATGCCTCTCAGTATATGAATGAATTGGCATGTCCATTGCGGTGCTGTGGGCTGTGGCAGGGACGAGGAAGAAAAATGGTTGGCTACCCTCGGTTATTAATCCTGGGTCCCGGGGCTGGCCAGATGGAGAGTTTCCCTGAATAGGGTAAGCATTTTTATAGGAATTCCTTTATTGTCTAATTTTTTTATCTACACACTCTTGCCCAGTGCTTTCCTTTTCATATTTAGGGCAAATTTCTGGTCCTCTCTTGTTAACATCAGTAGCCTTTTTACAGTTCTTCTTTATATGTCCCATTTGACCACATCCAAAACATTTTAGATTAGATGGTTTGTAAAGCATGCCAGTAGTGGGCATAGTTTCAGCAAACAACTGCAAATGCTGGGATTCGGATGTAATGTCTCTACACGCCCTTAAATATGTATTTACATCCCCAGATTCTTTAATAGGCAATAGGGCTCGTTTACAGACCTCATTAGCATTCTAATAAGCCAACATGCCTAGTAGTTGTTGCAGTGCAGCCTCTCACACAACAGTATGTTCCAAGGTCAGTGTCAATCGTGATAAAAATTCAACATAGGGTTTATTAAGTTTTTGAATTACTTTAGTCCAGGAGCCGTAATGCTCTCCTACCAGCCGAATCCTCCCCCATGCCTGCCTCAATACCTATGTCTCATAACTGCTCATGTATCTCTTCAGGAGAGTTCACTTGCATATGAGCATCTGCATATGGATTTGTTCCCCTCAACATAGGACAGGTTATGATCTGCAGGCGTGGATTATTGCTCTGTGCATTTTATCTAGTCCTTTCTGTATATAACTCAGTAAACTACATTTGCCATTGTAGGTATTCAGGTTCCTTAAGCAAGGCTCTACAAAGCATTTTCCAATCCTCGGGAGCAAAATTATCGGGCAAACCCATTAAGTAATTCCTTAACATAATGAGACTGAGGACCATAAGTCACTGATTGTTAAGTTTACCAATATCATCGACAGCAACACCCTCATATCTGGTTGGTTGAGCTATACCATTCATAGGAGGTGGTCAAATTACAGGATAAGGAAAAATAGGCATTTCTTCATCAAACTCACTGAGCCTTCTGTTTTGTGAAGGAGTGATGCGGTAAAAATTGCTTCCGCAAGCTGAGGAGAGGAAGGCTGTTTTACTTTCACCTTCTCAGATTATCCTTTCACTCTGCTAATTTCTAACTCCATATGTAGTAATCTTGATAAAATCAATTCCATTTGCTCAGACATTCTATTTACGCTTTCAGTTTGTTCATTTTCAGCTTTCTTTTTTTTTTTAATTGTATTTTATTTTATTTGAGAACATACTGTACAGAGGGGCTACAATTACATGGGCAGGATAATGCATACATTTCTTACCAAGCATTGCAGCCTCCTCCTTTGTTTACCCTTCACTTCCCTTCCCCGCCTCCCCCCTCCCCCCACACAATTTTACCCCCCTCCCCCCACCCAATTATACCCCCCTCCCACCCCCACTCCGACATTGTAAAGCTGGTTTTGACATGACATTTTGTACTTCTCATTGTTGCAACAGGTCCACCTGAATCCTTAAACGACTTGTTTGTCCCCATCTCCTCCACATGTTATACTGACATCAAATATAGTGAAAGCGGGGGTTACACTGTGGGGGAGGGACATACAAAGCAACAAAGAAATAATCTTATAAATGCGTTAGAAACACATGCATGAAAGAAACGAAAACATTAAAATACATATTTCCCTCTTGTTTTTTCTCGTAATTGTGATGCAGCCTTATCTACTGCGTCCTTAACCTCAGAGTCCAATAGTAAACCTACAATAGAAGGTGCTGCCTCTTTCTTTAAGTCCGCTATTAATCTTTTCTCATTTAAAGCTTTAAAAAGGGTATGTAAAATAGCCCAAATGGACCAAAATCTAACAGGAATCCTTTCCCCTTCTCGAACATCTCTTTCTACAATACTTTACTCTTTTCCATTTATCAACATCTAATGCCCCATCAACGGGGAACCAAGGATTCCATTCCCTAACTACATTAATACACATTTCTATGTCAAAAGAAAAAATAGTTACACCATCAGCAGCAAGTAAATATTTTAGCATATGTAAGTACGGAGTAGACTTAACTTATTCCATCACCCTGTAATTAAAAGTACTTACCTGAATATCCCTTCCTGTATTCAACACTGCAGGGTCCCTGTTTGTGTGCCAGTTGTCAACGTCTCAGGCATTGGGGTTCCTGGGTAAGGGTCGCAAAATCACGCGGATACAGGGGTTGCAGAGTGCAAACAGCAATTGCCACTGCATGCTGTGCTTTATTGTTAGTGGGTATTTAAAGACAAGCAAGTATTATCTTTGCCAAGATTTATTCAGGAGACATTCACACAAAGAATTTCAACAGATACAATTTTGCTTAAACTATGAGATAAGTCTTTGTATATTTTTATCTAAACTATTTAAGAGCAAGCTCAAACCATTTCCCTGTACTCTGGAAAATGCTTGACTAGCTGTTTGTCTTTGCGTAAGTAAGCAGAAGAGCTACTTCCTCAGCTTTGAGACATGATAGCTTTGAGATAGGGAGAGAGAACATGTTCCCTCTCTAGGCCGGCATGCCAAGAGCTTTCCACATACACAAACACAGTCCTCAGATAATGCTGAGGCCGGAGCCAGCATCATTCTGTCCCTCCAACACAGACCCTGAGTCTTCACACAGATTGTCTCACCAACTCTTCTATTACTTTAAGCAAAAACAAAGCAAAGCAAAGCAAACAAAATAGACATTATCATTAATTAAGCTGCTATTAAAGATTCTAGGCACAATTATACTGTTAAATGATGTTAGTAAATATGTTTTGTAGATACTGATCTCACATGTGTCACAAAAATATCCATGGATTCATAACTAGAAACTCTGAAGTGTAAAGTATATTAATTAGGTGAGTTTCATTAGGTAGCCAATGAAGAGAACACCACAGGGTTTTCAGTCAGGTAAAGAAGTTTATTTACTGAACTGCTGCCTATGCCATACATGGTGGAAATGCATGTAAAAAAAATGGGGCGATCCAACCTCTGGCAAGGATGTATCTATGTGAAGAACCAGATGAGGTGTGGCCGTTTGGGGGAAACTCTGGCCACACTGGATCTGGATGTGACTTCAAGTTCTGGGACTCACTTCTGGTCAGATAGAAAGTGGGACCAGAGGCTGACCAGGTTGTGACTTAACAGGATGGGGAGGTGGCTGCCTCCAGGTGTGCCAGATACTAGGCAACACATAAAGGGTTGAAACTTAGCCAAGAAGTGGCTGCATAGGGTCTGCATGACCTGGGGCAGACCTAACAACAAATACAGGTAGTTCTTCTGACATATGACTCCTGACTCCAAACAATTCATTCTCAATCATGTTCTTAATTTCTTTCTTTCTTCCTTTCTTCTTTCCTTCCTTCCTTCCCTCCTTCCTTCCTTCCTTCCTTCCTTCCTTCCTTTCTTTCTTTTCTCCCTCCACTCTCTCTTTTTTGTTTTATTGGTTGGTCGTAGGGTTTGAACTCTGGGCTTGGGCACTGTCCCTCAGCTCTTGAGCTCAAGTCAAGCACTCTACTGCTTGAGCCACAGCACCACTTCTGTTTTTTGAGTGGTTTATTGGAGATAAGGGTTTCACGGACTTTCCTGCCCAGGCTGGCTTTGAACTGCAATCTTCAGATCTCAGCGTACTGAGTAGCTAGGATTACAGGTGTGATCCACCAGCACCCAGCTCTTTCTCTCTCTCTCTCTCCTCTCTTTCACTCACCCTCCCTCTCTCCCCTGCCTCAGCATTCTCAACTCTCAAATAATGAACACTTGCTGAGTTGAACTCACAGGCTGGGAGAGCAGCTCAATTAGCATATGTGAAATTTATTTAATGTTTCCTTCTACTTCTACCACAGGTCACTGGAATCAAATAATGAACACGCAGCAGCATGGCATCTCAAGCCGTTTTGAGGAGGAAAGCAAGCATGCTCACTTCATTCTGTGAGGTTCACACTGGGAAGGTGGGGCAGACTCCTCTCTCCTCTTGCTAAATCTCAGCCCAGGTTCTGCATCCGTAGAGGTGACTGCCTCCAAGGATTCAGGTGGACCTGTTGCAACAATGAGAAGAACAAAATGTCATGTCAAAACCAGCTTTACAATGTCGGTGTGGGGGGGGGGTATAATTGGGTGGGGGGAGGGGGGTAAAATTGGGTGGGGGGAGGGGGGAGGCGGGGAAGGGAAGTGAAGGGTAAACAAAGGAGGAGGCTGCAATGCTTGGTAAGAAATGTATGCATTATCCTGCCCATGTAATTGTAGCCCCTCTGTACAGTATGTTCTCAAATAAAATAAAATACAATTAAAAAAAAAAAGAAATGTACTCATTATCTTGCCCATGTAATTGTAACCCCTCTGTACAGTATTTTCACAATAAAAAATAAAATTAAAAAAAAAAAAAAGAGTCCCAGTTACTCAAGTGAAACAGTTACAAGGCAGAGACTTAGCTTCTTGTGGTGCTGAGATTAATGGCAGCATGATTCAACATGATCCACTAGTTTATTGAGATTGGGACTTCTTAAATTTTTGGTTAGTTAGGCTATGCTCAAATTGTGATCTATTTATTTCTGATTGCTGACCATGATTATAGATGTGAACCAGCACATCAGACCATTCAAAGTTCTTTATCCCACATGGAAGACATGAAGTTTTTTTTACCAAATGACATACAACTAGACAGACAGCAAAAGTAAGTCCTTAATTCTGGTCAAGATGTGTTGTTAATGTGAAACAAAATTACTTAGCAAAATATCTGACTACTGTGATTATACTTTCAAACTTACCCTACACTTTAATATCAAATCACTTATATTAGCCAATGATTCACTCAAATTACCTGTAATTATTTATGTCTGTCCTATCTTCTAGAAGGAGGGAGAACAGGAGCTCACAAAATTAACTAAAGTGGTAGAATTTGAGTGGATCACAGTTCTGAATAGGTCTAGGAAGGAAAGTATCAGCCATATGAACCTACTAGGTAGGGATATTGGAATGCAATCCTGATCCCTGCTTTTTGGACTGGGTGCAAAAATTGCTACTCTATGCGTAAAGTAACTTAAACTAGAAAGGAGTGGTGGAGTGACTCCAGTGGTGGAATACTTATATAGCAAACAACATCAAAACTCAAATCAACTTCCTAAAGATAAAATAAGACAAGGAAAGAAAGAACGACTCATACTGAGCATGTGTTCATTGTAAAGATTTACACTAAATTATTGTAGTTATAAATGCCATCATTTATTTCTAGGAGCACACACATTTTATGTCAAGACTAAATGAAAAATTAACACCATATATATAAAGCTTTGGTAAAACACAGGTCTAGCTTACAATGGTGAACACTTAAGTTTGCATGTGCAGTGGTGTTGCAGGGTTGTTAAGGTTTATGGAAGTCCATCTTTTTGATGGACTTAACATGATGAAATTACCTAAACATACATAACCATACACTTCACTGGACAGATACTGCTGATATATATATTGGACACACATGTATGCATTTATATAGTAAGTGACAGGTAAATAAAAATAAAAAAATATAATGAATAAATTTAGTGAACAGATAACTTTTCCAAAGTATTACTTTACCTGAACCAGTTCATTTCGTAGTCTCCAATGCTATATCACACTTACATGGCTGCTGATCCCCTAGAACTTTTATATGAAATTGTTTTTTCTTTGTTTTACAAGTGAAAAGCCTGCCAATAAGTATACTTTCATGACATTCCTTTCTTTAGAAAATGCAAAGCACGTTGTGTTATCTGGCCCTTTATGTATCATCAATATAACTTTTTTTTATAATTTCAAGTACATATTGTCTAAGATCTCACTTATACTCTTCCAATAGTACCTATGGGAAGGAGAAAATGAAGGATTATTCTGTTACTTTGGGAGTTTTTGTTATTAATAACTGCAATGAATATGAAAATGAAACTCTGAAATTACTTAGAGAGGTAACTTGAAAGTTAAATTTCTACACACTTAGGTTACTCCCTCAACTAAAACACAGAACTTAAAATAAGTAACATTTTTAGCTGGGTGCCAGTGGCTCATGCCTGGAATCCTAGCTACTCAGGAGCTGAGATCTGAGGATAGTAATTCAAAGCTAGCCCTGGCAGGAAATCCATGACACTCTTACTTCAAATTAACCACCAGAAAACCAGAAGTAGCACTGTGGCTCAAGTGGTAACATGCTAGCCTTGATCTGACCAGCCAGGGACAGCGCCCAGACCCAGAATTCAAGCCCCTTGACCAAGAAAATTAAAAAGGAAAAGAGGGGGACAAAGTAATATTTTAACGCTAATGTGCGTATATACACAAAATTTGTCTAGAAATAAAACTATAACAGCCCCTGGACTGGCAAAAAAGAGATTAAAGTGAAATTGCCTTCAATAATTCATTTAGACGATCTAAACTGAGGGCAGGCTACTGGAACTCACATCACTAATTGAAGAGGTAGAATTTGAGAGGATCACAGATCAGAACCAGTGTGCAAGGAAAGTAATAAGAGTCTCATATCATCCTAAAGGTTCGCATGTTGGAATGCATTTGTGATCCCCGCTACTTGGCAGACAGAGGTGAGGAACTTAGCCTGTGTTCAGCCCTCAGCAAAATGGATAACCTATGAACAAAGTAAATAAATCGAAAAAGGATTATTCTAATGGTAGAATACTTGTTCAGCAAACAAAATATTTAAATTCATACTCAGTTCCTAAAAGAGGAAAGAAAAGGGAAGAAAGAAAGAAAGAAAGAAAGAAAGAAAGAAAGAAAGAAAGAAAGAAAGAAAGAAAGAAAGAAAGAAAGAAAGAAAGAAAGAAAGAAAGAAAGAAAGGAAGGAAAGGAAAGAAAAGAAAAGAAAGAGAGGAAGAAAGAAAAGAAAGAGAGGAAGAAAGAAAAGAAAAGAAAAGAAAGATAGAGAGTAAGAAAGAAAGGGAGGAAGAAAGAAAGGGAGGAAGAAAGAAAGGGAAAAGGAGAGGTATAAAGAAAAACCTCAGCATGCTTTAGATGTTAACAATGACCCTAATCATTTTAGCTATAAATGCCTTCATTTAATTCTGGGCAGAGACATTTTGTATCAAGCCTGAAAAAAAATATAGCATACCGCATACAAAACTTGGGTTAAATACAGGTCTGCCCTACACTGTTGGACCAATAGGAATGTATGTCTAGAGCTATTGCAGGTATGTTAAGGTGTGTGGGAGTTTATCATCCTGATGATCTTGCAATGATGAAATTGACTAACTACACAATTACCTTGACAGATCCCTGCTGAGACCTATATTATGTCACAGGTTAAACAGGAACAATATATACAATGAAATATATTGAACAACCAGGTATTGTGTCCAAAATTATTTTTACCTGATTCAGTGTATCTTTACATTCTATATCACATGTACAAGTTTCTCATTCCCTTCTGTTTCATTATGTTGTCTTTCCTTGGTTTTGTTTTGTTTTCAGAACCGTGGTATAGGAGGGTATTTCTTATATTTTTGTCTTCTAGTCTTCAGAAAGTCTGCAGTTAAATATGCTTACGTTCCTTTCAATAGAAAATTTAAACCACATTGGGTAGGGTCTTTATCATGATTTTGTTATGATCTCAAATACGTTTTTATTTCTGACATTCTACCTGTATAATCTCACTTCAATCTTTTCCAAAGGGCACTTTAGTGGAAGTAGGAAATTCAAAGGGGTTTCTGGTAGAGAATTTCTGTTACTAAAAATTCTAGTACATAGTAAAGTAAGTAAGTCCAAAATTATTCATTAGAGAGATGATTTGAAAGTCATCTTTTTACATCTTAATACTCTTTCCTCAAATAAACCAGAGGATTTAAAATAACTTATATTTATAAGTTAATGGACACAAATGTGGACGAAAATTCTAGAAATAAAATGATCACTCATGAAACCTTACTGATGCTTCAAAAAATGCTTTCCAGTTAGAGGAATCATCTTCACACATTTTCACACAATGTGAATCTGCCTGTTAACAGAACCCCAAACTAGACTAAGGCATCTAATAGCTATCTAATTTTTGTTGTCTTTTGTCAATACTTCTTTCTTATCATATGGACTAGTATGAATTCTGTGACCATTATAAAATCACTTTTGTAATAAATGTTCCTAGGTGGGAACTTCAAGGATGAGGTGGTGTGGGGTTTCTGGTGGAGCCCTGTCTGGTTCAAGGGAGGAGTTGGTATTGGCACAGCCTCTGTGGTAAAGCAGGGCAGGGTTTTGAGGGTGAAAGCCAGTCTGTGTAAGGCTTTGAGACAGCAGGGAGGGGACAGGAAAGAGTAGACTTGTTAGGAGCAGGGTCTCTTGTGGAGTAGGTGGGACTTTAGGATGGAGACTGTCAGGTGGATGGGTTTTCAGTGGAAGAAGGCAAGGTCACTGGGGAAGAGGCTGTTTGGGGCAGAGCTTTGAAAAGGAAGAACAAGGCTACAGAGGAGGAGGTTACTTAGAGGAGGGGTTTTGGTGTAGCACTGTGAGCCCTGGTGGGATATGTAGGGTGAGGTTTCCCATAAGGCAGGGAAGATAATGAAGGCAAGAGGCTGACAAAAGGTGGGGATTCTGGTGCAGGAATGCAGAGCTATGAGGGAGAGGCTTTTCAAGTTCTGTGAGAGGGCAGAGTGGTGCTAGAAAGAAGTGGGCTAGTAAGGGGCGGGCCTTTGGGAAGTGTGTTATGGTGGAGGTGGGGTTTCGGGCAGAGCAGGATGTAGTAACAATGTATAGAGGAATTTTTTAGGACCAGAGCTTTGTGAGAGCAGAGATAGGATCCAGTGGACTACACTAGTTAGGACAGGGTTTCTGGTGTAGCCAGTTACCACTTCGAAAAGAGCAGTAAGTTTGGGTGGGGATTTCAGTGTTGCAAGGCAGGACATTAGACTTGGACAGGGTTTCCAGTGGGGCAAGGCAACTTTCAAAAAGGGATTATAAAGGGACAGGGATTTACAGTTGAGCCTGGTGAGGCTTCCAGAGGGAGGCCAACAGATGCAGTAGTTTGCATTGGAATAATGAGGGTGTAGAGAGATGGGATAGTGTGGTGGGGGTTTTCTAGAACAGGTCAGGGCTTGGAGCCATGGGGTTAATTGGAAGAAGGACTTTGAGAAGGAGTGGAAGGTCAACAAAGGTGTAGAGTAATTATGGGCAGGGTTGAGTAGGGTGTGGCTCTGTGGGAGGAGCCAATAAGGGGAGGATTCATCACGGGAACAATGAAGCCATTGAGAGAGTAGATATGAGAGGTAGAGAGGCCTATGGTGAAGCAGGGCTGGCTTTCCAAGCAGGAGATGGGCTGTGTGAGAAGCTTCTGGTCAATTAAGACGGGGCTACAAGGGCAGTTATAGAGAGGTGGAGGGTTTTTGGTATAGCATGAAGGAAATTGTGGGAAGAGGTAGGTTTAGGGCTGGGCTTGAAAATTTCGGCTACTTAGATTAGTTATGGATCCAGTTTCTGATGAAACCAGGAGGGGTCGAGGGAGAAGTTTGGTTGGGAGTGGGGTATGAAAGGGACGGGAGGAGCTTGGAAGTAATAGAATATGGGAACAATGGGACTCTGAGGGAATAGAGTAGTTAGCTACAGGGTATCTGGTGGATGAAGTTAGGATTAGAGGGAGGAGCCCAATGTAGGCGGGGTTCTTGGTGCAGCAAGGTGGATCTTAGGAGGAGATATGGATGTGGCTTGGTTTCTGGTGGTGAAGAGCAGGGATTCCAGGAAGGGGTGGAGTGGAAGAAGGATTTCCCTGTAGCAGGGGAGGACTTTCAGGAAGGATTCTGGTTGCAGTCAGGCCTTTGAAAGTTTATAGCAGGACTACCAGGGGGTAGGTTATTTAAGGTTGGGCTTTTTAAGGACCAGGCTGACTGGAAGAGGGTTTCCAGTGGATCCAGTCAAGTTTTATGGGAAGGGGAGATAGGAAAGGGACAAGATTTAGTAAAGAGTGGGGCTACAAAAAATAAACAATTACTCTAATAGGAACACCATTTTCAGTCAGTGTAGAATTATATTACTTTTATGTATGCGAGAGATATTGGAGAAAGTAAGCAAGTAATAATTTCTATTGAATTTTTAAAAATTCCTGTTGAGTGAAAATAAAACCACAGGTCACATCAGGCTCAGTGGCCTACAGTAGACTAAGAAATATGAAGCACTGGACTGGATTCCCCAGCACAACCTTTAAGGACTACAAAAAAATTTTTAAAATATCTCACTTGGTCATAATGGACACTCTATTATCTTAAAATTGTGAATGAATAGAACTTTTACTCTGACCGTTTTAGAAATCCTAAAACTAAGTAAGTGATAATGTTTTAACTTTATATAATATTGGAAGTATATTAAAATAATTAGGAAAATATAAAATTGTACACAGAATATTTGTTGTCCAGCATCAATTTTAATCTAAAAGAATTTAAAACCAGAAAATTGCCATATAGTGAGATTGCAGCATGGTTTCTTTTCAGTCATCAAAATGGTGACTTAAGGAATGTGTCTTCATCATTGGATGCATAGATGTTAAAACATATTTAAAAATGTGAAGCACTATACAGACCCTGAAGAAACTCAGAGGGATCTGTGAAATGAGGTTGGAAGAAAATTAATGAATAGTTACAGTAAGAATTGATCTTCACTAGGCACATAAATATTTTCCAGAAGAAAAGACTACATTGAAAAATAAACAAAAAAAAGAAGCAGGCAGGCAGACCTTGAAATACACATTATCCAATGAAGAATATCTATTGAAGCATGATTGCAATAATCTTTTACCTAAGTTACAGTACTGATCTATGTTCTTCCCTAATGCCAAATGACAAAGCCATGAAAATGCAGTAATAATTTTCAAGACATTAGACTTTACAGAAGGAATTCAATGAATGTATTTCTAGAAAGTAGACATAGATGTCTGAGATAAAGAGTAAAGCAAATATCCCCAATTCTTAGCCCTTCGAGGTCAGAGGGGTACAAGCCGAAGCACAAGGAGAATGGACAGAAGTACAGTAATGCATACCAGTAGTTCCCAAGATACAATGATGAATATAAGAGGGGAGAAAATCAACATGACCATCACATGACTTAGCACTGGAGAATAGAGAAAAGAACAGTGAAAATCCATGGAGAATCACAAAGAATGCCCTTGCATATTTGACAGAAGTGTGCATTGCATGACATTGAGGTCTAAAATATTTGTAGGTATTATAGGAAACTATGTGTGCTCATATGGTGCCTCAAGTAGTGATAAACTTATGATTTACAGGACATTGAGTAATAATAAAGGTCCTGCTTCAGTAGTGTAGAGTTAAACCTTGATAAATTCTGTTTTTAAACACCTAACACCCTCTAAAACCAAGACAAGAAGATTCAAATTATATATAATTGACTTGACTGCAACAATAGAGTTCAAAAAATCAAATCACATAATGTGGATGCAAAAGGACTACATTATTAAGGTAATCTTTAAACAACACACAATTTTATGTGAATAGTCCTGATTATAAATGATTTGTTTCCCATACAGATTTTGGATGCACAAAAACAACAAAAACAAAAGAAAACAAAATGAAAAATGACACTTGGCAATAGAGCTAGATGCCAGTATCTCATCTCATGAGGCTGAGATTGTAAGACCATGGTTCACAGATGGCTGGGGTAGCAATCCACGAGATATTTATGTTCAATTGTTCAATCAAACACGTATTGAAACCTTGGTTAAAATAGTACAGATTCAGTCAGTCATGAGTGAAAAAAACAAGCAAGATTTTGAGGCTCTGAGTCAGTTTCATTACTGCACACACGCGCGCACGCACACACACACACACACACACACACACACACACACACACACACACAAACAGCGAATATTAAGAGTGTAAAAAATGAAACTATCTGCTAGGACTATCCTAAGCATATATTAATTAATAAAAATGAGGGAAACCATAGAGCCTATGTTTTTTGAGTCTAGCTTTCTTCACATAATGATTTTTTTCCAAGTCTTTCCATTTTCTTAAGAAAGGGGCTATGTAATTCTTTCTCATAGAAGCATGAAACTCCATTGTGTATATATACCACATTTTCGTGATCCATTCATCTACTGAGGGGCATCTGGACTGGTTCCATATCTTAGATATGGTAATAATGCTTCCAAAAACATACTTGTGCTGGTAGTTTTAGTGTTTTATTTTTTGGAGTCCGGTCGTGGGGCTTGAACTATGGACATGGACGTTGTCCTTCAGCTCTTCAGCTCAAGTTTAGCGCTCTACCACTTGAGCCACAGTGTCACTTCTGGGTTTTTTCTTTTGCTTATGTGGTACTGAAGAATTGAACCCAGGGACTCTTGCATGCAAACACTACCACTGAGCCATCTTCCCAGCCTGAGAAGATATTTTAACTTATTTTGTACATGTAAATTAATATTAAGCAAAGCTAAATAAATAATTACTTATTTACTCTTCAGAGGATGAGTATATTACTCTTGGATATCTTTGAGGAAAAGACTTTAGACTCATTACAACTGATACCTTGCATTGAAATTACAGGGTAAACTTTCTTCTTCATTAAACAAAAGCTTCAGTTCTTTCATATTAGAATTATAAAATCATAATACCTGAATGTTGATTTGTTTTCCTTTGCTATTTTCAATTCCATTTTTCATCCATTAGCTATCTAGAGATAATTTCCACAAATGCCCATGAATGGGATTGCTGGCTCTAGAGCTATGTACATTTGACCATACAAAATGATGCTAATTGAAATGGACTCCAAGACATGGAAACAACAATTACTTTTTTTTCAGATATCAACCTTGATGTCGGTAAAGAAGTGTAACTAGATCTTATTTTATTTCATTTGTCTTTGATTTATCTCTGGACATCTCTGTCTTGATTCTGGTACCTTCCATCTTGTATATACATTATCTGATTTGGAGAAGGAAAGGGAAATAACATAATGATGAAAGAAGTGACCCATTACAACAATGATATTCACAAGACAATATACCAGCAATGGACTTTACAACTTTGGGGTGGGGGGTATGGTTGAGGGTGGGAAAGGATAAGAGAACAACAATGGAGTGTGTAACAATATTCATCAAGGAATGTACCTTACTCATGTAACTGTAACCACTCTGTATAGTACCTTTAAATAAAATAAAATTTTAAAAAGTGAACCTATCCTAGAAAAAAATATCCCTTTCAAAATAACCCATCTGTAATAGTACTTGTGAGGGATTCTAGAGTCAAACTGTTATACCTGGAAAGGGATATATTGGGAAGCCATCTCAAACAGCAATCAAAAGGCTGTGAGCTTGTGCTCTGGAAAGGTCAAACAGTTAAGGGAAGACAGGGGTATGGGTTATTACCTCAAAAGTATTTACGTTAGAGCTGTTGGAAAATAAAAGTTTAAGACTTTGGAAACAAGATGGATGTCTGTGCTATGGTTGTAATGATTATTGCTTCCTTCTGCTCCTTAAAAATAAGGGATTCAATTATCACTATGTATACAAACAATACCTCAGTTAATGGTTGTAACCACAAACTAGATTGATGCCTCAGTTTGTGGACATACCTGTAGCCTCTCATTACCCCACCCCTGTAGTAGAATGAATATAAAGCATTTTAAACAGGATTTGGTGATCCAGAAGCTGGCAATGAGGCTTTGGGTCCTCTGGTGTCTTCTTTCCTATAACTTCCTGTGATTTCTCAGTTCTTTGGCCAGGTATCCCATCATCTTTGCTGTTTCATGGTTGTGGTTAGTTACAGTACTGATATTCGGAACACCTCAAAACAAACTATGGAAAACACTTCCTCAGAGAAGATTCACAAATATATAGGAGCACCTGGAAAGAAACCAAACATCAGCAGTCATTCTGTGATCCTCTAACAAGAAAGTATAGTTCAAGTGTATCTTTACTTCGGATATATATAAGAGATGGACAATTGTCCCTTTTGTACATTTGGTATTTGGTATTGCATAAATTTTCAGAAACACATATACATTGTGAAATAATGTTATTTATTTCATAGGTCACAAACCACGTCACTGGAGTGATGACCCAAATGTCTTTTTTTTTGTTTGTTATTTTTTTTAATTTAATTTATTTTTATTTTATTTGAGAACATACTGTACAGAGGGGCTACAATTACATGGGCAGGATAATGCATACATTTCTTACCAAGCATTGCAGCCTCCTCCTTTGTTTACCCTTCACCTCCCTTCCCAGCCTCCTCCCTCCCCCCACCCAATTATACCCCCCTCCCCCCACACCGACATTGTAAAGTTGGTTTTGACATGACATTTTGTACTTCTCATTGTTGCAACAGGTCCACCTGAATCCTTAAACAACTTGTTTGTCCCCATCTCCTCCACATGTTATACTGACATCAAATATAGTGAAAGCGGGGGTTACACTGTGGGGGAGGGACATACAAAGCAACAAAGAAATAATCTTATAAATGCGTTAGAAACACATGCATGAAAGAAACGAAAACATTAAAATAGATATTTAAGGGTTCATTTTCCTAACATCACATTATCTGACCTTTTCCGCTTGACTCAAATGTCTTATCTCAGTTGCCTGATTCAGACTTAGATGAGTGTGAATTGCATAATTGTGAACATTTTTCCATGAAACTTAACAACACAGAATGAAGTTTGAAGGTCAGGTCACTCCATACCTCTAAAGATTTTACATATATTACAGTAATACACACCTAAACTGCTCAGCACTCACAGCACATTGGTGTGTTATAATTGTCTTCAGATCAGAAATATTCTAGAGTTTAAAGTAGAATGATGGGCTGTACATTTTCAATGCAAGTGTGATGATCACCACCTGCAATTATTCTCAGTGGAAAATCTTTCCTATACATTTTATTGACTTAGCTTCTACTCTGTGCTTTACCATTATCAGGGAGGGTCACACTGTATAGAGCTACAATACTGCAGCAACCTTAGCTGTCTTTGAATTTTACCTCTAATCTTAATACCAAGGTCAACTCCGCAACTCTAATCACATAATTAGTGGACACCTGAACTTTCCAAGCTTGGTTAAAAATTCAGCTATCATTGCTCTTGCCAGTGTTAAAGATCTCACTCTATTAGATTTATTGTATTTCTTCTTGTATTTTCAACACTGCCTTAGATGTTGGTTTTTGATATAGAGCTTTTAGTTTGTATTTGATTTATGGAAGTGTTAGTAATGCCAGTTGAACTGCATATATTATAATGTAAGTAATTTGATGTTTTGATATATGAATTTAATTTTGGCAATTGAGGAAGTCAATGCACATCTCTCAGAAAAATTTCTTAATATGTACTGGTATTGCTTTATTGTGAACTTCCTAAAAGCAAGTCATAGGAGCACATGTCCTAATCCCATCACTTCTGTCACTGAGACAAGGCTTGAAATGTCCAGACGACTTGGCACTTCATAGTGAGAAAGTTTCTACAATGAAGGGTGAGAGAATAGAAAAAAGAGCAAATGAATCTTCCAACTGTTTTGTTACATGTTCTTTACACTTAGCCATTAAGACACCATAATAGTATATTTTTTTGGGTCCGGTCGTGGGGCCTGAACTCTGGGCCTGGGCGCTGTCCCTCAGCTCTTCAGCTCAAGGCTAGCGCTCTACCATTGAGCCACAGCACCCCTTCCGGCTTTTTTCTTTTTGCTTATGTGGTGCTGAGGAATCGAACCGAGGGCCTCATGCATGCAAGGCAAGCACTCTACCACTGAGCCACCTTCCCAGCCCCCATAATAGTATTTTTATAACTTCTTACCTTCTTTTGTCCTGTTCTGAGATGTTTTATTTATGGATCTCTAAGAAATCATATAAGAATCATAAAATAAATCCATAAATCATATAAGAAATCTTAAAAATAGTTTGTTAGGGATATATAACCTAAAAGGAATAATTTCAGGAAAGTATTAAGCACATAAAATGTAATGCACACCTATAATTGTCTCTTTATTTAAAACTTCAGCAGTTGTAGTTTATTTATTCTAATAACAAAGATTATAAACTAAGTTACAATAGTATTCCAAATGGAACACAGAACTAGAAAAATGAAGGGTAGCACTAAAGAATGCTACTGCTACTACTAATAGAGTAAGAATAAAATTTAGGCAAACCTCCTTCAGAATAAAAGCCACAGGACAGCCCCAACATTACTTTAATTGTTTCATATGAAGACAAGACCTTTTTTGTAAAGATAAGTTTTCACAGATATTAACATCAGTTGGGTATATATTTCTTAAGGCCTTCAGGAAGGATGCTCTGACAATGTTGATAGAAACTGACTTCTTTGGGACCTACTACACAATGTGCAGACACCATTCCAAGCATTGCACCTGCATTAGGGTAATTTTAGCGCTCAAGATAGTTCTTCCAGTTAGGAAATGAATTAAGTATTTTATTAAAAACAGAAGTAGGCAACAAGGCCAAACAAATTTCCCAAGTACCCAATACGGATCAGCTGTACAACCATAATTCAAATCCAGGTTTCCACCAGGCATATCTGAGGATATTCTGTAAGTTTCACCCTCATTACCTTTCAAGATGTATGGAGCAGATGAACCTACATTATCTTCCTAATTATGGTTATAATGGCAATAACATTGCTACAGAATATACATATTTTTAAATTAAAAGGGTGTGGGTAATGATATTGTAGGTGATCTTTATACCAAATAAAGACTGAACCAAAAAGAAAAGTAAGGGGCTGGGAAGGTGGCTCAGTGATAGAGCGCTTGCTTTGAATGCATGAAGTCCTGGGATCAATTCCTCAGCACCACATAAGCAAAAAGAAAAAAGTTGAAAGTGGTGCTGTGGCTCAAGTGGTAGAGCACTATCCTTGAGCTGAAGAGCTGAGGGACAGCACCCATGCCCAGAGTGCAGGCCCCACGACCGGAACCCCCCAAAAAAATAAAAATAAAAGAACCTAGGCTGCAAATTTTAGTCATTGTACTAGCACTCATATACCATATATATATATATGTGTGTGTGTGTGTGTGTGTGTGTGTGTGTGTGTGTGTGTGTGTGTGTGTGTATATACATATATATATATATATATATTTATATATATATATATATATTCTTCCTAAAATATACAGTGAGTTAATTTGTCGAAACCTGGTCATAGAATAAATATGAGGTGTGAAAAAGTTTGTAAGTCTGAAATGACTCCAAGGTATTTTGAGAAGACAGCTGGAACAGTTATCACTTAATCAAATAGTAATGAGGTATTGGTTTGTAGATAGAGATCAAAGCTCACTTGGGACATTTTGTGTTTGTTAAAATCAGTAGTTAGGAGTTGTCAGTAGACAGGATGCTATTAAGGACTTGAATTAATGTAAACAGAGATGGAGAAAAATACAGAAATAATTACTGTACTCAGTGGTAAAAAACATGAGAAGGAATATTACAGAGCTAAGCCCCGGGATACACAAATATGTAAATCATGACAAATGAAGAAAAACAGTAATAAGTATGTAATGCAGACTTATATGGGTAGGTATTTTTAATGTTTAAGGGCTATGAAGTGATTGTGTGATGACCTAAAATTTAAGAAATTCTTAAGTTCAACTATCCTTTGGGCCAACCATAGCTGATAGTTTAAGTAAAACGGTGCCACAATAGTGTGTCTTGATTTACCAAAGTGAAAATAGGCCAATATTTGGAAAGCCACTTTTTGGACCTGTGGTTGGAGTGGCAATTACTGCAGTTTGTTCAACTGTCATTAGAAAGCTACAGGTTTAGCACAATGATAGAAATCTTTCAGGGATCTGGTAGATTTTCCCTCTGTCTTCAATTTCCCTTTTTTTCTGAGAGCTAAAATATCACTACTGGAAGCCTGTCCAAATTGTGCCTTTGGCAAGTTAACAGATAGTCGGTCTATCACATGTCCAAATAAAAGAGAATTGGAACAGGTTTACATTGAGCACTCACAGTAGACGGGTCTCTGGACTTTCTCAGGAAAAGCCTTCTGCCATTGTGGGATGGATAGGGCTGGATGATATGCAAAATAGACACCATAGATGGAAAGTATTCTGCTAAGTTAACACTTGAGATATCGGATGTTTTAACTGCATTGTATTGACTTTTATGAATCAGTTAATCAGATTCTTCATGCCATATTATTTTAATAGACTGTAAAATGCATGCTTATCACATTTCCTTTGTATAACATATAGTATGTTTTGAAATTTGGTATAAAACATTTGTCTTTTCATTTATTTACTTTTAATATGTTTTACTCTAGTTTTCAAGAGTAGGGAAATGCCCTGGAACTTTGTAATTTGATGTCATATGTAATTTATTTTTTTTAAAATTCTTATTTATTGTCTATTGCAGCCCCCGGCTATATGTAATTTAAACTGTAGTTTTCTTCAAGTGTATCATCCTACGCTGAAGTTTTTTTCTCATAAGCTTTCTAATAAATATGTAGTCTATTCAATTTTGAAAAGTACTGCTGTACCTCCCACTTATTTGTGGCATTTCTGAAATCCAAGTTCCTCTGTGTGTCAGCGTGGATACTTTTGCTTGTAACAGTTTTGTTATTGAATACATAGCATCTGACTACTTAGGGAACAATGGATGTGAAGTTACAGTATCCCAATAAAGAACTTCCAGGACAATTCAAGGGCAACTCATGTACTCTCTGTGTAGGTGAATAAGAGCATAGAAAAGAAAGTCTTATACATGAAAGTGACTGGGAGTGTGTGCACATAGGTATTCACTTATTTATCTGTTGTTATAGTTTTAAATATTCAATATTATTCATTATATATATATCCAAAATCCAGAGAACCACATCCATGGGCATCGTTTTCCTATGTTGCTCTTTGGGTAATAAGAATGAAACCTGGTATTGTCCTGTGGTAGAGAAATAACTCAGAGATTCAAACATTTTTCTTTCAATATGTTGCCTGTTCCTACATCTAAAATGAGGAAGTCTGTTAATACATAATACATGTTATAATCTATTTAATCTATTTATACAATGTATAATGTATTCTATATTATAATATATATTATATATAATAACTGAGTATTATATATTCATAAGGAAAAATACAACAAACGTATCTATGACCATACTTTCCCAGCAATGATTAGGTTCATTAGAGTTAGGTGCATTACATCTGAACAGGAAAAGTCTACTGAAGTTTTGATGACCTTGAGCTAGATAAGGAGAATTTCTGTAAGAGGAGCCTCTCTTCAATTATGATAAAAAATAAGTTTGGAAGTTATTTTATTTTATTTTTTTGTTTTTATTTAGGTGGACAAGGAGCCTGAACTCTGGGCCTGAGCACTGTCCCTCACCTCTTCAATTCAAGGCTAGTTCCCTACCACTCACCCATAAAAGCACTTCTGGCTTTTTTTTTTGCTTATGTGGCACTGAAGAATCGAACCCTAGGCATTGTCCCTGAGCTCAAGGCTCGTGCTCTACCACTTGAACCACAGCACCACTTCTGGCTTTTTCTGCCTGGGATTGCTTTGAATCATAATACTCAGATCTCAGCCTCCAAGGTAGCTAGG
Source organism: Dipodomys merriami (assembly GCF_024711535.1). Lineage (NCBI taxonomy): Eukaryota > Metazoa > Chordata > Mammalia > Rodentia > Heteromyidae > Dipodomys > Dipodomys merriami. The sequence continues at coordinate 2,387,359 of NW_027202993.1, read as the reverse complement.
ATTACAGGTGTGAGCCACCAGTGCCCAGCAAGTCCCTCTTAGATATTATTCTAAAAGCCTCTTATCCAAGGTCACTCCTAAGATAATAAATGGACCTATGCCAATAGTTCCTTCATACTCTCATCTCCTGTTATGGCTATGGTGTGTCTTTTCCATTGTATCCTGAACCTACTTCACAGTTCTCTTCCTAATCCATGATTCTAGATGTATTACTAATAATTACCTAAATTTTGTGGCTATAAACCCTAAATTATTCAACTATTAATTTAATTTAATTTTTTTCAATATGATCATGTTTCTGTACAAATCTGAGCTTTTATTCACCTCTTGCATCTACCTCTTGGCATGAGCAGAGCCTGTGCCTAATTTACTTTAAATGCAAGAGGTTAGCCAAAGAACAGCCTACAGTATTCCTGCCTAGGAGTCAGTACAGGTAGTAGAGTGCCTGAAAGAAGCAATGCATTCCTGACATGAGAAGGGGTGAGAGTGACAACAGCCTACAGAGCAAACTGGCAGTCACAACATTTAACAACTTCTACTTTGGGGAAACTGATCTCCTGCAAAGTGGCAGTGAGATAACTTTAATTTTCTTATATGAAGGAAGTTGTCATGTCTCACTATATAACTCCCTTGTAATCAAAGAGAGGGTCATTCTTTTGTTTCCACCTTAGGCCCAGTCTCAGTTTATGTCAGACTTTGCTCAGACTCTATTCCTACCAGAAGGTCCCTAATGAGGAGGAAAGTGTGATCTCTTGGCTTCTGACTGGCCCTTCGGGACCTGAAGCCACTTTTAGTTTTCAACCTGTTCCTTCTGACAATGGGAAAGCTCATTCTCTGAATTGTGCCCTAGTATTGTGCCCTTTCTTCAGAGAAAGTCAAGGAATGACAGATTCTGCCTGAGTGAGTGAGTATCTCCATTTCCAAAGAGGTCAATTAATATCTGATTCTGAGACCCAGGTGAAAGTCCTTTACCAGATCCTCCAAGCTCTGACTCCAAGCCATCCTCATATTTCTCCAGCTTTTTCTCATGAACCAAAAGGTTACAGGAGTTTAGTTCAGAAACAAGGAGAAATGAGAGAAGCAGAAGAACCATTGGCAGGGTGAGGAATTTAGAGATTTTGGGTGAAAAAAAGGCTCAGAAAATATAGAATCAGGGGGCTGGGAAGGTTGCTCAGTGGTAGAGCGCTTGCCTTGCATGCCTGAGGCCCTGGGTTCGATTCCTCAGCACCACATAAGCCAAAAGAATAAAGCTGGAAGTGGTGCTGTGGCTCAAGTGGTAGAGCGCTAGCTTTGAGCTGAAGAGCTGAGGGACAGTGCCCAGGCCAGAGTTCAGGCCCCAGGACCGGACACCGCTCCCCCAAAAAAAGAAAATCTAGTATCACTCACATCATTAGGGAATCACATCATAAGAGTAGGGAATAAATGTAATAAATTACTACCTAAATTACTAACTCCACTACTCTACATTACAAGTGTTCTGTCAAAAGTTAGCTGTCCTAGCTCTATTTTGATCAGGAAAACAGAGCACATTCTTTCCTTACAAAGTTCTACTGAGTATCTTTATCCATACCCCAGGTTGTTCTTACTCTCTACTTCTCTCTTACTTTCCTTTGCTGCATTCAATCAATGACACTTGAATGTGTTAGCATCTTCTAATCCATTTGTTATAAAGTAAAACAAATTATGGGGAAACATGTATCTATGGTACATTTTCTTCTATGGCATATTTATTTGATGTTATTAAGTATTATTTTAATAGTTTCATTGTTAATACTTGAGAAAAATATTTTACTATTAGCAGTAATTAGTTGCACATTTTTTGGTATTTTCCCATGTCTGTGTATATTTTAAGTTTCTAACATCATCTTTTCCCCCAACTGTTGCCTTCTTAGAATTGCTTCAAATTATAAACTATATATGATGGTCCTCTATGTGTTCATTGATATATTTAAATTTTGATCTAATATCTACATATTATAGGAAATCTTCAACCTATTGTAATTGTTCTGAAAATCAATATGGATGTTCCTCATTAAAGCAAAAACACAATGCCACAAAAATTAATGAAATTAGGATTAGGTATATATTAAAAATATTTAGCAATGATACAGTAGAAACATTCACTTCTCATATACCAGAACATGTTTATAGCTATGAATAGCACATTTTCTTCATTCCCTCTTTCTGGTGCATCTAGGTTGATTACACAGCTTGGTTGCTATAGAATATTAATACCATGAACATGTATGTTCATGTTGATTCATATTCCTTCAATATGTATCCAATTGCAGTAAAGGTCATCAACATATCTGTCTTTTTGGTATTGTGTAAACTTCCATTAAGATATCCCTATGGGTTGCACTAGTTTACAATGCCACAAAACCAAATATACTTCCTGATTTATTTACCTCTCCAGCAGTTTATTTATTTGAGTGGTGGTAACTATTCTGGTGTGTAAGATAGGATCTCAGTGACTTTCCTCTTTATTTTCCTTCGTATTTGTTATGTAGATATGAATCTCAAAAATTTCATTTATTTATTAAACACTTACATTTGTACTTCATTCCTGATTAGTGTCTTTCTTTTTCTTTGGTATTTGATCAATTTTTAAGATTTATAACATTTGATTTTTTCCCATTACAAATACACATTTCAGTTAGTAAAAAGTTTTTTTTTTCATTACAGTGGTGCACAATTAACTAAAAACAACAGATTGTACATTTATATCACTGGATGTTTTTGTTTGTATTTACAGCCAGGAAATTGTTTCAATAAAGATGCTGAACTTCTTTCATTGATATACTGAAATATAGTATCTCATATTGGCCTAAACTAATCTCAGAATTAACAGTCAGAGCCTGGGCCACCACAGTCTGGGCTAAGTAAAACCACTAATAGAGTATAAACTGCATTTAAAGAGAGCAAAGCGCTTCATAAAAGATGGAAGAAAGGCATCACCTTAATGAAGCAAATGTTGAAGTTCACAAGCAGACCTTAGGAATCTGAATATCAAGAAGATCAAAGGATAAAAGTATTTAGAAGGACAACTTTAGAACTCAAAATTGGGGAGGTGGGACAAACAATAGATACCAAAACTCAATGCTGAAGGGAAGGAGAATTTTACCCCAAACCTCAGCTGTGTCTGACTCTCTCACACAACACCCAAAGACACACACACACACAGACACACACACACACAGACACACACACACAGACACAGACACAGACACAGACACAGACACACACACACACACACACACACACACACACACACACACACACACACACACCGCTAGTAAGAGATCTTTGCCAAAGCACAGGCATTCTGGACTTAGACACTGAATACTCAGGAACTATCCATTGTGAAGGCCTTTACTGAAAGTACCCATTGAAATTAGTCATTTACTGAAAGTTAAAACTCAGGTTCCTGGAAAAACAGTGAAATGTCACAATAAAGTTCTGCCCATAACTCCCCTAGCAATAGCCATCAGCGGATGACAAGAAGTACCTAAAGTTACAGATTATTTTTAATTTTTTAATTTTTTTTACTTTTTTATTGTGGAAATACTGTACAGAGGAGCTACAGTTACATGGGCAAGATAATGAGTACATTTCTTATCAAGCAATTTTTGCCTCCTCCTTTGTTTCCCCCTCCCATCCCTTCCCATTGTCCCCCCGACCCCCCATCGAATCTTCCTCCCCCCTTCCCCTCACCAAAGTTGTAAAGTTCATTTTTCTCCATAAGAACTTGTACATCTCATTGTTGCAATGGGTCCACCTGTATCCCTATTTAAACGATTTGTTCTTTTTTCCCCTTCTCCTCCACAAAGTATTGATTATTGCTTAGCCTGCACTCGCTAGCCAATAAGATTGTTATAAGATTACCCAGTTAACAGAAGGGTCGGGGATCTCAACTCTGACCCACTGCAATGGTGACAGTTGTGAGTCCAGGCTCGACCTTGCAATAAATGACTCTAATGTGGTCACATAAGAACTGGCTCCATGGTGGTCTTTGGGGATCCTTATCTAAGCACAAGGCTAGTGTACACAGAGAACCACAGGGGCAGCTGTATCTGGAACAATGAAGCTTTTTTCCTCTTCTTTTCAGATAATCAATCATGATGTTGCAGTTGGCTCCACAACTGCTCCACATCTGTGCAGGTGGAAGGACAGGATGCCTTAGACTGCAGGACGGCCTTGTGAACCCCTGGATTTATGTGTAACAATGCAGTTTGTGGTCCTCTAGGCAGGGGTGGCCAAGCTGAAATGGTGGTAAACTTTGCCTGGAGGATGGCACCCTGTGAGCCCTGCATGCATGGTGAAGCAGCCTGGAAAGTCCTGTGAACATCTCCGGGATGGCCTCTCAGTGGATTGGAGAAATTGACTCCTGTAGTTGCACATGGCAGGAGGCAGGAGGAGAGCAGGAATCCTGAAGATGGGAGAGGCACAAAAGCAAACGCATGTCTCCATTGAGACTCCTCGGCCATTCTAAGGAGGTTCACAACCCACACGTGGCGGCCACTGCACAGGTCCCCAGAGGCCCTACTTGTCTGGGGAGCAGTTCCTGGTCCTGATCCAGAGCTGGAACTTCCCAAGTGGCCCTGAGCTTGGCTGGGCTGGAGCGGAGCCTACCAGCCTTGTTTCCTCTGCCCTGCTGAGTATATCCTCCTAGCACCTGCCCAGGCTACAGCACCCACAACAGGCCACCTCCTTGGGGCAGCCTGAAGCTGTGCTGACAATTCCTGCCTGGTGCCTGCTTAAGGCAAGAGCCAGGCCTAGCCCACAGCAGAGCTGGCCCTCACTTCCAAGGGCATCGAGAGAGGCATGACAACCACAGGCCCAGCCTTGCTGCCCTCACTGCCCCTAGAGGTTAACTATCAGTCCCTGCCTTTGTTCTTGAAATTCTTCAGCCATTGGTTGTCTCATTTTTCATTTTCTGTTTGGGTGGGACTCGAGACTTCTTCCTTTCCTCACCAAGCTAACATGTCCTAGCAAAGCCACCCCAACTACCAATCTACCATATATTATGTGATTTTTTTGTTTCTCTTCTATTTTCTTCCTCCATGGTATAACCCATTTCCACTGTATTTGAGGTCTGTGAGCTCCAACTTGCATATACAAATTTCTAATATGGGGAGGGGAAGGGAAATAAAATGCTGAAAGAAGTACACAGTATGACCCATTGTTACAATGAGATGAACAAGACACTATGTTGAAAATGAACTTTACTAGTTGGGAATGAAAGGTGAGAATTGGGGCGGTGGTGAGAAAAGGGATGGCAGGGAAAAACAAAAGAGGAGGTAACAATGTTCGTTAGATAATGTACTCACTAACTTACTTATGTAACTCTAATCCCTCTGTCTACCATTTTCACAATTAAAAAAAACATGAAAAAATTATCCTGGAGTACATTAAGTTCAAATTTCCTAAATGTTCTGTAAATTAAGACCAATTTTAAGTGGGAAGTAGGTTCTCAGAAACATTTTTTGTCAGTGTTTGTGTTGTGCATTATTACCCAAGTGTACATAAATTAACAGTAGGAGAAACAATAGGAATAGGAGAAAGAGAAGTTCTGTGTTTAAGTATAATGGTTCAATAAACTATAGAAGACTCTGCAAATAAGACAACTTTGAAACAATAAAGCCAAGGCCAGTATAAATACTGATAAAGACCTATGTGAGTGACATAGAGAAAGCATTACTCCTAAATGGAACATGAAGGATGAGGCCACTGTCTTTCTTGTACTAGCTCTAAATCATGGTAGCTAATCATGCAAATTTGTAAAAACTAGAATGGAAGAATAATTCTGGTTCCAAGCAAGTCATATATAAGACCATGGACTAAACTGGGGGAAAAAAAGGCCATGTTGAGAGAGCAGAAATTATTCTAGCAATGAACTGTTGGCTAAGATCATATTTCTTTTTCTTTTTCTTTTCTTTTTCTTTTGATGGTAGTGGGGCTTGAACTCCATGCCTGGGTACTGTCCCTCTACTCTTCAGCTCAAAGCTTGTGCTGTACCTCTTGAGCCACAGCACCACTTCAAGTTTTCTGGTGGTTATTTAGAGATAAGTGCCTCAGAAACTTTCCTACTCATGCTGGATTTGAACTGCAATCCTCAGATCTCATCCTCCTGATTAGCTAGGATTACAGGTGTGAGCCACTGGCATCCTGCGTAGGATCACATGTAATTAACTTGCAATATATTATCTCCTTTTATTGTATACATTTTAGTGCTTTGGAAGTGAATTGTACCTTCATAGGTATTCAAAGCCTAATTTTCACGAACTTGCATTTCTTCAAATAGAAATGCTATAAATTTTAGAACAGACATTAAAATAGATATAAAATTCACTTACAGGAATTTGTCCAGCGTACATCCTCTATAGTGTGTCCTTTCAAAATTTGATTTTGGGGGATTTTTTCCAGAGTCTCACACATATTTTCAAGTGCACTGTCAATGAACTACAATTCCCTTTCGAAACACGTTTTTTACTTCTCTTTAATGCATAGAAGTGTAATGAATATACAATTCTTTTTGACCTTTACGACTTGAAAACTTGCTTGCTAAAATTATTGCAGTATTATAAAAATCGATCATTATGAGAAGTTTATCAATTTCTCCACAAATGCATTACTTTATTTTGTGTCATCTTTTTATGTTAGGGTCATACTAGTGAGTTTTCTTTGTCTTTTTTCTTAGATCCTAAAGAGTAACTTATTTCATATGCTCCTCCTATTGACTATTAATTTACACATGTTCTTTAAAGAAATATCCTATTCAGGAAAAATTATATGGAATTAGAAGATATAAAAATACTTAAGATTCAGAATCATTGTAGCATTCACATTGTAGCATTAGCAAATATGTTCCCTCTATCTGTTGGATAAGTTTCACTTCGGTTATAGTGTCCTTTGAATTATGAGTATAGTGTCCCTTGAATTATGAAATGCTATCACTTGATATAATCCAGTATATTCTTGCCTTTCTTTAGCCACTAATGATTTCCATTAGAAATCTTTACTCATACAATGTCATGAATTTTTACGTTTATCTCTTATAGGTTTTTACATCTCACATTTAGTTTGATAATCTTTTTTATTATAAATTTTTGTATAAGGATTGAGGTAGGCCAGGCGCCTGTAGGTCCCTCCTGTAATCCTAGCTAGGCAGGAGTCTGAGATCTAAGGACCACGGTTTAAAGCCAGCCTGGGCAGGAAAGTCCATGAGACTTTTATCTCTAATAAACCAACAGAAATCCAGAAGTGGTGCAGTGGCTCAAGTGATAGGGTGCTCACATTGAGCTGAAGAGCACAAGGACAGTGCCTGAGCCCAGAGTTCCAGCCCCATGAGTGACAAAAAAACAAAACAAAAGAAACAAAAAAATGGATTGAGGTAGTAGTCTAAGATCATTCTGTAAATCCCGAAAGAAAATAGTGCCAATACACCCATTTAAGATTCTATTTTTATTTCATGAAGTCATAGGATAGTTTTCAAAATCTATTGACCATACAACTGAGAATTTATTTTTAACAAATCTGTTACATTCTTCTATGTGTCTGCTCTTGTAGTAGAACTATGTTGTCTTCACTACTAAACATGATAGAAAGATTCAAAGCTAGTATGAAGGATAAAGCTACACCATTTTACAAGATTGTTCTGACTGACCTGTATTCCTTGAATTTACATAGGAGTTTATTGAGCAGGTGGACCAATATTCTACAGAGATATCTAGATGTTTGATAGTCACTCATATTTTGTACCTTCAAAAAACACAAGACCCCAGATATTATATATAGAAAAATGTCTTCAGAGAATACTTGAAACAACTAAAATTACCTCAGGAATTAGGTAAGATTTAGATAACACTGTAGCATAAAAAAGCTGAATTATAACAACTTGAGTTGTACAAAAACAACAGAGGAAAGTGAGAGGAGTAAGAATGATGGACCACATAGGAGCTATAGGTGATTGCTATTATGTTTCAAAAACCAGAAAGACTTCAGAGAAGAGAAGGAGAAAAATAAAGTGTCCTGAGAGAAGTTTCTTTTTAATCCATCTACTAGCTGGTACTAAAATCAGTGGAAATGGGAAAAATTAAAATAGAAATTAAAGCGTTGTATATACATGTTGTAATAGGAATATGATAATTTTCAAAGAAATAAGAGAGAGAATAGTTAAACTCTAAAGGGAAAAGGAATGAAGAGAGAAAAGAAGCAAAGTAAAACCTTTATCAATAACAAACACAAGAGTTTGGAAGTGGAAATATTCTAAATTACAATAAAAATTGCTAGCGTGGATAGAATATGGATCACATGTTATCATATATAATTTTGAAAAAGCATAATAGGAATGAAAGTCATGGTTTAAAACATTATTTGGATTATAACTAGACAGTATAGCTCAGTGGTAAACCATTGGCTTTGCATATGTGAAGCAATGGTGTGAACTCCTAAGCATTACAAAGTACACACAAAGCACACACACACACACACACAAAAGCCACATAAACACACACACACACACACACACACACACACACACACACCACATACACACATTTGCAATATTGATATTATCATATTAAACAGATGAAATTATCACAAACAGTAAAAGTATGTTAATATATGAAATAATAATATTGCTCGTAGTATTTAAAAGTTTAGTAGAAAGAAAATAGTCACAATATACTTGGATTTTAATAGATTAAGTAAATTGAAAATTAATAGAAGACATGAGAACTTTCGCAAATAAGTTTTAAATAATAAACATTTTGAAACATGTGTCTTTCTATGTTAATAAATGATTGATATTACTGGTGTTTGAACTCAAGATTTAGAATATGATAGCGAGGTACTGTATATAACGATAGGGATGGCTATATCCATAATCATTTCACTCTGAATAGTTTTACACTAAGGTCTCATAGTTTCCCAGTCTCTCCCGAATTACAAACTCTATTTACACTTCCCACCATAGCTAGAAAATGGATGTCACAAATCACCATGCCGAGCTCAAAGTTCTTTTTTTAGTTCAAGTAAAAGTACTTCCAAAAAGTGACCAAGAAATGAAGCCTTTCTTAGTAAAGTATGTGCTTCTTAAAAATACTGTAAGTATTTGTTACCTGGACAAATATTTTTATACTATAAGAAAATAAATGTATTTAGATTCACTAACCATATAAAATTAAGAAATTAATTTTTAAATAGCCACATGTTAAATACTATAAAAGCAAAATATATGTGTCTGAATAATTTACATGTGTAAAAATCATGCAAAATTAAATTAACTGATCTTAAACTTTGAAAAAAGAATTACTCTAAAGAAACAAAAGGAGCCAGGCGCTGGTGGCTCACGCCTGTAATCCTAGCTACTCAGGAAGCTGAGATCTGAGGATCGCGGTTCAAATCCAGCCCAGGCAGGAGAGACCGTGAGACTCCTATCTCCAATAAACCACCAGAAAACCGGAAGTGGCGCTGTAGCTCAACTGGTAGAGCGCTGGCCTTGAGCTGAAGAGCTGAGGGACAGCGCCCAGGCCCAGAGTTCAAGCCCCATGCCTGACAAAAAAAAAAAAAAAAAAAAAAAGACACAAAAGGAAACATTTAAGCTCAAAATTTGAAATTTAGAAAATAAAATGAAGTAGGGGCTGGGACGGTAGCTCAGTTATAGAGCACTTGCCTTGCAAGCATGAGGCCCTGGGTTCAATTCCTCAGCACCACAAAAGCAAAAAGAAAAAAAGCCGGAAGTGGCGCTTTGGCTCAAGTGGCTCAAGCGCTAGCCTTGAGCTGAAGAGCTGAGGGACAGGGCTCAGGCCCAGACTTCAGGCCCCACAACCGGACCCCCCCACCCAAAAAAGAAAAGAAAATGAAGTATAATCTTCAGTTGACTTAATTAAGTGTAAACGTTCTGTATATCAATTTTATAATAAAAAATGCTTGAACAAAAAAAGCAAAAGTACCCATTGATCAATAGCAACAGCAAAAGCATCAATAGTTCTTGTTTTGAGTGTACAAAAATATCGTTGGAATATATAACAATGTTCCTTCCCGAAGAAATGTACTCATTACCTCATTTATGTAACTGTAACCCCTGTGTACATTATCATTACAATAAAATTAATTTGAAATTAAAAATAAACCAAATAACATACCAATTAAGAATTCTTAGAAGCCATTGGTTAAAAATATTGTAAAAAACTCCCCTAAATATCCAAGGAATATACTTTGATGATACTATTTAAATGCTTCAACTTCAGCAGAAAAGCAAAAAGTTTAAAAACTGTTACAAAGTAAAGTAATAAATAAGAATATATTACTATTAATAATAATCATATGACAAATTTATAGTGGTAATCAAATATGTAAGAAATGAGGCAATTTCCATTCATTTGCACTTAATAAGTGAGAAAGAATTTTCTAGGTCTTTTTAAATTGTCATAAGTTTAATGAAGAAATTATTCTGTCACATCATATGATAATCAGACAAAGCTGAAATTAGAACAAAGAACAGATTTATTAAGTTTTTGGATGTTAATGTATATACTTATTTTGGTTGTGGAAAATGTGGGGATTTCAACTTGGGGTATATTGTTCTTGCAGGCCGGCATCATATCTGTGGTTAATTTTAGGATAGTGGTTCCCTTTCCACAAGAACATGCACCTGATCTGTCCTTTTAGCCTTCCCATCATCAATGGCATCAGAGTTGCACACCAACTTTTCTAGCTTGCTACCTTGCCTGGCCTGGATCCTCAGTCCTTCCAATCTTAGTTTCTAGATAGTGCAGGATGGTGGAAATGATCCAATTCACCCAGCTATAGATTGAGAAATAAGTCCACTAAATTTTGGCCTGGGTTCTGTCCTCAAGTCTTCTAAGTAGTTAAGAGTACACATGTGATACCCTGGTGCCAAACACTAAGAATATTTTTAAAGCAAGTAGACATATATATGACTTAGGCTTGTGAATGCCTCAGGAGCAGTGAAGCACAGAGGATAGGTAGAATTTTAACTAGCTACTCAGAGGCTGAATAAGCTTAGCTAGCTACTCGGGAGTCTGAGATCTGAAGACCACGGTTCAATCATGAAAATACAAGCGATTATCTATAAAAAAAAAAAAAACACAACAGAATTGTAGCAGTGGCTGAAGTAGTAGACCACTATCCTTGGGCACGGAAGTTGAGGAATAGTTCCCAGCGACTATCAAGCCTCAAGAATGATGAATGCATGCATGAGCATATGCACATGTTCGTGTGCGTACTCGTACATGCATGCACACATATACAAACACAAATGAATATTTCAATGTGAAGTTATTTATTTTTTTTTACCTTGCTGTACTTTATTTCCCTCTATTAGTTCACAAATTAACAAAATCAGCTAAGGACCTATTTACATAAAATTCATCATGTTTCTCTAAAATCTACTCTCTTTTTGGAAGCCTGCTTTTATTTGTCCCAAAAGTAAATTATTCAGGAAGTCAATTCATCACTCTCAAGTCTATAGTATTAGATGATTGTTTAGGTTCCTCCTAGCAAAATGATTTTTTGAAATCCTGCATCAAGCAATATATTTCTTTCACTAGAAGAGAAACCTCTGTCAAACAATTAATAATAGCTTTTTCTCCTCCTGGCATTCATCTGTAGTTTTATTTTCTTCATATATTTCATGATCTATCTGTGTATGCCAAAGTCTGCGCTTAGCATGTGTATACCATTCATAGATACTGAAATTGCTATGGAATAAATAATGTTCACACTGACTATCTTGAAAAAGAAGAATTGGTTTCTTAGCACTTTAGGTAAGAACTTGAGGGAAAGAAACAAAAGGAAAAGTGAGGAACAACTCAACACATAGATTCAAATGAAACAAAACAACCCAAGAAATCAAAAATTAATTCAGTACTCAAGAACCTGCAGGAAATGAAAGATTTAAAAAAATCAGCTATGACAAGCTTATGAAATTTGTGACTACATGGGAGTGCACTGTTGGGAGGATAGTGGCTAAAGCCCAGACTGAACAGAAAGTTCTGTACACAATGCCATGCACCTGTTATTCTAAATTCCAGGAAGAATAACATCAAGTGCACTGAGACCAAGTTAATACACAAGTAGGAAGCCAGTTTCTAGCTGAAAAATAATCAGGATAACTTAGGGCTGGCGGCATGACAAAGTGGTAAGAACATCCATTTAAGGGGCACAAAACACTCAATCAAACTCTTGTATTAGGGGTAAAAAAAAAGCTATGATTTAAATAATTAGAACAATTGTAATACTTGAGTATTTGAGTGGAGAAAAATCCATTAGAGAGATAGAATGAACCCACGTTGTAATGCTACTTTAGTGATAATATTTAGTGGTACTTGAGACAAAACAGAGTTACCTTGCAAATGAGCATGGATGTACATTTGGGTGATGGAAATACTCTACTTACAAAGGTGTAAATTAGATTTTTTTGGGTAGATTGTAGTTCTTGAACTAAAAGCCTGGGTGATGTCCTTGAGCTTTTTCTCTCAAGGTTACCACTCTAATACTTTGAGCCACAGTTCCAATTCTGATTTTCTGTTGGTTGTTTGGAGATAAGAGGCTCATGGACTTTCCTGCCCAGGATGGCTTCAAAACATGATCGTCAGATCTTATCCTCCTGAGTAACCAGGATTCCAGGCATGAGCCGTTGACGTTTTTAATAATTCAGTAAATTGTATAGTAACAGAAGTTATAAATTATCATTGTAACCTGTGTAATATATGTGTATGTATAAATCATTGCATACAGTTAGAAATATATTGACATATTTTTGCATCTACAATAGATTTATGAAATCATCCTTCCTTATGAAATAAAATGGAAACAAATTTAATAAGGAGCAAAACAAAGGGAATTGTTACACATTACTACTTGTTGAATGGAAGATGAATTGTCCCGTCCCGCAGGACTTCAACGAGGGCGGTGAACCTAAGGGAGAAGGAATGAAGGGACAAGAGACACGAAGGACAGCAAGACAAGGATTCTGATCAAGCTGCCAAATTTTATTTTTCACATAGGGGTATTTATATGCTTAGAATAAGGAAGCTTTTTCATTGGGTGTAGCAGCTGCAGGATGCTTGCTTAGGGCAGTGAAAAGGTGGTTGTTAGCAGCTACTGGGGGGTGAAAAGGTGGTTGTAAGCAGCTACTGGTATTTGTATGGGGCAGGATGAAAAGACCAGATTCTGTGAACAGCCTCCTGATGTTCCAGTGAGATAGTCAAGCCTATCATGCAGATAGACTCCCTGCAGGGCTCACAACATCTCCCCCTTTCTTATTTAGAAAATTGACCATCAATTGTTGGTGCTCTTTTTGAGGGGGTGACAGAGGCTCTGTTCCTCTAAGGGGCCAGGGTTTTTCTCTGCTCTGAGCAAGCGTCCTCACTCGGGGAGGGGAATTTTACAGGCCTTGGCATGTTTTTTGAGGAGATGGCTTGTGGGTATGCATGCCAACCGTCATGCACCAGAGCTTGCCACTCAGGGGTCTTGGGTTTTGGGATCTTGCGGATCCATCCCCCTGCAGTCTTACCTGCACCCTTGATTAGAGCATTTTTTCTTCCTCCCATAGGTGCATCCTCCCCCAAGTGGAGGGGCCTATAGGAGGAGGGGCGAGCCTATTTATGGCAATAGGCCTTGCCTGTTGAATGGTCAGGAGTTAAGAATAAGAAGGGTTTTCTAAATAAGAAAAAGAAGGGGGGCTATTTCCCACTGGAACAAGCTCATGGCAAAAACACTAATTTCTAGATCTCAATGCTGCGTCTGCCATATCAAGGCGATGGTGATGAACCTGTATGGGCTTAGAAACCAAGAGATTAATCTATTATTTAATAAATTTAAACAGGATGGTCCATGTCTGGAGTTCTAGCTGCATCTGCAAGAGAAAAGGCATCATCCTCAGGGGGAAGGTTTCCCCTGGGTTGTGGTAAGCCATTAACCTGTTTTATCAAGCGTTCTGGCAGCCACCTTGGGGCTGCTTGTTCTTGATCTAAAATACAGGGTGAACCTCACCCCCAGATAAGAACAGGATCTGGGCCCTTCCATTTGCCTGTAAGGGGGTCTCGCCACATGACAGACGGGCAGGCAGAACTGGAAGATTGGTGCCAATGCCTGTCAGCTGCCAAGTGGCCTTCATTGTCCAGAGTTAGAAAATTAAGGGAGAACAATGTGTGACTAAGGCGATCCCTAGGAGTGGAAAATGAAAAGGCAGAGGCTTTGAGGTGAGTAAGCCAGGTTGTTAGGGTGTGGTGGGCTCGTTCTACGATGCCCTGACCTTGGGGGTTATAGTGAATCCCAGTAGTATGATAAATCTGAAAAATAGCACAAAACTGTTTAAACTTGGCACTGGTATAGGCAGGGCCATTGTCTGTCTTTATGTGGGCTGGTTTTCCCATTACAGAAAAGGCTAAAACAAGGTGAGAGAGAACATTTTTGGCAGTTTCTCCTGAGTGTGGTGAAGCAAAAACAAACCCGCTAAATGTGTCAATGGAGACATGTATATATCTTGTTTTTCCAAATTCAGGAAAATGGGTAACATCCATTTGCCAGATTTGATTAGGTAGCAGTCCACGGGGGTTAACACCCAGATGTTGTACAGGAAGGGAGACAACACAGGCAGGGCATGACTTTACTATCTCCCGTGCTTGCTCTCTAGTAATTTTACAAAGCAATCGAAGACTCTGGGAATTTAGATGGTGAAGATTATGTAATTCTGTAGCCTTTTGGACAGGCTCAACAAAAACGGGAAAAATGGAATGAGTGGCCGCATCAGCTTGAGCGTTACCCTGTGTAAGAGGGCCAGGGAGATCAGAATGTGCCCTAATGTGTCCCAGAAAAAATGGATGTCTCCTGGCCTGAATTAGCTGTTGAAGCTGAGTAAATAAAAATGCTGCATTGGAGGAAACTTTAATAGCGGGTAAAATTTCTAGCAAGAGAACAGAATGAGCAATGTAAGCACTATCTGTATAAATATTAATAGGCTTATCAAAAAACGTCATAAAAACCTGTGTTATAGCGAATAACTCCACAAGCTAGGCTGATTGGTAAGGGGCATCAAAGGTGGTGGTATGGTTGTTAACAATGAAGGCTGCACGGCCATTGCTTGAGCCATCTGTAAAGACAGTGAGGGCTTGAGGAATGGGAGTCTTTTGAGTAACATTGGGAAAAACAAATGGATATAGCTGCGCGAAGTGTAAAAGGGGATCATTGGGGAGATGATTGTCAATTAGTCCTAAAAATCCTGACAGGGCGATGCCCCATTCATCCCCAGTCTGAAGTAAAAATTGACTCTGGTCTTTGGTGTATGGAATTAAAATTGTATCAGGGTCCTTGCCGAAATATTGTCGAGAGAGCAAGTGAACTTTGATAATGATAGAGGCTACCTGGGCAGGGTAAACAGCAATAACCTTGGGGGATGTGGTGGGTAAATGGACCAAAAGCAGGGGGCTGCCCTTATTATTGGAGTGGGGAATCTGTTGCCAAAACAATCCTGTGGGTGTATGAGGGGTATGTAAAATAATTAAGACCAGAGGAAGATTATAGGAAATCTGTGTAACAAAATGCTGGGCGATGGCCTCAGTAACTTGGCTTAAGGCATTTCGTGCATTGGGAGTAAGCTTGAGAGGAGAGGAGGGGTCAGAATCCCCTTTTAAAATCTCATTAAGAGGCAAAAGCACGCTGGTGGGCAACCTTAGGTATGGCCTAAGCCATTGAATATCTCCAAGCAATTTCGAAGATCATTAAGGGTGTGAAGATGGTCTAAACGAAGTTGAATTTGAGGAACCCGAATTTGATTATTTTGGAGTTCTAGACCCAAATAAGTATAGGGATCCTGTGTTTGAACTTTATCGGGGGCAACCTGTAGTCCCAGGGCAGTAAGGGCTTTATAAAAGTCTAAATAGCAGTTTCTAAGTTCGTGGGTGTCAGGTGCAGCAAGCAACATGTCATCCATATAATGTAATATATAGCCACGCTGCCATCGTTTTCTCACAGGGTCCACTGCCTGGGCAACATATTTTGACAAAGGCTAGAGCTATTGGGGAAGTACCTTCCATTGAAATCTTTGCATGGGGCCTTGAAAGTTAATGCGAGGAAGGCTAAAGGCAAAATAGGGTATGTCCTCAGGATGTAGGGGAATGGTTAAAAAAAAACAATCTTTTAAATCAATAACCATTTTGTAATAGTCCCTGGGAATAGCCACCAGTGTGGGAATGCCTGGCTGTAGTGCTCCCATTGGGCGCATAGCTTTATTAACGGCGCGTAGATCTTGTAAAAGGCGCCATTTGCCTGATTTTTTCTTTATAACAAAAATAGGAGTATTCCATGGTGAAGTAGATGGCTCTATATGGCCTGCCACCAACTGTTCCTGTACTAACATGGAGGCTGCCTCCAATTTTTCTTGGGTAAAGGGCCACTGATCCACCCAAATGATTTTATCTGCATGGGGCACAGGAGGGTCAGGGGCCGATACTAAAAATCCGAATACCCAAGCCCATGTTTATCTGTTTTTTGGGTAGCTTGGATGGGCTCAACGATTCCTTCTCCTGATTTCCCAAGACCCGTACCAGGGACAAATTCCATACGGAGCATTTGATGTGTAACCACAGAATTGGGACTAGCAAGGATAACTTTCATCTGGGTCAAGATATCCCGGCCCCATAGGTTAACAGGGAGGTCAGGAACAACAAAAGGAGTAACAGTTACCTTATTGCCCTCTTTGTCAGTCCAATTAAGAACCCTGGAGCTTACCAAAGGGTTTTTGACTGCCCTATGCCTTTAAGGTCAGTTAGGGACGAGGTAAGGGGCCAACTTGGTGGCCAATATTTTTGGGAAATAATTGTGGCATCTCCACCAGTATCCAAAATTCCCTGAAACTCCTTTCCTTCAATTCGCAGGGTGAGGGTGGGTCTTTTTTGAGTGATAGGCTGAACCCAATATGCATCAGAAGACCCCAAAGAAGCAGTTCTTCGCAGTGTAGTCTGAGCAGTGGAAGAACCCCCTGAATTTAATGGGAGCAGTATCAATTGTGCAAGCCTAGTTCCAGCTGGAATAGCTGCAATACCATTAATGGCCATGGCCAAAATTTTTAATTCTCCTGTATAATCATTATCAATAATACCAGGAAAAACTTGGACACCTTGTAAGGTAGCAGAGGTTCTTCCAA
Source organism: Dipodomys merriami (assembly GCF_024711535.1). Classification (NCBI taxonomy): domain Eukaryota; kingdom Metazoa; phylum Chordata; class Mammalia; order Rodentia; family Heteromyidae; genus Dipodomys; species Dipodomys merriami. The sequence continues at coordinate 2,370,186 of NW_027202993.1, read as the reverse complement.
AAATAAGGGCACACATATGAGACGGAGGGGGTCCCAGGGTCCCAGTGGCTATTATTTGAGGTCCTTGTACAGAGTCTAGTACTGTGTTGGTGGCGGCACAGAGGTCCAGTCCTGCACTGCCTGGGGTTGCCCACTGGAGGGAAGCAATTGTTGAGAGAGGTGGGGGGCTTGTGTAGGACTGGGAGTTTGGGAGGGGACAAACCCTATTGCCTCTGGGCTTGTCTTGGGGATAGTCGGGGCCAGGGGCTGGCCCCGAGGGAAGTTTCCCAAATGAGAGAGAATGGACTGTCCAAGGGCATTTGTTTTAGATCTACATTCGTTGGCCCAAAGAAGGCCCTTACCACATTTGGGACAAAAAGTGGCAGGGAGTGGTCTACCTGTAGCTTTGGAGGGCACTGCCCCTTGGCTTTGTTTGCCAAAGGGACATTCACGTGCAAAGTGACCAGGTTGTTTACAATTAAAGCAAGTATGCGAGCTGGGGACTGAACCTTGAAATGCCTTGGTAAAGGCAACACCTATGGCGAGCCCCATGGTGTGAGCGGTTCCTACTCCAGCACAAAGCCTGACGAACTCAGAGAGATCACCCTTGTTTTTATGTGGTTGGAGGACATCTTGACATGCCGGATTAGCATTTTCAAAGGCAAGATGTTTAACAAAGGCACGTTCACTTTCACTAGGCCCAAGAAGCCTTTCTGCAGCCAAGTTAAGCCGCAAGACAAAGTCACTGTAGGGTTCCTCTGGCCCCTGTCTAACCTTTGCCAGGGAAGTAGTAGCCTATCCCTTTTGAGGGAGACGCTTCCAAGCATAAAGGCCAGCGTTTTGAATTTGTGCCAAAAATCCGGTAGGAAAGTGCGCCTGTTTAGCATTGGTATCAAAGGGCGCATTAACCAAAAGTTTATTATAGGTCCAGGTTTTTGAAGATGTTTTAGCCAAATTTTTTTGCACGGTCTCTCTACATTGTTCCTTAAAGTCCGCATTCCATAAAACAAAATCACCCACACTAAGGGTGGCGCGGGCCAGGAACTTCCAATCATTAGGGGTGAGCCAGCGTGCACTTTGGTTTTCTAACAGGCTAATGTATAAGGGGCAGTTGGGCCATATTGGGCACATGCATTTTTAAGCTTTTCAACAAACCGGAGGCTAAGCCTCTTATACTCTTGTTGGCCTTTTCCCTGGGTGGGTTGTTCCTCTTCATCCACAGTATCCTGTTCTTCATCTTCCTTTTCCTCCTCTTCTGATTCATCCTCCTCACCCTCTGAGGCCCTATCTATCTGGCTCCGAGTTACTGGAAAGGCGAGAACTGATTGATAGCCTGATCTAAACTTAATTTTATCAGGCGTTTTTGGCGTATTGGTCAAGGCCAGTATGCGGAGTTCATAATCAAGGGACCGCAGTTCTTTTAAAAGTTGAAGGTGTTCTCGCCTATGTTGAAGAGTCTCGCGTAAAGGTGCCAGGTTAGGTAAAGGGGGGGGACATCTTGATCTGGAGGGGCAGTGGGCCCTTGAAAAGCCGGGTCACAAAAGGGAGGGGGTGCATAAGAGGAATGCGGAATATTTGAGGTAGAGGGTATAATCTGAGGTAGGGGATGACTGAGTAAAGGGGGCCAATCAGGCTGACGATATTGGGCCGCCTCCTCTTCCAGGGTGGCCTCCTCCTCGGGATTTAAATTATTCTGAGGGGAATGGGCAGCCTGGGGTACAGGATAATAATGTTCATCTACCTTTTGAGAAGGAGTTTCAAGATCTAATACAACCGATGGGCAAGCCTCGGGGGGCCGAGAGGCATGTTGGAGAACCTCCTCTCCCGTTTTCACAAGTTTTAAAATTCCACTATCAAACAGAGAACATTTTAAAAAGTCATTAATCAAATTCCAATAGGAAAAGGCCATAGCAGGAACCTTTTCTGAACCAAAGGTTTCATAATAATCTTTTAAACAATCTCCTACTCTTTGCCAGCTTTTTGCATCTATGATTCCTTCAAAGGAGAACCAAGGACACAAGTCCTCTATGAATGAGAAAAATAATTCTAAACCCTTTTTCTTAACCCGCGTTCCTTGTGTCTTGAAGGCCTCCTTGAGGTCTGACATAAATATACCATGTGACTATATTGCTTGTCCCATAGTGGGTCACTTACCATGCACTGTCCCCACTCTCCTTCTGGATCTGTCTCTAGGTGGGGTGTGTCAAGGCGATCTCATGATCTCGGACTGTACTTGGCCAAGTTTTCCCAGAGGAGGGCGTTCCTTCCTTAGTCAGAGGCTCGAGCCCCACGTTGGGCACCAGTTGTCCCGACCGGCAGTACTTCAACAAGGGCGGTCAACCTAAGCGAGAAGGAATGAAGGGACAAGAGACACGAAGGACAGCAAGACAAGGATTCTGATCAAGCTGCCAAATTTTATTTTTCACACAGGGGTATTTATATACTTAGAATAAGGAAGCTTTTTCATTGGGCGTAGCAGCTGCAGGATGCTTGCTTAGGGCAGTGAAAAGGTGGTTGTTAGCAGCTACTGGGGGGTGAAAAGGTGGTCATTAGCAGCTACTGGGGGGTGAAAAGGAGGTTGTTAGCAGCTACTGGTATTTGTATGGGGCAGGATGAAAAGAACGGATTCTGTGAACAGCCTCCTGATGTTCCAGTGTGATAGTCAAGCCTATCATGCAGATAGACTCCCTGCAGGGCTCTCGACAATGAATTGTGAGAATCAGATTGGGAAAACCATCTCTACTTTAACAAAATGGATAATTGCTATTAATTTCAATCAACTGTGGAGGGGGGGAGTATTGGATGAGGGGGCTGGGGGAGGCTGGGAACGGATGTGAAGGGTAAACAAAGGAGGAGGCTGCAATGCTTGATAAGAAATGTACTCATTATCTTTCCCATGTAATTGTAACTTCTTGGTACAGTATGTTCACCAAAAAATAAAATAAAATAAAAAAGAAATAAAAAAGAAAAAAAGTGTAGGGAAAAGTTATATAAAGATCCATTACACTTAAATCATGATTTATTGAATGGAAATTCCCTTGTACAACTAGTTAAAATAATAAAAATATAATTAAAAACAATGGACACATCTGATCTTAAACTGTGTTCTCTTAAACCATGAGTCAATATAATAGTTTCCTCCTCAGAAATTTTCTTTGCAGGTATTTTCCTCATAGTGAGAGAAAAATGATCAATGCAATGAATATCAGAAAGAGACACAATAAAAATCACAGTAAAAATGTTAGAATTCACCACATGATAAAATAACAGGTAGAATGTACCAAATGCTAATTGATTATTTTTCCAAGTACTTTACCTATGGTATCTAATTTAATCCTCAGAATAATTCCATAAAGTGGAACTACTTACATTTTTAATTCTTCAGAGTTGTAATTACTAGTACAACATTGCACACATGGTAAGTGTTAGCCTGAGGTCCATCCCCGAATGTATCAATTAACCTCATTCTATTTTGTGACTAAAATTCTAGGAAAAATTCCCAGAATTATTGTGTACACTCATAATATTTCAGTTTACCTTTGTTAGAAAATAGGGAACTGTAATATGAAAACTCGAAGTTCAGAATCAATGCTAACCTCCCTGGTGAAAGGAACTGCTAAAGTATAACATTCTTGATTTCTAGGTCAAAATAGCAGAAATCATATTCTATCCCTTCACTCAACCCTGCACTGCCTGGGGACCCTAACTCTGTTTAACACTGTCTTACTGAAAGAATGACCTCCCCAATTCCTGATGGAAACAGACTGCAGGTCTTATGGACCAATCATTTCCACATTGTAGCTCAACAAAGTTGTTTACCATTAGAAGTATTTTGATTGCTATTTATACCCAACATTTTGAGACAAAGGTACGACTTTAAAATGCTATTAAAGCAACACTGATATAAAAATCACCTTTGACCCCAGATAAATAATTTACCTTTCATGTAACCAAAAATGCAGTCTGACCTATTATTAATGTTAGGAATGAGAGGATAAAAAATCATAGACAAGAAGGCCTAAGCATGAATTAAAGCCTCTCCAACTTGTGAATACAATTGGTTTAAAAAGACATTAAGGGCTGGGAAGGTGGCTCAGTGGTAGAGCGCTTGCCTTGCATGCATGAAGCCCTGGGTTCAATTCCTCAGCACCACATAAGCAAAAAGAAAACAAACCGCAAGTGGTGCTGTGGCTCAAGTGGAAGACCGCTAGCCTTGAACTGAAGAGCTGAGGCACAGCGCCCAGGCCCAGAGTTCAGGCCCCACTACCAGACCCCCCACCCCCGAAAAAAAGATATCAATACTACTATATTTGTTCAAAATTTCTTATGATACTGAAGATTCAATTGTAAACTGTTAACACTTGAAAATAATTCATTTTCTTGGGAGTAGGAAACATAAAACAAGATTAATCCTAATCATTTTCAAAGACATTTATTTATACTACAAATTCACTCTTATAACTACAAAGATTCTAAAAATAACTGAAGCATAGTGTCACGAAGGACATAATTTAACTTCATCATATATATTCAAAGGACTTTGCTAATAGAAAATAAATTTATACTAATAATTAGCTCACCCAATTCACTTCCATTCTTTTATTCTATATCTTTTATTTTCATAAAAACTGGCTTTTCATAAAATGATGCATAAAAAGCCTATATACCCACTTACATTTTCAGATTTTAACAATGTTTATTTCAGAAATGTATTTAGCTGTATAGTCAATGAACTGAAATAACACTAAAATATTCAAAGGGTTTTCAGAAATTGCAAAACTCGCTCTGGGATGTTATTTATATTGGAAAGGATATTCAAAAAGCCTTATTTGTTAAAGTTGTGATAGTTACTCCCACAAAAGTACTATTAATGAAGAAACCTTTGTATGTATAATACAACTTCAAATGCATCCACAATCTGGAGGTGACACATGCTTTTTGTTTGTTTTTGCAATGTATATCTAACAAACATATCCACAATACTGATTTTCAGTCAATACGATGGGATATTCAAACCTAAAAAATACGGTTTATTATCTTAGTGTGAATAGATACAATCTTACAAAGAAAGTTATTTTCAACAGAAATCCGGAAAGAGTTTATCCACCTTGAGTTTCACAGGAATAACCGGAGAGTAATACCTGTTTGGTCAAGTTGGTCAAAATTACTCTATGAGTATATCTTTAAAGTATATCCAATTTAAGAGGTCAAATACATATTTTGTATTGACAGTCATGTTACAGCAATAACTTACTACCTAATTATATGTGTATCTTCTTTACTAGCATATACTAAGAGCTGAAAGTGATCTCTTTTATCTAACTTAATGGTGTAAATGCTTTGATTATGATGATGTTATTATTTTACAAATAAAATGTACAGAAGGGTGGTTCCACTGAAATGACAGGCCGGAACACTGATAAATAACAATATTGCAACATAGCTCTTTTCAGCCTCACTCTGTCCACATTGGCAAGCAACATTGCAACTGCAGACACACACACACACACACACACACACGTGCACACATGTACACACACATATACATGAATGCCAAATTCAGGGTTTATTGTACATAAAAGTTCAATTAAAATATTAGTGATTAGGAAAAAAGATAATTTGACTTATTACAAAATAATACATAATCCAATTACCACAGTTGTTATATTTTAATTGTCTCTCCACATGTGACCACTTAATTTATTTTTAGTTCATTCATTCATTCATCATTCATTAGTTTGGTGCCAATACTGGAGCTTGAACTCATGGCCTGGCTCTGTCCTAGAATTTGTTATGTTTTTGTTTTAGTTTTCTCAATTCTAGCATTTTACTGCTCATACTACAGCTCCATTTCTAGCTTTTGCTAGTTACTTTCAAACCAGAATCTAATGCACTTTTTTGTCTGGTTTCAAAGAACAGTCATCAGATTTTGTCTTTCTGATTAGGTAGGATTAAAGACCTGAGCCACCCGTGTGGCTCTTAATTTTTCCTGTACATATGTAATGCACATACTTAGATAGTAATTTAAAACTGAGAGCATAGAAGCAAGATGTACAGTGATGATATTGTCCTGTCAGAATTTCAAGTTAGTAATGTAAATTTCTTAAAAGACCATACACAAAAAATACTTAAGAAGAAATCTGATGTTGTGTGTGTACATGGTGTGTGTGTGTGTGTGTGTGCTGTTGCAATATGTTCCACATATAAGCACTGTGCAGCGGTGTCCAGCCATTCACAGTTATTGCATGAATATCTGCCTTGAGATATCAACTTATGGGCAATGTCTAGGTGTCCACTCTAGGGTTCGCGATGAAGAGGGGTATACTCATCCTCATCCCTAGTATTCATATAAGTGGCCTTTTAGGAAAGTACTCTCCACACTATAGTAAGCTGCAAGACAAGCACTCTACCACTGAGCCACCTTCAAAGCCCAAGGATTAAGATTCTTGTCTGTAATTTGGTCAAAGCTGTGTCTCTTTACGTAGGCGACTAAAAATGTATTTACTATTTTCAAGTAAACACATAAATTCTATTTCCATCTCTTTTAAAAAATAAAAAAAAATGTTTGCTCTGTAAATTGATTAGAAGCATGGATTTTGTGGCTAGCTATGTCATTTCACATCTGTATCTCTTTTCCGCTTTCTCTTTCATGGTTCTCATAGACAATATGGTTGCTCCATAATTATCCTAATTTATTTTGCTTCTATATTTTTAGTTGCATCATTTCACTTTCTGCTCTGCCATTTCCCAGAACAGCACCACATAAACAGAAAAATCCAGAAGTTGTTCTGTGGCTCAAGTTATAGAGCGCTTACCTTGATTTGAAGAGCTAAAGGACAGTGCCCAGGCCCAGAGTTCAGGCCCTACAACTAATTTTAAAAAAGGATCTAAATACTTGATAATTCTACTAACAGATCTGACTGAAATCAGTTGAATCACACTTTTCCTGTACAATGAAGGAATAGGTCCAGGGTAGGAAAGCAGCTACAGAAGGCAGGGAGATTGTATCTGTGACAAAACTTTGTGGAAAATGGAATCAAGGATTACTTACTGGTGATTCACTTGCACTTGAAGCATGATTCTGAACTATTGCTTGCTGATTCTGAACTATTGCTTTGATCATTATATTTTCCAAGAAGAAAAAGTGAAATTTCATTGATAGTAAAGGACTACTAATACATTTTGACTTCTCATTAAGCATCTTCAATAATCAAAATCACTTGAAGGCAATAGACAGGACTATTTTTAGATGAAAACAAGTGTCTTTAAAAAAACAAGAATTTAGGTAGTCATACCAAGGACTTCTATTTTACTACTGCATTATACATTTTTTCTAATGTTGGATACCAACATTAGAAAGCTACTGGAAAACTCTTAAAGCCCATATGTTGAATAGTGAGTTCTCTTACACTATAACATGATATTTCCCAAATCATTTACAAAGAAGGCATTGTTTCCTATTTTCTCATTCCTAGAATAAGTTGCACATGAAGACACCAAAGGTCCTCATGTTCAGACAAGGAACAAGATGAAAGAGTGAGGAATTGTATCAATTTCAAGAAAAAAATGGAGTAGGATCCAAGCAAATTTCTTCTTTGGGATGCCAAAATTAATCCGCTTACTATGGTGTGAAGACTACTTTCCAAAAAGGCCACCCAAATGAATACTAGGGATGAGTATGAGTATACCCCTCTTCATATGGAAGCCTAGAGTGGACATTTAGACATTGTCCATGAGTTGGTAGCTCAAGGCAGATATTCATGCAATAACTCTAAATGGCTGACACCCCTGCACAGCGCTTATATGTGGAATAATACCAGAGTGGAAGATACCAATCCCCAAACTAAAGGCCTCTTGTCCGCCTTGCATGTTGCTGCTGGGAATAGAAATTGAATAGGTACTCTGTTGAACCATTATATCAAACCAAGTTTGAAGAACAGCTTGGAAGAAACTGCATTTAATATTGCCAAAAGGATAAGTATGTATCACTACCTCTTTGAAGTTGTGGAAGGCTGTACAAATTGTTTTCATAAGTCGTAATGTTTTGGTTAAGTTTATTAAATTTCAAAAATGCCAGTCCATCCTTTGTGGCCCTACCATTTTTTTCACAATACAAAGCAACAGCAATATCTTACTTTAAAAATTCATGGATTCCATGGTATTCTTCCAAGTGAATTGCCTGACTGTGATGTCAAAATATATTCAAGAATTTTTTGTATACATCTATAATGATTTCTGCAGAGTTTGTGATTTTTTAATCAGAAATAATTTTAACTTATCTGTTGAAATGAATAGTATAGAAACTAAAGATGTTCCTGGTGCTTTTAGGAAAAAAGTATATCTATGTTTGTACAATATCCATAATCTATTTCATTCGCTCCTATATATAATACTTTGAATTCTACATTTTTATATAATGTATAGTTTCATTAATAAATGTGTCCTTTCAGATTGCATTCCATATAGAAGAAGTTTAAGATTCCTTTTTTTCCTAGGTCCTTATATTATTTTATTTCTTTGGGATAACATGACAATGTTATCTAATTTCAAGTTTTGTAAAGATTATGCTATGTAAAGGCCTTTCTAAGGTGAAGATTTAATACACTGATGTCAAACTAACCTTTAATTCTATGAATTGCATGTATTGTTACACTTGTATTTTTGTAATCAACTTTTTAATAACTGTTTTTATATTTCTTGCATCAGAAGAATGAAAAATATGGAATACTTCACAAATTTTCATATCATCCTTGTGCAAGTGCCATGTTAATCTCTTTGGTATTGTAATTTGGGTAGACCTGCTGCTGAAGCATGTAGTACCCTCTAAATTTAAGTACTTAATGATGCAATCTTTATACAGGCATATATCCATGGTTGCCTATTTGTAACAAGGAACCCTTATTGTTCCTTAAAATGCGATTGATCTTGTTTCTCTAAAATTCTGTGTATAGTGGAAAAGCTTATATCATTTGGTCGATTGCTCATATTTACAATTTTTTTGTCAATGACTATTTTGTCGTTTTCATTTTAAATTTGATCATACTTTGAAGCCTTTAAAGCTAAGACCAAAGGTGATGGCTTTTCAAGTACTTATTTATCAACTGAGTTAGCTTTGTAGAGCTAATGGGTTCAAAGTAAGCCTTGCTTGAGAGCTACTTCTAAACTTCCGCAGCTTAAAATTTCCCAAATGAGGTCTTGCTGGGACAAATGTCTACCTGAACCTTTACCCTTCTTCCTTGTAGGAACAGACCAACCAGAATATCTTACCCTGACAGCATAGATTGTCTTACTGGAACAAAACTAATCTTAGTTACAAGGGATCATAGAGAGATTAACAGTTCAGTCATAACTGTTCAGACTAGAAGGGATTTTATCAAAATATAATTGTTTATTATACCTATCATTTCAAAAGTAGCTAAAGCCAAGAAGGTGAAAAAATTTTCATACGCATGATTACCTACTGTCCTGGCCTGTCTATCATCCAACCAAGCAGGAACTTACACTACTGACTCTCTATCACCAAATATTTCCATAGCTCCTGGAAAAGTCCATAAGTTTCTCCTCGATATTAGGCCTTAAATTGGTAATGTTTTAATCACAGTGTTTCCTCTTGCCTCTAGGCTGTAAATCTACAAATGGTAAAACTTGAAGTCTAACTCTACCAAACACTGAGGTAGAGATAATGGAATAATACTTTAAAACAGAGTTGCCTTTGATTCCCTAACCAGAACACAACAATGCAAAACAATTTTTATATTATATATACTTATATATTTTATATTTATAAATATAAAATATGTGCTGATTTTAAATTTCACACAGTGAATCTTACTAGAATTGATAATTTGACAAATATATTGACATTTATTCCAATAAATAGAATGGAATATAAATAATTAGATTTAGGATATATATTAGAATATAAAAAGTATTAATGCAATATCTTCGGTATAAACTTGTGATACGTTCTAAGTGTTCGTGGTCTTCTGAATTCACATGGTAAAATAACAGTATTGTTTTCTGCTAATCTATAACGGATTTTACTCTGATGCTCTGTTTATTGTTTTAACTCGCTGGTCCCAAAGTGTTTTTCTCCATATTTCTGAAACGTTCTTACTGATTATACCCAAATTTTGCTGATATGATGTCTAAAAGCTATTATTCTTTTGAAGGACCCACGGATCCGAGGATACCAGTTCCCAGTTATCTGTATCATCAGAAAACAAGGGCAAGACTTCTCACATAGGCCCATGCAACATGCCAACAGAAAATAATTGAAGACATCTCAATTTCTCATTTCCTATAATATTTCAGGACCCCAATTCCTTACAAGAAGTAGCAGAATTTAATTGTGAAATGGAAGGCAAGTTAAAATGAAAGATGAGACCACAAAATCAGAGAGAAAGTACTGTAATTCAAACTTTCAATTTACAGATGACCAGACCATATCAGTGAACAAAATTACAAATGAACAAGATTATTTTTAATACCCCTCTCCTAATGATTAATGAAAGATTTCAGTGCAGCCAAAAAATAGTTTCTGTAATGTTAGATCCATAAGTGGCCTACCAAGCTAGGAATACTTGATTTAGAGGTCAAATATAATTTAGAAAAACATTAATTGATAATATCCTTAGTGCTTCAAAACACTGGTACTTCAGTAAAACTAGGTTCTGTAGTATAAAAAAATGTTGTCATTCTCAAACCAAAGATAACCTATATTTAATCTCCTGAAAGTATATTCATTTTCAAATAAACTATTTAAAATCACATTTGCCAAAATAACACTTTACAAGTAGATGATAGTGACATTACAAGGTTTTCAAGTGTAGGGAGCTATTTACAATAGAGTTGATTTACGTACCCAGCACCAATAGCAAACAAGTTCAACCATTCATCAAAATGTAGAAATAGTACTCCCCACCATTTGTGTTGTTCAGTAGGTGCCTTCCAGAAATGTGTTAAATAGATCAGCCTCCCATATTTCAAACCCAAATATTAGCTAATAAAGTAAATTTTTATCACATAAGAAAGTACATTTTAAAAAGTGACTAATAGTTGCCTTATCATGTGTTGTTTTATATTTTCCCTATCTGTCTAACATAGTAAGAAATATGACTTTAAGTTTTGAATATGGGTACTGATGAGAGATGTGACAAAAATAAAATCTGTCTTTTATTTCTGTCATATTCCTCTAAGTTTTAAATTTTAGTTTTCTTCTTTTTCCAAAACTTATAGGTAGTAGAAAAAATTATCCTATGTAAAATAAAATAATCATACACCATTGTACAAAGCCATTTATAATAACTGGTAGTTAGAAATAAATTCTAAGCCATTTTTAAATTTTCTTGTTGACTAAAGATTAATCTTCCAAATGAACGCGAATAAAATCATGTCTAAGTGCTTCACATCTCCAGTCTGCAAATTGCTATTGCAGATGAATGAATTATGGAAATATAAGCTGACATCAGTTCAAGTATATGTGGGAGTGAAACTCCATGGAATGTATATAAACTTTTCAAAGTATTAACAGGCACTTTAACAGAATGACTATCAGGAAATTGAAACCAGAGAGGAACAATAGTAAAAAAATAGAATGAATGAAAAATGGAACAAGGGGCAAGTACAGCTAGTATACTCAATGTACATATGTAATGAAGGAAGTGCTAAATCTGAACTCAATCTTGGAGAAAGAGTTGGTTGACATTGATAGAAGGAGTGATTCTGATCCAGGAGCATTACACAATTTGATGGACATATTTAATTGTAAAACACTTGCACAACCTTTGAAATTCAGTTAAAAAAAAACAACAAACAAAAACACACAAAAATGACAACCAAACAGCAATCTCTAGAGAGTATGAATATGACCTCTCAAAATTTTAAGCAGTTAATGAAGGGCAGTCTTTGGAAAAGCAAACAAACTGTTCAAAGAGGGCAGTTTGGGGTAGGGAAGGATTTTGACTAGATTTAAAAAGATTGTCTAAGGTTATAAATCACCTATATCTTCTGCAAATATTTTCTTCTGCGAGTGCTCTTTGTCTGAACTGGATACTCCAGTCCTGAGTCACACTTGATAGCTTGTGAAGACAGAATGGAAGAAACAAGATCAAGAACTTATTCCTCCACTGGAGAGAAAACAGTCCTCTCTGTTTTCTCTCAATCTCCTCACTACTCCATTTTCATACTTTTAATAACGTCAAGTGATTTTGAATTATATCTTTCCTTCTTTGTTCTCACAAAGTAATTGTTCAAAATAATTCATTAAATATTATTTGCCACTATTTTCTATCATGCTGTTTACTTATTCAAGCGAGTCCATTAAACTTCCCCTTTTCATTTGGTTGCCACGAAAATCCAACAACTATGTTAATGAGGACCAACGCTAATACAAAACTTTGTCTCCAAAAATCCAGTCAAAGAACCTATAATCACAAATATTTAGCTATAATTTTTTCTTTTTCCTTTTACCTTGAAATCTTCTTGTGTCTAAAGTGCCGACAAAAATAAATATTCCAACACATTTTGGTTCAATCACTTGTAACCTCAAAGATATTTTGCTAACAAGATGCTTGGAAACCTAAGAATACTCCACTTTTATCTTCTCTCATAAAACTTTTATCTTCTCTCTTAAGCATCTCCTTAGATACAATATCAGGAACAATGAAGTTATTCTTTGCAAAATTATTTCAATAGGTTATTTTCCTCTTGGTCTTGTATTTGCTCAACAAGATGTATGGAGAAGAAGAGAGTTAAATCACCAATTCCTTGGATGATATTGTCTGTTACAAAGGACAATACTTCTATGTCCTACTTCTATGTCCTCTTCTTAGCTCTTGCCTGATTTCCAATTAATCACAGGTTCCTGTCTTCAATTCTAGTGAAGCTGAAGCACTATAATGCTTCCTCAATGCTACATCTTCATGGTTTCTCTTTGAAAACTCTTTTATTTGGAGGTGGAATTTATTTTCATGTCTTCATTCAATTTGTTCTGCATTATACTCAGCCAAATAAGCTCAGTAAAATCACATTAGGTAGCAAAAACATTAACACAATCTATATCACTATATAAAAAAGTTTTGGCCCCCTCCACTGCTGAAACCAAAACGCTTAGCTAGGGCTTCTAATAACGTGATTTCTTACCTTTTCTATTTGCTCAATTCTTTTCTGATCCCCAAACTTTTTGGCTTATGTAATAAAAGAAGTATTCACTATCTCATGTTAATAAGGATATTATATTTTTGAGCTACTTAGAAATGTGAAATCATTGAAGTATCCAATCAGATTTTTTTCTGTGTTTCAGTGCTTCACATGCAGACATTGTGGAAAGTATTAAAACAGAGAAGTGTAAACTCAATACGTTCTTTCATTGTGGAGGACACTTTCTCCCTAAATATTTTGACCCAAATAATCTTTTTAAGAGTTACTGTTTAGTAATTAAAGGTCAATTCACAAATTTTGATGTCTTATTTTTAAAAAAAAAAACTTTGAATTTAAATTCCACTACAACCTTGTTTCACACAGTAAGTGTATATTTCCTGGGTAAGGACAATTCTCATGGGAACCTACAGGATTTACAGCAAGGTTTGTGAGGTTTGTTTGTTTACTGTGAAAATGAGCCACCTTACCCACATTGCTCCCTCTCAGCTAAGTCTCCATGGATTTCTTTGCATGAAAGCCTATTTTTCCAGGCAATTTTAAAATTTCTTAATAGGCTAAGTTAAAAGTTAGAAAAATTAAAATTTACCTGTCTTAATTTTAAAACACTTTTGAAATTCTTTTATCAGAATCGCAAATTTACCAATCCTAATTCCACGTTTACCATCAAAAACAGTTAACATGTTGTTTTCAAGATATAGTATCCATCAAACCATTATTTTCCAGTGGCTTTGTTATGCATATATATGAACATATAAGCTGATGCTGAGCAAAATGAACTCCAAGATATGGAAAGACATATTTATTTGCAGTTGTTGTTTTTAATGTACTATGTGATTTCTATTTTCCTTGGGTTTTTCCACTATGGTATAACTCCTACTGTGTTTGATTTTGGTACATTTTGTGTATACATTTACCTTAATTAGGGAAGGGAAGAGAAACAACAAAATGGCAAGATAAAGGACAAAAAGCAAACCAATGCATTAGAAATACTCAGAAGACAATATGTTGGAAATGTACATTACAACTTGTGAGGGGTTTGGGTGTGAAGGAAAAATGTGAGAAAAAATGAGAGAGGGCATAACAAGTTTGAAAAGTTATGCATTCACTGCCTTACAATTGCTAACCCACTGCACATCACTTTCACATTAAAATTAAATTTAAAAAATAAGCTGTATGAAATAAAATTTCATTGTATTGGTATAGTAAATATTATTCTTTATGTAGTAACTTTTTAAAAATTCAGTACTATTTGGCATATAATTTGAATTAATTACCCCTTCTTTATCAGAGGGCCATCAACTTGAATGTTAACCAACTAGATAATTTTTTCACAATATACTTGCCAATATTTTCAAAAAAGAATAAATTAGTACTTTCTCATACTAAAACCGAAAACCATTTAATTCTATAGAAACCCATAACTTTTAAAAGTAAATTAGTTGTTAAGAGGACAAAATATGTGTGTTCTTCAAAATTCCTATGACTAATAACTACTCACTTTCAAATTCTCAACATTCCATACCTGAGAGATTCAAAATAGTACCTGTTTGCATGTTATGTAATTCTGCAATAGATGCATTTTCCAATGGGGTGTTACAGATTGAGAAGTGAACAGAAAAATAGCCACATTCTGGTATAGGATAAAACTATAAAGCATCGGTTATAATTAATTCTTCAAGAGTAAGCAATTTATCAGATTAAGCTATTATTTCTATGACCATCAATCCCAAAATTTATGCCATAAAGTCATCCTAGACCAACAGTTTCCAACTTGTAGGGTGAACCTCAAAATTCCCTTAATTCACATTACAAATAGCTTATCTTTATTGGGGAAAATATTACACCTTGCTAATGTGATGCCCTCCGTGTTCTGGAAAGAACACCACAACATACTGGGTTGCATCATTTTTCCTCCACTGGTATTCTTGCAAATATTATTTATATTTATACTTTTTTACTATCATAGATATTCAGGATGCTAAGATTGGAAGATTACAGTTCAAAGCCCACCCAGGCAGGAAGGATCCCTAGATTCTTATCTCCAATAAACTTCTCAGCAAAAGCCAGACACAAGTGGTACTGAGGTTGAAGTGGTAAGGCACAAGCCTTGAGCTTAACAGGCTCAGAGACAGTGTCCAGGTCCAGAGTTCAAGCCCTATGACAAAGCAATAAAACAAAAAAAATAAAAACAAACCCAAATCCTAGCATTTTTCTCACTGTATACAGAGGCACGTAATTAAGGAAATTGCTTCCTGTGTTACATACAGGTAGAAGAAAAAAGATGTCACACAATTATTCTCTTCATACTATGTTATATTAAAGCCTCAAAAATTGCTTTTTCTAAATTTATAAATTAATATCATCAATTTCTTGGCAACTCGGTCTAAATTATTCACATTATCATTTTCTACAGGAACAGTTAGAATTATTTATTAACTGACTTCTCCTTATAACTCACTTGAAACAATATGCTAGGTAAATAGAATGAAAGAAACATCTGTAAATTTGTCAATTAAACCCTCTACCTCAAAAGAATTTTGTAGTATCCTATAGAATATGAAATTACAAACGAAACCAAAATATTTTTTGAAGTCTAAACTCCAATTTAGCAAGATCTATAAAGACCTACATTAGGTGATCTTTGCTATTGCTCCAGGCTTAAGCTTTTGTAATCCTTCATCCTTTCCTTGGAATCTAACAGAATGATGATTACTTACTTTTGCAAATTTTGGATGGGAATCATGAACCAATTTGCATCTAGGAATGTTCTGTAATGAAGAGCGTATTTAAAACACAACTGAGGAGGGGCTGGGAAGGTGGCTTAGTGGTAGAGCACTTACCTCGAATGCATGAGGCCCTGGGTTCAATTCCTCAGCACAACATAAGCAAAAAGAAAAAATGCTGGATGTGGCGCTGTTGCTCAAGTGGTAGAGCGCTAGACTTGAGCTGAAGAGATGAGGCACAGTGCCCAGGCCCAGAGTTCAGGCCCCACAACCGGAACCAAAAAAAAAAAATTTTAAAAAAGAGTTAAAAAAATAAAAAAATAAAATAAAACACAATTGGGGATTCTATACCAGTTGTATTTCAATAGAAAACTTGGCTTTTCAAAACATAATGAAAAAATTAGTCCAAATTTCCAACTGTGTATTCCATTCTTGTTTGGTTTGTTTTATTAAGACAAAATTATACTACCTGGTCCAGGGAAGGTATCAGTAGTAATTCCAGTCTCTAATCTCCTGTCAGTTTGAGTGCTAGAATTCAAGGCTTGTATCACATTGCCCCACCATAGTTTCTTGGTTTATTTATTTATCTGTTTGTTTATTTATTTTTGGGTCCGGTAATGGGGCCTGAAATTTGGGCCTTGATGCTGTCCCTCAGCTCTTCAGCTCAAGGCTAGTGCTCTACCACTTGAGCCACAGAGCCACTTTCGGCTTTTTTCTTTTTGCTTATGTGGTGCTGAGGAATCAAACCCAGGGCTTCATGCATGCGAGGCAAGCACTCTACCACTGAGCCACCTTCCCAGCCCCTTCTTGGTTTATTTAATCTAGATACAGACTATCAATTCTGAACTTCACCAGTGATATTATCCACTAGACTTTTCAGACTGTTCATGCACTATTTTCAAAGATATTCTAACATTTGACACAGGGTATGAACATTTTCAAATGCACCTGCCGGGTCTCTGATTCATTCCTCCATGGATCCTATCCCTTTAATATTGATTACTTGACTCTCTTACTATCTCTGGTCCCTACTTATGTAATATTCTCAAACTTTTTTGAAGAAAGTTCACTTTAGGATTTTCTAATTTTAAAAATTATCACTTGATTCTAGTCTCACTCAGGACATACTTTCTATTGTTTTCTAACTTTTCTACGTATTCTGATAGTTGCTTCATTTGTGTATATGTGTGTGCACATATAAGTGCCTTTGTGTGTATGTGTATGTTTATATGTATGTATGCAAAAGCCTCAAGCTCTTATTCATCATTCTTGCTCATGACTGTTATTCCATCACCTGAGCCATTCTTCCAATCTAGCTTTTGGCTGGTTAATTATAGATAGTGTCTCAAACACTGTTCTGCCCAGGCTGGATGCAATCTGAACTTCCCAGACTCCTTTACATACTTAGGTTTCATTTATCCAGTAGAAACAACTTTTAAACTACAAACATTTTTGTGAGTGTAAAGTCTAAGCTGTAGCCCAGATTTTTAACTCAAGAATTCATATAAAGATAGATGAATATACACAATACATATGCTGAATGTACACTGTTAGAAATGTGATCCTAAGCTGGGTGGTGGTGAGATCTGAGTATTGGGGTTCAAATCCAGCCCAGGTAGGAAAGTCCAGGAGACTCTTTTCTCCAATTTACTGCAAGAAAACTGGAAGCCTCACTGTGGCTAAAGTGGTAGAGCATTAGCCTTGAGCGGAATAGCAGAGGGACAGTGCCCAGGCCCAGAATTCAAGTGCCAAGACCACCACCAACAAAAAAATATATAAGTAAAGGAAAGAAAAAAATGTGATCTTATCCACCAGTTGATGGCTAGTATAATCCCTACTCTCTCAAGATGGAATTTTTTCCTTATTAAATCCAGGCTCTTATATCTGACTTGCATTGGAAACAGAATTATTCTTCCATTCTAATTTCTACAAAGTTGTGTCATTAGCAAGCGTGATTAGGAAGGGAGTGGCCTCATACTTCGTGTTCCACATAGGAGTAATGCTTTCTCTATATCACTTTCATAAATCTACATACTGGACTTGGCTTTATTGTTTCAATGTGGTCTTATTTGTAGAGTCTTCTATAGTGTATTGAACCCTTATACTTAAACACAGAATTTCTCTTTCTCTTATTATTGCTATAGTTAACACGAGTTAACAAATTCATGTACACTTGGGAAATAATGTGCAGCACATATACTCACAAAAAAATGATCTAGGAACCTTCTTCCTCTTTAAAATTCGCCTCAATTTACAGAGAATTTACAAAGTTTGAATTCAATATACTCATGCATAATGTATTTATAAAAAATATAAATTTTATATTTTCTCTTTACTAAGTTGTCTCTGAAATACGTGTTACATCAGGTCCAAATGTGTTCTTGTGTTATTTCGGTGAAGCCAGAAATCATTCATTATACCTCAAGCAGCACCATAGATTGTTCCTGGAAGTAACTGTTACTGGATATGGAAACTGATCCCAGTAGAGGAATGGAACATAGAGGATTGACAAAGTTCAAGTTAAATTGTGCTTTCCTTTTTACTGTAAAAGAAGAGAATCCGAAGGCTTGAAGGAAACTCTGTCCCTGACTTTTTCTAGTGTGTTTTTACTTATATATAATTTTTCTGTAAACTTGTAGTTGAGAGTATTACAAAAAGATAAAATGTGCCATTTGATGGCCAGCATAGAACAAAAAGAAATAACGTTGTTGTAAATATGTTCTTCTGCTGGGGCTGGGAAGTTGGCTCTGTGGTAGAGCACTTGCCTTGCATGCCTGAGGCCCTGGGTTAGGTTCCTCAGCACCACATAAGCAAAAATAAGCCAGAAGTGGTGCTGTGGCTCAAGTGGTAGAGCGCTAGCCTTGAGTTGAAGAGCTGAGGTAAAGCGCCCAGGCCCAGAGTTCAGGCCCAAGACTGGACCCCCCAAAAAATTCTACTGCTATAGTGTTTTTTGCATGGATATTTCACCCCTGAGATGATTCTTTTGTTGCAGAAGTCAGTTATGAATTACTTTAGTTTGGTCCTGAGTTCTCCAGAGCAGTAAGGATTCCAAAAAAGCATCCAGTGTATATGATCAGCAAAAGGAGCCACTTCTCAGACCAATACTCCTTTAAGGAGGGTCCCAATGAAATATCTGGTTTTTTGTTTGCTTTTGTGTTTAGCTTGTGTTGGTTCTGGGGCTTGAACCTAGAGGCTGAACCCTGTCCCTGAACAGTTTTCTTTTCTGCTCACCTACCCCCAAAGCTAGTACTCTACTGCTTGAACCAAAATTCCACTTCTGGCTTTTTTGCTGTGTAATTACAAATAAGAGTTTGGCAGAATCTCCTACCTGGTTTGGCTTTAAACTAAGACAGTAAGAAAGCCAAGTGACATCAACTGTATAGACTTCTCTTTTCAAATGAGAAATATTAGATGAAGTTTATTGTAAAGCTAATATTTTACAATTTTTTCTTTATTATTGTGAGCATACCATACAGAGGAGTTACAATTACATGGGCAAGATAACGAGTACATTTCTTATCAATCATTGTTGCCTCCTCTTTGTTTCCCCTTCCCATCCCTTCCCATATTCCCCCCTCCCCATACCCGATCCTCCCGCCCACCAACGTTGTAAAGTTCGTTTTTCAACATAACGATTTGTACATCTCATTGTTGAAATGGGTCCACCTGTATCCCTAGTTAAATGATTTGATTTTAGAGCATATGTCCAGAAAAGAATCCATAACATAACTCAGCAAAAGTAGGTGCACTGAATCATTTTGGAATTTTTTTGTTTGGGAAGATTATTGAACTTGTCATTCCTTTTGGGGAAACTTAAAGTTATATTTCACCTTTTTTGTTGGTTGTGGGCCTTGAACTCGGATCCTGGGTGCTAAGCTAGAGCACCACCTCCGGGTTTCTGGTGGTTAATTGAAGGTTAGGGTCTCGTGGACTTTCCTGTCCAGGCTGGCTTTGAACCACAATCTTCTGGTCTCAACCTCCTGAGTAGCTAGGATTACAGGAGTAAACCAACTCCTGCTCATATTTGCATTTATGTGTACTGAATGACACTGTGTAGACAAAGAATGGAAATTTTAACCAAATGATATTGCAGCATTTCAGAAAAATTGAAGTAGCAATAAATATGTCCTCTTTTCCATTTTGTTACGTTAATGACTGATGATTTTTGGGACCCTTTCATTAGCATCCTCTGCCATCTGTATAGGTGTATTTAGTATCAGGAAATGTTCATAGAGAAATATAGAAAGAATAAGATTTTTAGAAAGCAAAGGAGATAAGGTATGAAAGAATAGCATAGAAGGAGATACATTTATCACACAGAGATTAAGAGCTAGCCTAAGAGATTTAGAATGCTAAAGGCAATGAGGAACAGCCTAGCTGACAACTAGTTCTACAATAACCAAAAATGGTTCTCAAGAACAGTTTCTGGTATACCTTAATTACTATCATTTATTCCTTCTATCTGGAGTTATATACTCCTTATTTTCTTTCACAACTATTAATTAGCCTCTGCATTTTTGGTGCCATAATTGACCAAAAAGATTTCAAAATCACACATAGCCTACCATTCTCTTTGTGATTAGCAGTGACGACACAAATCCAGGAATGGTTGAATTTCCAGAATTAAACGTTACCTGACATCTAAGCACATCCCTGGCATTAATTGCTGTGACTTAATGAACAAGACTTTTTTCAACACAGTGTCCTAATATAAGTAAAGTACATGAATTAGGAACTGTTGTCAGGTGTCAGTATGGAAGGAGCAATTATATATTCCAAGTGTGGGTTATTTATTTTGCATTTACTAACTGAATGTTTTTGTTTTGTTTTGATTTGATTTGTTTTTGTTCTTTTTGCCAGTCGAGGGGCATAAACTCAGGGGTAGGGAATATTCCTTAGCTTTTTTTTTCTTGCTCAATGCTAGCTCTCTATCATTTGAGGCACAACACCACTTCCAGTGGTTTTGTGTATGTGTGTGTGTGTAACTAAGGAATTGAACCCAGGGTTTCATGGATGCTAGGAAATCACCGTACCATGAAGCCACATTAACAGATCCCTAAATAACTTTCTTAAGATTGCATTACATTTTCATTCTGTAACTACGTATCATAATTTTGGCCAGGTGCTAGAAAATGATGTAGAAAGCAATACAATACAATAAGTCTAGTAAGGCTGGATGGACAATGAATAACTGTTACGGTCTAGCCAGATAACAGAAGGGCTTATCTCATGGAGCTGTTTCAACAAGCTGATGCGACAGCTCCTGACCCACAGCCAACCTCCAGAATGAGAGGACCAACCTTGGGTTCCAGCCACATGGGGATGCTGGGCCCCCTCCTCCAGCACCCATGTGACCAGTTCTTGTGAAAGAGAGAGAGAGAGAAAAAGTCAGAATTACAATTAAGTCTGGTGCCAGTGGCTCAGAATTCTAATCCTAACTACACAGGAACCTGAGATATGAGGATCATGGTTCATAACCAGCCCAGGCAGGAACGTCTGTGAGAATCTTATCTCCAAAGAACCACCAGAAAATCAAAAGTAGTGTTGTGGGTTCAAGTGGTAGAACACTAGCCTTTTGCTGAGGCTTTTGGGAACATCGCCCATGCCTAGAGTTCTAGCTCCACGACTGACAAGAAGTGGACTTCCTACCACAAGAAGCAGACTGAATGGCACCCATTGTCCTACAGAGCATGGTAGCAAAGTCAGGCAGAGCTTCCTTTGAAGTTGAAGTCATAAGTAGGTCACCTGGCTTCTCTCTGCCTTGGAATCTCCAGCTGCAAAACTCAACACAGTGAAGGATCCGCTTCCTCATGGGGTTAGGGTAATGATGAGAGAGAGCCATGTTTGTTTCATAATCCCACATCTGTTGCACAATTAATAACAGGCCCCGCCTGAGCCCTTTCCGGCTATCTTCCTGTCATTTCCTCACAGAATTGCCGAGAACCTTATCTGAAGACTACTCCCTCTGTTCCTAGCCATGCTCCAGAGATCCCTCTGTATAAACCCCTTGTTTCCTCACAATTGTCCTGTGAGGAGAATGAGGTCTGATTGTTACGAACCTACCCAGAGCTTCACCTGTGGTCAAGAATCGTCTCCTGTGATTTTTCTGCCTGCTCAAACTGACTTAAGAAACCATTCATGCCACAGGAAAATCAAACACAAGTAGTCTAGAGTCTCCAACAAGAGACAGGTTAAGAACACAAGGAAGATACAGGATCTTCCCATCCCCCACAAAAAAATCAAAGAACTCTTTTTTTGTACCTTTTATAATTTTTTTCTAAAAGTTGTTTTTTAATTTTTAATTTTTTACTTTAATTTTTTTCTTCCTCTCATAATTTTTATTTTAGGGGTATATGTGTGGGTACTTATTTATCTCTTTTCAGAAACATTGAAGTAATACCTTGCATTCTCTCAGGCCACAAGGGTAAAAAATTAAAACTCAACAGGAAAAGCCACCAGAGAAAATCCTGTAACACACTGGAACAACACACTGCTGAATCACGAGTGGGTCATAGAAAAGATTAGAAAAGAAATTCAAATGTTGATGAACACACAAATTACCAGCTCCTTTGGGACACAGCAAAGGCAGTACTCACAGGAAAGTTTACAGCTCTGAGTTCATACATCAACAAATTGGAGAAATCTGAAACCAACCATTTAATGAGACATCTGAGTCTCCTTGAAAAAGAGCAGCAAGATGATCCGCAATCCAGTAGATGGTAAGAAATAATTAAAATTAAATCATAATTAAATGAATTAGAATCCAAAAAAATCATAGAAAGAATCAACAAAATAAAGATTTGTTACTTCCAAAATATTAACAAAATTGACAGACTCTTAGCAAATCTTATAAGAAAAAGAAAAGAACACACCCAAATAAATAAACTCAGAGATGAGAATGGAAACATCACCACAGAAACAACCAAGATTCAGAACATTATAAGGGAATACTTCTCAAAACTTTATGCTAATAAGTTTGAGAAGTTGGCAAAAATGGACCTTTTCCTAGCAAATATTGACATGCCAAAACTAAACCAAGATGAGTTATACCATCTTAACAGGCCCATATCAAGCATTGAAATAGAAACATCAATAACACACCTCCCATCTAAGAAAAGCCCAGGACCAGATGGTTTTACAGCATAATTCTATAAGCCCTTAAAAACACAGCTCACACCAATACTCCTCCAAATCTTCAATGAAATTGAAAGAGAAAGTTCACTACTGAACTCATTCTATGAAGCCTTAATAACCCTCATGCCCAAACCAGGCAGGGACACATCACAGAAAAATAACTATAGACCCATTTATTTGATGAACATTGATGCAAAACTTCTCAACAAAATGTTGGCCAATCAAATTGAACAATTCATCCAAAAAATTCTACACCATGATCAAACAGGATTCATTTCAGGGATGCAAAGCTGGGTCAATATACGCAAATCAATTAATATAATTCATCACATCAACAGGAGCAAAGATAAGAAACACCTGTTTATCTCAATAGATGCAGAAAAAGCATTTGACAAGATCCAATGCCCCTTTATGATGATGGTTCTGGAAAAATTAGGAATCCATGGAACTTTGCTCAATACAATAAAGACTATATATGACAAACCTACAGCCAGCATTATACTTAATGGTGAAAAAGTAAAGCCATTTCCTCTTAACTCAGGAACGAAACAAGAAGGTCCACTCTCTCCACTTCTCTTCAATTTAGTATTAGAATGCCTAGCTACAGGAATAAGACAAGATGCAAACGTAAAGGGGATCCAAATAGGGAAAGAAGAAGTAAAACTCTACGTCTTTGCAGATGTCATGATCTTGTATTTAAGGAATCCAATAGACTCCACTCCCAAATTACTCAAGCTGATTCAAAACTTTGTCAAAGTAGTAGGGTATAAAATTAACCCCTCAACAATGAGAAAAGTGTGGCTGAAATTAGGAAAGCATCTCCATTCGTAATAGCCCCACAAAAAATAAAATACCTAGGAAATAACTTAACCAAAGAAGTGAAGGAACTCTATGATGAAAAATTTAAAAACCTGAAAAAGGAAATCAAAAGAGATCTTAGAAAGTGCCAAAAACTCCCATGCTCATGGATTGGAAAGATCAACATCGTGAAAATTGCAATCCTTCACAAGGCTCTCTACAAATTCAGTGCGATACCTATCAATATTCCAACCTCATTTTTCAAGGAAATAGAAGAGGCAAACCAATAATTCATAGAGGACAATAAAAGACTCCGAATAGCAAAAGGATCCTCAACAGAAAAAAACTGTGCTGGAGGAATATCATACCAAATTTCAAACTCTACTACAAAGCAATTGTAATCAAAACAGCTTAGTACTGGCATAAGAATAGACTTCAGGACCAATGGAATAGAATTGAAAACCCAGAAATGAACCTACAGACATATAGCCAACTACTCTTCCATAAGGGAGCTAAAATAATAGAATGGAAGAAAGACAGCCTCTTCAGTAAATGGTGCTGGCAAAATTGCTTAACTACTTGTAGAAAACTAAAGCTAGATCCTTATATATCACCCTGCACCAGAATCAACTCCAAATGGATCAAAGACCTCGGAGTCAAAGCAGACACTCTGAAAACATTACAGGATGGAATAGGAGAAACCCTTGGTCTCCTTGGCACAGGTTGAATTTTTTTTAATAGAGACCCAGAAACACAAGAAATCAAAGAAAGTTTGGACAAATGGGATTCCACGAAGTTGCAGAGCTTCTGCATGGCAAAGGACATAGCTAGCAAGATCAATAGAAAGCCCACGGATTGGGAGAAAATCTTCACAAGCCATACTAGAGACAAGGGTCTCATATCTAAAATATACTTGGAAAACAAAAAATTAAATCCCCCAACAACAAATCCTCAAAGAAACTGCCCAATAAATAAGGCTAAAGCCTTAAAGAGAAACTTCACTGAAGAAGAAAGAAGGATGGCCAATAGACGAATGAAGACATGCTCAACCTCTCTAGCCATAAAAGAAATGCAAATCAAAACAACATTGAGATACCACCTCACCCCAGTTAGAATGGCTATACTGAAGAACTCTGATAACAGATTCTGGAGGGGATGTGGACAGAAGGGAACTTTACTTCATTGTTGGTGGGAGTGTAAATTTGTTCAACCACTTTTGAAAGCTTTATGGAGGTTCCTCAAAGCACTCAACATAGAGCTCCCCTTTGATCCAACAATCGCACTTTTGGGCACTTACCCAAATGTTTACAAAGAAGACCACACTAAAGCTACCAGCACAACTATGTTTATTGCAGCCTTTTTTACCATAACTAAGATATGGAAGCAACCCAGATGCCCTTCGGTAGATGAATGGATCAAAAAAAATGGGTTATATATACACAATTGAATTCTATGCCTGCATCAGAATGAATGACATTGCTCTATTTGTTAGGAAATGGAAAGACTTGGAAAAAATTATATTAAGTGAAGTAAGCCAGAACCAACGAAACATAGGTCCCATGTTTTCCCTTATCTGCAATAACTAGTATATATCTGAGTCAAGCATAAAAGTTCAGATAAATTCATGTTAGTGAAAAGAACCCTAAGATATCTATTCAATTATTTTTCTTTCATACGATTGTTTCTACTACATTCATAAGATTATTTATTTGTTGCTTTTTATATCCCTCCCCCACGGTATAATCCCTTCTTTGACTGTATTTGATGTTGTTATAATTTATGGAGGGGAAGGGAAAAAACAAATCGTTGAAATAGGGATTAAATTTGGACCCATTACAACAATGAGACGTAGAAGTGGTATGTCGAAAATGAACTTGACAACTCTGGTAGGGGGATGGGGAGGGTCGAGTGGGGGGGGGAGGATGGGATGGCAAGGGGAAACAAAAGAGGAGGCTATAATGCTTGATAAGATATGTACTCATATCTTGCCCATGTAATTTTAACCCCTCTGGACAGTATTTTCACAATTAAAAAAAAAGAATAGGCTGCTGTGGACTAAATTTTTGAGATAATCCATCTAAATTGATGACTGTGCATGTTGCTACATGTCTACCACCCCAACTACAGATGACCAGGCCCGGTGGAGCATACCTGTCACAGATAGGAGGACATCAATCCAGCCCAGCCAGAGCATATAGAGGCTCTGTTTCAGAAATGCCCAAAACAGAAAGGTGGCTCCTCAGAGCCAGGGAGAGGAAACAATAGCGGGTCTTGGTGCCCTCAGAGGGGTGTCTGACCCAGGGTAGGGGTGGTTTTGGGGCAGCCACTCACATGTGCTCCTGGGAGAAGTTGCTTGAGGCTGCTCCAAGTGGGGCGAGCGGGAATGGCAGTGGCATTGCAGACACATGGCCTCAGAGAACCAAGGCCATTGACCAATTTGGGGCTTTACACAGCCTGGCAGGGTGCCATTGCCTGGTTTGAATTTCTGAACCTTGGGAAGGCGGGAGGGGGCTGGGGACTAGGCAGGCATCTCAATTTCCTTCTATATTCCAGTCGCCTAATGTCTCTTCTCACCACTCAGCCATCTATACCTTCCTCAACTGCTGGTAGTGGTGTAAACTAACAGAGGGAATCCTGGTGCTACCAGGCAGCATTCAATGTGGGCATTTCCACCATTCTTGTATCTCATTGGTCAGAAAGAACAATGAAAGAATGGGGGTGTGGCCAGAATCCTGTGATGCAAACAGCATGGGCAGAGTCAAGATGATAGCAGCTCCCCCAGCCCTTTTCCCAGGGAACAATGTCCAATTCAGTTGGAGACAAGAGGGTGACCTGCTTTAGCCGCATGGCTGCACAGATCATTGTGTATGGCTGTTTGTTCCCAGTCCCAGACCATGAACTGAGGATATGGGCACAGTCTGTGAGCTGCTTTTGCTCAAGGCTGGCCTTCCACACTGGAGCCACAGGGATTCTGGCTTTGTTGGCACTGAAGTTGGACTTTCCTGCCTAGGGTGACTTCGACCATGATCCTCTCATCACAGCCTTGTAAATATCAAGTAAGACTGTTGAGGACCACTGGTGCCTGCCTAATCATTTGTCTTACTGGTGTTCTTGGACAGACTGATGAGTTCCCTATCCTCGGGTTTAAGTGGTGGGAGCTATAGCCCACAGTTGGAATCCTGGTCCAGCCACCTCAAAATGGAAAGAGATCCTAAGAAACTTATTCCTGTCCATATGATTACCAATAGAATATGATGTATGTCATGATTGAAAGAGCAGTTCTTGAATGATTCTAGGATAAAATTATAAAGAATTATTTTATAGGAAACTGATCGATGTTAGTTAATGCTTTATGAAGCATTTAAACAATCACATTCATAAAATGGAGGAATCATGAAATACCTAAGAATTACGATACTATTACATAATATAAAGGTGACATTTTTCTGTCAGGACTGTCGGGATTGGAACCTATGATCTTGGTAACTCTGTTGCACTGTGTGGGAAGGGGAAGCTGGCCTCCTTGAAGTCAAGAAATTCAAGTCGGTTCTTTAGGCCTGAAATAGATCCCCACCACTAGAAAACATCCTATTCATGTACAATTTACATATATGATTCATATTTACATACATATGTTGACTCCATATTGCATTCAGTGCAGTTATTTTATTTGTTTGTTTTATTCATGTATTGACCATTTATTTTGACTATTATGGCACATAAAACATTGATTACATAAGATATAGGTCTGCATATGTGTTCCACTTCATAACTGACACTCAGGACTTCTTACTCCACAATTCCTTTTTGGGGAGTGCTGGCAACTGAACTCATGGCCTACAAGCCTACAAGGCCCAATTCATGAATGGGTGAGTGTCAGCACGCCATCCTGGGGCAAATTGAGCTGAAAGGCTATTCCTAGGACCTGAGATCAAGCCCCAGGTGTTAGCAAAATAAGAACAGATTGACCTGCAGATGGAAGTATGCTAATAAATATGTATTTATATAGAGTGTTAAAGATGTCTATATATTATTCAGTTATATAGACTACATTCCTACCAATTCCTGGGTATTAATCATGCGTCCATGTAATTAATATTATTGTTTTCATCCTTATACTATTAATGAAATCAATCAGTGTCCTGAAATTATTGCATTCCTGTAAGTAATAATATTCTTTTTATGCTTCATAAATATTAAATAAAAATCAATTAGCCTCTTGAAATTATGCTGCCTAAATTTATAGTAGCATCATTCATGATCAACTCATTGAACTTTGACATTGATAAAATTCCATTGTTCTTCCTATGGTTGGGAACAATTTTCTTAGTATCTCCTGCCATTGGTTGGTGTTAGGAGGGGGATTTGAAATCAGGGCCTATGTTGCCACTTGGGAAGCTTTCAGCAATGCAAGGTGAAGTACCCTTTGCAACAGTGTCATTCAGACCCATGAGGGTCACCGTGCAAAGGAAGAAAACATAAAAATGCCACAGTTTTTCTGTGCATTGCTTTCCCTGCAAGACCTGAGGGTCTAGGATCCCAGAAGCAGTTGTAGGTCTAGTGGCTGTGCCCCAGCATAGGGTGATCCAATTTGAGGCAGAGTTGCCACAATCTGACTTCAAGCACATACTGAGAAAAGTAAAAAAAAAATTTAGCTCCCTGGCTTGCAATTCGTGATGTTTAATCTTCCAGGCTTTAAATTTGAATTCAGGATCTGGGTAAATCTGCAGCAATGTTGATGAAGGAGAAGATCACTGTACTTGAAGATAAGAAAGTCAGACCTGGGAAGATGGCGGAGAAGCTGGAGTCTAAACAAGCTCTCCCATAGAAAGAAGTTTTACAGTTCCAGTGAACAGTCCTAAGCCAGAGAATCACACCAAGTGTGCCATCACAGGACAGAGAGTCAGGCCAGAGCGGGAAAATCCAGGCAAGGAGACAGAGCTGAGCTCTTGCCAGCAGCCACCGCAGCGGCGGCAGCGGTGGCAGCTGCAACCACAAGCGCCATACCCGAGCAACAGAGATTCTGGGACGAAGGAGCCAGACGCAGCGGGTGAGCGGATTCTACTCAAAACCAGCAAGAACCGACAAGGAGCAGACATATTCATCCTGCAGTTCACAGACCAGAGACAACCCAGGAACCAAGACTCGGCATGAGTAGAAGCCTGATGTCCTCACTCCTTCTCAGGGAACAGAGGAAGGAATGCCACCCCTCCCCCCTCCCGTACTGGAGACCTCCATCTTGGATACTGACAATGAGCTCCAACTCAAGCCTTGGAATAAAATGAATCATTTAGCAGGTCACAAGAACTTAACGGCGGCGTGACCTGCCAGACTCAGCTCCACCCAGGGAAAAGTCACCCAGCTTGGGTGCCAGCCCTAGTAATGGCATTCTTCACTGGGTAATCAGAGCCAGAGGCTGCCACTCCCTTTAGCAGCCTCGACAATCAATTGAAATCCAGTAAACAGAAACCCTGAGAATGGCTCCAGGCTGGGCTCTGTGAATCTTTCACAAACTAGCCACCAGGAAAATCTACTGTTTGTTGAAAGGCCTCAACTCTACCCAGAACCTAGCCTCATCATTGCATCTCCCTCTTTTGTGATACTCAAAGCAGATCTGACTCCCATTGAACTAGCCTGGGAGGAGGATCACAAAATCCTGGGTAAACCAGAGCATTTTTCTGCCTGTTCGAATAAACTGACTTAAGTAACCAACCAAGCCAAAGGACCAAAAGCAGACAAAAGACTCCAACAAGAGGCTGGTTATGGACACAAGGGAGATACAGGATTTTTCCCACCCCTCCCCCAAAAATCAAAGAACTTTTTTTTTCTTCTTTCTTTTTTTTTTTGGTACCTTATATTAAAAAAATTTCATTTCTAAAACTTTTTTTAATCATTAATTTTTGCCTTGATTGAAAAAAAAATGTTTTCCACAATATTTTTTTCCCTCTTACAATTTTTATTTTAGGGATACGTGTGTGCATTTTTTCTTCTTTTTTGATTTCTTTCTCTTTTTTTTTCTTTTTTAATTATCTTTTTGGTTTTTGTTTAGCTCTACTGAACTTCTGATCTTTTTTTCTTCATTTCTTATCCTTTTCACCTTTTCCTCTCTTTTGTTCTTCTTTATATGACTTAATTCTTGTCCTGCACATCCTCAGATAAACCTGTAGATGACTATTAGACAATATCTTCCATTGTGTACACACTTAATCCACAAATTTATTACTCAATTCAATACCTCTGAGACTTAAATTCCTTAATAGCAGTAACACTTCATTATAGCTACATAATATTTTAAGCATTTTATTTTTAAGTTTTCTCATCTCCTTTATATCCCTCCCCTTCTCTCATTATATTCACATTCTTCTCTAAATAGATTCTTGTCGAATTCTGGCATAATATTATTAATTTTTATTTTTCTATTTTTTCTGGTCTCTTTTCTTTTCCATTTCCGTTTCTTCATTTTTTCTCTCTCTTTCTACTTTCATCCTACCCAACCTATTTCCTGCTTTGAGATTAGGACTTAGTTAACACTCCCTGTGACTTCCCACATCAATCTATTCCTATTTTTTACACACATTGCTCCCTAACCCTAATAATTTCTGGTTTTCCAAATTCTTCTTTGCGGTTCGTAGCCCATTAACATATAGTTGTTTGATATTGAATAGATGTATCTGTTGAACTAGATTGTATCTGTAGACTATTGACTGTGCAAATTCAGACTTTGGTGGATTCTTGCCTTAGGATATTGTTCTAGCACAAAACTGGTGCTATTTTCATCTCAAATGGGCAGAGTAAGCTGGAAAAACGCAAGAAAAATGGCAAGTCCGGGTATCTCAATTCTCAATCTTGATAATCATGGGACAGAACAGATAATGAATAATCCAGAGGAGAGTTCCCAAATAGCTCTACAAACACTGTTGGCAAACATGATAAATGAAAAGATTGAAAACTTACAAAGGACTCTGTATGAGCATGATAAGGAGAGAGAGGAGGCAATCGAAAAGTTTATACAGGAATATCATAAGTGTGAGGAAGCTACTCAAAAACTGATACAGGATTTGCGTGAGCAGCTTGAGAATACTCAAACAGAAAGGGAGGAATGGCGTGAGCAGGCTGAAAACACTCAAAGAGAACTACAGGAATCCCATGAACGGGAGGAAGCTAATCAAAGAGTAATACAGGAATTGAGAGAGCAGGAAAAGAATAAAAAAACATCACTAAAGGCATTCATGGAATCCATTATCAAAGAGCTGAAGGAAGACAGGGAGACCACAAAGGGAATGCTGAATGGAAACCAACAGAAAGAATTGGAGTCCAAGGAAACCATAACCAAACAACTAAGTGATTTGAGAATAAACACTGAACACCAAATTAAGGAAGTAAAGAAGTTCATGCAAGATCTAAAACAAAGCTTTAACAAAGAATTTGAAGCAATGAAACCTGACCAATTAGAAGGAAAAGAGATAAAAAACAAAGTAGAAAGTCTTGACAGCAGGTTAGACCATGCAGAAGACCGAATCTCAGGGATTGAAGACAGCCTAGATATTACAGAGAAAGAACATACAACCATCCAAGACAAGTCCAAGAAATATGATAGATCTATCCAACACTTGAAGAAACCATCAGAAGACCTAATCTAAGGATAATGGGTGTAGAGGAGCACCTAGAAACTGAAGTTAATGGTCTAGGAAATTTGTTTAACAGGATCCTAGCAGAGAACTTCCCAAACATACAAAAAGATAGGCCTATTCATATACAAGAAGCTTTTATATCCCCAAATAGACCAGACCAGAATAGGACATTCCACGGTCACATTATAATCCACACAAGATCAACTCAGACCAAGGAAAGGATCCTTAAAGCTGTCAAGGAGAAAAGATTAATCACCAATAAAGGGAAATCAATTAGAATCACCTCAGATTTCTCAGCAGAGACAATCAAAGCAAGAAGAGCCTGTAATGATGTATGCCATGCCCTAAAAACAAACAATTATCAACCAAGAATACTGTACCCAGCTAAACTCTCCTTCATAACTGGAAGGCCAAATAAAAACCTTCGATAGCAAAGAAAAATTGAAACAATACATCTCCACCAAATCAGCCCTACAAAAGATTCTTAAAGATGTCCTACACATAGAAAGCCAACAAGACCACAATAAAGGCCAAGAACCTGCACCCAAACTGAGAATCCAAGAACCATAGGAAGAACACAGTTTTCGCAACCCCCAAGAAGGTGGATAACATGGCAGGAACTCCCTAATACCTCTCAGTCCTATCTATTAACGTTAACGGACATAACTTTCCAATTAAGGGACATAGACTGTCTAGTTGGTTTAAAAAAGAAGTTCCTTCAATCTGCTGCTATCAGGAATCACATCTTGCCCATAAAAACAAACACATTTTCAATGTTAAAGGCTGGAGCAAAATCTACCAAGCAAACAGCCCCCATAAACAGGAGGGAGTTGCAATCCTAATATCACATAAAATAGACTTCAAATTAAAATTCGTGAGAAGAGATAAGGATGGTCGCTACATACTAATTAATGGATCTCTCCTTCAGGACGATATTACAATTCTAAATATCTATTCGCCAAACAATGGAGAACTCAAATTTATCCAAGAAACACTACTTTCTCTCAATGTCCACATAGATCCAAAGACATTAATTGTTGGGGATTTTGACACACCACTCTCCCCACTAGATACATGAACTCGGCAAAAACTCAATAGAGAAACCGCAGATCTAAGCAGCTGCATAGATCAACTAGATTTAACAGACATCTACCGAACATTTCACCCAGCAGCATCAGAATACACGTTTTTCCCAGCAGCACATGGAACATTTTCTAAAAATTGACCACATTTTAGGCCACAAAGGAAACTTGTCTAAATTCAGAAACATTGAAGTTATACCTTGAATTCTCTCTGAACACAAGGGAATAAAATTAGAACTCAACACCAAAAGCCACCAAAGAAAGTCTGGTAACATATGGAGGCTGAACAACACACTGCTGAATCACGAGAGGGTCATGGAAGATATTAGAAAGGAAATTCAAATGCTCATACTATTCAACAAAAATGAACACACAAATTACCAGCTCTTCTGGGACATAGTAAAGGCAGTACTCAGAGGCAAGTTTATACCTCTGAGCTCCTACATCAACAAATCGGAGAGATCTGAAACCAACAATTTAATGACACATCTAAACCTCCTTGAAAAAGAGCAGTAAGATAAACCCCAATCCAGTAGATGGAAAGAAATAATTAAAATTAAATCAGAATTAAATGAATTAGAATCCAAAAAACCTATACAAAGAATCAACAAAAAAAAAGAGTTGGTTCTTTGAAAAAATTAACAAAATTGACAGACCCCTAGCAAATCTTACCAGAAAAAGAAGAGAACACATCCAAATAACTAAACTCAGAGATGAGAATGGAAACATCACCAAGGAAACAACCAAGATTCAGAACATTATAAGGGATACTTCTCAAAACTTTATGCTAATAAGTTTGAGAACTTGACAGAAATGGACCTTTTCCTAGCAAATATTGACATGCCAAAACTAAACCAAGATAAGTTATACCATCTTAACAGGCCCATATCAAGCATTGAAATAGAAAAAGCAATAAGAGGCCTCCCTGCTAAGAAAAGTCCAAGACCAGATGGTTTTACACCGGAATTTTACAAGGCCATCAAAGCAGAGCTCACAGCAATACTCCTCTAACTCTTCAATGCAATTGAAAGAGAAAGTTCACTACCGAACACATTCTATGAAGACATCATAACCCTCATCCCAAAACGAGGCAGGGACTCATCAAAGAAAGAGAACTATACACCCATTTCTTTGATGAACACTGATGCAAAAATTCTTAACAATGTTTTGGCCAATCCACTTCAACAATTCATCCAAAAAATCATACACCACAATCAACAGGAT
Source organism: Dipodomys merriami (assembly GCF_024711535.1). Lineage (NCBI taxonomy): Eukaryota > Metazoa > Chordata > Mammalia > Rodentia > Heteromyidae > Dipodomys > Dipodomys merriami. The sequence goes on along the minus strand of NW_027202993.1, from coordinate 2,336,454 downwards.
TCATATCTGGGATGCAAAGCTGGTCCAATATATGTGAATAAATTAATATTATTCATCACATCAAGGGGAGCAAGAATAAGAACCACATGGTTATCTCAATAGATGCAGAAAAAGCACTCGACAAGATCCAACACACCTTTATGATGAAGGTTTTGGAAAAATTAGGAATCCATGGAACATTTCTCAATACAATAAAGGCTGTATATGACAAACCTACAGCCAGCATTATACTTAATGGGGAAAAACTAAAGCCATATCTTCTAATCTCAGGAACAAAACAAGGATGTCCACACTCTCCACTTCTCTTCAATCTAGAATTAGAATGCCGTGCTACAGCAATAAGACAAGATGCAAACTTAAAGGGGATCCAAATAGGGAAAGAAGAAATAAAGCTCTCTCTCTTTGCGGATGAAATGATCTTGTATTTAAAAATCCCATGGATTCCATTGCCAAAATACTCAAGCTGATTCAAAACTTTGTCAAAGTAGTAGGGTATAAAATTAACCCTCAAAAATCAATGATTTTCTGTATGCCAACAATGAGAAAAGTGTGGCTGAAATTAGGAAAGTAACTCCATTTGTAATAGCCCCTCAAAAAATAAAATACCTAGGAATTAACTTAACCAAAGAAGTGAGGAATCTCTATGATGAAAACTTTAAAATCTTGAAAAAGGAAATCAAAACAGAACTTAGAAAATGGCAAAACCTCCCATGCACCTGGATTGGAAAGATTAACATTGTGAAAATGGCAATACTTCCCAAGGCTATCTACAAATTCAACGTGAGACCTATCAAAATTCCACCCTCATTCTTCAAGGAAATAGAAGAGGCAATCCTAAAAATCATATGGAACAATAAAAGACCCCGGATAGCAAAAAGGCTCCTCAACGGAAAGAACACTGCTGGAGGAATATCAATACCAAATTTCAAACTCTACTATAAAGCCATAGTAATCAAAACAGCTTGGTACTGGCATAAGAACAGACCTCAGGACCAATGGAATAGAATTGAAAACCCAGAAATGAACCTACAGATATATAGCCAACTAATCTTCGATAAGGTAGCGAAAATAATAGAATGGAAGAAAGACAGCCTTTTCAGTAAATGGTGCTGGCTAAATTGCTTAACTATTTGTAGAATACTAAAACTAGATCCTTATATATCACCCAGCACCAGAATTAATTCCACAAGGATCAAAGACCTTGAAGTCAAAGCAGACACTCTGAAAACTTTACAGGATGGAATAGGAGAAACCCTAGGCCTCGTTTGCTGAGGATGAAATTTTCTTAATAGAGACCCAGAAACACAGCCAATCAAAGAAAGGTTGGACACATGGGATTGCATGAAGTTGCAGAGCTTCCGCATGGCAAAGGACATAGCTAGCAAGATCAAGAGAAAGCCCACAGATTGGGAAAATATCTTCACCTGCCATACAATGGACAAGGGTCTCATATCTAAAATATACTTGGAGCTCAAAAAATTAAATCCCCCAACAACAAATCCTCAAAGAAACAACTGCCCAATAAATAAGTGGGCTAAAGACTTGAAGAGAAACTTCTGTGAAGAAGAAAGAAGGATATCCAACAGACACATGAAGAATTGCTCAACCTCGCTAGCCATAAAAGAAATACAAATCAAAACAACATTGAGGTACCACCTCACCCTAGCTAGAATGTCTATAATCAAGAACTCTAACAACAGATGCTGGAGGTGATGTGGACAGAAGGGAACCTTACTTCATTGTTGGTGGGCGTGTAAACTTGTTCAACCACTTTGGAAAGCAGTATGGAGTTTCCTGAAAAAACTTCACATAGAGCTCCCCGATGACCCAGCAATCCCACTTTTGGGCATTTACCCAAATGTTTTCAAAGAAGACCACACTAAAGCTACCAGCACAACTATGTTTATTGCAGCATTATTTACCATAGCTAAGATATGGAACCAACCCTGATGCCCCTCATTATATGAATGGATCAAGAAAATGTGGTATATATACACAATGGAATTCTATGCCTACATCAAAAAGAATGATATTTCCCCATTTGTTAGGAAATGGAAAGGCTTGGAAAAAATTATATTGAATGAAGTAAGCTAAGCCTAAAGAAACAAAGGTCCATGGTTTCCCTTATTTGCAATATTTCCCTTATTTATTTTTTTGGGGGGCGGTCCGGTTGTGGGGCCTGAACTCGGCCTGGGCGCTGTCCCTCAGCTCTTCAGCTCAAGGCTAACGCTCTACCACTTGAGCCACAGTGCCATTTCCGGCTTTTTCCTTTTTGCTTATGTGGTGCTGAGGAATCGAACTCAGGGCCTCAAGCATTCAAGGCAAGAGCTCTACCACTGAGCCAACTTCCCAGCCCAGTCAAGCAGAAATGGTCAGATAATGTGATGTTAGGAAAATGAACCCTTAGATAAGTATTTAAATTTTTTTTTCTTTCATGCATTTGTTTCTAACTCATTCATAAGATTATTTCCTGGTAGCTTAGTGTGTCCCTCCACCACAGTACAACCCCTGCTTTCACTATTTTTGATGTCGGTATAATTTGTGGAGGAGATGGGGAAAAACAAGTTGGTTAAGTATTTAGGTGGGCCTGATGCAACTATTAGAATTACAAGTTGTCATGTCATAAAAGAACTTTACAACTTTTGTGCGGGTGCTGGGGGGGAGGCCGGGTTGGGTGGGGTGTAGGGAGAGGCTGGGATGTGAAGGGTAAATGAAGGAGGAGGCTGCAATGCTTGATACAAAATGTACTCATTATCTTGCCCATGTATCTTACCCCTCTGTACAATATGTTCACAAAAAATAAAAATTAAAATTAATTTTTAAAAATGTCATATGTGAAATTTAATGAGGTCAACAAGAGATTATGAGGACAAAAAGGCCTTAGAATTACAATTGCAGCATATCACAAAATTTATGATGACTGGATAGGTTTGTGATGTCACGGGGTGTTATGTGATATTGTGATATGTGGTTATTGTTATATTACAGTGGCAACCTGATGTAAAAAGGGATTGTAATGTAACAATGGTTATGAGTTCACTATTTCTTTATGATATCAACTTACAGGCCGTATTTTAAATAGAATGAAATCACAGAAAAGGCATTCATAATGTGTCTATGATGTCACAAGGACAATGTGAAGATCTAAATCTATCATATCATTTTAGTTTTGTGATTTCCCAATGAGCAGATGTTGTCAAAATGACAAAGTTATGTCACAATTGTGATGAACTCACAAACTGTTTTTGATGTTAAAATGTCTTGTCTGATTCTCAATTGTCAATATTTCAGTGGGGATTTGAGTACACAAAGGGAATGTGATTTCACAAAGCTATGTATTTTATCAAAGGATATAAGAGGTCATAATAGATTTGAGATGACACAATGTGATCCTGGTGTCAAACCAGCAATGTGATGTCACAATGTGTTTGTGATGTCACACTGGTGATGAGATCATAATGGATTAGTTATGCCACGACTTTTAATATCACAATAATTTGTCCAATTTCAATTGCTACTAGACCACCATGAGGACACGGTAAAAACCAGCAGTTCCCTTATAATCCACGGGAACAGACATTCATCATGGCCTCTTGTTCTCGACCACCAGAGAGGGTGGCTGAATGCCACTGGAGGGGGCAGGGCATGCTGCTAAAGGAGATAGGATGTCAAGCGCCACATGGTGAGCTACCAAGAAGTCATTGGGCATGAACATTTGGGAAGTAATGATTGAAAACTGTTATGCAGAAAACATCGCAGTGGTGGAAGGGCCCAGCCTATATATAGGCTGCATTTTCAGAGCAACAGAAAGGGAGAGAAAAAGGGGAAAGGCCTGGAAGGAAAGAAGTGATGAGCCTGTAGGAAGGTAAAGACCTGCGAGGAGAGGAAATTGAGGGAGAGCAGGAGGTGAAGGATGGCAGCTGGCCACCTGGATATGGCAGGGCAGGACTGTCAATCGTAGACCAGCCTGAAGAGAAGAAGGGAATGGTGGAAGGAAAAAATGAAAAGACCTGAAATGTAGGACAAGTCTGGAGAGAAGGAGGATGAAGAGCATGGCAAAAGCCTTGTCCTTTGAAGTGTGGAGTTTTGGAGATCATTATTTTGGGGGATGGTTGTTTGCAGACTAGTTAACAAATGGCTGGGCTTCTGTTTGGAGTTCTGAGGGTTCATGGTTGTGGCTGAATTTAGCTCTGGGCATCCAGCCCAAGTCAAGGTAGTCGCTTGTTACAAAATTTATGAGGACAAGGCAGGTTTGTGATGTTACATTGCATTAATGATATCACAATGTCCATATGAGGTCACAAAGGGATTGTATTGTCACAATGGTGATGTGGTCGCAATGGGTTTCTGAAATCAAACTATATGCCACATTTGAGATAGAATGAAATCACAGAATAGGCAAGCACATTGTCTCTATGACCTCACAATGAAAATGTGATGTCATAATGCTATGATGTCATTGTCATTTTGGGATGTCACAATGGGCTGATGTTATCTTAAAAACAATGTGATCTCACTCTGGAGATGATGTCACAAAGCATTTGTAATGGTAAAACGGCCTGTCTGATATCAGTTGTCCTTTGCTCACAATGAGGATATAATTACCCAAAGGGACTGTGATGTCACAAACACTATGTGCTTTTTCAAAGGTGCTAAGAGATCACAACAGGTTTGGTATATCACAAGGTGATTGTGATATCACTGTGGAACTATGATGTCACAATGGGTTTGTGATGTCACAGTGGGGATAAGGTCACACTTCGATAGTGATGTCACTATGAATTTGTAATATCACCATTACATGGTGATATTACTAGATCACAATGAAGATAGTTGTTCACATAAGGAGCTAGAAGTCAGAAAGGCCATGAATTTTGTAAAATATTATGAGTACATAGGAGATTGGTGGAAATGCGATGCGACAGAGATATCCCATTGGCAATATAAAGTTACCATTACATTAGATAGTATTATTTTGAAGTCACAAATAGTTGGTAATGCCATATAGGTGATGAGGTCATATAGATTTGTGATTTCACAATGGGATAGTGATGTTACAATCTCATGCTAGGTCTCTAATTGACAATGAATATATAAGTTCACAAGGGATAATGTATCCGAAGGCATATGTTGGCACAAGTATAATGAGTCTCAACAGGTTTGTGATGTCACAATGTGACTCAATGTTCATATCATCTGGCAATGTGTTGTCACAGTAGTTGTGATGTCACACTGGATTTCTGATATCACATGTCATACCTGATGTATTATGAATTAAACAATTATTAGCTCAGGGAGGCCAGAGATCACACTGGCAGCATGTCAAAACATTTATGAGGATAGGACATTTTGTGATGTCACAGTGGGTTAGTGATATCATAATGGCAATGTGGTGTCATCAAGGTATTGTGATGTCATAATGGTTAGGTTGTCACGATCTATTTCTGATATCAACCCACCTGCCACATTTGAAATAGAATTAAATATAGGCATTCCAATGTATCTGTGACATCACAATGGGTATGTGATGTCATAATGCTATGAAGTCATTGTTGTTTTATGATGTCACAATGGTCTGATGGTGTCATAATAACAATGTAATGTTACACTGGTGATGATGTCACAAAAGTTTTGCGATGTTAAAATGGCATGTCTGATCTCAGCTCAAAATGAGGATATGGGTACACAAAGGGCCTGTGATGACACAAAAGCCATGCTTTCAAAGCTTCTGAGGTCATAATAGGATTGGGATGTCACAATATGATCATGGTGGCACAATGGCAATGTGATATCACAATGAGTTTGTGATGTCACCGCTGTGATGAGGTCACAATGCATTAGTGATATCTCATCAAGTTTTAATATAACAATGATATATACAACTTCAATTTCTTCTAATTCATTATTAGGATACTGTAATAACCAGTGTTGCCAGAATTATCTGTGGGAGCATATAATCATTGTAAATTCTTGGCCTGGCCCACAGGAGAATGTGGGGAATGCCGCCAAAGTTGGAGGTGTCAGGCCTCACATGGTGAGCTGTCAAGAAGTGATTGAGCATTGGGCAGATTAGGAAGAGACGATTAAAAATTGTTAGGCAGGAGAGCCGTTAGAGGAGGGGTACAACCTATATATAGGTTGCATTTTCAGAGCATTGGAAGTGGGGATAAAAATGGGAGCTACCTGGATGGTAGAAAGTGATGAGACAACAGGAAGGAAAAAACCTGAAAAGAGAGGAAGATGAAGGAGAGCAGAAGTTTGGCAAGTGGTCACTGGGTCAGAGTAGAGCAGGCCTGTGGAGATTGGAGACACCTGAAGAGAATAAGGAAATGGTGGAAGGGAAAAAGGGAATGACCAGGAAGGAAGGACAGGTCTGTAGTGAAGGAGGGAGGAATGAAAAAGTAAAAAAGCCTTGCCCATTGAGGTTGGAGATTCGGAGATCATAATTTTTTGGCCGGTGGTTTGCAGACCAATTAAGAAAGGATTGGGCTGCCCATTGGAGGTCTCAGGTTTGGTGTTCAAGGCTGCTTTTGGACCTGGCAATCCAGGCCAGCATAAGGTAATCTCAGTCCTCTTGCTATTGTAAATTGTTGTATTATATTAAATGTGACTACATGGTTTGTCTCCTTGTCTTAGAGGTTATAAGTACATGAGTTCACAGAAAGAGCTTGAAGTCTCAAAGGCCACGAATTTTCTAAGATGTGATGTGGCCATATAGGTTTGTAAAAACACAATGGGACAGTGATATCACAACGGCAATACCACAATATCATGTCAAAATAATGCTTTGATACTAGAATTATTTCTTGATGCCATTCTCGTGATGAGGTCACAATAAATTTGTGATGTCACAATGGGTTCATGATGTCAGATGGCAGATTTCAATGGTCATTAATTGGAAATGAATATATAAGTTCAAGAAGGGACTGTAATGCCTCCAAAGGCATGTGTTGTCACAAATATGATGCCGTTCTCACAGGTTTGTAATGTCACAATGTGACACAATGGTCATGATGTCTGCCAGTATGATGTCACAGGGGATTTCTGATATCACATGTCATATCAGAAATATGAGATTGAAAACAGATTATGATCTCACAATGGGTCTAACATATGACAATGTCACAAAACTTATAAGGACAGGACTGGTTTGTGATGGCACAGCAGGTTAATGATGTCACAATGGCAATGTGATGTCACAAAGGATTGTGATATCACAATGGTTATATGGTCAAATGGCTTTCTGAAATAGAATGAATTCACAGAATAAACCTTCACACTGTTATGTCTATAACATAACGATGTCACTGTGATTTATCATGCTATGATGCCATTGTCATTTGGTGATGTCACAATGAGCTGATGGTGTCATAATGACAATTTGATGTCACTGCTGATTTATGATGTTACAACGGTTATGAGGTCACATTATGTTTCTGATATCAACACACATATCAAATTTTAAATAGAATGACAAAGCCTGGCAAGGGTGGCTCATGCCTGCAATCCCAGCTACTCAGGAGGCTGAGATCTGAGGATTGCAGTTCAAAGTCACCTCAGGCTAGAAAGTCCATGTGCCTCTTATCTTCAATAAAAACCACTAGAAAACCAGAAGTGGTGCTGTGGCTCGAGTGATAGAGTGCTCGCCTAGAGCTGTAGAGTAGGGACAGCACCCATGCCCAGAGTTCAAGTCCCATGATCAACTACCACAACAAAAAAGAATAAAAACAGGCATTCACAATCTGTTTATAACATCACAATGACAATGTGATCTCATAATACTATCTTGTTATATTTTTCTGATGTCAAAAGTAGTTGATGCTGTTATAATTAGAATGTTATGTCACACTGGTGCTGTCACAAATTGTTCATGATGTTAAAATGGCATGTCTGATATCAATTGTCAGTTCATAATGAGGGTATAGTTACACAAAGGGACTGTGATGTCACAAAGGCCATGTGCTTTTCAAAGGTGCTAAGAGGTCCTAATAAGTTTGGGATTTTACAATGTGATAGTGATGTCAAATATCTATAAAAGCTCACAATGGGTTTGTGATGTCACACTGGTGATGAAATCAAAGTTTTGTGAAGTCACATCTCATAATCACATGCCCAATTTCAGTTGCTACTATTTCACAATGAGGATAAGAGTTCACAGAAGAAGACAAATATAAAAGGCCCTGAATTTTCTAAAATGCTATGAAGACATACTAGGTTATTGAAAACACAATTGAACAGTGATATCACTATGGCAATGTGATGTTGCAATATGATGACTTAAAAATGTTTTGATACCACAATTGGTGATGCCACACTAGTAATGAGTTTATAAGAGGTGATGTCACAATGGGTTGGTGACATCAAAATGACACATGTGATCTCAATTTTCAACTCACAATGAGTATATGTGCTCACAAAGGGACTGTGATGTCTCCAAAGGCATGCGTTGTCTCAAAAGTGATGAAATCCTAATGTGCGTGTTATCAGAATGTGACAAATGCTCATATTATCTATCAGTGTGATGTCACTATGATCTAAATGTCACACTGGTTTCGGGTATCACATTTCATAACTGGATTGGGTATGAGAGGATTGGAATTTCACAGTGGATTAGTGATATTACTATGGAAACGTAGGGTCACAAAGGTATTGTGCTACCACAATGGCTAATAGATCACAATGTGTTTCTACTCTAATAGGTTTGTGCTGTCACAATTGGTTGGAAATGTCACAATGGCATGTCGATTCTCAAATATCATTAATTCATAATGAGGATATGAGTTCACAATGGGACTGTGTAGTCACCAAAGTCATGTGTTGAGACAAATGTAATGAAATCGTAACAGATTTGTGAGTTCACAATGTGACACCATGGTCTGGATGTCTATCAATGGGATGTCACAATATTCATAATTTCAGAGTCAATTTCTGATATCATATGTCATACCTGAATTATTATGAGTTTGAAAACAATATAAGCTTACTAAAGGCCTAAAATATCCTAAGGGCAGCATATCACACAAGTTATGACTAAAAACTCATGGTCTTTGGATCTTAAGATTCTATCTTTGAAATTGATCCTCATTGTGAACTAGTAGAAATTGAAATTGGACATGTCTTTGTAATAATACAAACTCATAGTGACATCACAAACTCATTGTGATCTCATCACCACTGTGACATCACAAACTCATTGTGACATCACATTATTGTTGTGCCTTCACAATCACACTGTGACATCACAAAGCAATTGTGAAGTCTTATCACATTTAAAAAAACACATGACCTCTGTGGCCTCACAGACCCTTTGTGTACCCATATTCTCATATTGAAAATTTTGATCACACATAGCATTGTATCAACACAAATATTTTGTGCAATAATTACAGCTGTGAAATCACATTGTCATCATGACACCATCATCTCATTGTGATAACACCAAACCCCAATGACACTATACCATTTTTTTCTTTTTTTTCTTCTGTACATTTTTTGTAAATATATTGTACAGAGGGATTAGAGTTACATGACTAAGGTAATGAGTACATATCTTATCAAACATTGATGCCTTGTCATCACATTGTCACTTTGATGTCATAGACCCATTGTGAATGCCATTTTTTCATTTCAATCTATTTCAAATGTGCCATATGGGTTGATATCAAGAAAACATTGTGAACTCACTTCCTTTGTGACATCAAAATCTCTTTGTCATACCACATTACCTTTGTTATATCACTAACCCACTGTGACATCAGATACTTCTCCTGTCCTCACAACATTTGTGACATTTCATTGTGATATTTTAGGCCCTTTGTGAGTTGAAAATCTGTTTGACTTCATATTTCAGATATGACATGAGATATCTAAAATCCAGTGGAACATCATGATATTACACCACTGGACATCATAACAATTGTGTCACTTTGTGACATCTCAGAACTGTTAGTTCTTCACCTTTTTGACTACATATACTTTGGGGACATCAGAATCCCTTCCCAAACCCATACACTCATGGTGTATGACAACTGAGGTCCCACATGCCATTGTGACATCACCAACTCCTTGGGACATCTCAAATCTATTGTGACCTCCTCATCAGTATGGTGTCACCAATTGTGACATCAAAACATTATTATAACATGATGTTGAGATATCACATTGTCATTGTGAAATCAGTGTCCCATTGGGTTTTCACATAGTATGACCTCATACTATGAAGCTTCATCTATCACCTGGTATCCTCATATTGAATTAAGAGTAATTGAAATTGGATATATCATTCTGATATTATAAACTGTGACATCACAAAACCATTGTGACCTCATCAAAAACCCAATGGGACATCTCATTTCCATTGTGATATTATGAATCACAGTGTGCCTTCCAAAGCTATTATGACCTCTTACCACCTTTGGAAACACACATGGCCTCTATGACATCACAGGACATTTTTTGTATTCATATCCTCATGGGGAACTAATGACAACTGACATCAGACATACCATTAAAATACAAAAAAATTCTTTCTGACATTATCATAATTGTGACATCATGTTGCCATTATGACAACATCAGCTCATTTTGACATGTAAAACTACAATGACATCATAGTACTGTAACATTATATTGTCATTCTGATATCATAGACACGTTGTGTTTGCCCTTTATGTTATTTGATTCTATATCTAATGTGGCATGTTGGTTGATATCAGAAAACCATTGTGAGTTCATCACCATTGTGATATCATGGTGCCTTAGAAGCATCACATTGCCATTGTGATGTCACATTGCCAAATTGATGTCACAAAGGGATATTAATGTCACAAAGGTTATGACATCACAATGAGTTTCTGATATCCACACACATGCCACATTTCAAATACATTCATAATGTGACTATGATGTCACAATGACATAATGGCAAATGCTATAATGTCATTGTCATTTTGTGATGTCACCATAAGCTAAAGATATCATAACAACAATGTGATATCATACTGGATATGACGCCACACAGGGTTTATAATGTTAAATGGTTATGAGGTCACAATATGTTTCTGATATCAACTGATCTGCCACATTTAAAATAGAATGAAATAATAGGATATACATTCACAATGTGTCTATGACAGCAAAATGGCAATGCAATGTCATAATGCCATGATGTCAGTGTAGCTTGGTGATATCACCATGAGCTGAACGTGTCATTATGATAGTCTGATGTCACATTGGTGATGATGTCACAAAGGGTTTGTGATGTCACAGTGGCAAGTCAGATCTTAATTGCCATGAGTTTATAGTGTGGATATGAGAACGAAATCACAATGACATACGCAAATGAACTGTGATGACACAAAGGCCATTTTTTTTCAAAAGTGCTAAAGTTCCTAACAGATTTCAGTTGTCAAAATGTTAATGATATAAAAATGCTCTCAGCAGTCCTCCTTGATACTTACAAGGCTGTGATAGGAGGATCATGGTCAAAGTCACCCTAGGCAGGAAAGTCCTTGAGACTCCTGTCCAAATTGTGCCAACAAAACTAGAAGTAAAGCCATGTAGCTCCATTGGTAGAGGGCTAGCCTTGATCAAAAGCAGCTCATAGACTGTGCCCAGATCCTGAGTTCAAGGTCTGGGACTGGGAACAAACAGACATACACCACAATCTGTCCAGCCATCCGGCTAAAGCAGGTAACCTTCTTGTCCCCAAGTGGATTGAACAGAGTTCCCTGGGAAAGGGGCTGCCATCATCTTGAATCCACCCATTCTGCCTGCATCACAGGATTCCAGCCACACCCTCATTCTTTCATGGTTCTTTCTGACCAAAGGGATACAAGAATTGTGGCCATGCCCACATTCCATTCTACCCAGTAGCACTGGGATTCTGTTTGTTGGTTGACACCACTACCAGCATTTGAGGTAGAGGTAGCTGAGTGATGAGCAAGAGACTCGAGGCCTAGGAGGAGAGGCCTTTGTCAGGCTCACCATGTGCCCACCTGCGCTCCGGCCCCCTCCTCCCCTTCCCTGTGGCACAGCATTTCAAACCTGGTGCTGCTGGCTAAAACCCATGTTGCCTCTTGGATTCCTCAGACAATGTCTGCAATGGTGCACCTCTAGCTAGCTTGTTGCCCTGACCTGGTCCTGGCACCCTTGTCCTCTGCTCTGGGCCTGATGTCGACCATACCACTGCCATTGCTGCTTGCCCCACCTGAGGCAGCTGCCAACAGATTTTGCCAGCAGAACATGTGAGTGGTGGCCACACAGGCCCGATCCCTGCGACCCCATATCACCCCCCGTCTTGACCAGGACCCGTGCCTCCTCTCTGGCCCACGCCCTGCCATAAATGTGCCCCAGTAGTGGGGGTGGGTGTTGGCCCGAGGATCCCATCCCCATATCCAGTGTCTGGTGTCCCAGGAAATGGGGAGATGCAGGGTTGGGTGAGGAGTAGACGCCACAGAGCCCCTGACCTGGAGCAGTGGGAGACACACAGACGCACATCTGCACCCTTCCTTTCCCTGGTGGGAACCTGCTGGGGAGCAGCATGTCCACACCTGCCTTCTGGGGTCTTTTTCCTTTTTCTGGGGATGGGAGGCTTTGGATGCAGAAGATAGACCCCCCTTTCTGTGTGAACCCTTGTCTTCTGTGCTTGATCATCTTTTCACCTGAAGACAGAGAGACAGAGAGACAGAGAGAGAGAGATCATCTTTCTCCTTGTACAGCCTGACTGTGCTCAGGTGAGTGATCAGTTGGCAAATTGCAGGTGCTGCATGGATGAGTCTTCTGTCACCAGTCTGGATGTTTGTGTGTGTGTGTGTGTGTGTGTGTGTGTGTGTGTGTGTGTAGAAGTGAGTGGTAACAAGGAGGCTGAATGCTTTGGTAACTTCTACCTGCTATCTTTTGGGCATGCATGGGCTTCATAGCTGAGGTCTGGGAGCCTGGAAGGGTGAGATGCTTGAACGGGACACAGCACTGTTGAATTACAAGAACAAGGGATCTGTGTGCCCTGGAACTGTGGGCCTGGTTGGTGGGAGTGGGAGCTTGGGAGGACCTAGGAGTGCAGCTGCAGGGGATGGCTTCCCCGGAGGACAGAGAGCATGTCCAACACTTAGTAAAGATATGAGTCCTGCTAGTATGGAGTGGAACAGCATAGGTCAGACTCTCGGTCTTTTCATCATGACCTCTGATGGGCGAGGCGAGCCCTATTTTAAATCTTAAGCTGTGATCTTCAGATCTCAACCTCCTGAGTATCTAGGATTATTGGCATGAGCCTCTGGCAGTGTGACTGTGGTTCTTTTTGGTATATTAGGGTTTGATCTCAAGGCTTTAGGCTTGCAAGTCAGGTCTTTTACCAGCTTTTCTGTCTTGGGCATTTCTGAGATGGAGACTTAATATATGCTCAGGCTGGGGTGGATCACAGTCCTCCTGTATGTGACAGGCATGAGCCACCAGGGTCGGTCCTCTGTAGTTGGGAAGGTAGACATGTAGTGCCACGCTCAGTCATTGGTTTAGATGGATTGTCACAAACTCAGTCCACAGCAGCCCATTTTTGACCAGAGGTGAGTCTCTGGGTTGGGCCTCAACCATTGGACTTCAATCTCCTCCTGGGACAGTTTTGAGAAAACAAGGGATTAATACAGAGTGATCTCTAGAGCAGGGCCAGGCACAGAGGGAGTGGCCGTCAGATACGGTTCTTAGCAGTTCTGTGAGTATATGACAGAATATACCCGGAAAGATCTCAGATGGTTTTGTGTTATTAATGTTGTGACAGGTATGGGATTATGAAACCAAACATGACTCTCTTTCTTCAATACCCATTCCCCATGAGGAACGGGATCCTTCACTTTGTTCAGTTTTGAAGCTGGGGAAACTGAGGCACAGAGAAGCCTGGTGACCTGCTTATGACTCCCAGCTGACAGGAAGCTCGGCCTGACTTCTCTGCCATGCTCCCTAGGACAATGGGTGTTATTCAGTCTACATCTTGTGGTGGTTCTTTTCAGTCGTTTTGCTTGAACTCTGGGCCTGGCGCAGCTCCCTGAGCTCCTCAGCTCAAAGCTAGCACTCTACCACTTGAGTCACAGGACCACTTTTCTAGTGGTTCTTTGGAAATAAGAATCTCACAGGTGTTCCTGCCAGGGCTGGCTATAAACCACAATCCTCATATCTCTGCCTCCACTGTACTTAGGATTAGAGGCCTGAGCAACAGGTACCTGGCTTAAGTGTAATTCTGACTTTCTTTCGTTTCTCTCTCTCTCAGGAACTGATTGAATGGGTGCTGGAGGAGTTGGCCGAGCATCCCTAATGAGGTTGGAACCAAGGTGGCCCTCTCATTCTGGAGGTGGGCTGTAGGTCAGGAGCTGTCTCACTCAGTCTGTTGTACCAGCTCCATGAGGTAAGTCCCTCTGTGCCCTGGCTAGACCGTGACAGTTATTCATTGTCTATCAAGCCTTACTGGATTCAGTACTGTGATCAAAGCCCTTTTCTAGCAAAAATTTCTGGCTAAAATTATGATACATACTTATGGAATGAAAATTTAATGCCATCTTAAGAGAGTCATGTAGTGTTCTGGGAATGTGGCTTCATGGTAAAGTGATTGCCTAGCATTCATGAAACCCTGGGTTCAATTCCTCAGTAACACATAAACAGAAAAAGAAACACTGGAAGTGGTCCTGTGCCTCAAGTGGTAGAGGGTTAGAATTGAGCAAAAAAAAAAAAAAAAAAAAAAAAAAAAAAAGCTGAGAAATAATTCCCAAGCGCTGAGTTTCAGCCTCAGGACTGCCAAAACAACAAGTGCAACAACAACAACAATGAACATTTAGTTAGTAAATGCAAAATAAAGAACCCAAACTTGGAATATATAATTGTTCCTTCCATACTGATACTTGACAATAGTCCCTAATTCATGTACTTTACCTATATTAGAATACTGTGTTGAAAAAAAGTTTTGTTCATTAGGTCAGGGCAATTAATGCCAGGAATGTGCTTAGATGTCAGGTGTAGATTAATTTTGGAAATTCACATATTCCAGAATTTTGAGAGGGGTCACTGCTAATCACAATGAGAAGGGTAGTTTAAGTGAGATTTATAAAACATTTTGGCCAATCATAGCACCAAAAAGGCAGACGCTAATTAAGAGTCGTGACAGAAGAGAAGGAATAACTCCAGATGGAAGGAAAAAAATGATAGTAGCTAAGGTATAGCAGAAACAGTTCTAGGGAACCATTTTTGGTTATTGAAGAACTATTTATCAACTAGGCTTATTCCTCATTGTTTTAGCATTCTAAATCTCTTAGGTTAGATAAATGTGTCTAATTCTATGCTGTTCTTTCATACCTGATATCCTTTGCTTTCTGAAAATCTGTCTTTCTATATTTCTATATGAACATTTCCTAATACTAAATACACCTACACAGATGTCACAGGAAGCTAATGTAAGGGTCCCATAGCTCATGAGTCATTAATGTAACAAAATGGAAAGGAGAAGATATTTATTGCTACCTCAATTTTTCTGAAAAGCTGCAATGTTATCATTTGGTTCAAATTTCCATTCTTTGTCTACATAGTGTCATTAAGTGCACATAAATGCAAATATGAGCCGGGTGCTGGTGGCTCTTGCCTGTAATCCTAGCTAAAACCAGAGGATTGTGATTCAAATCCAGCCTGGTCAAGAAAATCCATGAAACACTTATCTTCAATTAGCCACCAGAAACCCAGAAGTGGTGCTGTAGCTAAAGTGGTACAGCATTCAAGTTGAGCTGAAGAGCTGAGAGACAGTGCCCAGGATCAGTGTTCAATCCCCACAATCAAAAAAAAAAAAGTGCAAATATGGCTTTAAGTTTCCCCCAAAGGAATGATTAAGTCAACAGTAATCTTCCCAAAGGATTCAGTGCACCTACTTTTGCTGTTATTTAAGTTATGGCTTCTTTGATGAACATATTCTCTTCTTTAAAAATTGTCAAATATTAGCTTTATCGTAAACTTCATCTAATATTTCTTGGTTCAAAAGAGAAGTCCAAACAGTTGTTGTCACTTAGCTTTCTTACTGTCTTAGTTCAAAGCCAACGAGGCAGGAGAGTCTGTCATACTCTTATCTGAAATTAAACACCAAAAAACCAGAAATGGAGTTTTGGCTCAAGCAGTTGTGTACAAGCTTTGGGGGCAGGTCGGAAAGAAAGACAACTGTTCAGGGACAGGGTCCAGCCTCTGAGTTCAAGGCCCAGAACTAGCACAAAGTAAACAAACAAGCAAACAACACAAACCCTGGGTATTTCTTTGGGACTCTCCTTAAAGGAGTAGTGGTCCAATAAGAGGCTGGTTTTGCTGATCATACTCTCTGGATCCTGCTTTTTTGAAATCTTTATTGCTATGGAAACTCAGGACCAGACTAGAGGAATTGATAACTGACTCCTGCAACAAGAGAATCATCTCAGGAGTGAAACATCCATCCATAAGACACTTCAAAACCTCCATATCTTTGTTTATTTGCAGTAGAACATTTTTAAAACAAAGTTATTTCCTTTTGTTATGCTGGCCTTCAAATGGCATATTGTTTCCTTTTGTAATACTCTCAACTACAACTTTACAGACAAGTTTTATATGAATAAAGAACACAAAATTGTCAGGAAGAAAGTTTCCTTCAAGCCTTGAATTCTTTTCTTGTACAGTAAAAAGGAAAGCAAAAGTTAACTTGAACTTTGTCATTCCTCTATGCTCAATTCATCTCCTGAGATCAATTTCCACATTTAGTAACAGTTACTTCCGCTTACTTCCAGTAACAATCTATGGTGCTGCTCTAGAAAAAAAATGAATGTTTTCTGGCTTCATTGAAATAGCACAAGGACACTTTTGGACATGAGGTAACACGTGTTTCAGAGACAACTTAGTAAGGAGAAAATATGAAATTTAAATTGCTTATGAATACTTTTTTCATGAGTACATTTTGTTCAAAGTTCTTAAGTGCTCTTTAAATTATGGTGAATTTTAAATGGGAGAAGGTTCTCAGATAACTTTTTGTGAGTGTATGTGCTGTGCATTAACTTCACAAGTGTACACGAGTGAACAGTAAGAGAAACAATAGCAATAATAGGAAAGAGAAGTTCTGTGTTTATATAAAAGGCTTCAGTAAAATATAGAACACTCTACAAATAAGACAACATTGAAATAATAAAACCAAGTCCAGTATGTAGATTTATGGGAGTGATATAGAGAAGCATTACTTCTATGTGGAAGATGAAGCCACATCCTTTCTAAATCACGCTTTATAAACACGTAATTTTGTAAAAAGGAGAATGGAAGAATGATTGTTTCCAATGCAAGTCACGTATGAGAGAATAGACTTAACTGGAAAAAATAGGAATTATACTAGCAATGAATCTGGTGGCTAAGATCACATTTCTTTTTTTTTTCTTTTCTTATATTCTTTTTTGTAGTTGTTGGTCGTGGTACTTGAAATCTGGGACTGGGCACTGTCCTTCTGGAACACAGCTCAAGGCTAGTGCTCTTCCACTTGAGCCACAGTGCCACTCCCAGTTTTCTGGTAGTTATTGGAGAAAAGAGTCTCCAGGACTTTCCTACCTGGGCTGGCTTTAAACCCCAATCCTCAGATCTCACCACACCCAGCTTAGGATCACATTTCTAACAGTGTACATTCAGCATATGTATTGTGTATATTCATCTATCTTTATATTAATTCTTGAGTTAAAAATCTGGGCTACAGGTTAGACTTAACACTCACAAAAGTGTTTGTAGTTTAAAAGTTGATACTCCTGGAAAAATAAAACCTAAAAAGGTAAAGGAGTCTGAGAAGTTCAATTTGCATCCAGCCTGGGTAGAACAGGCTTTGAGACACTACCTATAATTAAACAGCCAAATGCTGGAATACTAGTCATGATCAAGATTGCTGAATAAGAGCATGAGGTTTTTGCATACATACATACAAACATACACATACACACAACGGGACTTATATGTGCACACAAAAATAGATAAATGAAACAACTCTCAGAATATGTAGAAAAGTTAGAAAACAATAGAAAATATGTCCCGAGTAAGACTAGAATCAAGTGATAATTTTTAATATTAGAAAGCCCTCCAGTGAACTTTCCCCAAAAAAGTTGAGAATATTACATAGCTAGGAATCAGTGATAGTAAGAGAGTCAAGCAACATTATTAATGGGATAGGATCCATGGAGGAATTAATCAGGGAACCCTGTAGGTGCATATAAAAATGTTCATATCTTGTGTGAATTGTTAGAACATCTTTGAAAATAGTACATAAACAATCTGAGCAGTCAGTCTAGTGGATAAGATCATAGGAGAAGTTCAGAATTGCGAGTCTGTTTCTAGAGTAAATAAACTATGGCAGGACAATGTGACACAAGCCTGGAATTCTAGCACTTCGTGAGGAGATTAGAGAATGCAATTATATTGCGATACCTTCCCTGGACCAGGTAGAACATCATTGTCTCAATAAAACAAACCAAACAACAAAAAAGGAATACACCGTTGGAATTTTGGGCTAATTTTCTCATTATGTTTTGAGAAGTCAAGTTTCCTATTGAAATGCAACTTATATATATCCTCATTTGTGTTTTAAATGCTCTAGATGCAGAATGGCTCATTATTTCCATCCAAAAATTTGCAAAACTAAGTAAGCACTATTCTGTTGGCTGCCAAAGAAATGTTGAAGGATTACAAAAGCTTAAGTCTGGAGAAATAGCAAAGTTCATCTAATGTAGTACTTTGTAGACTTTGTTAAATTAGAATTTAGATTTAAAGTATGTATTTTTGTTTTGTTTGTAATTTTATATTCTATAGGATACTACAAAATTCTTTTTAAGTAGAGGGATTAATGGACACATTCACAAATGATTCTTGCATTCTATTTTCCTAGAATATTCTTTCAAGAGAGTTATAATTAGAACATAGTTAATAGATAATTCCCACAGTTGATGTATACCATGTTAATGTGAATAATCTAGACAGAGTTGCTAACAAATGGATGATATTAATTTATAAATTTAGAAAAACAGCAATTTCCTCTCTGTTCATTTCTAGCTCTCTGCTCTCTCTGTTCATTTCTAGCTCTCTCTCTGTTCTATTCTAGCTCTCTCTCTGTTCTTACCTCTCTCTCTCTGTTCTTTTCTAGCTCTCTCTGCTCTAGCTCTTTCCTCTCTTTTCCAGCTCTCTCTCATTCCCAGCCACGTGGAGTGCCAACCTTGCCTGGTCCCAGCAGGCCTACTGAATAAACCTACCCCTTACCTGAATACCACATGCGTGCTGGTGCTGTTCTTACTCGGCTACCTCTTTTTAAAAAACCTAACATAAATGGTGCCGTGACTCGGATAAAGAGCTTAAAATCAGGATAGCTGTGATTTCTCTCTGTTTTTTTCCCTCTTTTTTCTTTTTTTTGTTTGTTTTTTCCCTTTTAGCTCTGAGGAATACCCACAGTTCTGACGGCCTTTTGCGAACCAGTCTGTTTGTGGTGGAAACAGCGCATCGATACCATTGCTGGCCTTCACATCCATGTCCACACCACTTCTCTACTCTGGCCCTGGTAACTGAGCCCCAACCATCTGATGTGCTTTGTTAGCAAAGATGTCTAAATGTTGTCAAAATTTTAGGTTTTGAGTTTTGCCTTTTTTGTTTTGTGTTGTGTATTCTACTACTGACTACATGGTTCTAAAATACTGGGCATATCTATGCTAAAATTCTCATCACATCTAATGAGTTTTGTCATTGCAGAATATTTGTTGGTCAGTTCTTGATAGGAGCAGGTAAGCTCTACTTATTCTACTTGATCTCCTTGTTGCTTTAATTGGAAATAATAAAGGGCTTTTGTGGCAAAGATTTCAGTTCAAAGCCAGCTCGGGCTGAAAAATCCCTAAGACTCCATCTCCCAGCTAAACTCTGCAAGTGATACTATAACTCAAATGGTTCAGTGCTAGCCTTGAGAAGAAGTGCTCAGGGACTGTGCCCAGGCATGGAGTTCAAGTCTTGAATACCAACTGGGAGAAGCCATCCCAGCAACGAGCACCTAGACTCAGCCAGTCTGGGGAACAAGGAAACATGGAGAGGACTAAGAGGAGATAATATCACATCAGCTACTTTGTGCCTGCCCTTTTAAAATTAACCAGAGCCAGGAGGTCAGTGGAAGTAAGAAGCTTACCCAGCCAATGGTTATACCTGTCTACCTATTAAGTGAACAGGAATTTATATTCTTGCCTTTGTCACCTGACTTCTCTACTTAGTCGCCAGATATCAGAAGTAGCTAGGGACATTTCTACCAACATTTTCAGCCCCAAGTCCTTCCTCTTGCCATTTATTTGCTGTTTAGTATTTATTTTTCCAGCCGCTCAATGCTCATAAGACTTCTCCAGTCTTCACCCAAGGACTCAATCCACCAAAGGACAGCTACTGCTCACTGCCTTCTGGGAGGGGACCAAATTCCAGCCTTTTACCCCTATTGTCCATGCCCCTTATCAGCAGGAAGTAGCCAGAGAGAATCATAGCCCTATTTCAAGATTATTAAAAGGCTGGAATGTAAGGTCCGCACCTGGATGGCTAGCAGAATCCACCCTCCTCACAGCAAAGTCTCCACCCTGTACCTGCGTTACATAGGCAACTGTGACACCTGGAAGAAGTCACATCTGAATTTGATGTGGCCACACCTTTCCTCGCCCATATCCTAGATAAGGCCTAGCACAGGCCCAGGCGCTCTCTCTGTTCGTTTCTAGCTCTCTGCTCTCTCTGTTCATTTCTAGCTCTCTCTTTCTCTGTTCTATTCTAGCTCTCTCTCTCTGTTTTTACCTCTCTCTCTCTGTTCTTTTCTAGCTCTCTCTGCTCTAGCTCTTTCCTCTCTTTACCAGCTCTCTCTCATTCCCAGCCACGTGGAGTGCCAACCTTGCCTGGTCCCAGCAGGCCTACTGAATAAACCTACCCCTTACCTGCAAAAAAAGAAAGAAAAACAGCAATTTTTGAGGGTTTGGTTTAAAATGGTATGAAGAGAGTTGTTGTGTGACATCTTCTTTTTTCAACCTCTAAGTAACACAGGAAGCCATTTCCTTAGTTACATGCCTCTGTATACATTGAGAAAAATGCTAGGTTTGGGGTTTGTACTCAACTTTGTTTTTGTTTTATTGGTTTGCCTAGAGCTTGAACTCTTGGCCTGGGCAGTGTCTCTGAGTCTGTTTATGCTCAAGGCTCATGCCCTACCACTTCAACCTCAGTGCCACTTGTGTCTGGCTTTTGTGGAAAAGTATATTGGAGATAAGATTCTATGAAACCTTCCTGCTAGGGTGGGCTTTGAACCATAATTTTCCAATCTTAGCTTCCTGAATATCTATGAAAATTTAAAAAGTATAAATATAAATAATAATTGCAAGTGATCTGATCTCAAGAATACCAGTGGAGAAAAAATTATGCATCTCAGGTTATTGTGATGTTCTTTCCAGAACACGGAGGGCATCACATTAGCAGAGGTGTAGTATTTTTCACAATAGAGATAAGCTATTCATGATATGAATTAAGGAATTTTAGGGTGCCCCTTACAAGTTGGAAACTGTTGGGCTAGAACGACTTCATGGCATAAATCTTGGGATCGATAGTCATAGAAATAACAGCTTACTCTGATAAAAAATAATGCTTACTCTTGACGAATTATTACAGATGCTTTATAGTTTTATTCTCTACCAGAATGTGGCTATTTTTCTATTGACTTCTCAATCTGTACACTCCATTGGAAACTGCATCTATTGCAGAATTTTATAACATGCAAAAAAGTACTATTTTGAATCTCTAACATATGGAATGTTGAGAATTTAAAAATGAGTAATTATGAGTAGTTATTTGTCATATGAATTTTGAAGAAAATATATACTCTGTCTTCTTAACAAATTATTTAATTTTAAAAGTTATGGGTTTACATAGCATTAAAGTGTTTTGATGTTTTAGAATGAGAAACTAATAAATTCATTCTTTTTTGAAAAATTCGGCAAGTATATTATGAAAATATTTTCTAGTTGCATAACAATCACGTTGATGACCCTCTGATAAAAAAGAGGTAATCAATTTTAATTAGATGTCAAATAGAATTGATTTTTAAAATATTGATACATAAAGAATAATATTTACTGTGCCAGTACAGTAAAATTACATTTTACGCAGCTTATTTTTTCAATATTATTATCAAATTGATATACAGTGAGGTTACAGTAATTGTAAGGTAGTGAATAAAAAACATTTCAAACTTGTTACCCCTCCTTCATTTTTCTCACAGTTTTCCTTCACCCCTTCACCCCTCACAAGTTATAAGGTACATTTCCAACATATTGTCTTGTGAGTGCTGCTATTGCATTGGTTTTCCCTTTGTCTTTTGTCTCAACATTTTGTTTTTCCTCTTCCCTTACCTATTTAAGGTGAATGCATACACAATACAAAATCAAATACAGCAGGAATGAACTATAGGGGAAAAACTCAAAGAAAACAAATCACATAGTTCATCAAAAACGACAACCACAAATGAAAAAATCTGGTTCCCTATCTTGGAATTCATTTTGCTTAGCATTAGCTTATATGGCTATATATATGCAGTACAAAGCTACTGGAAAATAATAGTTGCATGGACACTATATCATGAAAAGAGCATGTGAACTTTTGGATAGTAAAGGTGGAATTAGGATTGGTGAATTCGCGGTTCTGATAAAGGGATTTGAAGAGTTTTAAAGTTGTGACAGATAAATTTGAATTGTTCAAAATTTTTAACAACTTAGCCTATTAAGAAAATTTAAAATTTCCTGGGACAATAGGCTTCCATGCAAAGAAATCCATGGACACTTAGTAGAGAAGAAGCAATGTGGGTGAAGATGGCTCTTTTTCACACTAAACAAACCTCAGAAACGTTGCTGAAATCCGGTTGGTTCCCTTGGAATTATCCTTACCCAGGAAATATATTCTTACTGTGTGAAACAAGGTTGTATTGGAATTTAAATTCAAGTTCTTAAAAAATAAGACATCAAAATTTGTGAATTTACCTTTAATTACAAAACAGTAATTCTCTAAAAAAGATAATTTGAGTCAAAATATTCAGGGAGAAAGTGCCCTCCAAAATGCAAGAAGGTGTTGGGTTTACACATTTCTGTTTGTAACAATTTCTACAATGTCTTTGCATTTGAAGCAGTGAAACAGAAAAAAATCTGATTATATAATTCAAACCAATGATTTCACATTTCTAAGTGGCTCACAAAAAATAATATCTTTAATAACATGAGATAGTGAAGACTTCTCTTATTACATAAGCCAAAATGTTTTGGGTTCAGAATAGAATTGAACAAATGGAAAAGGTAAGAAAACATAGTTCTTAGAAGCCCTAGCTAAGCATATTGGCTTTAGCAGTGAAGGGAATCCAAACTTTTTATACAAATTGTATTAATAGTTTTTGGAGGGTCCGGTCGTGGGGCCTGAACTCTGGGCCTGGGTCCCTCAGGTCTTCAGGTCAAGGCTAGCACTCTACCACTTGAGCCACAGCACCACTTTCGGCTTTTTTTCTTTTTGCTTATGTGGTGCTGAGGAATCAAACCCAGGGTCTCAGGCATTCAAGGCAAGCACTCTACCAAAGAGCCAACTTCCCAGCCCTAACTTGTGTTAATATTTATACTAACTAAAGTGATTTTACAGAGCCTATTTGGCTCACTACAATGCCGAACAGATTGAATGGAGACATGAAAATACATTCCACATCCAAATGAGGCAACTTAAAGAGTTTTCAAAGACAAATCATGAAGATGTAACAGCGGTGGAGCCCATATAATCCTTCAGCTTCACTAGACTTGAAGCTAAGATGCTGTGATTAATTGTAAATCAGGCAAGAGCTAAGAGGAGGACATAGAAGCATTTACCTTTTGTAACAGACACTGTCTTTCTAGGTATAGGTGATTTAACTCTACTCTCCTCCATACATCTTGGTGAACAAATGCAAGACCAAGAGAAAAATAATCTATTGAAATAATTTTGCATAGAATAACTTCATTGTTCCTGATATGGTATCTAAGGAGAGTCTTACGATAGAAGATAAAAGTGCAGTATTTTTCAGTTTCCTCTAACCATCTTCTTAGCAAAATATATCTTTTAGGTTAGAATTGATTGGACCAAAAAGTGATGGAGTACTTATGTTTGTGGGCATTTTAGACACAAGAAGACTTTCAAGGTAAAAGAAAAATGAAAAAATACAGCCAAATGTTGGTGATTACAGCTTCTTGGACTGTTTTCTGGAGACAAAGTTTTACATTAGATTTCTTCTCATTGACATAGATGTTGTTTCATGGCAACCAAATGCAAGAAGGAAGTTTAATAGACTCGCCTGGCCAATTAATCAGCATGAAAGAAGAAAATGGCAAATAATATTTAATGAATTACTTTGACCAATTACTTTGCCAGAAGAAAGAAGGAAAAATATAATTCAAAATCAATTGACTTAAAAGTATGAAGAAAGAGTAGTGAAGAAAGATTAGAGAAAATATGGAGGATTGTTTTCTCTCCAGTGGAGTAATGCGTTCTTGATCTTGTTTCTTCTATTCTATCTTCACAAGCTATCAAGTGTGTCTCACGACTGGATTATCCAGTTCAGACAGAGAACTCCTAGAAGAAAGATACTATTTGCAGCAGATGTAGGTGATTTATAACCTTAGACAATCTATTTAAATCTGTTCAAAATTCTCTCCTATCCCAAACTTCTCTCTTTGGACACCGTTCTTTGCTTTTCCCAAGACTACCCTTCATTAACTGCTTAAAATTTTGGGAGGAAATATTCATACTCTCTAGAGATTTCTGGTTGGTTGTGATTGTTGTGTGTTTTTGTTTTTTGTTGTGTTTTTAAACTGAATTTCAAAAGGTTGTGCAAGTATGTTACAATTAAATATATCCATCTAATTGCCCATTTCTCTTGGATCAGAGTCACTCTTTCCATCATTCTCAACCAAATGCTTCTCCAATATTTATTTCAGATTTACCACTTCCTTTATCATATGTGTACATTGAGTATTCTAGCTGTACTTGCCCCTTGTTCATTTTTCATTCATTCTATGTCTTTACTATAATTTCTTTCTGTTTTCAACTTCCTGATAGTCATCCTGTTAAACTGTCTATTAATATATTGAAAGGTTTATATACATTTCATGGAGTTTACATTCTGCATATGCTTGAACTGATGTCAGCTTATATTTCCATAATTCATTCATCTGCAGTAACAATTTGCAAGACTGGAGACGTGAAGCATCTAAACATGATTTTATTCTCATCCATTTGGAAGATTAATCTCAGTCAAAAAGAAAGTTAAAAAATGCATAGAATGTACTCCTAGCTACAAATTTTTATAAATAGCTTTGTACAGTGGTGTGATTGTTTTATTTTACATGGTATATTATTTTTTACTACCTATAAGTTTTGGAAAAAGAAGAAAACTAAAATTTATTCCTATATAGGAATGTGATAGAAATAGAAGACAGATTTTATGTTTGTCATATCTCTGATGAGTACCCATATTCAAGACTTAAAGTCATATTTCTCCCTATGTTACACAGACAGGGAAAACATAATATTGCATATGATAGGACAACTATTTGTGACGTTTTAAAATGTACCTTATTAAATGATGACATTTACTTTATTAGCAAACGTTTTGGTTTGAAATTTGGCAGGCTGATCTATTTAACACATTTCTGGAAGGCTCCTACTGAAAAACACAAATTATGGTTGGTACTATTTCTAGACTTTAATGAATGGTTGAACGTGTTTGGCATTTGTGCTGGGTAAATAATTCAACTCTATTGTAACTTGCTCCCTACACTTGAAAAACTTGTAATGTCACTAAGTATCATCTACTTCTCAAATGTTATTTTGGCGAATGTGATTTTAAAAAGTTAATTTGTAAAGGAATAACTTTCAGGAGATTAAATGTAGATTATCATTGGTTTGAGAGTGACATTTTATACCACTGAACCATGTTGTACTGAAGTCCCAGTGTTTTGCAGCACTAAGGATCTTCTCAATGTTTTCCTGAATTATATTTGAACTCTAAGTAAATTTTTCTGGGCCTTGGTAGACAAATTATGGATCTATCCTTCCAGGAACTATTTTTTGGCCCACTTATGCTGGACTAAAATCTTTTATTAATCATAGGGGAGGGGTATTAAAAATAATCTTATGACACCTTGTGAACTTGTTCACTGATATGGGCTGGCCATCTGTAAGTTGAATGTTTGAATCATAGTACATACTCTCAAATTTTGTGATCTCATCTTTCATTTTAAGTTGCCTTGCATTTCACAATTGCTTAATGCTAAATCCTGCATCTCAAGGAATTGGGGCCCTGAAATATAGGAAATGAGAAATTGAAATGGGTCTTCAATTACTTTGTTGCATGTTGCATGGGCCTATGTGAGAAGTCTTGCCGTTGTTATCTGATGATGCAGGTAACTGGTACCTGGGATCCTAGGAATCATTGGGTCGTGCAGAAGAATAATATTTGTTAGACATCTTATCAGAAAAATTTGGGCATAATCAGTAGGAATGCTTCAGAAATATGGAGAAAAAGAGTTTTGGATCAGTGAATTAAAACAATAAACAGAGAAGCAGAGTAAAATCCCTTATAGATTAGGGGAAAACAAAATTGTTTTTTTACCATGCGAATTCAGAAGACCAAGAACAGTTAGAATGTATCACAAGTTTATACCAAAGACACTGCGTTGATATTTTTTATATTCTAATATATATTTTAAACCTAATTATTTATATTCCAATTCTATTTATTGGAATAAATAAATTTTAATTTATTTGTGAAATTATCAACTAATTCTAGTAAGTTTCATTGTGTGAAATATAAAATCAGCACATATAAGTATAAAATATATAACTATATATAATATAAGAAAAAAGACACATGTTTTGCATTGTTCTGTTGTGGTTACAGTATCAAAGGCAACTCTGTTTTAAAGTATTATTACATTATCTCTACCTCAGTGTTTGATAGAGTTGGACCTAAAGCTTTACTATTTGTAGATTTACAGCCTGTAGGGAAGAGAAAACACTGTGATTAAAACATTACCAATTTAAGGCCTAATAATGAGAAGAAACATCTGGACTTCTCCTGCAACTATGAAAATATTTGGTGATAGAAATTCAGTAGTGTAACTTCCTGCCTGGTAGGATGGTAGACAGGCCAGGATACTAAGTAATGATGAATATGATCAATTTTTTCACCTTCTTGGCTTTAGTTACTTTTGAAATGTTAGATATAATAAACAATTATATTTTGATAAAATCCCTTCTAGTCTGAACAGTTATGACTGAACTGTTCATCTCTCTATGATCCCTGGTAACTAAGATTAGTGTTGTTCAAGTAAAACAATCTATGCTGTCAGGGTAAGATATTCTGATTGGTCTCTTCCTACATGAAAGAAGAATAAAGGGTCAGGTAGCCATTTGTGCCAGTAAGACCTCACTTGGGAAAATGTCAACTGCAGAAGGTTAGAAGTAGCTCTTAAGCAAGGCTTACTTTGAATCCATTAGCTCCACAAAGCTAATTCAGTTGGATCAATTAGTAAATGAAAAAGCCATCACCTTTGAACCTAGCAATAAATTATTGAAAGTATGATCAAATTCCAAATGAAAAAGACTTAAAATTGTCATTGACAAAAAATTTGCAAATGTGAGCATTAAGATGAACAATATATTTTTTTCCTCTATTCACAGAATTTTAGGAAAATAAGATCAGTAGCATTGTCAGGAACAATATAGTTTCCTTATTACAAGTAGGCAACCGTGGATATAAGTCTGTATAAAGATTGCATCATTAACTACTTAAATTTAGAAGATACTACATGCTTCAGCAGCATGTATTCCCAAATTACAATACAGAGATTAACATGACAATTGCACAAGGATGATATGAAAATTTGTGAAATATTCTGTATTTTTCATTCTTCAGATGCAAGAAATGAAAAACAGTTATTAAAAAGTTGATTACAAAATAACAAGTGTAACAACACACGTAATTAATATAATTAAATTTAGTTTCACATCAATGTATTAAATCTTCACCTCAGAAAGGCGTTTACATAACATAAACTTTACAAAACTTTTGAAATTAAACAACATTGTCATTTTATCCCAAAGAAAAATAATATTAGGACCTAGGAAAAAAAGGAATCTAAAACTTTCTATATGGAATACAATCTGAAAGGACACATTATACAAACATAGAATACTTTAAAATATTCTTTTTCAGACAATCACCAGAAATACTTTAGTATCTGTACTATTCATTTAAACAGATAAGTTAAAATTATTTCTGAATAAAATTTCACAAACTCTGCAGAAATCATTATACATGTATACAAAAACTCTTGAATACATTTTGACATCCAATGCAGGCAATTCAATTGGAAGAATTCCACGGAATTCATGAATTTTTACAGTAAGAATTGGTGTTGCCAGACGCTGGTGGCTCAAACTATAAAAAGAATTTTGAGGTATTACCAGGTGTAATAGACTCAGACAGTCCTACCACTATAAAGGTCATGAAAAGGTCTCTAAAGAGACTATTCAAGTTAATAAAGGTCAGAGGATTGCCCAAATACTTTTACTCTCATATCTAAACTTGCCTAATCCCACACTGACTCAAAACAGAAAAGGAGGGTTTGGCACCACAGATACTGTAGCCTGGGTTCAGGAAATTACAGATAAAAGGCCTTACAAGGCCGTTAAATCAATGGAAAACAAATGACAGGACACTTAGACACAGGAGCTGACAGATCCTGTATAGCTGGAAAAGATTGTCCTATGGCCTGGCCAGTGCAAGAGACTTCTTCCTTAATTGGATTAGGGAGGGCTTCTAATGTAGCTTAGTCAGCTCAGAGACTCAAATGGGTATGTGAAGGGCAGCAAGGCCACTTCAAACCTTATGTTATCCCCAGCTTGCTCTTTTCTTTATGGGGCAGAGACATCATGCAAGACATGAAAATAAAATAGGACAAATAGACTCCTCATCAAACGAGCAAAATTTTTCATAGGGGCCACTGATGAACAGCTTTATGCTGACAAAATAATATGGAAAAGTGATGATCCTGTATGGATTAATCAGTGGCCCCTAACTCAAGAAAAGATTCAAGCCATACAGGACTTAGTTCAAGAACAATTGAGTCAAGGGAAGAATAGAAAAGACTACCAGTTCATGGAATACTCCATTTTTTGTAATTAAAAAAGAAGTCAGGAAAATGGAGATTATTACAAGATCTAAGGGCAATTAATGAGGCCATGCATGACATGGGAGCCCTTCAACCATGTCTACCCTCTCCTGTTGCAGTCCCACATGGTAGATACATAATAATAATATACTTACAGGATTGCTTTTATACAATAAAATTACAACCAGAAGATTCCAAGAGATTTGCTTTCAGTGTCCCTTAGGCTAATTTTAAACAACATTATAATAGGTACCAATGGAAAGTGCTACCTCAGGGCATGAAAAACAGCCCTACCTTATGTCAACAATATGTGAAAAGGGCTATAGATCAAATTAGAAAAAAATATCCAGGGGCATATATTATTCATTATATGGATGATATACTTATGGCCGATGAAACTAGAGAAAAGACAGAAAAAATATTACAGGATATGGTAGAACAATTAACAAAATTCGGTTTGATAATAGCTCCTGATAAAGTTCAACATGAATGACCTTTAAATTATCTGGGAAAAGTGATTGGACATGATTATATTATGTCTCAAAAGACACAAATTAGAATAGATAAACTAAAAAACATTAAATGATTTCCAAAAATTATTAGGGAATATTAATTGGATTCGGCCTAGTTTAAAAATAACTTCAGGACAATTAGATCCTTTGATGAAAATGTTGGACGGAGACCCTAATCCTAAATCTACCAGGAAAATAACTCCTGCTGCCTTATCCTGTATAAAATTGGTAGAAAAAGCATTGAATACAGCTAAAATACAGCAAATTAATATTGCACAATCATGGTCCTTTATAATTCTGGCTACAAGCTATACTCCCACAGGATGTTTTTGGCAGGATGGGATACTAGAATGGATCCATTATTCCCATAACCCGGGAAAAATAGTTGCTTCATATCCCTTTTTATGTGCAATTTTGAATTTAAAGGCTAGATTAAGAGTTAGAGATTTATTTGGCCAAGAAATACCTAACATTATTATCCCTTATAATAAGAAACAGTTAGATCATTTGATACGATTTGATGATGATTGGAAAATTGCTGTATTAACTTACACAAGTAAAATAAGCTTTCATATGCCCCAACATCCTTTGTTACATTTTTATACTGAAACCCCTGTGATATTTCCAAAGGTTTTGGTTACAGAACATTTGGGCAGGGCATTATCTATTTTTACAGATGGATCTTCTAGCGGAAAGTCTGTGGTTTATTGCAGTACAAAACCACCATTAATATCTTCTGACCCAACTGTATCTGCCCAACAGATTATTGCAGTTCTGCTAGCCTTTCAAAATTATTCAGAGGAGTTTAACCTTTACACAGATTCCCGCTATGTGGTTTCCTTGTTTCCTGCCATTGAAACAGCCCTAGTTACTGGTCATTCTAAAGTAACAGAGTAATTAATAAAATTACAACAGCTATTACAACAAAGAAGGACAAAGGCATTTGTGGGACACATAAGGGGGCATAGTAATCTCCCTGTACCTTTGTCTCAAGGGAACAAGTTAGCAGACTTATTAACTAAGGAAAGTCATGTAATGTCAGCTTTAGAAGAAGCTCAGGAATGTCATAGACTACACCATCAGAATGCTAATGCCTTAAGAAAGATGTTTCAAGTGTCCTGAGAACAGGCAAGACAAATTGTAAGGGAATATGAGGCATGCCCGGAAGTTTTTCATCCACAAAAAATGGGAGTTAATCCTAGAGGCTTAAAGGCTAGAGTTCTGTGGCAAATGGATGTTACCCATGTAACAAAATTTGGGAAACTCTCCTTTGTCCATGTTACTATAAATACTTATTCTCATGCTATGGTTGCTATAACCCATTCTGGAGAGGCTGTGAAAGATGTTCTTCAACATTTGGTTAAAGCCTTTGTAGACCTAGGAATTCCTAAGGAAATAAAAATTGACAATGGACCAGCATACACCTCCAATGCTTTTGCTAAATTTTGTGCACAATGGAAAATCGTGCACAAAACAGGGATTCCATATAATCCACAAGGCCAAGCAAACATAAAACGAGCTCATCAGTCCTTAAAAAGTCAATTGTCAAGAATTAGACAGGGAGGAGAGAAGCAATACTTCCCCCATTACACTTTTAACCATGCTTTACTGGTTCTTAATCATTTCAATGCTGATGAGCAAGGAATAACCCCAATGATGAGACATTGGGGCATGGAAAAAACTACAACTTTTCCTTTACTAAAATGGAAGGATCTACTTACTGGAACCTGGCGTGGGCTAGACATCCTGTTAACATCCGGGCGAGGCTATGCTTATGTTTTCCCACAGAATGCGGAATCCCCCATTTGGGTCCCAAACAGACTCATCAGGCCTTTCTTGGGCCCAAAAAAGAGACAGGAAGAAAATGAAAATACATCAGGAGAGAAAACTGGAGCAGAAGATAAAGACTCTCTCTCTATCACCACCACAGGCTAATTCAACAAAAACCGCAACACCACCTATATGGGGAAAGATCTAGAAGCTGGTTGAAAAGGCCCGGCACATTTTGTTAATGAGTTAAATAAGGATGTTTCTCTAACATTAACAGAGCAACAAATTATTGATCCAAAATTTTAAAAAAAAAATAGAGGCTTTGGAAAAAGTAGTCTTAAAGTTAGGGACTGAAGTCAATAATCTAAAAACCCAGCTGACAACTAGATGTCATCAGGCATTTAAATATATTTGTGTTACCCCATTACCTTATAATGAGAGCTTAGATTGGGAAGTTACCAAAGTGCATTTACAAACAATCTGGAAGGACAATAGCTTAATTCATGAGATAGGACAGCTACAGGAAGACATCTCAGCCCTTAGTCAAGCTCATTTGGAAAGCGTGGGGATAAATTCTTTGGCAGCAGACTTACAGAGAGTGTTAAAAAGTCTTAATCCTTTAGATTGGTGGCACTACTTGGTTACATTTGGAGTCATAATACTAATTGTTATATGTATTCTTGTTGTCTTTCCAGTTCTCTTCAAACTAGTCTTCTGCTCCATCTTCTCTATATGAGAAGAAATTTCTCTGGCACATCTAATACATAAAAAAGGGTCAAATGTCATGCCTACTCCGGTGGAGTCTGCTTAGCATGGAACACCTGCATTCAGACCTGAGAATGGGGCTTCACAGAAGCCTATCTCTGAGAATGTGACTTCACCGAAGTCTACCTCAGAGAATGGGGCTTCAAAGAGGCCTATCTCTGAGAATGGGACTTCACCGAAATCTACCTCAGAGAATGGGGCTTCAAAGAGGCCTATCTCTGAGAATGGGACTTCACCGAAATCTACCTCAGAGAATGGGGCTTCAAAGAGGCCTATCTCTGAGAATGGGACTTCACTGAATTCTACCTCAGAGAATGGGGCTTCAAAGAGGCCTACCTCCTGGAAAGGCTGGCAAGCCCCTGGGAAAGATGTGTTTCTGTTCCTGTTTTCTTTTCTTCACTGTATAGGAGTGCCTATTAATCTTTTACTGTTCCTGCTGCTTGTTCTACTTACTTATGCTCAATGTTCCCTTATTCAAGGCTCTTTCTTAAAAGTGTTGATGACTCCAACATCTGATGAGTGTCCTGAGATCATAACTCACCAGAGTTAAGTGCTACCGTAAAAGCCCCTCTTATGGAAGCTATCAGACAAGTCATAAGTAAATATAAAAGTATTGGGGGTTTCATGACATCACTTCAGCAGAAGGAATTGTTTGTAAGAGATTTACAGGAAGCTGTAGGCATGGCTAGAGCAGAAAGAGTGTATGGCTACTGGAGACTTCCCTTTAATCCTAAAGCATATACAATAGACTCATATAGATATCCTGTAGATAAGAAAGATGTAGAGGGATATTTAGACCAAAAGCTAAATAAGATTCTTAAAAAGTTGGTAGATGGAAGGTGGCAATGGCTTATCAGAGGAAAATGGTGGGATCCTCCATTATCTAGAGGACCCCAAAGACTTCCCCCAGATCCATAGCCTTTTACAGGTGTGTATGATAAGGATGGCAACCGTTGGGAAAACTACTTCGAAGAAAGAACTTCCTATTACTCTCTTTCATTTACTGAGAGACTTGCTAGATCTAGGTCTCTCTCCTTGGTACTTACTATCAAAGAAGGAACAAGAAAGATCTTATGAGACAGTTAAGGCCTCTATGGAGAAGAGTAAACGATTATGTGAAAGGGTTACAGAAAAGACACTATGAGCTTAAATTTGATATATGGCCAGATTTAACCAAGTATACTAAATATGATTTTGGCCACAAATTGGGGACCCTCTAAAGAATGGCAAAGAAGTACAATTGCTTAAAAAAGATTTGAAACATATAAAGTACAAAACTAAACAAAAGTAACTATAAAGTACTAGACTTCATGCCTTTCTGTCTAGCACCTTGCCCATGTGCTCTGGTTAATGGTTAATAGGTGATAAACATCAATACCAATTGTATTTCTTAAAAATAGAGGTAAAGCCGAAAACAAGTGCCTATTGTCATAGCTCGTCATCCAAAAAACAAGATCAGGCGACCAGCTGGTGAACACCCAAAAATGAAGCCTTGCAGCAAGATTGTGTAACTTTTTGCCCTTTCTCATGGAGACTTTTGCTATAAAAGCGTGTTATCCTCTGCAATAAATCACACTCAGCATTCACTCCTCTTCTGTGTGAGTTGTCTGTTTGCCATCTCCCCACCTGTTCCAGTTCCTCCACTAGGTGTCCTCCATCGTCCCAACAGAGCCAGTCAGCGGCAGAGGTCCATTGTATCTTTGTTATCTCAATTCTCAGCAGCAAGAGGCCTTTAGTTTGGGCATTGGTATCTGTATCATGATGAAGTAAGAAAGAAGCCACTCTGGTATTATTCTGCATATATACACTGTGCAGGGTTGTACAGCCATCTACAGTTATTGCATTTGCCACTTGAGCCACCAACTCACGGACAATGTCTAAGTGTCCACTGCAGGCTTCCTGATGAAGAGGGGTATACTCATCATCATCCCTAGTATTCACATGAGTGGCCTTTTTGGAAAGTAGTCTCCGCATTGTAGT
Source organism: Dipodomys merriami (assembly GCF_024711535.1). NCBI lineage: Eukaryota > Metazoa > Chordata > Mammalia > Rodentia > Heteromyidae > Dipodomys > Dipodomys merriami. The sequence goes on along the minus strand of NW_027202993.1, from coordinate 2,302,193 downwards.
AAGCTGAATATTTTCAGCAGCCCAATGAAGAAATTTACTTGGATCCTTCTCCAATTTTTGTCTTGCAATTGATACCATTCCTTATTTTTTCATCTTGTTCCTCATCTTCCTAAGAATTGCCTAACCAGAGACTTTGAGTGCCAGTGGGAATGAAGTTTCCATGTATTTCCCTTTTCCCTAATAGTTCACATAGGTTGAATTGGTCAGAAAAATCTAGTGAATTTTCTGCATATCTGATTTATATCCTTTTTCCAATTTTACTATTCGAAATTATTCTAACTGGAGAGTAGGGAATTGATGGAGAACAGAGGAAAGATGTTCCTCCGTATTCAAAGGTACAGACTGAAAATGAGGACCAGTGATATCTTCAAGTGCAGCTTATTCTAGGAATGAGAAAATATGAAATAATGCCCTCTATATAAATGGTTTGGGAAATGGCAGAGCAAAAAGTGAAATGATGCAACCAAAAATATAAAAGCAAAATAAATTAGGATAATTATGGAGCAATCATATTATCTATGAGAACAATGAAATAGAGAAAGGAAGAGAGATACAGATGTGCAATGACCTAGCTAGCCACTAAATTAATGCCTCTGATCAATTGATAGAGCAAACAAAATTGTATTTTTTAAAAAAGATGGAAATAGAATTTATATATTTACTTGGAATTAGTAAATACATTTTACTAGCCTACATAAAGAGACATAGCTTTGACCAAATTACAGACAAGAATCGAAATCCTTGGTAATTTAGTAAATCCTTGGTAATTCTAGAATAATTTGACTGAAATCAGTTGAATCACACTTTTCCTGCACAATGAAGAAATAGGTCCAAGCTAGTAAAGCAGCTAGAGAAGGCAGGAAGATTTTATCTGTGACAAAACTTTGTGGAAAATGGTATTGAGGATTTCTCACTGGTGATCCACTTGCACTGGAAGCATGATTCTGAACTATTGCTTGCTGATTCTGAACTATTGCTTTGATCATTATATTCTCCAAGAAGAAAAAATGATAATTGATAGTTTAGGACTACTAATACATTTTGACCTTCTCACTAAGCACCTTCATTCATCAAAATCATATGAAGAAAATAGACAGGCCTACTTTTTTAGATGAAAACAAGTGTCTTTTAAAAAACAAAGAATTTATGTAGTCATGCATAGGACTGCTATTTTACCAATGCCTCATACAGTTTTTATAATGTTGGGTAACAATAAATAATGGATCTATTAGAAGGCTCTTAAAGCTCATATGTTCAATAGTGAGTTCTCTTACACTGTATCATGGTATTTTTTGTTTATGGTCTTAAGAAATTTACATAACTAACATGAATTTCTGACAGGACAGTATCATCACTGTACATCTTGCTTCTATACTCTCAGTTTTACATTACTATCTAAGTATGTGCATTAGATAGTTATAGAGAAAAAAGTAGAAGCCACACTAGTGGCTCATGTCATTAATACGAGTTAATCAGAAAGATGAAATCTGAGTATTGTGTTTGAAAGCAGACCAAGAAAAAAAAGTTCATTAGATTCTGATTTGAAAGTAACCAGCAAAAACTAGAAATGGAGCTGTGTTACAAGCAATAAAATGCTAGCCTTGAGAAAACTGAAATAAAATATAAATTCTGGAAAAAGCTGTGTGTACAGTAGGAAATGACCTGCTGTGTTAGGAGCCATTCCAGATGTGTAGAGGCTCTGAGTTTTGTCTACAGTTGTTCTGATAACAATAGTGCCATCTTCTCGGTGGTTGGAATATTCATGTGCTCAAGGACTCCCTGAGGCCTTGGGCTACCCGTTGGTGTGTGTGTGTGTGTGTGTGTGTGTGTGTGTGTGTGTGTGTGTGTGTGTGTGTGTTTCCCTCATTTTCCCTTGTCCACTTTGTGAGTGCCTGTCTGCCTATTCCTAATCTCGGATAGTGCCCCTTTTCCATTGCGTACTTGCCTTTAGCCTCGATCAGGATCTGTAATGAGTCTTAAATTGTCAGAGACCTGAAAATTCCACTTTTCCTTTGGAGCCCAAATTCGGATGTCCATATCTTTGTACACCTCCAGAGGATTCTGGGTCAGCAGGGCCAGCTGGCATATGTTCTCCCCTGCCTCTGGGGGGGCAGGGTCAGTCATGCGATGTCCTGTCATTTTCCTCAGCTGAGCCTCTGCCTGTACGTCCCACTCTCAGCAGTCTGGCAGTGGAGTGGGGGAAGGGTGGTTGCCAGTGGCTCTGACCAACTCGAGCTTGATAGCTGACTGAAGGCTAACCCAGAAAGGATGATCAGGGTTTACATGGGAGGTGAGGCCAAGGTGGCTTGGAAGTATTGGTCGATGTCTAGGAAATGTCAACATATCTTTTCACAGGTAAGTCTATCTTCCAACCCTAGCAGGGACTCTAGACAATTCCAAATGTCAGAATACAGAGGCACAGACTTTGAGCTCCAGGGCCAGAGAACTAGGGGATGAGAGACTGGTATGGCCAGTGCCTCAATGTTCTGGGGCATTATCCTTGAACTGGCTATGTCCCCCTTGTGTAAGTTCTTAACCCAGTGCTAGCCACACACCGGCCACTTGTGCTGTGGAAGTGGTAGGAGCAGAGGTGAGATCTAGGATGACCAAAATCAGGATTTATTGCCTGAATGGGGTGTAGGGTGTCTTTAAAAAAATCTTACAGCTGGAACTCAGAGCTTGGCACTGTCCCTGTGCTTCCTTTGTTCAAAGCTAACACTCTAACACTTGAACCACAGCTCACCTTTCATCTATTTTAGTAGCTGAGTAGGCAGAAGAGTCTCACATACTTTCCTGCCTTGGCTGGCTTCAAGTTGCTGCCCTAAGAGCTCAACCACTTGAGTAGTTAGGATTTCTGGTATGAGCAACTGGCAACTTCTAAGGATGTGTGTGTGTGTGTGTGTGTGTGTGTGTGTGTGTGTGTGTGTGTGTGTGTGTGTGTGTGTGTGTCTGTGTGTGTGTGTCTATGTATGTTTACCAGGGCTTAAACTCAGAGCTTAGGTGGTATCCTAGGTATCTTTAACTTGTTTGCACAAGGTTGGTGCTCTACTACATGAACTACAGTAGCTCCACTTCCCATCTTTTTCATGATTCTTTGGAGATAAGAGTTTGCCCAGGCTAGCTTTGAATCTTGATTGATCCATAGGTCTCAGCCTTGAGTAGCTAGGATTATAGGCATGAGACACTGGCATCCAGCTGCATGGATGTCTTTTCCCAATCTCTTCTGTTCTAACAGCTGTCTACTTGTCCTGGCCTAGATCTCTGACCTCCACATCAGCTTCCACCAGCCTCTGACTGTGTGAAGAACATATAACTCAAACCTAATCCCATTCTTTTTCCTCAGGGGAGGAGGTTATGTTTCATCTGAAGCCTGGGGTAAGAGGGGTAGCTGTAGATGGGTGCTCAGCTGGGAGAGAGGTAGTTTTAGCCAAGAAAGGAAGTGTGCCCAGATACTAATAGCTCATGCTCTCATACTCCTAGCTCTTCAGGAGTCTGAGACCTGAGGAGTGCCATTCAGAGGCAGCCTAGATAGAAAAGTCTGTGAGACTCTCTTCTGCAAATAACCACCCAAAACCTGGAAGAAAATTTGTGGCTTAAGTGGTAGAGTGCTAGTCCTGAATGAAAAAAGTGAGGGACAGAGCCCAGGCCCTGAGGTCAAACCCTAGTACCAAGGTGCTTATGTGTGCACACACAGACACACACAGACACACAGACACGCAGACACACATTCACACACACACACACACACAAACACACACACACACACACACACACACACACACACACAACACATACACAGGAAGGTGGTAATGATGAGCTGAGCTAGAACTGGGGGCAGTCCTGAGGCATTGTCACAGTAAACTCTACAGGCATATCAAATGGTTTCTCCCTAAATCCTTCTTGGGCTGAGGGGTCTGGGCCATAGCAGTAAGTTCCATGGAACCTGTCCCTCCATCTGTGCACTGGGCCACAGGACCAAATGGATGCTCATTTGTAGTCGGCCCACGATTGCAGACTTTCATGTGCCCCTGAGCACTGGTGAGGAAAGGAGGCCTCTGAGCCCTGGGACTCCAGGGACAGCGACTGCTACAAGCATCAGCCAGCCGGCTGTGGATTCCTGAGACTACAAGTCTTTCATGAGCCCAACTCAACACCTGCCCAAGGTGTGCCTGACAAATTCACACTCTTGTGATACCCGCATGAGTGGGCATTACCTGGTGTTACATCTTGCAGCTTATGCCCCTCCTGGCTCAGAACTGTGGTCTGAGACTTCAATTTACTGTTCAGATCCACATTACATCCATGACAGATGCCATTCTGATTATCTCCATGTCCCAAGGCTCCACCCTTCTCTGGTACTGTGTCTTGCTCTGTAGGGAATGGCCTCCAAACAGGCTGCTCTCAAGACTTGTAGGGCACCTAGAATTGGGAGACCCTTAGGGGCCCACTGGAAAGTGGGCCTAGAGCCACAGAGAGAGGTACAAGCAGGCCAGGGGTTGGTCATGGGGCTTGAACTCTGGGCCTGGGCACTGTCCCCAAACTCTTCAGCTTACCACTTGAGCTACAGAGCCACTTCCGGTTTTATGGAGGTTCCTTGGAGATCAGAGTCTCCCGGACTTTCCTGCTTGGGCTGGCTTTGAACCGTGGTCCTCACATCTCAGAATTCTGAGGACTAGGAGGACAGGTGTGAGCCACCAGTGTCCAGCTGATATGGCCTTTCACCAAAGTGGGCTAGGAGCTCCTGAAAGCTTTTCTTTATTTTTCTGTGCCAGTACTGGGGCTTGAACACAGGGTCTGGGCACTGGTCTCTTAACTTTTTCACTCAAGGTTAGCACTTTACCACTTGAGCCACAGCTCCATTTCTGGCTTTTGGTAGTTCATCGGCAAGAAGAGCCTCACTAAATTTCCTCCCCTGAGCTGGCTTGACACAAGATATCTATTTCAGTCTCCTGAGTAGCTAAGATTTACAGGGGTTGAGCCACTGGTGGCATTGGTCTAGAAGCTTTTCTTAAGCAAGCATTATTCCCTGCATTTGCCCTGAATCCAAGGTGCAAAGGAGGTCTGAGTGTCAGGAGCTGTTAAAAATAAGCTCCCAGCCACAGGAAATGGATGGGGTCCCTGTTAAAATCTGAGCTAATCTTCACTCTGGGCCCCATTCTGGGACCCCACCCTCTGCCCTACCTGTGACTCAGCCTTGAATGTCCTGCCATACTTGCCTGAAGCCATAGAACCTTCATTCCACCCATACCATCTGCTCTACACCACACCTCAGGACCTTTGCCCATGCTGTACCTTCTTCCTGAGGCCCTCTGTCCTGAATCCACACATTAGAACTCCTGTGGAATTATGGCACTGCTTATATCACCTCCTGGAGCAAGTCTTTCCTTCCCTTCTCCCTCTTTTTATTTTTAGTATTGAGTTGCTAGAGATGGAACTTGTGCAGGCTGACTGGCAAATGCTCTATCTTGTGTGTGTGTGTGTGTGTGTGTGTGTGTGTGTGTGTGTGTGTGTGTGTGTGTGTGTGTGTGTGTGCATGTGCATGCTTGTGGGGTTTGATTTCATGGCCTGGATGGTATCTGATCCCTGAGCTTTTTTTTTGGGGGGGGGGTCCAGTTGTGGGGCCTGAACTCTAGGCCTGGGTGCTGTCCCTCAGCTCTTCAGCTCATGGCTAGCACTCTACCATTTGAGTCACAGCGCCACTTCCGGCTTTTTTTCTTTTTTCTTATGTGGTGCTGAGGAATCGAACCCAGGGCCTCAGGCATGCAAGGCAAGCGCTCTACCACTGAGCCACCTTCCCAGTGCTTGATCCCTGAGCTTTTGTGCTCAAGGCTAGCACTCTAGTACTTAAACCACAGCTCTACTTCTGGCTTTTTGTGTGTTTAATTAGAGAAAAGTGTCTCATATAGACTTTCCTGCTTGCAATTGGGATCCTCAGATCTCAGCCTCCTGAGTAGCTTACAGAGGTTAACCACCATCACCTACCCTCTACCCTACCTCTTACCTATAAACTCGGCCCTCCTCTGATTCCCAGAAGAATACGTCTCATCAGGCTCACTTTTTTTTTTTTTTTTTTTTTTTGCCAATCTTGGGGCTTGAACTCAAGTTCTGGGCATGTTCCTGAGCTTCTTTTGCTCAAGGCTAGCACTCTATCACTTAAGTCACAGTGTCTCTTTTGGCTTTTTCTTTTTCTGTGGTACAGAGGAATTGAACCTAGTCATGGAAGGGTGCTAATTAAAGTTATATAAAACATGAATTATAATATGAATGAAATTCATGGTTCCATTACTTGTTCTAAGAAAACAATTATGCCTTTTGTTTACAATTATATTTCTTTGAGGATGTGTAACATTCATATATTTCACTGTTAAAATTGATAAGTTACATTATATCAAGTTGATTCAAACTTGTATTTGAAAATTGCACACTTAACACAAATATACTTCCACTTTCTTCTAACACATAATTAAAATAACAATATAGCAAAGCTTGGTGTTAGCTGTTCGTGTGTAGAATCCTAGAAACTCAGCAGGTAAAGACCTGAATATTTTAGTTCAATGTCAGTGCAAACAGACAAAAATGTGAAAAAAATATGTCCAATTATCCAACAAGAAGCAGAATGTGAGAATGTGGCTCAAGGAATAGAGTGTCATCATCCATGAGCAAAAAATATGAAGGAGACCATTAAACATTGAGTTCAAGCCCTAAAAATGGCACGTACACACAAGACAACAACAAAAAAGTAGTATGAGCATCAATAATGAAGACAAAATAGGAAAGATCATGAGAAATGTGCAAACATCTTGCAGACAGAAATCATTTGACAGAATTTTGATTCATGAGAGGGAAAAGTCACAGTATGATTTGTACAATCTCATTGTAGTCATTTGTGTTGAAACTTGGCTATTGGGTAACATGTGAAAGAGCAGACTGGACTACCTGACAGTGCAGACATTGCCTGTGACTATGCACTATCCCACTCTGCAAAAATCTAAAATAGTGCTTGTTAATTTTTTTTTAAAAAAACCTCGTTAGCAACTGGTCCACACAGACTGGGGTCCTTATTTTGAGGCTTCAGACCAGTGCTTTTGTTTATAACCACTCCTATTTTATCCCTCTTCCTTTGTGCAGCTATACCTTACTTAGCTGGCACCAAGCCAAGGCTTTGAACTAGACCCCCTGCCTAAATCCCTCCGTTTTGTCAGCTACAGCTCATTTCACATGCTATCAATATTTTAGCATTGTCTTCCTATTCTCCACAAGAAAACACTTATATTCATGTAAACAGATTACAAATAACCTAGGTAGATAAGGGAGTAAGGGTTTAGCATTGGCTGAGGCTCTCATCTGTAGGTTTGCTTTCTAATAAATCTGTGCTACACTATCTCTTTTTTCTTCATGGCTATTGAGTCTGACAAATGATTGATTTGGTTTGATGTAATCTCATTTATCCAAAATTACTTTGCAAGTTTTGACCTGTGACAAGGGGCCCTCGTGTTTCCCCTAACCTTTCCTGTAATATTCTCAAGTTATCCGGACTTACATTGAGGTCTTCGATCCATTTGGGATCAATTCTGGTGCAGGGGAATATATAAGGATCTAACTAAAGTTTTCTGTGTACAGACGATTCTTTCAGCACAATTTTTTTGGGGGTCTAGTCGTGGGGCCTGAACTCTCGACTTGGGCGCTATCCCTCAGCTCTTCAGATCAAGGCTAGCGCTCTACCACTTGAGCCACAGCCCCACTTCTGGCTTTTTTCTTTTTGCTTATGTGGTGCTGAAGAATCGAACCCAGGGCCTCAGGTATGCAAGGCAAGCGCTCTACCACTGAGCTACATTCCCAGCCCCTCAGCACAATTTTTTGAAGAGGCTGTCTTTGTTCCATCCTGGGTTTCTGACTTACTTATCAAAGATTATGTGCCTATAGGAGTGGCTTCATTTCTGGGCCTTCAATTCTGTTGTATTGATGAAATTCTGTGCTTCCTTTGGAAAGATGGCATTACCCATTCCTAAGGAAATGGAAAGACTGGAAAACGATATTAAGTGAAATAAGCCAGATCCAATTAAATACATGCTGCAAAGTTTTCCTCATTTGAAATAACTAAACTATGTGCATAAATCTACAAGTTAATCCAATAGATAGTATACAACAAATAATTCCTCTTGGACGTGATTAACTAACTGCACTCTAAGCATTCACATGGCAAGGAGATGGGAAGCTATTCTTAGGAGTGGATCACAATGGCTCAATATGTATGTGCATGTGACCATATAAAATGTTGATTATTGCAATGAACTTTAATAATCAATCATACATGTGAAGAACATATATCTGCATATAATTTTAAAAGATGTCATAGAAACAACCGACTTCTTTATAAATTCAACAGCAACATTCTAAGTTTAGAAGATAAAATTGAGGAAAGTTTTCAACACAAACTAAAATACACAGTGGAAAAGGTGGGAGAGAAAAGATAAGATGAAAAGTAGAATACTATTCAAAAATTCATAAACAATTTCTAAACTTTACAAGAGAGCTGGGGTACAGTTCAGTTGTAGAAACAGACTAATATCTACAAAGCCATGGGTTAAATCTCCAAGAAGGCCTAATAATAATTTCATAAGTAGTAGTAATACAATAGTTACTTGAAATAAATACTTTCATAATAGAGAGGCCTGAATCCTCAAAAACTAAACAAAATATTTTCAATTCTTGTACCCATTGACATAAAACTAAGAATGAAATGGAAATATTTTCCTCTTCTGTCCTTTCCTTTCCTTTTCTGTTTTCTTCTTTTTCTTTTTTTCCTTTGGAACTACTGGTGCTTGAAGTTGCTAAGACTTTAACCACATTAGATTATTTTTCTGGCCAAGCCTCTCGTGAGCAATGATCTATTCCCTATGACTTCCACAAACGTGAGATAACAGGGAAATTACACTATATCTAACTTACTTTGGTTTTGTAATTTCTCACTATTTTTTGTCAAAACTGGCCCTGATATGTCTTCTAAATCTCTTCCTTCTAATTAGCAGGGTATATTTCAGCTCAAGCTTGGACTCAGACTATTTTTCAATGTAAACATTCCATATTGACTTCTGTTTTCTAGTTATCATTAAACTCTATTGAGGTTAGTATGGATCTTTATGAAGTTATAAAAAGAACACAGAAATATCCCTGGAATAATTTTCCTGGTTTCTTTAAATATTTATAGCATGACATCACAAGTAGGACATTAATATTTCACAAGTACTTTATGCAGACTTCATTAGTTTTAATTATTTTGCACACATATTAAGTCTAACATAATTTTATCAACTCTATATGAATATACCATATTTACAGACACATTTCTTTACCAAAAATGAGTCTGTCTCATGCTTCCTTTTTATAATTAAACCCACTACTTCTCTTTGTCCCATCCCAAACCTGTTTCATCCTGGTAACACATTTTTTTTTCTCTGACTTCTAGATCATGCAATGTTTGCCTTGCATGTGTGAAGCCCTGGGTTTGATTCCTCAGTACTACATAAACAAAATAATCTGTAATTGGCACTATGACAAGTCATAGAGTGCTAGCATGAGGAAAAGAAGCTCAAGAACATTGCCAAGACCCTGAGTTCAACTCCCAGGACTAGCCAAAAATAAACATGATGCATTTTATTAAGCCTGGCACTAGAGGCTCACGCCTGTTATCCTAGATGCTCAGGAGGCTGAGGAATGAGTTTTGAAGCCAGCCCTGGCAGGAAAGTCCATGAGATTCTTATCTCCAATTAAATCTCAGAAAAATCTGAAAGTGCTGCTGTGCCTCAAGTGAAAGAGTTCTAGCGTTCATCCAAAGGAGCTCAGGGACAGCGCCCAGACCCAGATTTCAAACCCCAGGAAAGAAAAAAGTAAAGAAAAAAACCACACTAAATACTATACATAAACTGCTTTGTCAAACAGCAATTTCTATACAGCTACTTAAAGTTAATTTAAAACTATGATTAGAATAAAATACCAATCACTTTGGGAAGAAGACATAGATAGAATTGAAAGGTTGTTTACAGGAGACAAAGTAAATTTTATATCATACACTTTGAGTTGAAATTTGTTCTTGTCTTCTTACATCATTTATGAAACTGACAATACTAGAGTTATGGGTCAATTTCCTTGAGAAACTGATTGTATTCTTCTGTCTTTTCACAAGAAACCATAGAGGTAATTTTTTGCCTCTTTTTTAAAAAATTGTGAACGTACCTTTCAGATGGGTTACAATTACATGGGCAATGTAATGAGTTCATTTCTTATCAAGTGTTGTTGCCTCCTCGTTTGTTTCCCCTTTCCATCCCTTCCCATCTTCCCCCACACCACCTCCCAGCCAAAGTTGTACATTTTGTTTTTCGACATAAAGTCTTGTACATCTCATTGCTGGAATGGGTCCACCTGTATCCCTATTTAAACAATATGTTTTTTCCCTCCCCTCCAGAAATTATACAAACATCAAATACAGTGAAATCAAGGCCTTACCGTGGGGGAAGGACATACAAAGAAACAAAGAAATCACCTTATACATATGTTAAAAACAATCACAAGAAAAAAAAATACATTTGAGTCCTTATCTTGGAGTTAATTTCTCCTAACATCAACTTATCTGACAGTTTCTGCTTGTCTCAGACATATATTAGTTATTGCAAATAAGGGAAACCATGGGACCTACGTTTCTTTGGGCCTGGTTTACTTCACTTAATATAATTTTTTCCAAGTCATTCCATTTCATAACAAATGGGCCAATGCCATCTTTTCTGATGGAGGCATAGAATTCCATTGTGTATATAGACCACATTTTATTGATCCATTCATTTGCTGAGGGGTATCTGGGTTGGTTCCACATCTTAGCTGTAGTAAATAATGCTGCAATAAACATAGTTGTGCTGACAGCTTTGTTTGTGATCATTTGGGTAAATGCACAAAAGTGGGATTGCCGGGTCATAGGGGAGCTGTAAGTGGAGTCTTTTGAGGAACCTCCATACTACCTTCCAAAGTGGTTGAACAAGTTTACACTCCCACCAACAATGCAGTAAGGTTGCCTTTTGTCCACATCTCTTCCAGCATCTGTTTTTATTACAATTCTTGAATATAAACATTCTAAATGGAATGAGGTGGTATCTCAATGGTGTTTTGATTTGCATTACTTTTAAGGCTATGGAGGTTGTGCATTTCTTCATGTGTCTATTGGCCACCCTTCTTTCCTCTTCAGAGAAGTTTCTCTTTAAGTCTTTAGCTCACTTATTCATTGGGCAGTTGTTTCTTTGAGGGTTTGTATTTGGGCATTTTAATTATTTGAGTTTCAGGTATATTTTAGATGTGAGACCCTTGTCCATTGTATGGCTAGTGAAGATCTTCTCCAAATCCTTGGGATTTCTATTGATCTGGATAGCTATGTCCTTTGCCAGCAGAAGCTCTGTGATTTCATGCAATCCCGTTTGTCCAAGCTTTCTTTGATTTGTTGTGTTTCTGGGTTTCTATTAAGAAAATTTCTGCCTGTGCCATGGAGACCTAGGGTATCTTGTATTCCATTCTGTACTGTTTTCAGGGTGTCTGCTTTGACTCTGAGTTCTTTGATACATTTGGTGTTGATTCTTGTTCAGGATGCTATATAAGGCTCTAGCTTTAGTTTTCTACAAGTGATCAACCAATTTAACCAGCACCCTTTACAGAAGAGGCTGTCTTTCTTCCATTCTATTTTTTAGCTACCTCATCGAAGATTAGGTGTGGGTTCATTTCTGGGTTTTCAATTCTATTCCATTGGTCCTGAGGTCTGTTCTTGTGCCAGTAGCAGGCTGTTTTGATTACTATGGCTTTGTAGTGTAGTTTGAAATTTGGTTTTGATATTCCTCCAGCACTGTTCTTTCTGTTAAGGATTGTTTTTGCTATTTGGGTTTTTTATTGTTCTATATGAATTTTTGGATTGCCTCTTCTATTTCCTTGACGAATAAGGTTGGAATACTGATATGTATCACATTGAATTTGTAGATAGCTTTGGGAAGTATTGCCATTTTCACGATGTTGATCCTTCCAATCCAGGAGCATGGGAGGTTTTTCTGCTTCCGAAGTTCTCTTTTGATTTCCTTTTTAAGGTTTTTAAAGTTTTCATCATAGAGGTCTTTCACTTTTTTGGTTAAGTTAATTCCTAGGATTTTTATTTGTTGTGGGGCTATTATGAATGGAGTTGCCTTCCTGATTTCACCCATGATATTCACATTGTTGTCATACAGAAAAGCCATTGATTATTGAGGGTTTATTTTATACCCTGCTACTTTGCCAAATTTTGAATCAGCTTCAGTAATTTGGTAGTGGAGTCCGTGGGATACTTTAAATAGCAAATCATGTCATCTACAAAGAGGGAGACTTTTACTTCATCTTTCCCAATATGGATCCCTTTGATGTTTGCATCTTGTCTTATTGCTGTAGGTAGGCATTCTAATGCTAAATTGAACAGAAGTGGAGAGTGGACATCCTTGTCTCATTCCTGAGATAAGAGGAAATCGCTTTAGTTTTTCACCATTAATTGTAATGCTTGCTGTAGGTTTGTCATATACAGCCTTTATTGTGTTGAGGAATGTTCCATAAATTCCTAATTTTTCCAGAAACTTCATCATAAAGGGTTGGTTGGATCTTGTCAAATGCTTTTTCTGCATCTATTGAAATAATCATATGGTTCTAATCCTTGATGTTTGTTGATGTGACGAGTCATATTAATTGATTTGCTCTATTGAACCAGCTTTCCATCCCTGAAATGAGTATTGTTTGATCACAGTTTATGATTTTTTGGATGAAATGTTGAAATCGATTGGCCAAAATTTTGTTGAGAACTTTTGCATCAATGTTCATCAAAGAAATGGGCTTATAGTTCTTTTTCTTTGATGAGTCCCTGCCTGGTTTGGGGATGAGGGTTATCATGGCTTCATAGAATGAGTTAGGTAGGTAACATTCTCTTTTAATTTCATTGAAGAATTGGAGGAACTATTGGTGTGGCCTCTGCTTTGAAGGCCTTGTAGAATTCCACTGTAAATCCATCTAGTCCTGGGCTTTTCTTAGATGAAAGGTCTCTTACTGCTGTTTCTATTTCAATGTTTGGTATGAGCCTGTTAAGTTGGCTTAACTCATTGTGGTTGACTTTCGGCATGTCGATATCTGCCAGGAAAAGGTTCATTTCTGCCACGTTTTCAAAATTATTAACGTAAAGTTTTGAGAAGTATTCCCTTATAATGTTCTGAATCTTGGTTGTTTCTGTGGTGAAGTTTCCATTCTCATCTCTGAGTTTATTTACTGGGGTGTGTTCTCTCCTTTTTCTGATAAGATTTGCTAAGGGTCTGTCAGTTTTGTTAGTTTTTTCAAAGAACCAACTCTTTGTTTTGTTGATTATTTTTATCATTTTTAAAACTCATTCCTTTAATTCTGATGTAATTTTAATTATTTCTTTCTGTCTCCTGGACTGGGATTTATCTTTTTGCTCTTTTTCTAGGACGTTCAGATGTCTCATTAAATTGTTGGCTTCAGATCTCTCCAATTTGTTGGTGTAGGAACTCAGAGCTCTAAACTGCCACTGAGTACTATATTTGATGTTTCCCAGAGGAGCTGGTAATTGTGTGTTAATTTTTGTTGAATATCATGAATATTTGAATTTCCTTTCTAATCACTTGCATGACCCACTGGTGATTCAACAGTGTGTTGTTCAGCCTCCATGTGTTACAGGACTTTATTTGGTGGCTTTTGGTGTTGAGTTCTAATTTTATTCCCTTGTTGTCTGAGAGAACACAAGGTAAAAGTACAATGTTTCTAAATTTAGAGAAGTTTCCTTTGTGACCTAAAATGTGGTCTACATTGAAAAATATCCCATGTGCTTCTGAGAAAAACGTGTATTCTGATGGTGCTGGCCAAAATATTTGGTAAATGTTTGTTAAATCTAGTTGATCCATGCAGTTGAGGACCTCCCTATTTATTTTCAGAGCAGTTACAATAGGTTGATGATATCCTATAATATGTGGATATCAGATCAAAATTTAAATATATCACTGCACACATACAGGACCATCATATATAGCTTGTAACTTGAAATTTTAAGAAGGCAACAGTTGGGGAAAAAGACAATGTTAGAAGGTTAATACCAAATACACAGACATGGAAAAATACAAAACAATTGCAAATAGTTAGTGCTAATAGTAACAAAACATTTTCCTCAAGTTTTAAAGTTGAAACTATAAAAATAATACTTAATATCATCAAATAAATATGCCATGGAGAAAATTTACCATAGACATATATTTCCACATAATTTGTTGTATTTGATAACAAATGGATTAGAAGAAAATGTAATTACATGTCTGAAGATGATAACACTTTCAAGTGTCATTGATTGAATCCAGCAAAGGAAAGTAACAGAGAAGTAGAGAGTGAGAACAACCTGGGGTATGGATGAAGATACTCAGTAGAACTCAGTTAGGAAAGAATGTGCTCCATTTCCCTCATCAAAATACTAGGACAGCTACCTTTTGAAAGAACAGTTGTGATGTACAATAGACGAGTTACTAATTTAGGTAGTAATATATTACTTTTATTTCCTAATCTTATGATGTCATTCCCAAATGATGTGAGTGATCCTAGATTTTCTGAGCCCTTGTTTCCCCCAATGTTTTTAATTCCTCCCCCTGCCAATGATTCTTCTGCTATTCTCATTTATCTTTGTTTCTGAACTGAACTCCTGTAACCTTTTGGTTCATGAGAAAGAGCTGGATAAATATGAGGATGTCCTGGAGTCTGAGCTAACATCCACTCCAGCTTGGAGGATCTGGTGAAGGACTTCGACTTGGGTCTTGGAATCAGATATTTATTGACCTCTTTGTAATTGGAGAAACTCACTCCCTCAGGCAAAATTCAGAGAATGAGCTTTCCCAATGTCAGAAAGAACAGGTTCAAAACTAAAAGTGGCCTCAGTTCCCACAGGGCCAGTCAGAAGCCAAAAGATCACACTTTCTTCATCAAGGACCTTCTGGAAGGAACAGACTATGAGCAAAGTCTAAGATGGAGATAAAATGAGACTGGGCCTAAGGAGGACACAAAAGAATGACCCTCTCTTTGAATACAAGTGAGTTGTGTAGTGAAACATGACAACTTCCTTCATATACAAAAATTCGCTAGGTGAGTTTTCTCACTGCCAATTTGCAGGAGGTAAGTTTCTCCAAAAGAGAAGTTGTTAAATGTTGTGACTGTCAGTTTGCTCTCTAGGCTGTTGTCTCTCTCACCCCTTCCCATGCCAGGAATGCATTGCTTCTTTCAGGCACTCAACTACTTGTCCGGACTCCTAGGCAGGATTACTGTAGGCTAGTCTTTGGATAACCTCTTGCATTTGAGGTAGAATAGGACCAGGCTCTGCTCATGCCAAGAGGTAGATGGAAGAGGTGAGTATAAGCTCAGATTTGTACTGAAGAACAATCATATTGAAAAAAATTTAAATGAAATTAATAGTTGAGTGATTTAGGGTTTATAGACACAAAATTTAGGTAATTATTAGTAACACACCAAGAATCATGGATTGGAAAGAGAACAGTGAATTAGGTCTAGGATACGAGGCAAAAGACACACCATAGACATAACAGGAGATAAGAGTTTGAAGGAACTATTGGTATAGATCCATTTACTCTCTTAGGAGTGACCTTGGACAGGAGGCTTTTAGAATAATATCTAAAAGAGAGGGACTTGCTGTGCACTGGTGGCTCACACCTGTAATCCTAGCTACCCAGGAGGCTGAGATCTGAGTATTATGCTTCAAAGCAAGCCAAGGCTGAAAAACCCAAAAGTTGTGCTGTGGCTCAAGTGGCAGAGTACTAGCCTTGAGCTCAGGGACAGTGCCTAGGACCTGAGTTCAAGCTTCAGGATCAGCAAAACTACAAAAACAAAATAATAATGATAAAAGAAATGAAAGAAGGACTTAAAGATATGTGATGGAGCTGGCCGCTGGTGGCTCACGCCTGTAATCCTAGCTACTAAGGAGGCTGAGATATGAGGATCGCGGTTCAAAGCCAGCCCGGGCAGGAGAGACCGTGAGACTCCTATCTCCCTTAAACCACCAGAAAAACGGAAGTGGCACAGTAGCTCAAGTGGTAGAGCGCTCGCCTTGAGCTGAAGAGCTGAGGGACAGCGCCTAGGCCCAGATTTCAAGCTCCAAGACCGACAAAAAAAAAAAAAAGATATGCGATGGAATGATGATCATGTGTAACTGTTTATCGAACGTAAAAGGAGATGAAATTTGGAGTAAAATAATACCTATTCATTAATAATCAAGGATGCAAAGCAAATGCCAAATCCCTCTTCTCAAAAACTTCCATACTTGGGCTGGGAAGGTGGCTCAGTGGTAGAGTGCTTGCCTTGTATGCATGAGGCCCTGGGTTCAATTCTTCAGTGCCACATAAGTAGAAAAAGCCAGAAGTGGTACTATGGATTGAGTGGTAGAGCACTAGCCTTGAGCTGATGAGGTGCAAGGCAGTACCGAGGCCCAAAGTTCAGGCCTTTTGACCGGCCAAAATAAAAACAAACAAACAAACAAAAAAAAAAAACTTCCAAACTTATCTTTTCTCATAATTGAGGAGAGGCTCCTTTTACAGGAATTCTCCTTATCTAGGTCAAGGTCATCATAACTTCAGTAGACTTTCCCTGTGGAGATGTAATGCACCTAACTCTACTGAACCTAATCATGGCTAGGAAAGTATGGACAATGATACGTTTGCCATATTTAACCTTATGAATATATAATACTGTCAGAATGTTATATATAATATATTATATATTGTGTTATGTATTAAATATGTAATAATTTAAAATATATTATGTATTAACAGACTTCCTAATTTTAGAGGTAGGAACAAGCAACATATTGAAAGAAAAAAACTTGAATCTCTGAGTAATTTCTCTACCACAGGACAATACCACGGTTCATTCTTATTACCCAAAGAGCAACATAGGAAAGCAATGCCCATGGATGTGGTTCTCTGGATTTTGGAAACTGTGAAAGTGTAAAACTCTAGCAACAGATAAATAAGTGAACACCTATGTGCACACACACTCAATCATTTTCAAGTGTAAGAATTTCTTTTCTATGCTCCCTATTCACCTACATAGAGAGTACATGAGTTGCCCTTGAATTGTCCGGGAAGATCTTTATCTGGCTAGTGTAGCTTCACATCCTTTGTTCTCTAAGTAGCCAAATGTTATGTATTCAACAATACTTGTTACAGGCAAAGGTATCCACCCTGACACACAGGGTTTCAGAAATGCCACAAATAAGTGGGAGGTACAGCAGTACTTTTCAAAATTGAATAGATTACATATTTATTAGAAAGTTTCGAAGAAAAAAACTTGAGTGTAAGATGAAATACTTGAAGAAAACTACGGTTTTAATTACACATATCAAGGTGCTGCAATAGAAAATAAATAAAAAGAAAAAATAAATTACATATAATTTATTACCAAGTCTGTACAAGGAAAATAGGATATGACACATGGCATCATAAGACTTGAAGTTACAATGTTCCAGGGCATTTCCCCATTCTTGAGAACTAGGAGTAATTCTTATTAAAAAAAATAAAAAGACTAATCTTTTTTTTTTTTTACCAAATTTCAAAACATAGTATATGTTATACAAAGGAAATGCAATAAGCATGCAATTCATTGTCTAGTAAATATCACATGGTATAAAGTATCTAATTAATTGATTCATAAAAATCAATACAATGCAGTTAAAACATCCAATATCTCAAGTGTCAATTTAGCAGAATACTTTCAATCTATGATGTCTATTTTGTATATAATCAGCTCTATCCAACCCATGATTGCAGAAGGCTCTTCCTGAGAACTTCCAGAGTCTGTCTCCTGTGAGTGCTCAATGTAGACCTGTTCCCATTCTCTATTATTTGGACATGTGATAGACTGAATATCTGATAAATTGCCAAAGGCAAAATTTGGGACTGGCTTCCAGTAATGATATTTTGGTACTCAGAAAAAAAAGGAAAATTGAAGACCGAGGGAAATCTACCAGATCCCTGAAAAATTTCTATCATTGTGCTGAAACTGTACCCTTCTACTGATACTTGAACAAACTGCAGTAATTGTCACTCCAACCACATATCCAAAAATTGGTTTTCCAAATATTGGCCTGTTTTCACTTTGGTAAATCAAGACACACTATTGTGGCCCTGTTTTACTTAAACTATCAGCTATGGTTGGCACAAGGGATAGTTGACCTTACCAATTTCTTAAATTTTAGGTCATCACACAATCACTTCATAGGCCTTAAACATTAAAAATACCTACCATATAAGTCTGCATTGCATACTTATTACTGTTTTTTCTTCATTTGTCATGTTTTACATATTGTATCACAGGGATTACTTCTATCTTAGTTCTATAATATTCCTTATCATGGTTGTTACCACTGAGTACATGTAGTTATTTCTGTTTTTTCTCCAGCTTTGTTCTTTCTTTAATTACAGTGCTTAATAGCATCCTGTTTACTGACAACTCCTAGCTACTGATTTTAACAAACTCAACAGTTTCCAAAGTGAGCTTTGATCTTTATCTACAAACTAATCCCTCATTACTATTTGATTAAGTGATAACTATTCCAGTTGTCTTGTGAAAATACCTCGGAGTCATTTCAGACTTACATACTTTTTCACACTTCATATTTAATCTATGACCGGGTTTCAAATATATTAGGAACCATATATCTATATGGTATATGTGTGCTAGTACTATGACTTAAATTTGGGGCCTAGGTTCTTTTTCTCTTCTTTTTGTTCAGGCTTGCAGTCTTCTATTTGAACCACAGCTCCACTTTTAGCTTTTTGGTTCTTAGTTGAAGATAAGTGACTCATGGTCTATTAACCTATTCTAGCTTGAAACTATGATCCTCTGTTTTCAGCCATCTAAATAGCTAGATTTAAAGGCATGCAACACTAAAACCATCCCTATTATGTTTGAATTAAAAATAAATTTAAAGAATGAATATTTGTAGTATTTTCAAATCAGTATGTTTTAATTTACAGTAAAACACATTGCCTTAAATGTTTTTCATTATTCCAGCTCACTTGCCAAGAAAGGAAAGGAAAAATTCACAACCAAAGAACTTCTGAATATACCAATACTCAAGCCTGCTAGCCACAATTTCTTTGATGGGAAATAACAAAGGATGATATCATCTACAGGCTAAGCAGGAGAAAATGTTCTGCACTGAAGTTACTGAAAGGTTCATGAGAATGAGGACAAGCAACTTTATCCAGAAAGTATCACAAAGTGTTTGTGATTGTAAACGGACGCTAGTGGATAAGTGTAGCCAATCTTAGAAGATGTTCATAGCGATGAAGATGAACACGTGATTTCAGAGGTGTGCTTTCTTGAAGATATATTTTTATATCATAGTTTGTCTACCGTTGAAAATGAGACAGTTAAGATAGAGATGTTTTCTTTCCTTGTATCCTTCACAGTATAATATTAAAACCAGTATTATACATATATGTTTATAGTAATTATAGAATATCCTTAATTATGCATATATTATAAATATATCATTTACATGTTATGTAATATAATATAGTACATTTATTATGAACACTTAATTTAATTTTTCTACTCGTCTGTCCAGGTATTAAACTAGCAATATCTTTGAAAATTGATAGTAAAGTAGGGTCCTAACAATTTCTATTGCAACAAATAGTTTTACCCAATAAGTAGTTATTTATTCTGAATTGGTTTAGAAATGAAATATCATAATATAATTGAACATTCAAAAATAATTATGTAAGAACATGCCAAGGATGGAATTAAAAAAAAAACATAATATGACTCATGATTGTAATCCCAGCTTCTTAGGGGCTGAAATCTACATATAGCTATATGAAGCCAGTTTGAGTTAAATGGCTCAGGGACAACACCCAGACCATAGTTCAAGCCTCAGTACTGACACAGAAAAAAATAATGTGACTAAAGCATACAAATATATTTATTCAAATAAAGTTGTCATTCTTTGTATCCTTCACAATATAATACTAAAACCAGTTTTAAAAATATAGTATTTATAGAATATCAGTAATTATACATACATTATAAATATATCATTTATATGTTATGTAATATAATGCATTACATATATTATGCATGCATAATTTATACTGATAACACTAACATCCACTAAATTGATATATGTTTTAAAATAGGGAATAGATTTTCTTATTTAAACGACTTGTTTTTCCTCTTCCCCTCCACAAATTATACCGACATCAAATATAGTGAAAGCAGGGGTTATACTGTGGGGGAGGGACATACAAAGCAATAAAGAAATAATCTTATAAATGTGTTACAAACGAATGCATGAAAGGAAAAAAAAACATTTGAATACATAACTTAGGGCTCATTTTCCTAGCATCACCTTATCTGACCTTTTCTGCTTGACTCATACATATACTAGATATTGCAAATAAGGGAAACCCTGGGACCTATGTTTCTTTAGCTTGGCTTACTTCACTTAATATGATTTTTTCCAAGTCTTTATATTTCCTAAAAAATGGGGCAATGTCATTCTTTCTGATGGAGGCATAGAATTCCATTGTGTATATATACAACATTCTCTGGATCCATTCATCTTTTAAGGGGCATCTGGGTTGGTTCTATATCTTAGCTATAGTAAATAATACTGCAATAAACATAGCTGTGCTGGTAGTTTTAGTGTGGTCTTGTTTGTAAAAATTTGGATAAATGCCCATAAGTGGGATTGTTGAGTCATAGGGGAGCTCTATGTGGAGTCTTTTGAGGAACCTCCATATTACTTTCCAAAGTGGTTGAATAAGTTTACACTCCCACCAACAGTGCAGTAAGGTTCCCTTCTGTCCACATCCACTCCAGCATCTGTTGTTATTAGAGCTCTTGATTATAACCATTCTAACTGGGGTGAGGAGGATGTATCAGTGTTGTTTTGATTTGAATTTCTTTGATGGCTAGGGAGGTTGAGCATTTCTTCATGTGTCTATTGGCCATCCTTTTTTCCTCTTCAGAGAAGTTTATCTTTAAGTCTTAGCCTACTTATTTATTGGGAAGTTGTTTCTTTGAGAACTTGTTGGGGGATTTAATTTTTTGAGTTCCAAGTATATTTTAGATATGAGACCATTGTCCGTTGTATGGCTAGTGAAGATCTCCCAGTAGTGGGCTTTCTATTGATCTTGCTACATATGCCCTTTGCCATGCAGAATCTCTGCAATTTCATGCAATCCCATTTGTCCAACCTTTCTTTGAATGGTTGTGTTTCTGAGTTTCTATTAAGAAAATTTCTGCTTGTGCCAAGGAGACCTAGGTTTCTCCTATTCACGGACTCCACTCACAAATTACTCAGCTGATTCAAATCTTTGGCAAAGTGGCAGGGTATAAAATTAACCCTCAAAAAGCAATGGCTTTTCTGTATGCCAACAATGAGAAAAGTGTGGCTGAAATCATTAAAGCAACTCCATTTGTAATAGCCCCACAAAATTAAAATACCTAGGAATTTACTTAACCAAAGAAGTGAAGGACGTCTAGGATGAAAGTTTTACAACTGAAAAAGGAAATCAACACAGAACTTAGAAAGTGGAAAAACCTCCCGTGCTCCTGTATTGTAAGGATCAACATCACGAAAATGTCAATATTTCCCAAGGGTATCTACAATTTCAATGGGATATCCATATTCCAACCTCATTCTTCAAGAAAATAGAACAAGCAGTCCAAAAATTCATATGGAACAATAAAAGACCTCGAATAGCAGAAATGATCCTTAATAGAAAGAATGGTGCTGGAGGAATATCAATACCAAATTTCAATCTCTACTACAAAGCCATAGTAATCAAAAGAGCTTGGTTCTGGCACAAGAACAGATTTTAGGACTAATGGAATAGAATTAATATCCCAGAAATGAAATTATAGACACAGTCATTAATCTTCGATAAGGGAGGTAAAAAATACAATGGAAGAAAGACAGGCTCTTCAGTTAATGGTGCTGGCAAAATTGGTTAATCACTTGTATAAAACTAAAACTATATCCTTATATATCTTCCTGCACCAGAATCAACTCCAAATATATCAAAGAACTCGGAGTCAAAGCAGACACTCAAATAGTCATTTTTAAAATAATAAACTGCTTAGTTCTTCTGGCTCACATATATAATCCTAGCTATAGTTAGGATTACAGGTATGAGAAACAAACACTAGATGTGTGTTGTTCATGATGGTTTGTATTGACATGTTTTAATATTGTTTGTTTCTTATACTATGATTCTCTAATTTTTATTTTCACTTAGGTGGGGGAGTGTTGAACCTTCTTTGGTTGAGATGGAGCCATGTGGAAATTCTTGCCAAGTATGGCATGAAATTCAAATCCTCCTGCTCTCAGCTCCCCATGGACCTGTGATGATAGATGTATCCCATCACACAGAGCCAGGGGATGGGGACCATTGCAGGTAAAACTACACTGGTCATGAACTGATGTCCCAAATAGCTAGCTTTATAGGCATATGCCTTCAAAACCTTGTTGTATTTCATTTCACTTTGAAGTAGTGTTTTACATACTTAGAGATACAATGATAACACATTACATGTTTAATTTATATAAAATAGCCAATATGATTAGCACGTTTATCTCCTAAAACATTGAAGCTAATGTATTTTGGTAACTCCTGCCTCTGATAGTTATTTTTTGGAATACACCATAAACATGAATACATTGATAATGTGCACTAGAAGACTGGAAGTTGATAGAGATAGACAAGTTAAACTGTGTGCAGTAAGTATATATTTATCTATTGCTCCTCTGAAGAACATTATCATATATTCACCATAACAATACCACCATATATTCACCATGACAATAATATTCCTGCAGTGTAGAATATTCCATTTCATAATCTTCCATCTTTTATCTTTTTAACATTCTCCTTAGAAGTATGAATGTTTTCTTGTTCCTTATAATGTTTTGAAATTATTAAGATGGAATTTAAAAAAATTCATAGAATCTACTGAATTTATCTCATTTTGCTTAGTTTTGTGTTGCTAAATCATTAAGACCAACTTTTCCTGAAAGTTATGCTAGCAGACTATATCACTAAATTGTATTCTAATTACATCTTATTATTGTATTTTGATATAGGGTTTTGCTGTTGTTGTTTCATGATATAGAGTGTTGTGAAGCTGGACTGAAACATGTAATCCCACTCTCTCCAGTAACAGTGCTTTATCACCAGGTTCTGGAGACTCATAATTATAACTCTACCTAATCAGGAGGTTGAGACGTGAGATTTAGTTCAGATAGCTTGATCAGGAATTTTTATGAGTCTCTCCTCTCCTGTTCAATATGAAAAGCTTGCATTGGAACTGTGGCACAATTGGTACAGCACTACAGTCAAGGTAAAGATGCTCAGGATTGTCATATAGTCCCTGTTCAAGTCCTAAAACACCCATATGCACAGACACACCTTCACCTACATACACACACACTCCCGTACACATGTACACGCACAAAATCACAGGCAATGTTGTATCTTAAATTCTTATCCAGAGATTGGACAACAATCCACGTATTTGTGAAGGGTTTTCCTTGATTATTTTGAAGGAGGAGGATAGTTCATGGGACACAGATGACAAGACTTTAGTGAGGAATGCTTTATAAACGACTAGCTTATAAAAAGAACAGGAGCACAGTTTTTATCTTTAAATATTACATTCCTTCAAATATAGTATTTTAAAATAATAGTCATTGAATTATGAGACTAGAATGCAGCACCTCTTGCCTTCTCCCCTTCCCATCTGTCATAAAATATGATAAAAGTATCAAAAATACTCTTGTCTTATAAGACTGTACAACTGTAAAAATGTCTGACTATATGTGTAATGTTTGTTTTCAATACTTTTTTGATTTTTCCCACATCTAAGTACTTATCTTTTTTTCCAAGTGACAGCACACAGGTGCTTCAAGAGCAAACAGAAGATTAGGAAACAAAAACCTAACAATGTCCTAGGAATACAGGCAAGAAGCACATGGCAGGCTGATAGGGCCCTGAGAAGCAAAATGATTTGTGCAGGATGTGAAGAATAGTGACAAATAAGGCCTGAATCTGACCTAGGAAGGGCTCTTTGAGGCTGAGACAATGCCTGTATCTAGTCCAAGCTGAGGATGTTGGGATTTAACAATGTCCATATGTGTATAAAGTGATGTGGGAGGGGAGATTTCAGCCTCCAGTTTGTCTTTGGGATGGTCTTATGTGAGAAAGCAGCTTAGAACATTGGGCTCTGAGAGATGACACTACCTCCCTCATAATGCAATTCTGAGCGCCAAGGAACTGTAACTGACAGCTCAAGCCAGCTCACTTGGCCTGTGGCTCAGGAACAAGAAAGATGTTCCTGTGTTGTTTTCAAAGTTCAAGAGACTCAGGTCTCAGGCATGAGAGGTGTGAGTGCCTCACTCAATGCTGCAGACATTGGAACAGTGCTAAACTACGAAACCAATGTCCCAGGACTTATTATAGTAAGAAACAAAGGGAAACACAAGGCAACTCAGGTAAGGTAGAACTATGACAGGAAACCTATTTAATCTCATCCTAGCCCACACTAGACCCTTCTTCTTGTGTGCTTTTATATGTGTAGACTCAGAAAATATTTACGTGTAGTTTTCAATCCACTTTATTACAATTTCTCAATTTGAAGTTTACAAGTCCTTCCTGGGATGCTGTGTGCGGAGTCCTTCACAGGGTGCTATGTGCTGAGTCCTTCAAGGGGGGTTTTCTTTCATCTGTTCCTTGTTACAGCTCAACAAGTAAGATGATTGTGCTGGTGAGAAAGTTGAGGTTCAGATATGTCCCCAAAAGAAGAGCCAAATTTATGTATGTACTGAACTCTAGTGACTCGTCTCCTATAGACAATTATTTTGGTTTAATTTTCTCCATCATGAACCTTCAACTAAGAGCCTAGGCGCTGACTTTCCTCTTGTGCTCATGGCTAGTGCTCTACCACGTGGAGCCAAGCACCCCCTTGCAGCAAAGTGTCACAGTTTAGGTGTCTTTAGCTGAGGCGTCATCCTGCCTGGTCAGGAATCTGATGATCTGGGTTCCAAACTATCCCAGACACAAAAGTCCCATGAGACTATTATCTTCTATTCACCACTTAGAAACTTGAAGTGGAAGCTGGGCACTGGTGACTCATGCCTGTCATCCTAGCTACTCAGGAACCTGAGAGCTGAGGATCACAGTTCAAAGCCAGCCTGGGCAGGAGATTACTTGAGATGCTTTCTCCAGTGAACCACCAGAAAGCCTGAGGATGCACTGTAGCTCAAGTGGTAGAGTGCTAGACTTGAGCACCCAGTCCCAGTCTTCAATTCCTCCAACTTACAAGAAAAGAAAGAAACCTGAAGTGGAGTGCTGGTAATGTGTCTTAGGGATAGAGTGTTTTGCATGTATGAAACCCTTGGTTTGAATCCTCAGTACCACATTCCTAGAAAAAAAGCCTGAAGTGGCTCTGTGGCTCATGTGGTAGTGCACTATCTTTATACAGGATAAACTCAGGTACAGTGCTCAGGTACTGAGTTCAAGCTCCAGGGCTGGTGTTTGCACACGTGCACGCACGCGCACACACACACAGACACACACACACACACAAACACAAAACAGATACCAAAAGTGGAACTGTGACACCAAATGGTGGTAAAGCGAATAGCTTCTGCTCTGAGCTCATGGTCAGCACAATGGCCCTGTGTTCAACCACAAAACCTAGCCACCCATGGCCCAACTAGGAGAGGTCAAAGGTTTCAAAACCTGATGAGCTTCACCAGCCATAGATGACAGGAAGCGTTTTGATTTTGCACAAGTGCTTAGAATTAACAAACTTCAGGAAACCTAGGGAGGCAGCTTTGCCAATTAGGAATCTTTTCATTAGGTTCAGCTAACTTGTTGTCTGCCAGAAAGACCCTTGAATTAATTGTAGCAATTTGTTTCAACACAGGAACATAGTCTAACAAAGACAGGATAAGTCCAGGGAACTTGACCTGCCACAGGAGGTGGCACAAATGAAGGCTTCCTGTCAAAAGAGAGCACTGGGGAGAGAGATAGCTTGGGGTACAAAGAGGCCTTTTTCTCCTGGCCTTCAGAATCTGCCCACACTCATCCTCACTAATTGCCCTGGATGAATTGTTTGTTATACTGTTGTACAGGAGTGAGGCATTTTGTCTGCTTGTTACAACAATGAGGCAGATTTCGTCCAGCAGCCTTGGGTGTGCAGAAACCCTCAGACTACACTGGGAAAAGTGAAGGGAGTCCCGGAACATACACTGTCTTGAAAGCACTCTTTGTGCTATGAAATCATTCTATTCAAACCTTTCTTCATAACAACTCTGGATGTTCACTGATAAAAATACAGACACATGGATTTACTGGCTCTTTTTTTGTGGCAGGTTCTGAGGCTTGAACTGTGAGCTTAGGCACTGTCCATGAGCTACTTTTGCACAAGGAAGCACTGTATTGTGTCTTAACTTATGATTACCTTAGGCTGGGGTGCAGCATTTACACCCACATATGATCCAGGCTTCCTAGGACCTGAGTTCAACT
The DNA here is from genome assembly GCF_024711535.1 of Dipodomys merriami. NCBI lineage: Eukaryota > Metazoa > Chordata > Mammalia > Rodentia > Heteromyidae > Dipodomys > Dipodomys merriami. The sequence goes on along the minus strand of NW_027202993.1, from coordinate 2,275,554 downwards.
CCCAACACTGGCAAAAATGCATCAAACCAACAAAAATGGAGGAGGAAAAAATCAGTAAGTTTTGCACAAGCATTTTACCTTTGTTTCGTTTGCAATGTGACCATCCTGGGTCTTAATGATTTGGCTCGAAAATTGTATGTGAAGTTACATGGCCGAAGGCTCCCAGTCTGTCGGTGAACCCTGAGCCCAACCCAGACACCTAGGCCCTTAGTTTGATCCTGGGACTGCCACCTACACATGTCTGAAGATCCTAGAAAACTCTTTCCTCTCTATAGGAACTAATAGTATGTTTGACATGTACTAATTGAATTACTAATTAGCTAATAATTCTAAAATAAGATTGTATGCAATAAATATGGGTCAATGATTAATTTAATTAATTCTTTGTAAGTTTTCTACCGTGATTAATTGATGGAGGCATAATTTTAGACCAAATAATTTATAGTAATAGAACATATAAAACATCACTTCATATAGAGTTATACACTAGAATCTACTTAAATGTTCATCTGTCTCTGTATACATTTATTTATACATGTATATACATACGTAAATACACACACACACACACACACACACACACACACACACACTGCAATCTACACATCTATTTGTTTATATATTAGCCACTTCTAGGGCTTGATCTCAGGTCATCAAATTTGCCTGCCAACTTTACTTGCATCAGACTGGTGTGTTAACATTGACCCATTCATGAAGTGGGCCTTCGAGGCCCAGAGTTCAAATCACAGAACTACCAAAAACTTAATCCTTGTGGTAGAAACCAATTGTCCCACTTGTTTTCCTTATCACTGAAAGTCCTTGGTCTGAGGATGATGTATAATACATACTCAAATCTATGTCCTATGTAATAGAATGTAAAAAATGTTATACATTTAATCATACTCTTTAAAATACATAAGAAATAAATAAAACACAAAATAAAATGAATAACTACACTAATTGTAATATGTAGTAAACATGTGTATGTAAATATAAATCATGTATTTAAAATGTATATGAATATTATTTTTTCGGGTGCTAGGGCTTGAATTCAGCCCCTGGGAACAGGCCTGACTTTCTTGTCTTTTAGCATGGTGAGCTTTCCCTTTGCCAACAGTGCTGCAGATTTACTCAAACCCTGAGTTCAAACCCCAAGTCCGGCAGAAGAAAATGGCATGAATTCCAAGCCAAGGAGCCAAATAATTTTTTAAATATTTTAAATGTATGTTTATATGCATGCATGTATGCATGTATGCATGTATGCATGCATGCATGCATGTATGTATGTATGCATGCATACATGCATGTATGTATGTATGTATGTATGTATGTATGTATGTATGTATGTATGTGTATGTATGTATGTATGTATGTATGTATGTTTGTATGTATGTATTTTTATTTTGTCAAGCACAGGGCTTCAACTCAGGGCATGGCAACGCTGCCTCACCTTTCATCACTCTAGGCTGTGTTGAAGCCATGGGATCCACAGCCAAACCTGGTTTCCTGAGCCTCAAAAGGCTGACAGGAAATAAATAAATAAATAAAATGACACAGAAAAAATCCCAGCAACTTGAAGATGGCTGCCAGTTTTACATTTTTTTTTCAAGTTGTCCATACTGGGTCTGAATGACATGGCTGAAAACTGTTTGTTACCTGGCATTGCTGAAGGCTGGCAGGCTGCCAGGGAAGCCATAGACCAACACAGCAACATAGGACCTGTGTTTGAAGCCCGGTCCTGACCCCTACCAATGGAGGGAGGTCCTAAGAGTCTCATTCCTATTCATAGGAATACGGATGGAAGGTTATGAATATCAAGGTTGAATGATACTAGTATAAAATTAGAGAGTGATATTAGGAGGCCAATGGATTTTAATGAATACTTTTTGACACATTCAACGAGTACTATTAATTACATGGATGCAATAGTTTCGAGACCGCGGTTGATTTAATTAATAATTCACTAAGGATGAAAACAACAATAATTACATGGAGGCATAATAAATACCCAAGAATTGGTAGTAATGTAGCCTATATAATTGAATAATGTGTAGACATCTCTGCCACATTTTAAGGATATATATTTATTTGTGTACTACCATCAGCATGTGAATCTGTTCTTGTTTTGTCAACACCTGGGGCTGGATCTCAGATGCTGGGACCTGCTTGTCAGCTCCATATGCCCCATGCTGGAGTGCTGACACTCACCTACTCATGAATTGATCCATGTATGCCGTGAGTTCAAATGCCAGCACTCACAAAAATTGAATCGTGGAGTAAGAAGACTAGGGTGACATGTTTTCCTTTTCTGTGAAAAGCCTGGGTGTCAGGTGTGAAGTTTCATACATAGGCAAATTTATATCCTATACAATAATTGTAGTAAATATTCCATGTGTAATAACACTCAATAAAATAATGGTAAATAAATGAATAAAAATAAAATGAATAAGTACACTAAGTGCAATATGGCTAGAGGCTGCTGTGCTGGCAGTCACTAATTCATGAATTGAGCCTTCTAGGCCCCGAGTTTAGATCCCAGCACTGCCAAAAATGTAATCTTGGAGTAAGAAGCCGAGCGTGACACATGTTTTACTTTTCTTTTAAAGTGCTCAGTGTCAGGTAGGATGTATAATTTGGATGCACATCTATATGCTATGTAAGAGAATGTCATAAAGGTAAGAAATGTCATAGGCGGAAGGATTGTCACTACAATAAATGAAAAACACATTGAATTAGTAGTGAATCATTCTGGGATAAAATTAGACACAATAGTTATAGAATGTGAATTAAGTAAAATTACTATTTTATTAAGTATTAACAGAATAAAAATTACATGCAGACATAATTAAATACCTAATAATTGGTTTTAACACATGATGCAAAATTTAATTATATATAAACATCTGTCTCATTCTATAAAATATGTAATTATATGTATGGATGTATATACATATATTATAAACAATAACAGGATATTAATTAATTATTAATTAATGTTTTATTAGTTGTTCTACAGAGGCAAATCATTAAGGAGACATAACTTAATACGTATTAAATGGTAGTAATTATCTATAAATTAATAATATACAGACATCTCTCTTCATATGCAATTTCTATACCTCCTGGGGCTCGGTGGTTGAGTGCTCACCTAGTAAGCATGAAGCCCTGGGTTAGATTCCTCAGTGCCATATAAACAGAAAACCCAGAAGTTCTGCTGTCTTTCAATCAATTGAGCATTATCCTGGAGCACAAACGCTTAAGGACAGTGTCTAAGCCCTTACTCAAGGCCCAGGACTGCCGCAAAAAAAGGTCGAATGTTCTAACTGCAACTACAGAAGGGCAGGACTTCAAACAACTCATCACAAAGCAAGCTAGGAGTCTGGCGCTGACAACTGCCACTTAACCTGACTTAGCCAGATGTAAGCCGCTGCAACCCAGCTACATGGAACCAGAGGCTGCTGGCTTACACGCATCATCCAAGCTGCTCGGGGGCTATAAAACCCAGCCATAACAGGAAGTAAGTGAGTCTCTTTGAAATGAGATGATTATGCAGACAAGAATATTGAGGCTCAGATATGTCCCGATGGCAGGGACGAAATTATGTATTACTAAAGAGTGGGTGAGTTGTCTCCTGCAGACAATTTTTTTGTTTTGTTTTTCCTCAGTCATGAATCTTGAACTCAGGGCCTAGGCACTGACCCTTACCTCTTGGGCTCATGGCTAGGACCCCACCATGTGGAGCCAAGGAGCCCCTTGCAGCAGAATGCCATGGCCTAGGGTTCTATAGCCAATGTATGTCATTCTGCCTACTCAGGAAACTGAAATCTGAGGATCTGGGTTCCAAACTATCCCTGACACAAAAGGTCCCATGAGATTATATCTCCAATTCATCACTAAGAAACCTGAAGTGGAAGCTGGGTGCTAGAGGCTCATGTTGGTCATCCTAGCTACTCAGGAGGATGAGATCTGAGGATCATGGTTCAAAGCTAGCCTGGGCAGGAAAGTCATTGTGACACTTAGCTCCAATGAACCACCAGAAAACTTGAAGTGGCTCTGTGGCTCAAGTGGTAAAGCACAAGACTTGAGCTGAAGAGCTCAGGGACACCACCCGGCCTAGACTTCAACTCCTGCAACCGATAACAACAAAAAAGAAAGAAACTAACTAACAAACCTGAAGTAGAGGGCTGGGAATGTGCCTGAGTGCTTTTCATATATGAAACAATGGGCATGATTTCTCAGGACCACATCACTAGAAAAAAAAAGCCTGAAGTATCTCTGTGGCTCAAGTGGGAGAGGGCTATCCTTGTACAAGAGAAACTAGGTACAGTACTCAGGTGTTGAGTTCAAGCTCCAGGACTGGTGTAAGTGTGCACACACATGGACACACACACACACAAGCAGACCAGAAGTGAAGCTATGACACAAAATGGTAAAGCACTGGGATTCTGCACTGAGCTCATGCTCAGCAACCAGGCCCTGTGTTCAACCCAAAACCTAGCCACCCAGGGCCCAAGTAGGAGATGTCAAAGATTTCAAAACCTGATGACCTTCACCAACCCCATATGACATACACTTGGATTTCTCAAGCTTCTGCAGACCTAGAAGAGATGTCATAGGCCCATCATCGCCATCAGTGAAACATCTCATAAGGCCCCTTGCCCGAGTTGTCTGCCAGAAGGACTACTGAATTATATTGAGCACTGTATCTGAACACCAGTTATATTGTCTCATGAAGGCAGGATAAGTGAACAGAACTTGGCCTGCCACAGGAGGTAGCACAAATGAAGGCTTCCTGTCAACATGGAGCACTGGGGAGAGAGATAACTTTGGGTACAAAGAGACCTTTTTCTCCTGACCGTCAGAGTCCTCCCACACTCCTCCTCACTAAGTGGCCCTGATGGAATTGTTTGTTACACAGCTGTACAGGAGTGAGGCCTTTTGTCTGTATATGCAGACAATGAGAGAGACTTCTTCCAGCAGGCCTTGGAGGCAGAGAAACCCTCAGCCTACACTGGGAACAGTGAAGGGAAGCCTGAAATATGTACTGTCATGAAAGCAGTCTCTGTGTTATGAAATAATTGTATTGAATACAAATTTCCTAGCTTGGTGCCAATCATCATAGATACTCTGGAGCTTCACCTATAGGAATACATCCATATATACAAAAGACATGATGTACCAGCTCTTTTTGGGGGGGGGCAGGTCCTGCGGTTGAAATATGACCCTAAGGGTCATATTTCAGGGGTTGTCCCTGAGCTCCTTTGTTCAAGGGTCGTGCATTAACCTTGAGTCACTGCCTCACTTCTGTGTTTTAATTTGATCTTTTAGAAATAACAGTGTCATAGACTTTCCTATGCTGGCTGGATTCAAACTAAGATTCTCTACATCTCAGCCTCCTTAGGAGCTGGAATTACAGCCAGCAGCCACTGGCACCTGCCTTCCTTTTCTTCTTCCTTTTTTAATCTGGATAATCTGACTTCTTCACAAGGTCATTCCAATGGTTTGAATTTATAAGTAAACTACCAAAAGTTCTTTATAGATGCTTTCTCTGAGAAGGAATCTCTCTTGTCATCTTCTCCTCTGGTCAGAGGTTGGAAGCCAAAAGTGAGAAATGAGTGTCACAGGATTTGGGGGCAAATGTCCACAAGACATACCAGTTCTGTAACTTAGCATTGAGCTGCAGTGAATTTATTGTCTCAGGATGAGAGGACCGAAAGCTGGAGCAATCTTCATGCTGTCTGCATTGCTCCTTTTGCCTATAAAATGATCTAATTAGTGTGAGTGTTTTTTGTCTCCCACTTTAATTATCTAGAACACACTAGAAGCATCTTCATGTGTCTGTTTTACTCTAGTTGCTCTCGAGATTTAGACTAAGGGTTTCTGTGAATCTGCTCTTGGTGAATCCCTGAGGAAAGCCGCTTGAAGCCTCCTCAAGAGATCACAATCCAAAGCCAGCCTGAGCAGGAGAGACTGTGAGAGGCTTATCTCCAATAAGCCACCAGAAAAATAGAAGTGGAGCAGTGGCCCAGAGGGTAGAGCTACAACTTTGATAAAGCCAAGTAGTAGATACAGTCCAGACCAGGCAGGAAAGCCTGGGAGGCGCTTATGTCCAATTAACGACCAGATTGCTGTAAGTGGAGTTGTGGCAGTGGTAGAGCCTCAGCCTTGAGCAAAACTGCTGAATGCATCCGGCCTTGAGTATAAACCCTGGAATGACCACAAAAAATTTCAAAAAGAGAAGGCCAAAAAAATGAGAGCCCTAACTACTAATGTGTGTATATTACCTCCTGAGTGCAAACAGACCGTATGAAATGCTTCTGCTTTTATTTACAGATTTATTTTTCAGATATGCTCTTGTGCATACTGCATCATTCTCTTCATTTCTGGCCCATGGCTTTTCTCTTCCAGGGTTCCAGGCATGTGACCTTATATGATGCCCACCTAAGCTCACAGTAGCCTTTATTTACATTTTATTATGAGGTGAAGGCCAGTAGAGTCCAAAATCAGGTATGGGAAGAGAAGGTTATGTTTTGTAGAAATAACCTGTATTCAGAAAATTAAACTTGGAGATGTCGGCTGGTAGCATAATTATGTAAAAATTACCACTAAGAAAAAGATAGGGGCCTGGGAATGTGGATTACTGAGAGAGTGCTTGCCTAAGATGCAAGAATCCCTGGGTTTGATTCCTCAGTAGCATGTTGTGGCTCAAGTAATAGAATGCTAGAGACAGTGCCCAGGCCTTGAGTTCAACCCAAGAACTGGCAAAGAGATAGCTAGGTAGGTATGTAGATACCTAAGTAGATAGATGGATGGATGGATAGATAGATAGATAGATAGATAGATAGATAGATAGATAGATAGATAGATAGATAGATAGATAGATAGATAGATAGATAGATAGATAGATAGATAGATAGATAGATAGATAGATAGATAGATAGATAGATAGATAGATAGATAGATAGGTAGATAGATAGATAGATAGATAGATAGATGAACCTGCTCTTGGATGTCAGGAGTAATGAAGGGAATACTTTCCAGTGATGAGGACTTCTGCAGTGTGCCATGCCACCAGCATTGCCTTCACACAACCACAGAGCAGGAAGACTGTGTCTGTCCCACTTCTCAGGAAGCCGAGGGCTCCAAAGCCAAGAAGGCAGAGCCAGGTTCTAACTCAGGTGTTCAGCGACATAAAAGAAACAGCCCTACCTCTCTCCTTGGACTGGGGATTTGCATTAATGATGTGGAAAATGAAGGAAGGAAAAAGCACTGGCAGAGGTAAAAGAAGGGCCTTTAAATCTGACAGATGGAGAGTCAAAAACCCACTCCCTAAAACCAGTGAGCAAGGTTTTCTACTCTGTTCCTCCCTTATCCCCCTCTAAACTGGCTCTTGATTGTTAAACTAAAGATAACCTGAGGCTCCCTTCACCTGAGGGAGGAAGGTTAATTAGTCTTTGTTTGAAGAGGCTGATAAAAGCCTGATCCTGGTGTAACTCTAACAAATGTTTCAGGTTTCTACCCATTGCTGGCTGTGCCAGGAATGAATGAAGTGGTTTTGCAGCTTACTTCCCTGTTGAGTGTGTTCATTCTGCCTCCCAGTCCAGCAGGAGTAGGTTTCTTCACCTAGCCTGCCTTTTGAAACTGTTTTCTGTTCCTCAAATACAGTGTTACACTGGAGGTCATCATGCTAACAGGACTACAGGTTGGATCCTGAGAACTTCATTTAAACCCAGGATGGGTCAATGATGTATTTTATCCTGCTTCTATAGCTCGAGAAATCTAAGAACATTTAGGGGCAAATAACTTCTCATTACCAAAGGAAATCTAAGAAGCTGTTGAATATCTGATCTTGCAGAAGTGGAAGTCAAAGTGTCATAGACATTCCTGCCCTGGCTGGCTTCACCTGTGATGCTCAGAACTCAGCCTCCTGAGCTAGGGTGATGGGCATGAGCTACTGGTGCTTTGCTAGGTTCAGAACTGTAATGACATTGACAATACAAGTCAACTGCTTATCACAAAGGGCTTGGGGAGCATATTAAGCCTTTCAACATTGAACCTTTCAGAACCCTCTAGGACACAAGGTTATAATGCTAGAGACAGAGAGCCTCAGCATATGGATCTGCTACACTTGAACAATGAACTCAGACACCAATTCTGGTGTACATGAGCGTTTATTTTCCAGATAATGTTCTCATAATTAGCAAATAAGAAAAGTACTTTGATTATCCCCCACTTTTTCCTGTTTTGTTTCTCGAACTCAAGCCTGGGCACTCTCCCTGAGCCCTTCAGCTCAAGGTGAACACTACCACTTGAGCCACAGCACCATGTGGGGTCTTTTGGTGGTTCCTTGGAGAAAAGAGTCTAACTGTCTTTCCTTTCCTAGGCTGTCTTTGAACTGTGGTCTTTAGATCTCAGCCTCCTGAGAAGCTAGGGTTCCAGGTGTGAGCCACTGGAATCTGGCCATTTGTTTTTGCCAGTCCTGGGGCTTGATTTTAGGGCCTTGGTACTGTCTCTGAGCTCCTTTTTATCAAGCCTAGCACTGTGCCACTTGAGCCACTCCACAGCTTCTGGCTTTTTCTGAGTATGTGGCACTGAGGATTCAAACCTTGGCATTTATGCATGCTGAGCAAGCTCTTTACCACTCAGCCACATTTCTAACCCCACCCTTGCAATTTTATCCCTCAACTTGCCTATCCTCATGAAAAGGCTTCTGAGTATAAATCATCTAAAAAATCCCTACAGGAAGATGTCCATAGATAAAGAAGTCAAATCTCATACTTGAGAGAGACTCTAACCATGTGAAGACTGTGACAAATGCCTCCATTTAATTATGTATCATGTTTCAACACTTAATATAGTATTAAGGAAAAATGAGTCAATGTCTTAAATTATTTTGTATAATTTTAAAATAAATATGTGTATAATAACAGTAAATACAATAAACAATAAATGAATCAAATAATAAATAAATACAAAATCAATAATAAAAATCATAATATGTAGTTAGCAGACATATGTAAGTTTATATCATATATTACACATATGTAGAAATATTTTTTCTTTTTCTTTTCTTTTTTGTTTTTTTCTTTTTATTTTTTGGGTCCAGTCATGGGGCCTGATCTCTGGGCCTGGGCGCTGTCCCTCAGCTCTTCAGCTCAAGGCTAGCACTCTACCACTTGTGCCACAGCACCACTTCTGGCTTTTTTCTTTTTGCTTATGTGGTGCTGAGGAATCGAACCCAGGGCCTCAGGCATGCAAGGCAAGTGCTCTACCACTGAGCCAACTTCAAAGCCCCTAGAAATATTTTTTCTATTGCAGGGCCTGCATTCAGTCCCTGGGAACTCTAGCCTGAATTTCTTTTCCTCAAGGACAGTGAGCCTTGCTTTCACCCATGGTTCAAAAAAGTTACCTGGACGGTGAGATCAGATCCCAGTAATGGCAGAAATACTGGTCCCAGTTCCAAGACAGTGACTTAATTTTTTTTTAATAAAAGCACTTATGTTTATTCAGTTCTATAGTGAATATTAAAAAACAAAGCAGTGTAGAATTTTGCACAGCTATTCAGACATCCTTCCCTTACTCCCAAAATGCTTCTCTGAGCATTACGTTGTTTCTTTTTTTGTATACTTTTTATTGTAAAAATGATGTACAGAGGGTTACAATTACATGAACAAGGTAAAGAGTACATTTCTTATTGAGCATTGTTGCCTCCTTCTTTGTTTCCCCCTACCATACCTTCCCTCCCATCTCCACAACTTCTCACCCTGCCAAGGTCAGTGACTTAATTATTTTTTAATTTTTGGCTTGGCATGGGGTTTCAACTCAAGTAGTGGCAACTCTGCACCTTCCCTCACATGGCTACTGATTTACCAAGAGCCTGAGTTCAAATCCCAGGCTAGAAAGAAAACTGGCAGATATGCCAAACCAGGGAGATTTTTTTTTATATTTACTTACTTACTTACTTAGATTTTTTATTTATTCTTTTTTTTCCCCAACCACGGGGCTTGAACTCAGGTCGTGGCAGCTCTACCTCAGCCTCAATCATCTAGTCTGGGTGCAGCCTCCGTACCCATAGCCAATCTTGGGATCTTAGGCCCAGAGGGTTTGTAAGAAGAAAAAAAAAAGTGGGAAAGCACAAAATGTGGTGAACTGCAGAGGGCTGGGGGTTTTACGTTTTTTCTTTGGACGGTTACCATCCCGGGTCTGAATGACAGGGCTGCAAAGTGGACCTGACCTGACATTGCTGAAGTCTGGAGGGCTATCAGGGAAGCTACAGCCAACCTGACAACATAGGCCCCGGGATCAAATCCTAGTCCTGACACCTACCAATGTCAGGAGATCAGTAGAGATACAATTGAAAGAGTAGTTTGTGCATCAGTGGAGTCTAAAATTGTATGCAATATTCCTAGAATGTTACTTGATCTTAATTAATAGTTTATTAAGCATGAAAAGAATAATATTCCTTCAATGGTGGTATAATAAATACCTAAAAGTTGGTCAGAACATAGTAGATGCCATTCAGTCATAGACAGACTGGCACTTTTTACCAATATATATTTTTTGGATACCACCGTCTGCCTCCCCATGTATCGCTGTTTTGTACAAACCTGGGGCTCGATCTCAGTGCATGGGAACCATCTGACAGCTTCACTGGCTAGAGGCTGCTGTTCTCACACTCACCCATTCATGAATTGGGCCTGCTAGGCCCTGAGTTCAGATCCCAGCACTGCCAATAATTTAATCTTGGAATAAGAAGCCGAGTGTGACACATGTTTTCCTTTTCTGGGAGAGTCCTGGATGTCAGGCATGATAGAGAACACATCTACAAATCTAGATGCTATGTGATAGTATATAAACAATGTAATAAATGGTATAAGTGTCATCAGATTCAATAAAATAAATGGTAAATAAATGAATAAAACAAGAAATAAAATGAATAACCACACCAAACATGACATGGACTGTATATCTGAATGGAAGTATAAGTCCTATTTTTAAAATGTATATAAGGAGTATGTTTTCCAGGACTGAGGCTTGAATTCAGGCCTAGGGAACAGGCCAAACTTTCTTGTCTTCAAGCATAGTGAGATTCCCCTTTCCCCACAGTGCTGCCTATTTACCCAGACCTGGAGTTCAAATCCCAGGCTTGGCAGAAAAAAATGGCACGAATTGCAAACCAGGGAGATAAGTAATCGTTTTATTATATTTTTAATTGTCTTAATTTTTAAATTTTGTATTTTTTCTTTTCTTTTTTTTTTTTTTGGCCATGCACATGGCTTGAACTCAATCGTCCCAGCTCTGTCTCAGCTTCCATCACACTAAGCTGGGGTGCAGCCTCAGGAACCAAAGCCGATCCTGGAATCCTAAGACCCTAGTTCTGACAGGAAACCAAAATGAAAATGTCACCAAAAAAAAAAGCTGCAAGCTGCACATGGTAATTGGTTTCTTGGCTGTGGTTCCTTGCACGGTGACTATCCTGTGTCTGAATGACATGGTTGCCACGCACAGGTGACTTGTCATTGCTGAGGGCTGGCGAACTGTCAGAAAAGCCATAGTTCAACCCCGCAACAGAGTCCCTGAGTTCAAATTCCAGTCCTGACACCTACCAATGGCAAGAGATCACAAGAGACTCCTGCCCATGCATAAAAGTTCTGATTAAATGAGTAGTCTGTGTAGCGGTCGAGTATCAAATTACACACAATAATCCTAAGACACAGACTACATTTAATTAATGGTTAATTAGGCATGAAAAGAATAATATTACTTCAATGGAGGCATAATAAATACCTAAGACTGGTTAGGAACCTAGTAGATGTCATTGAATGCTAGATACACGGCTCTGACACTCTGTACTAATATGCGTTTATTGGTATACTACCGACTGCCTATCCATGTATAGCTATTTTGGCCACCTCTGGGGCTTGATTTCAGCGCCTGCCAAAAATTTCAACCTGGAGTAAGAAGCCAAGTGTGACACTTGTTTTCCTTTTCTGGGAGAGTGCTGGGTGTCAGGCATGATGGAGAACAAGTCTACAAATCTAGATGCTATGGGATAGGATGTAAACAATGTAATACATGGTTAGGTGTCATCAAAGTCAATAAAACAAACGGTAAATAAATGAATAAAACAAAAAATACAATGAATAACCACACCAAACATGATATAGACTGAACAACTGTATGGAAGTTCAATCCTATCTTTAAAATGTATATAAGGTGTATGACTGGGGCATGAATTCAGGCCCAGGGAACAGGCCTGACTTTCTGGTCTTCAAGCACAGTGAGCTTCCCCTTCCCCCACAGTGCAACAGAGTTACCCAGACCCTGAGTTCTAATCCCAGGCCTTGAAGAGAAAAAATGGCACATTCCAAGCCAAGGAGTTTCATTAGCATTTTTAATATTGTTTTAAGCTCACTTTGCCTTTATTTGAAACATTTTGATTTTATAACATGAGAGTTTTTTTTAAAAAAGGGGTTTAAACTTTTACATTTCAGCATAGCACATTGGTTTTTCTATTTTGACCATCTGCCATGAAGAGTGAGAATGAAAATTAGGATATAATTTCTCCCTAGAAGTTTGGGACAGTTGATGTTATTTCTTCTTCTTCTTCTTCTTCTTCTTCTTCTTCTTCTTCTTCTTCTTCTTCTTCTTCTTCTTCTTCTTCTTCTTCTTCTTCTTCTTCTTCTTCTTCCTTCTTTTTCTTCGTCTTCTCTTCGTCGGTCATGGGACTGGAACTCCAGGCTTGGGCACTTTCCCTGTGATCTTCAGCTCAAGACAAGCGCTCACCCGCTTGAGCCACAGAACCACTTCCAGGCTTCTATTGGTTTATTGGAGATAAGAGTCTCAAAGACCTCAGATCTCAGCCTCCTGAGTAGCTAGGATTACAGGCATGAACCACCCGTGCCCAATAGTTTATGTTATTTCTATTTAGAATTATTTCTATAATTATAAAATGTGTGCAATTGTGTCGTGTGAGTTTTCCTCAGTGCCTACCACGAAATACACTAGGGGAGTCTTCATACCACAAAAGGTTGGGTTTCTGAATATAAACTCACTTCTGTGAGGACCGTAGTACTTGTAAGCATTTTGGGAATAAACTGGATTGTAAAATGAAAAACAAAACATTGGTATTGAGATGTAGCTCAGTAGTGGAGTAATTGCCTGAAGAGCATAAGACCCTGGAAGAAAAGTTTCCTAAAGCTCAGAATGTTAGAATTTTGTATGAACAAACTTCTGTATTATTTTTTTTGTCTGTGGTGGGGCTTGAACTCTGATTGGGCATTATCCCTGCACTCTATAGCTCTATTCGAGCACTCTACAGCTTGAGCCACAGCACCACTTCCAGTTTTCTAGTGGTTTATTGGAGATAAGAGTCTCACGGATTTTCCTGCAGGGGCTGGCCTTGAACTGCCATCCTCAGATCTCAGCCTCCTGAGTAGCTATTATTATAGGCATAAGCCACTGACGCCTGGTGCATGAAGAAACATTTTAAGATTGATTCTGCAGAAAGAAACTTGGAATATACTTTTAGTACAAATAATTTATAGTGCCACTAATATAAATATAAAGGCCCTAATTCAGAAGTATTTGTTCATTGGCTGGTTTCTTAGTTTATTCATATATATACATTATTAATTTTTATATATACATATATTATTAAAAACATGGCTTTGAAGTGTACCTAAGAGCATATGTGCTCATGTAAATTTATACAACTGCACAAGCTTGATATTTTTTTCAGTTTGTTGGTACCATAAATTAGGTGGGATTTGTGTGTTGTTTAGTTCTCTGTTTTTGGAGGATTTCTCTCCCCTTTATCCCCCTACCCCCCTCTCCCCGCAATTGAACTCAGCTTGCTCTTTCTTGGCTTGGTTGTTCATAGCTGATTTTCTAACACTTCAGCCATACTTGTAGCCTGGCTTTTTGCCAGTTAATTAGAGATGATATCTCTCAGGCGCTGCTGCCTGGATTGGCTTTGAAACTTCATCTTCTACTTCTCACCTCCTCAGTAGCTGGGATTACAGATGTGAGCCACTGGGGTGCCTAGGGATAAATTAGACTTTGGTTGGTGTATTCTTTCTGTTTTTCTAAGCATGGGATGATATACTGTACAATTTCGGTGAATGTCCTGGGTCTGAATTAAGATACATAATACATATGTAAATCTGTATAGTTCTCATAAGATATAATCAATTTAATACATAAGTGTAATAATAGTCAACAAAAATAATGAATCAATAAAAAATAAAATAAATACACTCAAAGCAATTTCAATAAACATAAGTATGTAGATATTAATTATATCAAATGTGGATGAATATTACTTTAACAGAGCTAGGGATTGAATTCAGGCATAGGAAACAGGCCTGAATAACTTGTCTTCAAAGAGGGTGAGTTTCCTTGTCCCCCACAGTGCATAAGAGTTACCCAGTCTCTGAGTTCAATTCCCAGGCCTGGCAGAAAAAAAGGGCACGAATTCCAAGCCAGGGAGCATTAGTTTGATATATATCTGGCCTTGGGAACTGTCCTTTCACTCTTCAGCTCAAGGCAAGCACTATACTGCTTAAGTCACAGCACCACTTCCAGTTTTCTAGTGGTTTATTGGAGAGAAGAGTCTCAAGGACTTTCCTGCCCAGGCTGGCTTTTAACAGTGATTTTCAGATCTCAGCGTCCTGAATAGCTAAGAGTACAGGCGTGAACCACCAGCGCCCGACAATTTTTAATATTTTGAAATTATTTGAACCAGGATGTTGCACTTGCTGAGCAAGTGCTTTGCCTCTGAGCTACATCCCAGCCCTCTCCAGTCCTTCCTGATCACTTACCTCTGCTACCATTCTCGACAATCCCACATGTAACCACTCATTTCCCATTTCCCATTTGCTTTACTGCATATGTACATTGAGTATTCTGACTGTATTTGTCCTCTGTTTCCTTTATTATTAATCCATCTCTCCCTCCACAAACCCCTCACCTAAACACCAAATGTCACACACACACACACACACATACACACACACACACTGGAATTTTCTGCAACCATTAGGTAAGAACATAATTATGTCTTTTGCAGTGAAAAGATATCTGGAAAATATACTGAGTGAAATAATTCAGGCCCAAGCATATTTTCTCTCACATGTGGATTTGAGTGAAATAATTCAGGCCCAAGCATATTTTCTCCCACATGTGAATTTTTTTTGGGGGGGTCGAGTCGTGGGGCCTGAACTCTGGTCCTGGGCGCTGTCCATCAGCTCTTTAGCTCAAGGCTAGTGCTCTACCAATTGAGCCACAGCACCACTTCTGGCTTTTTTCTTTTTGCTTATGTGGTGCTGAGGAATTGAACCCAGGTCCCCATGCATGCAAGGCAAGCACTCTACCGCTGAGCCCTTTTCCCAGTCCATCACATGTGGATTTTTGTGTGTTTGTGAATGCATAATACAAATTCCCATATAAACACATACAAGGGGGTATATGTATATGTACAGAATCAAGCTGACTGAAGAATTTTTTATGCAGGAGTGTAATTGGATGGAGTAAATTCTTCAAAAGGAGTCATATTTAAGCTAAACTTTTTGTATCAGAATAACGGCCACATTTCTGATTTAAGATATATATTAAAAGCTACTATAACCAAGCCAATATAATTTCATAAAAAGACATACAAATCTATTATGATAGACCAGAAATAAATCTATGTAACATAAATGAATCTCAAAGCAGTTGTTTAGGAAAGGTAGCTGGATTTCACAAAACATACCTTACAATTTCCATTATGTTATGATCAAATTAGGAAAATCCAAAGTATGTTTAATGGTTGTATAAATTCTGTGGCTTGGGACAACAGCTTGCTGGTGCAACCCCAGCTACCTTAGAGGTGTCAGTAGGAGGCTAATCATCAGATGTCTGCTCAGGTAAAAAGCACATGACACTCTAAAAAACGACAAAAATTATGACAAAAGGAAACAAAGTATCGTTCAAGTGGCAGAGAACCTGCCCAGCAAGTGTGTGGTGCTGTGTTCCAATTCCAGTATTGCCCCCAAATAAAGAAGTAACAATGCTTGTTAGGAAATGTACTAATTACCTTGCTCATGTAACTGTAACCCCTCTGTACATTTTTTTTTTACAATAAAAAATGTATGAAAAGGCCAAAGATTTATATGTACTGAAGAGAAACTGTATGTCCCTCCCTCATGATATAACCCCTGTTTTCACTGTATTTGATGTTGGTATACTTTGTGGAGGGGAAGGGAAAAAAACAAATTGTTTAAATAGGGGTACAGGTAGACCCATTGCAACAAAGAGATGTAAAAGATGTTATGTCGAAAAACAAACTTTACAACTTTGGCTGGGGAGGGGAGGGGGTAGCGGGGAACAGGGGTGGGTTGGGGGAGGGGAGATGGGAAGGGATGGGAAGCTGAAACAAAGGAAGAAGCAACAATGCTTGATAAAAAAATGTACTCATTACCTTGCCCATGTAATTGTAACCCCTCTGTATGGTATTTTCACAATAAAAAAATGTATTAAAAAAAGAAGTCTTATTTCAAAGATAAAAAAATAAAGAAATGTGTTGAAATTCTCTGATAACAATCATAATTGTTATGACTCCTTGGGAGGAAAGAAGTTGGAGTATCTTCATAGATGTTGATGGAAGGAAGAAGAACACACCCCCTTCCCCCAAATATGCTGCTTTGGTGGGTTTTAGGATTGTTGTCAGAAAAGCTACATGCAATAGCAGATAAACACCCAACACCCTTCTTCCAAAGCCAGGAGATTAAAAACTCCCATGAAAAAATTGCAATCCCAGAACAGAAAAATAAAATAAAATAATTAAAAGCAAACTCTTAGACCTGGAGTGACGGAAATGAAAATTCTGGGGTGGGGGGAATTTGTTAAAACTACTTTTGGGGATGAGAAGGTGGCTTAGTGGTAGAGGCTTGTCTAGCATGTATGAAGCCCTGGGTTCGATTTCTCAGTACCACATCAACAGAAAAAGCCAGAGGTGGTGCTTTGGCTTAAGTGCTAGCCTTAAGCAAAAGGAGCTCCAGTGATAGTGCTCAGTCCCTGACTTCAACCCCAGGACTGGCAACAACAACAACAACAACAACAAACAAAACTACTATCTTCTCTTTACTGTCCATATCATTCATTTATTTTCATTTTATATAACTTCTTCTCTTCACTTCATATGAAAGCATGTGTGCTCTGTTACTTCATTTTTTTTATCCAGGTCACATAGCATTTAAATTTGTTTGCATTTGTCCTACTAATCTATCAACTTTGTCAGTTTAATTAAGCCCTACGGGGCATCCTAAGAGAGCACAGGTACAGTGTTACCATTCCTACACTGTCATCATTCTTCTTTGTTTGGCTGGGGATGTTGGGGATGTTGCAAGATCCTTAATTGCTTGGAAATATGGACAGTTCTTTGCATTACTTTCTTTGTGTGTCTGTCCACATTTTCTATGACTTTAATTTTTTCTAATTCTGGTTTTTCAATAAAATCTAGTCTAATCAAATTTGGAAATTGAAACAAATGACTAAGGATAAAAAAATGTGAACATCACATGAATACTCACTTTTGTGGATCCAATCAGGAAACTGAGAGTGACTTAGAGAACCTTTTAAGTTGCAGTAAATTTACAGAGTTGCTTACAACCTTCTACCTTTGTGCTGCATGTTACATTTTTTTCCCACTCCTGGGGCTTGAACATCCTGTTTGGATGCTGTCCTTGAGCTTCTAGCATTCTACATGAGCCACAGCTTTATTTATGGCTTTTGTGGTAGTTTATAGGAGACAGTCCCCTGATTTTTCCTGACCAGGCTGGCTACCAACTGCAACCTAAGATCTCAGCTTCTTGAGTAGCTAGGTTTTCAGAAATGAGCTTCCAGATCCTTTGGCTTGCATGTTGTAATTTTTCATGCTCTTATGGCTTTTTATCCTAGCAAGCTGTAACCCCAGTGGTTATACAAATTGCTATTAAATTCTATATTAATACCATGTGGCTCCTGATAGCTTGAAGAGATTTTGACTGCTTAGGTCTTTATCAATCTTTGTTTCATCTATTTATATTTATCATATGCATTGCTCTCTAAAAATGTATAGAATAGTGTGAATGTTTACCTCCAAAACATAGGGTGAAAACAAACCCTCATTGTGAAAGTAAAAGGAGGCTGAATTTGGGGAAAAGTGATTAAATTATGAGGATTCCAGCTTCATGAATGGAGTTTGTGCTTTAAATAAAGAAAGGAGGTGGTGTAACTCTTTTTACATGGGAAGGAAGATACAGCATTGACCCATTTCCCACATGAGGATGAATGAAGAGGCATCGTCTAAGAAAGAAACAAGGAACCTGCCCCCAGAGGCCAGATAAGCATTTGTAGCAACTGAGCTATTCGAACCTATATAATCATAAAAAATACACCTATATTGCTCATAAATAGCCCACATATGTTTTAATTATGGTAATATACAGGAGCTAAGATGAAGAGGTTTAGTTATGATAGTGAAATGTTGAAATATTTGTAGTATGTTATCTATTTAGAAACCTTGAAAAATTACTGACTAAAGGTAAGGAAAATATGTTTCATGTTTCCATGATCCTCACATACAGGCCTTTTTTCTGTTAATATCTTAAGGTTCTTAAGTATATATGAAAGCATATGTGCATATATTTTTATGGATTTTTAGACTGAATCTGAAATTCATTATACTATTGCATTTGTACTTGTACTATCTTCTCTACTTAATCCAAAGATGAGAGCCCTGCATTGGTGGATCACATCTATAATCCTCACTACTCAGGAGGCTGAGTTTGGGAGAATGGTAATTCAAAACGAGCCACACAGGAAAGTCTATAAGTCTTCATTTAGAAATAATTTAAAAAGGGAATAAATTGGTAGAACATCATCCAAAAGCAAGGAAGGCCATGTGTGAGCACAGGCCCTGAGTTTAAGCCCAGATACAAATACAGGCAAGGGAAGAAAGAAGAAAAAAAGGAGAGGAAGGAAGGAAGGAAGGAAGGAAGGAAGGAAGGAAGGAAGGAAGGAGGGAGGGAGGGAGGGAGGGAGAGAGGGAGGGAGGGAGATATACAGAGAAAAAAAGATACAGAGAGAGAGAGAGAGAGAGAGAGAGAGAGAGAGAGAGAGAGAGAGAGAGAGAGAGAGAGAGAGAGAGAGAGAGAGAGAGAGAGAGAGAACACTGAAGCTATTCCTATAGCCAAAGAAGCAAGAAGCCCTGAGAAAAGAATGGCACTTGTAACAGGAATCACAGAATACGTACAGTGTCAGGACCTAGATGTTCCTTCTACGGCATTTGTGTGATGCAAGAGCCATCATTATCTTCCTGTTATTTGAAAAGGATCCATTTGAAATTGAGGCACAAATCAGAAACTTGGGGATAGAAGACCGCCAATGAGCAGTTGCTTTGTCAGGAAGCCAGTGCAGAAAACAGAGCTGGAGAGGCCTAGTGCACTGATCTCTAATGAAATCATCACGGAGACCAGAGTCAGAAACACTGTCATGGGTGTGTTTTGCGTCATGAACCAGCAGAAGAAGCACTAGACATCTCTAAATCTTTTAATTGTACAGTGGAGTTAAAGAAACTGATAAAAAAGAGAAATAACCATGATGACATCTAAAATAATGACATCTGTGTTTGATTTATGAATAAAAGTACGTGACTTAAACTAAATAATAGAAGACTTGGAAAGAAAATTAACCATTTCCATAATTAAAAAAGTAGAAACAAACTCAACACCAGGTTAATGAAAAGGAGAAAAATCTAACATTAATCAATATATTTACTTTGTTTACTAGAGTTTAGTTGTTTTATTACTATCCCAAGGATAAATTAGGATATATCTGAAGTATATAATACATATTTTTACCTCAATTGTATCATTTTAGTGTGCTATGAATTTTCATTGTAGAACTTAAAGATAATATATGAATTCATGAATGTATACATATACACAAACCAACATATACATTTCAAAGATTCTTCTACCTCGTATAAATAGCTCAGAAAGAGAACTCTTAATTGTATTGTTTTAGATGTTTGAATCACTGGTGAATACTGATACAACTCAGAATACATACCTGGTGTAGTCTCAAAGTTTTAGATGTAACTAAAAGGTCAACATTTTAGCTTCCCAAAAATGGAAGTGTATTTCTTAGTCCTTTCCAAAGTATACGATTAGAAGAAGTGCTAAGAGGCTTAGATTACTGAGAAACTCATTCATTTAAGCTTCGCATGAAATTGCTGCTGCCATATTCATTCTGTACACTTAAAATTGAAATATAGAAAATCATCTCAAAAGCAAGCTATATTATATAGAAGAACAAAACTGCAAGACATTAATACATATTAACACATTATTTTTCAGACTCATTTTGCTGATGTCATTATGATGTTGGTTCTGATTAATAAATATTATTATAAACTATAAAATGGTCTGGATTATTTCTAAATGAGAGCAGATTTCGGGGAAGCCCTTAGCCACCAAGAAAGAAAGAACGAAGGAAAACTAAACTATCACTGACATTAGTTTTGCCTAGAACTGATTCTATGTAATCAATGCCTTAGGTGTATCATTATCTCAGCATGTGTTCATAGACTCATAGATTGGGTATAATAACCCCATAATATTCCAAGATATCTTGATTTGCTGGCAGCCTCAGTGATCTGCTTATTTACTTATGAAATCACAAATTATACTGGTTTCAGTGTAGTTTTAGAGAGGTATTGAGTGGGATTGTAGACACATATATACCATCTCTCAGTATTAATATCTTGGTATGTTCATGTCTTGATTAGGCAAAATAAAGAATCAAGTAAAATTATATTTAAACTATAGATTTTGATTAACAATGATATGTCAATGCAGATTCAACAAGTTAATTGATTACACCACCCAAATGCAAAATAGAAAATATTCTTATGAAAAAATTTTCATGAAGAGTATGCTCTGTACTTCTTGGAAACATATTTTTCTTGTGTGATTATGTAATTTGAAGACATTCTCTTTCGAGGTCTCTGATAATTTATGTGCTTTTAAGTTAGGTATTTTAAAATATAATTTCATTGCCATTATTAGTCAGGTAATGAGTACATTACTTTTTTGGAAATGTCACCCCTTCCTTTGATTTTCTAAGTTTCTCCCTCCTATCCCTGCAGAGAATTTACATAATGTATTTTCCACATAGTGTATACTGAAGAGTGGTTGCATTTGTTCACGTTTCTTTTCCCGATTTCTGCACCCTCCCATTGGCCCCAATAAAAAGAAAAACAATCGCAACCAACAACAACAAAAACAATAACCCATGTTTCCACTTCTTGTTTGTATGTGAATACCTAGAGTCTTGCAATTTACTTGATAATAAAGTTTACCAGTATATAAATACATAATATACACACAGTTATATATAATATAAATGAATATATTATTAACATATATATTTGTGTGTATTTTATCTATTGTGTATTGATAGAAACACATTTGAACTATATGTTTATAAATAATACTGATACACATTGTATACTATTAAATATACGTGCTTCCTGTCTTATAATGGTGCACATTGTATTGTTGAAGTTTACAAAAGTTTGAAAGGGGCACACCTTGAGGAGTAATTTTACTTCAGTTGTTGAATTTTGATATGTTTCTGACTAGACACATATGGTAGATTACTCTCTGTTACAAATTGGGCAGCTGTGCTGATCCTCAACCACATGCAGCCCTGTAATCCCAACATAAACAGCTGACTTCAGGATGCTGTGTTGCAGGTATGTTTTTTATATAAGTGTGCAAAAAGTGACAGGAGGTATTCAATAATTTATTATAAAATTGTCTTTGTGTTGGATGATATCACCTACTAAACACTAATTTATGTATTATGTGAGCACTTGGAGTTATTTAAGCTAAGTTTTTCATTGAATAATTTAATTTGTGTGTGTAAAAATTACAAAAATCTATACTAATTCCTTATTAGGAAGAAAGCAAGATAAAAAAGAGAAAATATCTGTCATTATTTAAAAGTTGTATTTCTATTATCTGATATCTGTAGTGCAACTGTATTGGATGAACTATATGATTCTGATGCCATTTTCCTTCATGAAGTCATCCGAATTATATTTTGAGCTGCTTTCATAACTTCAATTCCTATATTTCTCTTAACTTTCTCACTTGAGGAAACCACAAAAAAACAGAAGCCTCTAGTATATACTTATGGGATGACTGGAGCTTCTCTTTCTTTTGCAATGTATTTTTCATGGGTTTTACAAAGATTTGTGATGTGCCTTTTATTGAACTAAGATTTTATTCTTTATCTTTTGGTACTGGTGCCTGGAGAAAACTTCAAAATAGTACTAAAAATATTAAAAGATTCTTCCAAAGTTTCAGTATTTTTAAATATCCCCAAATCTCAATGGCTACAGCTTGTAATGTGAAAAAGAAATCTCTCTCTTCTCCTCTCATAATTATCCTGAACTATTGGAATATAGAATGCAAATTAAAAATTCTGTTTTGTCAAATCGTTTAAATAGGGATACAGGTGGACCCACTGCAACAATGAGATTTGTCGAAAGCGAACTTTACAACTCTGGTGGGAGGGGGCGGGAGGAGTGGGGAGGTTTGGGGGGCAGGGGGAGGATGGGACGGGATGGGAAGGGGAAACAAAGGAGGAGGCTACAATGCTTGATAAATAATGTACTCATTTTCTTGCCCAGGTAATTGTAACCCCTCTGTACAGTATTTTCACAATAAAAAAAAGAAAAGTTATGTTTTGTTACAGAATAGGTTCATTAATTTGGGTGGTGTATGCCATATTTTTGTGTCGTTATAGAGTAGCAGCCAATGCTTGATGTAGTTAGGAGGGGGTGTGGTTAAGAATAAATTTTATTTTATTGAAAAATTGTATACTTGATCAACATTGGTTAATATGAAGAACAAGCTATGCTCAAATGATGAAATAATAGCAATATTTTGTTTGCTCTGCTGCAAATTTTACCTATAATTGATGCAGTTAAAATTTGGCCAGTTGATCAACTGGAGAATTAGTGATCAAATCTTTTACCAACAATCATTTAAAATAGGTGTAACTATGACTTAATTTCTTAAAGATGTAGTTATATATAATTCAGATGCCAAAGTAATCACAATGAGAACCATGTTATGTAAACATGTTCTATGAGCTCTGTTGTTCCCTATCCTTATGGTTTGCCCTCCATCTCTATGTAAAAAATCTCTATTTCTTCTATGGTGCTTGCAATGGAGAATAGATGGACTATTTATCTTAGAAATGACAATGCTGGTTTAAGTGATGTCACAGAGATGATTGCCTCTTTTTTCATACCTTTCTCAGTGTAGAAAATCTACATTATAATTGATCTGAAGTAAGAGAATGTAAGAACTTAGCTTTTCATTTGGTTGTTATTATTTTTTTTCCAATTCTACCACATTTTCCCTGAAAGGTGTGATTGTGTAGAAGAAAAAGAGTCCTCAACTTTCATCTACAATTGTCTAGAATTTAGTCTCTGTAGCTCAACCTTTCCCCGATTTCTTGACAATGGAGAGAGGGAAAATGACTGGAAGCCTGACTCTATTAAAGAAGGAAAAATAATTCACAAAACCTGTTAATAATAATGTTAGATAGTTGTGAGTTGCTGCAATACTATTTTGCACCCTAGGACATAGATATCTTGTTTATGTAGAAATGACGTTTTTGTCTTTTTTTCATGGTGGTCTTTGGGCTTGAACTCAGAGACTAGGTGCTGTCTGAAAGCATTTTTTTTGACAGTTTGGGACTTGAACTCAGGGCTTGGGCACAATCCCTTAGCTTCTTTTTCTCAAGGCTAGCCCTCTAGCACTTGAGTCAGAGCATCACTTGCAGCCTTTTCTGTTTATGTTGTACTGAGGAATCGAAACCAGGTCTTCATGCATGGTAGGCAAGCATTCTACCACTAAGCCACATTCCCAGCACCTACCAAAATATTTTTGCTCAAGGCCAATGCTCTAGCACTTAAACCGCAGCTCCAGTTCCGGGTTTATTTGTTTTGTTTTGTTTTGTTTTCTGTGTATGTGATTTATTTCTTGCCTAGGCTGGCTTCTAACTATGATCCACAGACTTCAGCCTAGTGAGTATCTGGTATTCAGTTCATGTAGAGTTTTTAACAGAAGTTAAATGATAAGAAAACTAAAGCATTTGTTAAGGAGAAAACGGTAAAACGAAGTGATCTCCAGTTTTGTAATCTATCCACTGGAGCAAATGTAGGGTGTTTCAAATACATTTCTAGACTCTTCCCACTGTTTGGGAATGTGTGGGGAATTTGCTGATGGCAGATTTCCTTCAGTCATTCCTCTAGGTAAGGTAGTATTCTGGGCTGCATTCTGTTACCCTGGGCTAAATTTGATCCTCAAATTCTTAAAAAGAAATAATAGTTCGTATACAATGCAGCCTGGTCAGTTCACAAACTAACAAATTAAAAACAAAAGATCATTGAAGATGTGTTGTTGGGGGATTAAATTTTTTGAGTTCCAGGTATATTTTAGATATGAAACCCTTGTCCATTGTATGGCTAGTAAAGATCTTCTACCATTCCGTGGGCTTTCTATTGATCTTGCTAGCTATGTCCTTTGCCATGCAGAAGCTCTGCAACTTCATGCAATCCCATTTGTACAACAACCCATTTGTTGTGTTTCCGGGTCTCTATTAAGAAAATTTCAGCCTGTGCCAAGGAGACCTATGGTTTCTCCTAATCCATCCTGTAATGTTTTCAGAGTGTCTGCTTTGACTCCGAGGTCTTTGGTCCATTTGGAGTTGATTCTGGTGCAGGGTGATATATAAGGATCTAGTTTTAGTTTTCTGCAAGTAGTTAGCCAATTTTGCCAGCACCATTTACTGAAGAGGCTGTCTTTCTTCCATTGTATGTTTTTAGCTCCCTTATCGAAGATTAGATGGCTATAGGTCTGTAGGTTCATTTATGGGCTTTCAATTCTATTCCATTGGTCCTGAGGTCTGTTCTTATGCCAGTACCAAGCTGTTTTGTTTTACTATGGCTTTGTAGTAGAGTTTGAAATTTGGTATTAATAGTCCTCCAGCAGTGTTCTTTCTGTTGAGGATCGTTTTTGCTATTTGGGGTCTTTAATTGTTCCATATGAATTTTTGAATTGCCTCTATTATTTCCTTGAAGAATGAGATTGGAATTTGATCGGTATAGCATTGAATTTATACATAGCCTTGGGAAGCATTGCCATTTTCATGATTTTGGTCTTTCCAATCCAGGGGCATGGGAGTTTTTGCCACATTCTAAGTTCAGATTGATTTCATTTTTCAAGTTTTTAAAGTTTTTATAATAGAGGACCTTCATTTTTTGGGATAAGTAAATTCCTAGTTTTTTGTGGGGCTATTATGAATGGACTTGCTCTCCTAATTTCAGCCAGAATTTTCTCATTGTTCGCATACAGAAAAAGCAATAAATAAGTGGGCTAAAGACTAAAAGAGACCTCCATACTGCTTTCCAAAGTGGTTGAACAAGTTTACATTCTCACCATCAATGAAGTAAGGTTCCCTTCTGTCCACATCCCCTCCAGCATCTGTTGTTGTTAGAGTTCTTGATTTTTGCCATTCTAATTGGAGTGAGGTGGTATCTCAATGTTGTTTTGACTTGCATTTCTTTTATGGCTAGGGAAGTTGAGCATTTCTTCATGTGTCTATTGGCCATCCTTCTTTCTTCTTCAGAGAAATTTCTCTTTAAGTCTTTCACCCAGATGCCCCTGAGTAGATGAATGGATCAAGAAAATGTGGTATATATACACAATGGAATTCTATGCCTCCATCAGTAAGAATGACATTGCCCCATTTGTTAGGAAATGGAAAGCCTTGGAAAAAATAATATTAAGTGAAGTAAGCCAGGCCCAAAGAAACATAGGCCCCATGGTTTCCCTTATTTGCAATATCTAGTATATGTATGAGTCAAGCGGAAAAGATCAGATAATGTGATGTTAAGAAAATGAACCCTTAGATATGTATTTTAATGTTTTTTTCTTTTATGCATGTGTTTCTAACGCATTTATAAGATTATTTCTTTTTTGCTTTGTTTGTCCCTCCCCCAGAGTATAACCCCTGCTTTCACTATATTTGATGTCAGTATAACTTGTGGAGGAGATGGGGAAAAACAAGTCGTTTAACAATACAGGTGGACCTGTTGCAACAATGAGAAGTACAAGTTGTCATGTCCAAATTGAGCTTTACAACATTGGTGCGGGGTGGGCGGGGGAGGGGGAGAAGGATTGGGACTGGGTGGGGGAGGGAGGAGGCTGGGAAGGGATGTGAAGGGTCAACAAAGGAGGAGGTTGCAATGCTTGGTAAGAAATATACGCATTATCCTGCCCATGTAATTGTAACCCCTCTGTACAGTATATACACACACACAAAACACACACACACACACACACACACACAAAAGACTTAAAGAGAAACTTCTGTGAAGAGGAAAGAAGGATGGCCAATACACACATGAAGAATGCTCAACCTCCCTAGCCATAAAAGAAATGCAATTCATAACGACATTGAGATACCACCTAACTCCAGTTAGAATGGCTAAAATCAAGAACTCTAAAAACAACAGAAGCTGGAGGGGATGTGGACAGAAGAGAATCTTCCTGCATTGTAGGTGGGAATGTAAACTTGTTCAACCACTTTGCAAAGTAGTATGGAGGTTCCTCAAAAGACTCCACATAGAGCTCCCCTATGACCCAGCAATCCCACTTTTGACCATTAACCCAAATGTTTACAAACAAGACCACACTAAAGCTACCAGAACGACTATGTTTACTGCAGCACTATTTACTATAGATAAGATATGGAACCAACCCAGATGCCCCTCAGTAAATGAATGGATCAAGAAAATGTGCTATATATACACAATGGAATTCTATGCCTCCATCAGAAAGAATGACATTGCCTCATTTGTTAAGAAATGGAAAGACTTGGAAAAAATTATATTAACTGAAGTAAGCCAGGCCCAAAGAAACATAGGTCCGATGGTTTCCATTATTTCCAATATCTAGTGTATGTCTCAGTCAAGCAGAAAAGTTCAGATAAGGTGATGTTAGGGAAATGAGCCCTTAGATATGTATTCAAATTTTTTTTCTTTCATGCGATTGTTTCTAACACATTTACAAGATTATTTCTTTGTTGCTTTGCATGTTCCTCCCCCACAGTATAACCCTTGCTTTCACTGTACTTGATTTTGTTATGATTTGCGAAGGGGAAGGGGAAAAACAAATCATTTAAATAGGGATACAGGTGTACTCAATGCAACAATGCAATGTACATGTCGTTATATCAAAAAATGAACTTTACAACTTTGGTGCGATTAGCGGGTAGTGGGGAGGATTGGACGGGGGGGGGGTCGGGGGGGAGGTTGGGAAGGGATGGGAAAGGGAACCAAAGGAGGAGGCTACAACGATTGATAAGAAATATACTCATTATCTTGACCATGTAATAGTAACCCCTCTGTACAGTATTTTCACAATAAAAAGATAAAATAAAATAAAATAAATAAAAAATAAAACAAAAGTTCAGGCTTCAAATTGGCACTCTTAACCATAAAAGCATATTGCAACTGGACCTGATTTGCTGTACCTTTCTAAGTGTCCTGAGTCTCTTTGTGTCCGGGTCTGTATATCTCTCTCAAAATTGTGACCTTAGGAGGGTGACAAATATAGGTGGCTTTTACCATGATGTTCTTAGGTCTTGCGATATTTGGACTGAAAATAAACATAAGGATTAAACTCGTTAACCTTACCTCAAAGCTTTACATGTTTAATCACAATTCTTTTTCTTTTTATAGCAAATCATTTCTTCACACGTACAATTTAATATTATTATACTGAATTAAATATAATCCGGTAATGAATTGGCACCGATCCAGTTATTACTATCAATAAGTCCATCATGCAAACTGTTACCCAGCAAGTCTTTAGAATGCTAATTTTCAGAACTGCATCTATTATTAGAAGGATGTGTATATGCAATGGAAGATTTATTAAGTACAGACATCAATTCTATGACATTTGGCATGCTGTTGTGTGTTAAAAATAAGAACATTGTCCTTAGAGTCTCTTGTGAAACACTGAATTTGAGTATTTGTAAATGTGGCATCTTTCTAAGTTATTTACATGTCAACCTTCTGTTCACCATCATCCATGTCTCCTTTTCAAATTAAGTATATAAACTTTATTATCATTAGAACACCTTTGTTTTTCCAAGAGGAAGGATTAGGTGAAGTCTCCTTGTAAGTGTAATTATGATTCCATCATGGTCATTATCCTTAATAATCCTTTACACATACATGCATGTTTATTTTCTCATTCTGACAAACTGATATCCTAGGAGTATTAATTTATGAAAGGGTAGAGCATGTTTAGTCAATACATTTCTCTCAGGGACAATTTGTTCTTAGTTAAGAGAAGAATAATAAAGCTAAAAATCTATTATTGTTTTATTTTTTGGAATGTTTGTAAAAATGTCTCTATAGTTGACTGATGTTTGTTCTAGCTCTATTTTTTTCTGTGGGACAGGAAAATCTAATTAGTCATTTGAATTTTACGTAATTGTCTTCTGACAACTCAGTACATGTCTGTCCTAGTCTTCCACATTGATATGAGCATATTATGTTCGGATATCCTTAATTAGTCTACCTATATAGATTTAAATGATTAGCTTACTACCAACAAAAGCTCTATTCATACAATATTTTTGAAGTAGTAGAAAATTTTTCTATTTTAATGATAATTGTCTTAAATATTTACTGACTGTAGTTCCAATGGGCTATGCTTCAAACTGATTAATTAGATATTTTTTCATGTAATGCTTCATAGCTCAGCTTGCTTTTTTAAATAATTTCTCTTTGTAGTAGTTACTCAAATAAATTATTTCCTAGTGTCTCTTATATGGGAAGCACTTTTAATGTATGCTTTAAATAACATGACTACTATATAAACTGAAATATTTGAAGAAATAGGACTGTTACAACATGAAAATAAGGACATTGACATTGCAAGTATAAGAGAGAAAAGAAAATAGAATTCCATTATGAATATAAACCACATTTTCTTGATCCATTCATCCACTGAAGGGCATCGGGGTTGGTTCCATATCTTAGCTATGGTAAATAAAGCTGCAATAAACATAGTCATGCTGGGAACTTTAGTGTGATCTTATTTGTGATCATTTGGGTAAATGCCCAAAAGTGGGATTGCTGGGTCATAGGGGAGCTCTATGTGGATTCTATTGAGGAACCCCCATACTGCTTTCTGAAGTGGTTGAACAAGTTTACACGACCACCAACAATGAAGTAAGGTTCCCTTCTGTCCACATCCCCTATAGCATCTGTTGTTATTAGAGTTCTTGATTATAGCCATCCTACATGGAATGAGGTGGTATCTCAATGTTGTTTTGATTTGCATTTCTTTTATGTCTAGAGAGGTTGAACATGTCTTCATGTGTCTATTGGCTACCTGTATTTCCTCTTCAGAGAAGTTTCTCTTTAACTCTTTAGACCACTTTTTTATTGGGCAGTTGTTTCTTTGAAGATTTGTTTTGGGGGGTTTTAAGTTCCAGGTATATTGTAGATCTGAGACCCTTGTCGGTTGTATGGCTAGTGAATATGTTCTCCTAATTTCTTAGGAAATGGAAAGACTTGGAAAAAATTATATTAAGTGAAGTAAGCCAGGCCCAAAGAAACATAGGTCCCATGGTTTCCCTTATTTGCAATAACTAGTATATGTTTGAGTCAAGCAGAAAAGGTCAGATAAGTTGATGTTAGGGAAATGAACCCCAAGATAAGATTCAAATGATTTTTTTTTCTTTCATGCAGTTGTTTCTAACATATTTATAAGATGATTTCTATGTTATTTTGTATATCGCTCCCCCCATTATAATCCATGCTTTCACTGTATTTGATGTTGGTATAATTTGTGGAGGGGAAAGAAAAAAAACAAATCGCTTAACTAGGGATATAGGTAGACCCATTACAAAAATTAGATATACACGTCGTTATGTGAAAAAACAAACTTTACAACTTTGATGGAGGATGAGGGGAGGATCAGGTGGAGGTGGGAGGGGAGTATGGGAAGGGATGGGAAGGGGAAACAAAGAGGAGGCAACAATGCTTGATATGAAATGTACTCATTATCTTTCCCATGTAATTGTATCTCCTCTGTACGGAATTCTCACAATAAATAAGAAAAGAAAACAGAATTACAGCTTGTAAGAGAAAGCTTTTGATTTATTGGAAAGTCAATACTTAAAGAAGTAAGGAGAGTGTCATGTTTTAAAAATTCCTAGACATGATTACATGGCTCACTCACTAAGAAAAATAGCATAAAATACACTTAGCTTTGATATAGAATGATACAGCAATTAGTATTCTATAAGGAACTAGTATTCTGTAAGCAATTGAAGGAAGATTCTATTACTTAAAATAATAGGCTTAGTTGGGTCAACAACTCAAAACGTGGAGTAAGTCTTAATAGTAGAGTTTCAAATTTGGTATTGATATTCCACCGGCAGTGTTCTTTCTGTTAAGGAGCGTTTTTGTTATTCGGGGTCTTTTATTGTTCCATATGAATTTTTGGATTGCCTCTTCCATTTCCTTGAAGAATGAGGTTGGAATTTGCTTGGTACTCCCATAAGAACATACCTCAGGACCAATGGAATAGAATTGAAAACCCAGAAATGAACCTACAGACCTAATGTCAACTAATCTTCGATAAGGGAGCTAAAATATTAGAATGGAAGAAAGACAGCCTCTTCAGTAAAAAAAAGCAAAATTGCTTAACTACTTGTAGAAAACTAAATCTAGATCCTTATGTATCACCCTGCACCAGAATCAACTCCAAATGGATGAAAGAACTTGGAGTCAAAGCAGACATTCTGAAAACATTACAGGATGGAATAGGAGAAACCCTAGGTCTCCTTGACTCTCTCTGAATAGAGAGACGGAAACACAACCAATCAAAGAAAGGTTGGATAAATGGGATTGCATGAAGTTGCAGAGCTTCTGCATGGCAAAGAACATAGCTAGCAAGATCAATAGAAAGCCCACAGATTGGGAGAAGATCTTCACCA
This sequence comes from Dipodomys merriami, assembly GCF_024711535.1. Taxonomy (NCBI): domain Eukaryota; kingdom Metazoa; phylum Chordata; class Mammalia; order Rodentia; family Heteromyidae; genus Dipodomys; species Dipodomys merriami. The sequence goes on along the minus strand of NW_027202993.1, from coordinate 2,244,423 downwards.
GCCATACAATGGACAATGGTCTCATATTTAAAATATACTTGGAACTCAAAAAGTTGAATCCCCCACCAACAAATCCTCAAAAAACAACTGACCAATAAATAAGTGGGCTAAAGACTTGAAGAGAAACTTCTCTGAAGAGGAAAGAAGGATGGCCAATAGACTCATGAAGAAATGCTCAACCTCCCTAGCCATAAAAGAAATGCAAGTCAAAACAACATTGAGATAACACCTCACCCCAGTTAGAATGGCTGTAATCAAGAATTCTAACAACAACAGATGCTGGAGGGGATGTGGATAGAAGGGAACCTTACTTTATTGTTGGTGGGAGTGTAATTTTGTTCAACCACTTTGGAAAGCAGTATGGAGGTTCCTCAAAAGACTTCACATAGAGCTCCGCTATGACCCAGCAATCCCACTTCTGGGCATTTACCCAAATTTTTTCAAACAAGACCTCACTAAAGCTACCAGCACAACTATGTTTATTGCAGCATTATTTACCATAGCCTAGATATGGATCCAACCCAGAGGCCCCTCAATAGATGAATGGACCAAGAAAATGTGGTGTATATATACACAATGGAATTCTATGCCTCCATCAGAAAGAATGACATTGCCCCATTTGTTAGGCAATGGAAAGACTTGGAAAAAATTATATTAAGTGAAGTAAGCCAAGCCCAAAGAAACATAGGTCCCATGGTTTCCCTTATTTGCAATATCTAGTATATGTATGAGTAAAGCGGAAAAGGTCACATAATGTGATGTTAGGAAAATGAACCCTTAGATATGTATTTAAATGTTTTTTTCTTTCATGCATTTGTTTCTAACTCATTTATAAGATTATTTCTTTGTTGCTTTGTATGTCCCTCCCCCACAGTGTAACCCCTGCTTTCACTATATTTGATGTCAGTATAACATGTGGAGGAGATGGGGACAAACAAGTCGTCAAGGATACAGGTGGACCCGTTGCAACAATTCGAAGTACAAGTTGTCATGTTGAAAACGAACTTTACAACTTTGGTGGGGATGGGAGGGGGGAATTGGGTAGAGGAGCGGGGAATTGGGGAGGCTGGGAAGGTATGTGAAGGGTAAACAAAGGAGGAGGCTGCAATGCTTGATAAGAAATGTACTCAATATCTTGCCCATGTAATTGTAACACTTCTGTACAGTATGTTCACAAAAAATTAAAATTAAAATAAAAAAAAAACTTGGACTAACTGAATCAGTGGAAAATAATTCATCACGTAAGAACTATAGGAGAGATGCACCATACAGAACAGTTCATTTAGAATAACCAGAAGAGGGACACACGCAGAGAGAGCAGATCTAAGACGGAGTCTCTGAAGAGATCCTTACGATGAACATTTTTTTTTCCTAGTGAGATAATGGTTTTTGATCCCAAATTCTACATGTCAGTCTTTTCTACAAATAGCACATAGAGGAAGTTAGAATGAATATAGCAATACTTTCATTCAGGAGAGAGATGTTACCCACTGAGCAAAACCATGTGAAGCATGATTGTATCCTGCAGAGACCAGGGGTGGATAAACGGAAGTTAAGAAATTCATATCACATTTCCTTGCCCATTTTAGGCTACAAATCTTAGTTAATGGATGGATATTATGTTTATCATTGTTTCTTCAAGTATGTATCAGTTAAGGTTCTCTAGCTAACAACAGCTAGTAGGAGATTATCTATACATAGATGGTCCTTGATATCCAGGGGACATTGGTTCCAGGAAACCCTTTGAATATTAAAATCCATTGCATTATACAACACAGTGATGTATTCACTTATTACTTGTGAACACAGCCCTGCATACTGTAAATAATCTCCATGTTATTTATAATATCTAATAAAGTGCAAATTGTATTCATTGTTATTCTCTATTACTTAGAGATTACTGATAATAATCATGCTTAGTAAAGAAATAATTTATTTTATAATTATATTCTATCTGCTCTCAGTTGAATCCATAGATGTAGAACTTATAGAAAAGAGGACTAATTCTATGACTAGTGTGTGAGTGTGTATCTACTTTTTTTTAGTTCATACAGGCCTATCTATGAATGTACATAATCAGCTGATGTAAATTTTGCAGTTTGGCCAGTCTTCAATCTGTAGTGCAAGCTTTTTCAAGGCAGAAATTGCTGGCCAGGCACTGATGTTTCATTCTTGACCATAATTCCCTAGGGAAATTTCAGTTTTATAATTAAGACCTATCAACTAAATGGATGAGGTCAGGTTTAAGGATGGTAATCTACTTTACTTAAAGACAATTGATTGTATGTGCTATCCACATCTTTAAAAAAATGCCTTCACATCAGCACCAAGATTAGTAGTGCTTAATTGGACAGTAAGGTAATATTGCTTATGCAAATGGACACATAAAACTCATGCCACTGTTCTTTTCTTACCAACTTGACACCTATACATATATCACCCATACATATCAATGTGATCTGTTTTAGCGCCCTGACTGCTTGTTTTGGACATAATCAAATTAATTCAGGTAGATTTATTTTTCTTATGTTTTCACAAGCTTCAGTTCATCATTGAAGGAAGAATGAGGAAGAAGAGAGCAGCTTTCATGATGTAGGCCTGGAAGCACAGAAAAAGAACATAAGATGGAGCCAGGGCAAGATGTACATAGCCCTGAGAACATGCAATAGTGAGCCACTTCTAATGGTCCAACATCCAACTCAGCACGGCTTCCCAACAGTTTCATCAGGCTACAAAACCATCAAAGCAGTCCTTAGGTGAGAGCCTTTGTCATGTAATTGTCTCTGAACGTGTCTACCCCAAACCACCCAGAATTATTTATCAATCTCCTAGGTTTTCCTCAATCCAATAAATTTGAAAATTAAGACTTCCCACCATATTATCCAAATAAAGATAATAGGAAAGTCTTACTTCCACCCAACATATGCCTGTCATACCTATAACTGCAAACTTCTTAACTCTTTTCTTCATGTCTTTTATGAAAGTCATATTTCTTGATAGTTCCATAACTGAAATCACATGGAACAAAATAATCTATTCTAATACCATTTTGGTTATAAAGTGTTAAGAATGGAAATAAAATAAAATATCAGATTTTCTCTCTCATAAATATGTACATAATCTAAATATATTAAGAAAAATCACTATAACATTTCCAGATATGTATTCATCAAAACTCACAACTAGCCACCTGGCTTTAATTACTATTTAGAATTACTTCCTTATTCTTCTAATCATTTCATATGCACCTTGTCCTCACAAGAACTTCTGATGTTGTACTAGATTTTTTCTACTAATGTAATAAAATTTCCTAACTAATATGATTAAATTAAGATGAAAAGGTTTTTTAGCACAGAGTTTTGGCTAACTTGTAACATTTCTTGTACATTGTGAAAGCAGTACATGACAGAGCAAGCACACTTCTCTGAATATTAAGAAGCAAAAGAGAGCAAGGAATGGACAAGACAAAATCCCAATGACTGAGAACTTCCCAGTAGGTCAGATTTCTCTAAGATCCTTACAACTGGCAATAGCATCAAAACCTGGAGACCATGTTTTAATACATCAGCCTTCTATTCACTTTTAAAAACCGAAATGTGAAAGTTAGTCACGTTTTCTTTGTTTTGGGGATGATCTTCAATACTGACACATCCGGGTTTATAGTAGTGCCCATAATTATCTTGTCATGTCTTTGATTATGTAGTCATAATTTTTCCACTGCCTCTAATTACAAGACACTGTGGTATTAAGCAATACCATACTCGATATTCATTGTCACTTTTATGTAGCAATGGTCCAATTTTTTTCAGTATCCAGGATAACCAAAACCAGTATCATAACTTTTTACTTCACCAGCTGTAGAGGTAGGAGGTGTTCACATTACACAGAGAAAGGTTTGATTTCTGGTTGAATAGTATTTGTGTCCCCCTGTGAAGCACTCGTAACTTTGGAAATAGAATAAAAGCAGAGCTTAAAGAGGCAACACAGGAAATAAAAATATTATTACTGGAGTTAGCTATGATTAACCATGAACAATGCTACTTCCTTTGATCATTGGACCATGGAAACTTGGCTATGAGATAAAGGGCCACATATATGGAATCATTGCAACTTTGAATGGTTTAACATGAGGAAGTCCAAGTTCTCAACTGGGCAGTGCCAGGTAGTTGGTTAAGAGGAATCTTAAGTCACCAACTTAATCTAGGACATTCTGAGGGACAATATTGATACGATCTAGATCATACAAGCAAGACACTTGGATAAAATCGAGTAATTCTCTAAAACTGCATTCTGAAACCAGTTATCTGCTGTGATAACTTCAGTACTTTTCTAAATTTAGTCATTTATATTTTTCTTAGTTTTTACTGAAAGTAATCACAGAATCTTTGTAACAGGGTTGTTACTAAGATTGTCCATTGATAGATGGAACATAATTTAGAACAATGCCAGGGAAATAGAAAGTACTCTTAAGTATCACCATCATGGATGTTAGATCATAATTTAAGCTCTTTAAATGGCAGAGATGGAAAAATGTTTGTGGTATGGTAGAATCAGAATGCTCTAAAGAGTGAGATGTTTCTTCCTGCCTCTGTGTGTGTGTGTGTGTGTGTGTGTGTGTGTGTGTGTGTGTGTGTGCGCGCATATATATGTATATATGTGCCAGTTCTGGGCTTAAATTGAGGGCCTAGGCACTATCCCAGAGCATTTCGCCTAAGACTTGAGAAAAAAGACATTTTTGCTAAAGACATTAACTCTATGAGCTTCAACTCAACTTTTGGCTTTCTAGTGCTTGCTTAGAGGTAAGAATCTCGTGGGTTTTGCTACTTGTAATGGCTTGGTCCTTAATCTGCATATCTGAATTTCACAAGTAGTTAGGATTATAGATATCAGCAACCAGAGCACCACCCATTTTTTCCTCTTTTGTATAGACAATAATACTTCTCTTTAAGGATCTTAGACAAATAATCACATGAAAGAAAAAAAATACATTTTAATACATATCTTAGGGTTCATTTCCCTAACATCAACTTATCTGACCTTTTCTGCTTGACTCAGACATGTACTAGATATTGAAAATAAGAGAAACCATGGGACTTATGTTTCCTTGGACCTGGATTACTTCACTTAATATAATTTTTGCCAAGCCTTTCCATTTACTAACAAATGGGGCAATGTCACCTCCCCCACAATATAATCCCTGCTTTCACTCCATTTGATGTCGGTATACTTTGTGGAAGGGAAGGGGAAAAACAAATCATTTAAATAGGGATACAGGTGGACCCATTGCTACAATGAGATGTACAAGTCGTTATGTCGAAAATGACCTTTACAACGTTGATGGGGGGGATTGTGTGGGAGGGTGGGGAGGAAGGATGGGAAGGGATGGGTAGGGGAAACAAAGGAGGAGGCTACAATGCTTGATAAGAAATGCATTCATTATCTTGCCCATGTAATTGCAACCCCTCTGTAATGTATTTCCACAATAAAAAATAGAAAAAGAAAAAAAAGGAATCTTACGCAAGTGTTTAAATTCTTCCAAAGTTATTTTTATCATCTGCAAAACAATGTTAGAAATACTCATAGACATTATAAACATAGATATACATGTGTACACATACATTTATAAATGCAAGAACCAGTGTATCTGAATCTTAAAATTTGTCATAATAGCATTCTAGTATAAAATTATTACACAAAGCCTATTTACTCCATTTACTACCAACAGCATCTATAGCCTGTTGCATTATTCTTTAGAAAAGTAATTACTTTAAGTATGCATTGCAACCATGAGTAGTGCAACTTAATTGTCAGATAGTTTCATTAATTCAAAATTTAGCTCATTCATGAATAAAATATTCTCAGGGAAAATGTCAATATACACATGTATATGAAAGTAATACAATGAAATCTAGAATTACCATTCTACTATAATAAGCCAACCTTGTTAAACTGATATGCTTCTTCTCATGAATAACAACTAGATATTTTCACTTATGCTGGAGGGTCATATTCAACTTGACAAATTGCTTTGAGAAAATTCCCCTATCAAAGATATCATGTAAAAATCTTTTTGGAAAGTCGATTAACATGGTATAAATGGCTTTCTTCTCCAGTGTGTGTGATGAGGCTATCAATTAACAATCAGTTTTGAAAGAGAGATTGTAAAGGATCTATTTTCTATGTAGTGAATGGTATAGAAATATACATATTAAGTTATGATGCCATCTAGAATACTATATGAATGTGCCTAAAATAGTAATGAGATTTTTGTTACCTCTTTCTATTCTAATGGAATAAAGAATATTGTTACTAGATATTCAGAAATACCACTACACATTGTATTCTAATTTCAACTACTCAATGAATATGTAAAGTTGTATCATTTATCTTGTTGTTGAAAGCATTGTGGACTAAGGCCGTGATTTTTAGATCATTGGTCTGGCTTTAAAAATCATGTTCTGGAGAGAAATTGAGATAACTATCCATTTAGGTACATGGGTTATTTCCTGTTATTGTCTTATTGTTATGGTAACAATAGAGTATAGAAACAGTTGATTCTATCAAACAGTTGTCAAGTCAGTAATTTTCATATGTCACTACTCTTAAGAAAACTATACTTTTTTCTCCTCTCTGTCTCTCTGTATCTATTTAAGTCTCTGTCTCTGTCTCTCTCTTGTGTCTCAATACTGGGGGTTGGACTCAGGAAGTGACATTGTCCTTGAGTTTTTTTGGTAGTTAACTGCAGATATAAGAGTCTCATAACTTTTCTTGCCTCGGCTGTTTTCAAACAGTGATCCTAAAATCTTAGACTCCTGAATAGCTACAATTGCATATGCGGGTCACCAGCACTCAGCTTCTTCAGTATAATAATAATTATTATAATACAGTTATAATAATCGCAACACATATATAATATGATATAATATACCATATGATATATAATAATAGAATTATAATATAGTATAACTATTATTATAATATATAATATAATGCATATTATATATTGCACATTATATAATATAACATTACATATTGTATATAATATATAACACATTATATATAACTATACATCATATAATATAATGTATAACATATGATATCTATTATATATCATACATTATATACAATAGCTAATATTAACATATACTGTTATAGTATATATTATAATATATTATATTAGAGTATATGCAATATACAATATTATATACAAACATAATATCTTACATACATCATATTAACATTACATAATATATACATTATATAATGTATATAATATACATCATATAAAATGATAATATAATATTTGTTATATATCATTATTATTATGAATGAATTCTTACTAAAAATTGTTAGTGCTGCTACTTTGGCTTGAAGTCAGGGCCTTGTACTTTTGCTGGGCTTTTTAGCTTAATATTGGTACTTTATCATTATCATCTGATCCACTGGCGCTGGCTGCAAACTGAGAACTCCGGGATTTTCAGATCTCAGCCTCCTTGTATCTAAACCTACAGTGACTTGGCAGTAGCATCTAGTTTTTTTTTATTTTTTTTCCTTTCTCATTTCATATTCAGACAATAAAAAGGTTTTCTATAAACTTCTATGTCTTTCGTCTCTTGGACCTTTAGTCATGCCTTGTGCAACAATTAACTCTGCAGTAATGATTCCATTTTCTTTTATTGTATCATAGAAAATTATGAAGTAGTCCTATAAATTCTCCCAGTCACACATATGTACATGTTTTATGAAATTAAATCATAACAATTACTCATCATTGTAAATTATTTAGGAAAATGTTTGCCGAAACTAACCACATATTTTTATCATTATCCAACAAAAATGTCCCCTCCTAATTCAAATAGAAAGGAAAGAAAACCTGGTCATATTAATTTTCTGATTAAATGCAGTACTTTTTCCATATATCCTTTTGGAAGAGTTATACATTTGATATTTAGCTAGATACCTTTTACAGTCCTAAGGACAGAAAAATAATGGGTTATGTTAAATGTTTCTCATAGTAATTACCACTCATGAAGAGATTATGGGTAAAAAGAAGGATATAGGGTACCATTTGTTGCTAAACTACAGCAACATAACACTTTTGAGATTTGGATTAGAGAAAATAAAAAATGAAGCCACTGGAATTTAGGATTATGGCAGCCACTAGCAAAGACTGAAAATCAGAGGAAACATTTATAGGATTTATGACGGGCCGTTTCTTGCAATAATTTAGAAGGTCTAGGCTTGCACATAAATTCTTGGGTGCTTCTTAAAGTATGATGAACCACGTAGCATATTGTTTCTCTTTTATCCAAGAGTTAGATTTAAAGTCATAGAATGCTGATACCAGTGAGGGATTTCAATGTACACTTCCACTCAAACAATAAGTATATAGAATAATCACTGTGCATTGGATGATACATACATATATATACATATATATATATATATATATATATATATATATATATATATATATATATATATATATATATATCAGTTTTTCCCAAAGGGAAGACAAAATAGAATGCATACAAATTTAAACATTGGAATGTAGGACATATTATATTTTTTATGATTTTTTTTATGTGGATACATCTAGGACCTAACCAGTTTTATGAAAGTCATATCTTTTATAAGTGATTTAATTATTTTCAAAAATTATTTGTTTATAGAATACATCAACCATATTGATGAGTGACGAAAAATATATTTGTTATAAAAGTATGTTACCTTATTTGTTATAACATTATTCATAATATTTTTATGATAAAACATATTATGGAGAAACTATATTAAACAAATATAAATAGATTTATAATATTGATATTGAATCCTAGACACTATAGAAAGATGAATTAATAATGGGCATGTATACATAAACTATGATGATAGACAATTGCTCATTTCATAGGCTTAATTATATTCTAAAAGTCTTAATTTTTTAGTAAATGAAGACATACTTTTAACACATTCATTTGAAATAACTTCAAAACCACTAAGAGCAGGATGTTTTTTTGTCAACTATATGAGATTAGTTATAGATGCTTCGGATGCTTTATTAAACAAGTTATGGTAATTATTTTATTGCATGGTTATTGTAGTATTGCAGTTTTTCTACTAAAACTATGTATTATGATGAATTACATATAAAAATATCAGTTAATTTTAATAGATATGTGCAGTAAGTTGTGACTTCTCATAATCAAGGATGGAGAACACTTACAAACTTGTTCGTTGCCCTTATAAATCCCGTAGAAATTAGCACCTCTTTCAAAAGACCCCTAGGAAAGAATTCATTAACTAATAGTAAACACAAGTTTTGAATTATAATCAGTGCTAGATTGTATCCATAGTTTTTCAAGACAGAGTTATGATTCATATTTATAAATGTTACTCTTAATATTGTCTTCACTGAATCACAACGATTCTAGCATATGGTTTTTAATTTCTGTTTGTGTGTGTGTGTGTGTGTGTGTGTGTGTGTGTGTGTGTGTGTATGCATGCATGTGTGTTTGTACATGTGTAGAATGTGTGTGTTAGTCCTGGGTATGTACTTAGATCCTCATTCTCTCCTTTCACTATTTTTGCTGCAAGTTGGACCTCTACTACTTGTGCCACAGCTACATTTAGATAATTTTACCTATTAATTGGAGATAAGGCTTTCCTGGTATTTGTCTGACTAGACTGGCTTCAGATATCAGGCCCTTGAGTAGCTAGGATAAGAGGAGTGAGCCTCTGCTGCCTGGCTAGGAGGTTGTGTTTGTTTGTTTTTTGTTGTTGTTGTTGGATTCTAGGAATTTTTGAATTTCCCTCTTTATTTAATATTGACAAAATCATCTTTTATCTGATTGTGTTTAGTTCTTTGATGTCGTCTCCTTGCAATTCTCTCAGCTGACAGAATAAGGAGGTATATTGCTGCATACTAAGGAGTATCTATGAACTTATATATCCATTCTGTATTTGCATTAAGCTAAGCAGGAGATTATAACATCTCTGATACCAATCCTCTAGTCTTATATTTCTAGGCATCGCACCTTGTCTGAAAGTTTATATCCAAAAAATGAGAAACAGTTCCCTCTATTCCATTGTTCATTTCTACTTATTCCACATACTGCTATCAGAATGGCTGACCAGAAACTTACTGTATTGATCACTATCAGCTTTATAGTAGCTCTTCAGTTTCCATGTTAATTAACTCTGTGCCTATTTTCTTTGTTTTTGTTCTCTTTTTTGTTTGTTTGGTCTGTCGTGGAGGCTGAACTCTGGGCTTGGGCTTTGTCCCTCAGTTCTTCAGCTAAAAGATAGTGCCCTACTACTTGAGCTCAGCGCTATTTCCAGCTTTTTTCTGCTTATGCAGTGCTGAGGAATCGAACCCTGGGCCTCCTGCATGAGAGGCAAGCACTCTACCACTTAGCCAACTTCCCAGTACCCCTATTTTCAATGTTTTTATAACTATGCTAATTCCATACACTTAGCACGTAAATATTTTACAAGTATTTACTCCCAGTATTTGCCTTAACTTTTCAAATTCTTTAAATTTTATTTTATTGTAAAGATGCTGTACAGAGGGGTTACAGTTACATAAGTAAGTCGATGAGTATATTTCTTGTCGAGCATTGTTACCCCTTCCCTTGTGGTTCTCCCACTATCTATTCCCTCCCCAACCATTCTTACTCCTCCCCCCACTGAAGTTGTAAAGTTCATTTCCAATATACTGTCTTGTGGGTATCATTGTTGCAATGGGTCATCCTGTTTCCTTGTTTGGGAAGCAATTTATATACTTATTATTATTTTCAACTTCAAATATTATATTATGACCTTTTTGTTATATGTATTATTTTCACTAAAACGAAAAAATAAATATGTAAGAATATTTTCTTAAATATTTTAGTATATATTATTTTCTTATGTTTTTTCTATACCTTTCATGTGAATTATTTCAATAAAGTCCAAACTATAAGGTTTTTTGGTGGTAGAAATATAAGAAAATTTATAAAGAAAAAAGCATCTGAGACCATTCATTTCTTTTGTAAATCAGAAGGTAAGACTACCTCTTGAATTTTTATATTCTTACTATAGGCATATTCAAAGTATATACTAATATTAATTTTAAAATGCTTAAAATGTAAGTGTGTATTAATTTTCCTAATTGGGTCAATAAACTACTAATTTTAACTAGTATTCAACTAGTTTGAAATACTAATTTTTAACTAGTTTTATATATTAATACTAATTCACTTTATTGAATAAATTGCATTTGTCAGTGACAATTTCATTTAGAGCTACTTATGACATCAAATGAGTAATCATACTATTAATTTTGGCATGAATGGTCTCAGAAAATAAATGAATACTTTAAAATTACACACCAAAAGATTTCTTTAACACTGAATAACTGTGTTGCACCTTAACATGTTCATTCTGTCGTTTTTCTTCCTGAGTTGTAATCATTTATGTAGGAAACCTCATTATCTTAGTACCTTTAAAATAAGTTCCTAGAACAATCTGCAAGGATTACTGTACCTCACTTTTACTATGTCAAACACCTCTGCAGGTTCCTTCTGCTAGCACATTGACACACATTTTATTCTAGAACTGTTCATGTTATAAATTGACACTGTGTGTATGATTAAGTTTCATGAGCAAGAGAGGTGAGAGACTTCGAGTAAGTCGAGACTTTGACTCAAGACTTCGAGTACAGTGCTTGACAAGCCTGGAAGAGCTCTGAAGTCTCACAGTCCTGTAACCTTGAGCAGTACTTCTGACATCACAAATGCTCCCCAGGAGGCTATAAGACAGGGGGTGAATGGCTATCCCATGCACGAATTGCAGGAAGCAATTGAAGGCTATACTGAATCCAACACTGGAGAGCTAACAGGCTTCCAGAGTGATTTTTCATTATGCTTCAATGTTATACATTTCAATTATTCTTACTCCCTAATACCACCTTCTTCATCCTGTTAAACACACATTTAATAACTGTCTTTTCCTTCTTAACAAGCAATAGAGAAAAAAGAGGTAAAATATTTCCTCAGAAGCCACAGAAGCTAAGAGGAATGCTAGAGGACTTAGAAAGTGTATTTAGAGAAGTAATTTAAATCAATCGCAAGCTCATAGTTATATTCAATAGGTAACATTGCTTATGTGAAAATTAGAAGGTGATTTTATCTGGTGGGAATTGACAAATATATATCCAATATTAATCATCCTTTACAAACATTCTTAGAGATATCCACAATGATGGGCTAAAATAAACTTTTAAGTCATTACTAAAATTGTCATATATTTCCAGGTTTCTTGCCTTTATTATTTTAATTGTAAAGTAATATCTAATGTATGGGAACTGTGCAATGTTGTGTTCATATCATATCCAAAAAGTGTTCTCTAACAATTATTTCTTAACAATGTTTATGCAATCACATGAATTCACTTGGGGAGTTTTAAGTAAGGCTAGTTGATTCCTAAACTTCACATTGCCTAAATCAGAAATGTGGACTAATATTATTGGAGTAGGTCTCATTATTTTGTTAATTAATATGTTATCATTAAAATTATTACACTACTGTTAGAAGTTAATGTAAAATACTACTTGAAAGCTAGTCTCCTAAAAAATTGTACATTGACAGCCTATTGCTATTTTACCTAGTTAGATAATAGCAATGTTACATATTGGCTAATTCATCTTGTTTTATTTCAAAAAATAAACTCTAACTTAATGATGACTTTAGTTAATATTTCTTAGTATGAGAGATACTCTGTATGTGCTGAATTTAGAACTTTGATATTTGTTCATAAGCTTTTTGTAATACGTTAATTTATACTTATCAGCATAGTGAAACAAAATTGACATTTACATATAATATGTCTAGCCATGAAAGGTAATTAAGCATAACTTGTACCAGTATTGCCTGTTTGTGCCATTTTCTTTGTGTTATAATATCTGATTTAAACTCTTAATCCCAAAAGAATAAACTATTTATTGGTAGTTAGAAAAAAAACACTTTAATTTATGCTAATTACAATGACTAGAATCCAAGAGGTAGCAGCAGGAAACGAACTCATATTTGTAGGAAAATATCCATTCTAGAATGAAGAATGATAGTACAACTGAATAAATTGACCCAAGAGGATCAAGTTAAGCCATAATAGGAAATGCTAAAAGGAAAATTACAGAGCTGTAAATAAAACATCATAAACTGTACTGTTAATACCCCAAAACAACAGATACAGAAATGACAAGAGAAGAAGGAAACAATTAATCAATATTTTGAAGTCCTTAATAATACCTAAATTTAAGAATAATTATGTTGGAAAAAGATTTATATTCCAGTAGATTTCATTGTTTTTAATTATATCTAGGGTCAGAAGGATAAACAGATATAGCTATTAATAAGGCCTAAAAGATGGGGTCCTGACTATGTGTATCACTTTTCTCATTTTATGACCTACTCAGGTCCTAACCCTCTCTGCTCCACCAAACTTGGCCTCCCTACTACATATGCTTTTGACATATTACACATGAATTTACCTAATTTGTGGCAAGCTTTTGTTTGTTCTTGCCTCTCAGATTTCTAGCTTCCAAAACAGGTATTTGATTTACTTCTTTCACTTTTTAATTTTTTTAAGTAAACACTCACTTGCTGATGTTATTGATTGATTGCTTGATGGATGGATGGATAGATGAATGGATAGATGGATGGATGCCTATACATGGGCTTGAACTCAGGACCTCACTCTCTCCCTTGTGACCCTTCCCCCCCCCACACATTCAAGACTGGTTCCCTACCACTTGAGCCCTGGATCCACTTCTGACTTCTTGGTGGTTAATTGGAAATGAGGCTTCAAACTTTGATCCTCAGAGCTCAGTCTCCTGAGTAACTAGGGTTATAAGCCTGAACCACCAACACCCAGGTCATATTGACATTATTTGTGTGTTCGTTTTCCCCAAGCACACAAAAGGAATAAAGTAAAATATTACACAACCGTTTAATTTGCTACTCACTAGGGCAAAATTAGAACTCTTTCCTCCAGAAGAGTTATAACAAACTGCTACGTATTTATAACTAGGATTGGAAGAACTTAGCATTTTCTTTTCCTGGTGAAATTTCACTGAAAATTGCATTACTATTTTCTCATTCACATAATTACTGCTGCCATCTTGGTAAGCTTGCCGAATGGGCACATGTGCACATGAAAGTGGATTCTTATCATTTGTTTGAACTATATTCTGTACATTTACCATGGACTCCAAATTGCTTAATACTAATGATTACTTCACAGAACAGAACTTGAGTTTTGTGAATGTACTTATCAATTAGATTAATTAATTAATCAATTATTAATTCCCAATTAATTAATAATTCTCAATAGTTCAAACTGACAGTTTCTTTAGTCTGTTTTCACAAACGCAAGATTAAGGGTCAGAAGTGTTAGGAAACCTGCCAATGGCCATACATCTAACATGAGTTGGGATTACAATGCAGTTTTTCTGGACAGGTAAGGTAGCCAGAGCTCCCTGAACTCAACTGTTACTAAATAGCATGGAATACAGCTTGAGCCTCCATTTGAGGCCCAGGAAAAATGTTATTTAAAACTTCTCATTAATGCACTTTAATTAATCATAATGCATGAACATAAATTCATTAATTATAAGACATTCACATCATTTATATAATTTACAAATGGAAGAACTGGGTGAAGAGAGTGGAACTATTTGTGTTAGCTTTCCAAGCTTTCTACAAATATGAAGAATGTTCTATAAGGGAGAAATATAGAAAAGGTGACATTGATTCAGATCCATTGTATTCATAAGCTGGCTTGTGGAATTAAATCCCTTTGTAAAATTCATTAACAAAAAAAAACACATTAAAAATGCTCTAGTAAAAGAAGTATATTAAAACTGTATATAAATTGGTCACTGGTGGCCCAAGCCTATAATCTGGATACTCAGGTACCTGAGATCTAAGGATATCTGTATCCAGTCTAGGCTTAAATATGGGAGAGAATCTTACCTTCAATTAGACAGCCAAATGCCAGGAATGGTGTTGTGGCTCAAGAGGTAGAATGACAGCCTTGAACACATGAACTAAACATGAATATGAGATCATATTTCAAGCTTCAGTAAGCAGTGCTTAAAATGAACAAGCAAACAAAAATATTATGATTGGGTTGGCTTCAAACCATGATAATCTGGTATCTTCCTCCTGTGCATGTTAACTACCATGTGTGAGTAACTGAGTCTTGGCTCATATTTGCTATGTCTTCTAGCTGTCCTAATTCAATTTTCCAGAAGTAAATACATTTTGATAAATTTACAAATTAGAAAAATGGTAAAAATGAGAGATTAAAGAATTACCTGCGCCTGCTGAGTTTTGCATTTTACAATGAGGAAGAAAGTTTCAAAATAATAGAGAATAAAGGCTCTAAAATTTTAACAGTTTTCCAATTGTAAATATTCATAGATGAACTAGTTTAACTTTGCTTGTTTTTTTTTTTTTTGTTTTGGTTAGGGAGCAAAAGGAGAAAAGATGTTGCTCTTTAGTTTGCTTTTGCTTTTTAAGATAGGGAGTGGCACTATTCTCTAGCTGTCCACTAACCATTCTACGTCAGCTTTCCAAGTAGCTGGAATTTCAAAATGAGTTTATATTTGTGTACCCCTATGAATGATTTACATTTTGCATTCCTACTATCCATGGTAGCTCACAAGTGTAATCCTACCTACTCAGGACACTGAGATCTAAGAATCATGGTTCAAAGTCTGTCCAGGCAGGAAAGTGCATGAGACTCATCTTCAATTAACTACCAGAAAACCAGAAATAGCACGGTGGCTCAAAGCAGTAAGGTCTAGCCTTGAGTAAAAAAAGCAAATTAAGTTCATAATCAACCAAGGAGTTCTCAACAGTGAAATCACTGAAAGAAAATGCAAAGAAAAATATTGGTTTAGAGTGTTTTACTTTCAGATAAAATACTTTTGCTTGAATGTGTCTTGATGCATACATATAACTATGGACATATATAAAAGTAAAGTCTGTGGAGAAAGTGGTATCGTTTAAATAGGGATAAAGGTGGACCCATTGCAACAATGAGATGTACATGTCATTATGTCGAAAAATGAAATTTACATCTTTGTGCGAGGTGGGGTTTAGCGGGGAGTAGTGAGTGGGGGGCAGGGGGAGGATGGGAAGAGATGGGAAGGAGAAACGAAGGAGGAGGCTACAATGCTTGATAAAAATGTACTCATTATCTTGCCCATGTAATTGTAACCCCTCTGTACAGTATTTTCACAATAAAAACTAAAATAAAATAAAGAAATCAAAAGAAAATAATATGTGTAGCAAAAAAAGGTGTGATCCACTCTATAAAATCTGTGGCTCATCTTTTTTGAACATTGAGAATTTGCCAAAGGGGAAACACAGTCATTTCTGGAAACCTCAACAAAGTGTCATTTTGTGGAAATGGAAGTGTGTTCCAAAGGAAATAGGAGGTGAGAAAGTAGAAAGTAAATATAGCCAACTCTTTCTGAAATTAGAATTGAAAAGTGAGCTTTGAATATTCCAAAAAGTAGGATTTGACATGAGGGTGATTTTTTTTAAGTAGTTGAAAAATAGTATTGAATGTTTGATGATAGGACAGTCCCCAGGAGAAAAGCTGCAAGAGAGAAGTGAAAAGCCACAAGAAAGCATGAAAAACAACTACATGACAAAAAATGAGGATGAACGAATGAAAGGACAAATAATTTGTGACTACAGTCAATTGATTGAAGGATGTATGGATTTTGTGATGTACTTATTACCAAAAGACTTGGAATAAGTATTTGTGAACAACTGGGAAAATATATAACAATACATTTGTTTATTACACTTCTAGGTATAATAACAAAATGAGTGTAATATTAAACTCTTGAATTAGTCTAATGTTTCCATTTTGACCTAATAATGGTGATCGAATTTAAACTCTGACATACAACAAATTATGTCATATGTGCCACTAGCATGAAAGTAGACGTTCCTTGCATTCTTTCCAAAATCCTGAGTGGAATCTTAATGAAAAAACATTATTCTATGAAGTTAGTCAAATACAATCAATCTAAATGTTTCGTTTTGGAGATAACAAATTTGAAAGGTGAATAACAGCATGCTTATATGTTGTGAATAGAGAAGAACATAGTTTTTAAAAGACAAAGTTCCTTTTCATATCAAATAAGCAAAAAGGTAGAAAATGTTATGAGTCTTACAGGGAACAATGCTGAATTTTATTTTATTTTTTTATGTTTATTTTTTGTGAATATACTGTACAGATCCATTTGGAGTTGATTCTGGTGCAGGGTGATATATAAAGGTCTAGCTTTAATTTTCTAATAGTAATTAACCAATTTTGCCAGTACCATTTACTGAAGAGGCTGTCTTTCTTCCATTCTATTGTTTTAGCTCCCTTATCGAAGATTACATGGCTATAGGTTTGTAAGTTCATTTCTGGGTTTTCAATATTATTCCTTTGGTCCTGAGGTCTGTTCTTATGCCAGTACGAAGCTGTTTTATTACTATGGTTTTATAGGAGAGTTTGAAATCTGGTATTGATATTCCTCCAGCAGTGTTCTTTCCGTTTGGGTGCGTTTTTACAATCGGGGTCTTTTATTGTTCCATATGAATTTTAGGATTGCCTCTTCTATTTCCTTGAAGAATGAGGTTGGGATTTTGATAGGTATCGCATTGAATTTGTAGATAGCCTTGGGAAGTATTGCCATTTTCACGATGTTAATCTTTGCAATCCAGGGAGTTTTTGCAATCTTGGGAGTTTTTGCCTTTTTCTAAGTTCTGTTCTTATTTCCTTTTTCAAGTTTTTAAATTTTTCAGCAAAGAGGTCCTTCACTTCTTTGGTGAGGTTAATTCCGAGGTATTTTATTTTTTGTGGGGCTAATACATATGGAATTGCTTTCCTAATTTCAGCCCCACTTTTCTCATTGTTGGCATACAGAAAAGCCATTGATTTTGGGTGGTTAATTTTATACCCTGCTACTTTGCCAAAGTTTTGAATCAGCTTGAGTAATTTGGGAGTGGAGTCTATGGGATTCTTTAAGTACAAGTTCATGTCATCCGCAAAGTGGGAGTTTTATTTCTTCTTTCCCTAATTGTAGTCCTTTTGTGTCTGGATCTTGTCTTATTGCTGTAGCTGGGCATTCTAATATTAGGTTGAAGAAAATTAGAGAGAGTGGACATCCCTGTCTTGTTCCTGAGTTAAGAGGAAATGGCTTTAGTTTTTCCCCATTAAGTATAATGATGGCTGTAGGTTTGTCATATACAGTCTTTATTTTATTGAGGAATGTTCCATGGATTCCTAATTTTTCCAAAACCTTCATCAAAAAGGAGTGTTGGATCTTGTCGAATGCTTTTTCTGCATCTATTGAGATAACCATGTGGTTCTTATCCTTGCTCCTGTTGATGTGATGAATAATATTGATTGATTTTCATATGTTGAACCAGCTTTGCGTCCCTGAAATGTATCCTGTTTGATTGGGTGTATGATTTTTCGCTGAATTGTTGAAGTCGATTGGCCAAAATTTTATTAGGATGTTTTGCATCAATGCTCATCAAAGAAATGGGACTATAGTTCTCTTTCTTTGATGAGTCCCTGCCTGGTTTTGGGATCAGGATTATGATGGCTTCATGGAATGTGTTCGGTAGAGAACTTTGTCTTTCAATTTCATTGAAGAGTTTGAGGAGTATTGGTTTGAACTCAGCTTTGAAGCCCTTGTAGAATTCCGCTGTAAAACCATTTGGTTCTGGACTTTTCTTAGCTGGGATGTCTCTTATTGCTGTTTCTATTTCAATGCTTGAGATGGGCCTGTTAAGCTGGTTTAAATCATCTTGGTTTAGTTTTGACATGTCAATATTTGCTAGGAAAAGGTCCATTTCTGTCACGTTCTCAAATTTATTAGCATAAAGTTTTGAGACATATTCCCTTATAATGTTCTGAATCTGGGTTTTTTCCTTGGTGATGTTTCCATTCTTATTTTTGATTTTATTTATTTGGGTGTGTTCTCTTCTTTTTCTGATAAGATTTGCTAAGGGTCTGTCAATTTTGTTAATTTATTCGAGGAACCAAATCTTTGTTTTGTTGATTATTTCTATTGTTTTTTTTTGGATTCTAATTCATTTAATTCTGATTTAATTTTAATTATTTCTTTCCGTCTACTGGATTGTGGTTTATCTTGCTGCTTTTTTTCACGGAGGTTTAGATGTGTCATTAAATTGTTGGTTTCAGATCTCTCCAATTTGTTGATGTAGGAGGTCAGAGCTATAAATTTGCCTGTGATAACTTCCTTTGCTGTGTCCCAGAGGAGCTGGAAATTTGTGTGCAAATACTCATTGAATAGCATGAACATTTGAATTTCCTTTCTAATCTCTTCCATTCAGCAGTCTGTTGTTCAACCTCCATGTGCTACTGGATTTTCTTTGGTGGCTTTTGGTGTTGAGTTTTAATTTTATTCCCTTCTGGTCAGAGAGAATGCAAGGTAAAACTTCAATGTTTCTGAATTTGAACAAGTTTGCTTTGTAGCCTAAAATGTGGTCTATTTTAGAAAATGTTCCATGTGCTGCTGAGAAAACCGTCTATTCTGAGACTGCTGGGTGAAATATTCAGTAGATGTTTGTTAAATGTAGTTGATCTATGCAGCTGTTAAGATCTGCGAATTCTTTGTTGAGTTTTTGCCGAGTTGATCTATCTAGTGGGGAGAGTGGTGTGTTAAAATACCCAACAATTAATGTCTTTGGATCTATGTGGGATTTGAGGGACAGTAGTGTGTCTTGGATAAATGTGAGTGCTCCATTGTTTGACGAATAGATATTTAGAATTGTAATATCCTCCTGAAGGAGAGATCCCTTAATTAGTATGTATCGACCTTCTTTATCTCTTCTCACGAATTTGAATTTGAAGTCTATTTTATCTGATATTAGGCTTGCAACTCCCGCCTGTTTATGGGGTCCGTTTGCTTGGTTGATTTTGTTCTATCCTTTGACATTGAAAATGTGTTTGTTTTTATTGGCAAGATGTGATTCCTGAAGGCAGCAGATAGAAGGATCTTGTTTTTTAATCCAACTAGACAGACTATGTTGCTTAATTGGAGAGTTAAGTCCGTTAATGTTAAGGGATAGGACTGAGAGTATTTGGGAGTTCCTGCCATGCTATCCACCTTCTTGGGGGTTGCGAAAACTGGGTTCTTCTTATGGATCGTGGATTCTCAGTTTTTGTGCAGGTTCTTGGCCTTTATTGTGGTCTTGTTGGTTTTCTATGTGTAGGACATCTTTAAGAATCTTTTGTAGGGCTGATTTGGTGGAGATGTATTGTTTCAATTTTTCTTTGCTATCGAAGGTTTTTATTTGGCCTTCAGTTATGAAGGAGAGTTTAGCTGGGTACAGTATTCTTGCTTGATAGTTGTTTGATTTTAGGGCATGGCATACGTCATTCCTGGCTCTTCTTGCTTTGATTGTCTCTGCTGAGAAATCTGAGGTGATTCTAATTGGTTTCTCTTTATAGGTATTTAGTCTTTTCTCCTTCACAGCTTTAAGGATGTTTTCTTGGGCCAAGTTGATCCTGTGTGAGGGTGGGATGTGCTATTTTGGTCTGCTCTCTTTGTAGTTCTAAAAGCTTCTTGTATCTGAATAGGCCTGTCTTTTTGCATTTTTGGGTAGTTCACTGCTATGATCCTGTTAAACAAATTTCCTAGACCATTAAATTCTGACTCTAGGTGCTCCTCTACACCCATTATCCTTAGATTAGCCCTTCTGATGCTGTCTTCCAAGTGTTGGATATACCTGTCAAATTTCTTGGACTTGTCTTGGATGGTTGTATGTTCTTTCTCTGTAATATTTAGGCTGTCTTCAATCCCTGAGATTCGGTCTTCTGCATGGTCTAACCTGCTGTCAAGACTTTCTACTTTGTTTTTTATCTCTTTTCCTTCTAATTGGTCAGGTTTCATTGCTTCAAATTCTTTGTTGGACCTTTGGTTTTGATCTTGTATGAATTGCTTTACGTCCTTAATTTGGTGTTCAGTGTTTATTCTCAAATCACTTAGTTGATTTGTTTTTTTTTCCCTTGGACTCCCATTCCTTCCGTTGGGTTCCATTCAGCATTCCCTTTGTGGTCTCCCTGACTTCCTTCTGCACTTTATTAATGGATCCCATGAATGCCTTTAGTGATCTTTGTGTATTCTCTACCTGGTCTCTCAATTCCTGTATTACTCTTTGAGTAGCTTCCTCCAGCTCCCTTTCATGCCATTCCTGTAGTACTCTTTGAGTGATCTCAGCCTGTTCACACCACTCCCACCTTTCTCTTTGAGTGTTCTCAAGCTGCTCACCCAAGTCCTGTGTCAGTTTTTGAGTAGCTTTGTCACGCTTATGATACTCCTGTAACCTTTGGATTGACTCCTCTCTCTCCCTACCATGTTCTTACAGTCCTTTTTAGGTTTCCAGTCTTTTCCTGCATTGACCTTTTGTTTGCCTCCTCTCTCTCCTTAGCATGCTCATAGAGGGTCCTTTGTATGTTTTCAATATTTTCATATATCATGTTTGCCAGCAGTGTTTGTACAGCTATTTGGGAACTCTCCTGTGGATTATTCATTATCTGTTCTGTCTCCTGATAATCATGAATGGGAGTGGAGGTTCCCGGACTTGCCATTTTTCTTGTGTTTTTCGGCCTTACTGTGCCCATTTGGGATGAAAATAACACCAGTTTTGTGCTAGTACACTCTCTTAAGGCAAGCATCAACCAAAGTCTGAATTTGCACAGTCAATAGTCTGCAGATACAATCTAGTTCAACAGGTATATCTATTCAACATCAAGCAACTATATATTAATGGATTATGAACCGCAAAGAATTTGGAAAACCAGAAATTATTAGGGCTATGGAGAGATGTGGGTAAAAAAAAAAAGGAATAGAGTGATGTGGGAAGGTAAAGGGAGAGTTAACTTAACTAAGTCCTAATCTCAAAGCAGTATATAGGTTGGATAGGATGATAGTAGAGAGAGAGAGAAAAAAGAAGAAAGAGAAAAGGAAAAGAAAAGAGACCAGAAAAAATAGAAAAGTAAAAATTAATGATATTCTGCAAAGGCAAGAACAAACTACTCAGAGAAGAACATGAGTATAATGAGAGAAGGGGAGGGATATAAAGGAGATGTGAAAAACTTAAAAATAAAAATACTTAAAATATTATATAGGTATAAAGATGTAGTACTGCTATTGAGGAATTTAAGTCTCAGAGGTTTTGAGTTGAGTAATAAATTTGTGGATTAAGTGTGTACACAATTGGGGATAGGGTCTAATAGTCAACTACAGGTTTATCTGAGGATGTGCAGAACAACAATTAAGTCACATAAAGAAGAACAAAAGAGAAGAAAAGGTTAAAAGGATAAGAAAGGAAGAAAAAAAGATCAGAAGTTCAGTAGAGCTAAACAAAAAACAAAAAAAAATTTAAAAAGAAAGAAAAACGCACACACACCTAAAATAAAATTATAAGAAGGAAAAAAAGTTACTAGAAAACAATTTTTTTCAAAAAAAGGTAAAAATTAAAAATTTTAAAAAAGTTTTAGAAAAGAGAAAAAAAAATTATAAAAGGTACCACAAAAAAAAAAGAAGACCAAAAAGAAAAAGTTATTTGATTTTTTTGGGAGCGGTGGGAAAAATCCTGTTTTTCCCTTGTGTCTGTAACCAGCCACTTGTTGGAGTCTCTGCTCTGCTTGTGGTCCTGTGGCTTGGTTGGTTTCTTTTGTTAGTTTGTTCGAACAGGCAGAAAAATGCTCTGCTTTACCCAGGATTTTGCGATCCTCCTCCCAGGTTAGTTCAATGGGAGGGAGATCTGCTTTGAGTATCACAAAAGAGGGA
This sequence comes from Dipodomys merriami, assembly GCF_024711535.1. Classification (NCBI taxonomy): domain Eukaryota; kingdom Metazoa; phylum Chordata; class Mammalia; order Rodentia; family Heteromyidae; genus Dipodomys; species Dipodomys merriami. The sequence goes on along the minus strand of NW_027202993.1, from coordinate 2,221,547 downwards.
GATGGCTTTTTCCTCAAGTTTGGAGATGCTGTGATGAGGCTAGATTCTGGGTAGAGTTGAGGCCTTTCAGCAAACAGTAGCTTTTCCTGGGCTAGTTTATGAGAAACTCACAGAGCCTAGCCTGAAGCCATTCTCAGGATTTCTGTGTACTGAATTTCAATTGATTGTCAAGGCTCTGATTATTCAGTGAAGAAAGCCACTCCTGGGGCTGGCGCCATAGCTGCGTGACTTTTCCCTGGGTGTTGCTGAGTCTGGCAGTTCAGGTTAAGCTCTTGTGACCTGCTAAATGACTCTAGTTTTATTCCAAGGCCTGAGTTGGACCTAGTAGCTCCGCCGAGCTTAGTCAGCATTCAAGACGGAGATCTCCGGTACTGGGGGTGGGAGGAGTGGCCTTCCCTCCTCTGTTCCCTGAGAAGGAGTGAGGATGTCAGGCTACTACTCACGCCGAATCTTGGTTCCTGGGTTGTCTCTGGTCTGCGAACTGCAGGATCAAGATGTCCGCTCCTTGTCGGTTCTTGCTGGTGTTGAGTAGAATCCACTCGCCCACTGTATCTTGCTCTTTGATCCTGGACTTTCTGGGATTTAGGTATGGCTGTGACCATCACCGCCACTGCTGCCGCCACGCCTGTGGTGACTGCTGGCAAAAGCTCAGATCTGTCTCCTTGCCTGGATTTTCCATCTCTGCCCTAACTCTCTGTCCTGTGATGGCATACTTGGTGTGATTCTCTGGCTTAGGACTATTCATTGGAAATGTAAAACTGCTTTCTATGGGAGAGCTTGTTTAGCCTCTAGCTTCTCTTCTGCCATCTTCTGGAACTCTTATTCTATTTTTTTTATGTACTTCTACCATTATAGGGGATTCAATTCAGGATCATACCATTTTGCTTGGCTTTTTCCTCAAATCTCCTGTCCTACCACTTGAGACATACTCTACTTCTAATTTTATGCCAGTTATTTTGAAATAAGAAATCTCTCAACTTTGTCTGCTCATGTGGCTCCAAACACCAATTTTTAGGTCTCAGCCTACTGAATAGCTAGGAGTGTAGGCATGAGCTATTGAGATCAGACTTAATTTTATTCATTTATTTGATTCACATCAATAAGGAAAAAACCTGAATGACAGACCTTAAAAGACAGTAAGTTTTGTATTGAATTTTTCATAAACTCAGTCATCAACACAAAAAGTTTTGAATATTTGAGTTTATTATCTCTTTAAGATGTCTAGAACATTGATTAAGCTTAAAATACCACTGTAGAACAGAAAAGTAGGGAGAAAATGTGATCTTTAATATATTTTTCTGATTATGTAAATTAGCTAATTTGTGAAGAAGAAAAGCAAATTCAATATGTAATCTATACATTCCAGTCGAATATATGTATCCCATACATTTCCAGTAAATGAAGATTTCACCTTTGACTTTTTTGTTTTGTTTTTCTTTTTTAAACATCAACTTTATTTTGGGAAATTGTATGCGCATTATTCTTATGAACTGATTTGGATAGCAATATTTTAGGTATGCAATTTTGCACTTATTATGATAATAATTTTGTCAGTCTTGGGGCCTGAACTCTGGGCTTAGGTGCAGTCCCTGAGCTCTTCAGCTCAAGGATAGCATTCCAACATTTGAGCCACAGTGCCAATTCCATCTTATTCTACTTATGTGGTGCTGAGGAATTGAACCCAGTGCCTCAATGCAAGCGCTCTACCACTGAGCCACCTTCTCAGCCCAGAGGGTTTTTTTAATATGTATTTTTCTGACTTTTTGCTAACAATCCTAGTAGAAGGATTTCAGATCTTCTGAAAGCACTTTCTTTATCTTCTGAAAGCACTTTCTTTAGTTTAGTTCAGTTTTGTAACTTTCATATCTCCAATAAACAAAGGAGGAGGTAGCAATGTTTGATAGGAAATGTAATCATTAACTTGCTCATGTAACTGTAACCTCTTTTACAGTAACTGTACAATAAATAAATGTATTTTTAAAAACATTATAAAAAGAAATTTTTAATGGAGAGTCTTCTTACTAGTTATAAGAAACAAATATTCCAGTGTAAAGACTACACAAAATCTTACCTATAGCTAAGGGTCATTAGATAATGTTTTACACTCATGGATTTTGTGGGTCAGGAATGTGACATAGTTATGACTTGTCTGTGCTCTACGATCTGTAGGACCTTAAGCAAAGGCTTTGGGTAAAGTTGTCTAAAACCCCCCTCACCTATATAGAGAATAAACCTTGGCTGTTGATTAGAACTACTCTAGTGGTTGAAAGAGAGGAAACAGAGTCAGAGAGACAGAGTCCACATAGTCTTTTACTACCTATATTAAGAAGTCCTGTAGTAATTTTTTACATTGAATTTCTAAGAGGCAGTAACAAAATGCCACAAGGTTCTTTTGTTGTTGTTGCTGTTTGTTCCACGACCAGGAATTGAACTCAGTACCTCATGGTTTCACTCTTACCTATTGTTCTACCAACCTAGCCACACCACTAACCCCAACACATGGTTCTAGGAAAGGTTTTATTACCCATCTCCTATCAGACCTTGTTTTAAATAATAACTGAATGCATGCAGAAACGTTAGAGAGTATTTTTACTTTCTATTTTGTAAGTAGGAAAACAGAAACATAAGAGGAAAGTTAATTGCCAACACTTACATATCTGATATTTGGCACAATCAGGATTTGAATGTTGGCAGAGGAGCTCTAGAAAACATGATCAAAGACACAACACTTAACTATATTTCCTTTCAGATTTGATGGGGAAAAGTTCTATGACTTTGTAAAAGATTGAATATCAACTTTTCTCAAGAGAAAAGAGAATAATGTTCAAGGGCATCGTTGAACTATGTTCATCATGGCTGAACATAATAGAAATAATCTTGTGGTGAGTCAGAAACAGTTTATGAGGAAGAATATATTCAAATGCCTTCAGCTTCTGAAGCCATCATTGTTCCACAACACAGATGGGCAAAGTAGTTCAATAGTTAGTGTGTCAACGGTTTTATCTTAGAAGAGCCTGAATGAGATTCAAGAAGAAAGAACTATATATAAGGTAGAATTCTCCAACAGAATGACCAAGCCTGTCCCGCACTGACCTTTACAGACTTAATCAATAAATAAGGTAGTCTTCAAAGCAACTATTTTCTCTAACAAGAAACATGTCAAAGGCAACTTGAAATCTGGGAGATGTGTATACCTAGGCCTAATTCTTACCCCTTGAGGTCTCTGGGCCTTCAAGAATGCAAACATCTCTCCAGCTAAAGGGATTTCCCTGAATTGAGCAGCCAAACAAGGAGTGAAATTAGCCTTCAGACCATCTACACATGACTATAACCAGAAATTTTAAAAAAGTAAAATAAATTATGATAAAAGAAGAAATATTAAGAAATATATTTGGTATAAGAAGCTTGCTTGTAGTTTGATGGTGTTGAATGCCAATATGAGTCCGATGTTTCTGAAATTAAAGAGACTAATAAATCATGTTTTACGATGTTCTTAGCTGAAATGTAGTTTTTGGAGAGCAGAGGGTGGGCTAACCTAAACTTCAGAGTTTTGTCAGTTCTGTATGATTAATTAATGAGTGTCAAAAGTACTAATAGTGTTTGTGAAAGGTTTTATCATGGAATATAATATTTATAAGCAAGAAAGAGAAAGATGAAGGCAATAAAGAATAATGAAAATGGTATAGTTTGGTATAATTAGTTTGCCATAAATCTCTTTGGGTACCTTTTCCTTCCTAAAATTTCACAAAACGTTTCTAAGTGACTATTTATTATTGTTTTCTGTGAATATTTCTGACTTATAAGGACATTTAAAGCTGTGTCTTTGGTTACCATTACATTATAGTGACTTTGCTATGATGTTAGTTCATGTGTTGTTAATGGCTCATCTTCATGATGATCTCCCTTGAAAAAGCCTTCTAAAATTTAGAGTTAAATCTTGGTCTCTTCTTCTCTCAGTATGTTCATTCTTCCTGGAGACTTTATTTTCCTAAGAAAATACGTTTCCATTTTAGCTGAATTAGCTGATGTATTAAACAATACTATTAAAATATTTAATATTAAAATATTTAAAAGTATGACACAAGGTAATCTGTAGATTCTTTATAAAATGAGAGGCATATTAAATACAACAGTTGAATAATTACATATTGGTGAGGGTCAGCAGAACTCATTCTGTTTATAATCTTTATGCCCACCTAAGAAAACGACTTTTTTTGCAGGTACTATGTGGAGGACGTAAGAAACATATTTGTGGTGATAGCATTCAAATTTTCAAATTAGTTTCATGGGTGAAATTAGAAATGCAGTTTCTAGCTTAGCAACTCAGTTCACGCTCTTGTGGATGCTGAAGCAGTGCCTGCCTTTACGTCCTCCATTTGATGTCAGCCATAGTACTAAATTTAAAATAAAGCCAGAGAGATGTGTGTCTGACAAGGTAAGAAGAGTAAGAACCAGTTTCACCTCTGGAATCATCCTAGCGAAGTGCTTATTCTGGGCTTTGAGCAGAGCTGTGCACCTCTGCTTTGAGCAGTTCCTTGCAGGATGACCTTCCTGCCAGAATTTCAGATGTGTTGAGAGCATCTGTCTGCTACTATAATCATTAAATTCTTCCTCAGGAGTACACTTCATATGAAGGATATTCAAGTGTACGACAGACTTTCTGTTCCTAATGACTTTGAAATTGCAGCTTTATGTTCTCAGATAAGATAAAAACAGAGTCGAAATAAACAACAGTGTATTATGCAGAAAAGGCCTAACTTTGCTCAACACCATTTTCTACTGTAAGAGATAGAACTAATAACCACAAATCCATCGTATATAATAAGAAGATAGGACTATTAAAAATATGTATCCCCTCTTATCATTTGACTGGGCAGGAACTAAAAGATTCCGTGGGTTAGAAGTAAGGTGGAATGAATGCTAACTGAAAACTTGCCTTTTATATATACATACGAAGTATTATCTATTGTAAAAGGCAATCAAAACTATTGGGTTATGTGGAATGTATAGCACAATCCCCTAATAATCTCCATAAAGTACAACTAAATCTTATTTTAAGCCTTTTCTCTAACCTTCCCTTCTTTTCCCTGCTTTCTTCTTTTCTCCCTCTCTTTCCTTCTTCCCTATTTCTGTTGTTTCTCATTATCCCTCTTTCCTTCCATTTCTCCCTTCCTTTTTTCCTTCCTTTCTTTCTTATTCTTCTCTCTTTATAAGACAGTGTATCCTAGGGTGATCTGCTCCTCATAATACTTGTCTCTTTGGATGCTGAAATTACAGGTGTGCAGTACATTTTTGGTATTCATCTGTTTCTTAATAGACTCTGCAATAGCCAAACTGATTAGAGATATTACCAGATATTACCACCCTGAACATCTTGTTCCTTTGTGTTCTGTTTGCTTTGTGTTAGGGGGAATTTTTACTCTACTCATTTTATCTCTTTAAATCCGTAAAAGAGAAAATGTAAGGCTTTATTCAAAGACCAAAATAACAATTGAACCAAACAATCCTTAATCCTTGCTATGATATGTAATATATTTGTAATATACAAAATAACCTTGCATGTTAGGTGTTATTAATACTCTACTAAAATAAAAACTTTGTAAAGATACTGCAAGGGCTTAAATTTGGTGGTGAAAAATCTATTTTATCTCTAAGTGATCTGGCAAAAGCACAGAAACACCAAGTTGCAATCGGGTTTGCTTCACCAGAACTATGTCCTGAGTGAGCAGTTACTGGAAAACCCTCTAACATTCTATTTGAAGATTTGCTTCTAAGAATTTTATTATTATTTCTGCTTCACAAATCAAGGAATCAGAATAGTAAGGAGTTTTTACACATGATGAAATCAAGATTTGTATGCAGAGCATTCTGATTTCAAAATCAAAGAGTATGTATTGCATCTCAGAGTACAAACTGTAGGGATAAAATATTCTGTAGCATTCAGTCACTTCAAGTGGTTTATATCGTATCTCAGTGTGATATTTCATTTGCTAAAGAGAAATTGGGAGAACCCATAGTGCAAGGGTAACTTACATGGACTACAAAATAATTCTTTGGAACTGTTTCCATGAATTAATGATCAAATCTGATCAACCAAAGGGTTGTTCACACTGATAATGATATCAGGGTTGTTATGAAAGAGAAATGATATTAAATAGGAAAATTAATTTGGCAGCCACTCCGATGTAATCTGTGGCTATTCCAATCATATGTAAAGCACATTTTCCTTACACTTAGGGAGATTTCTCTGACAATGATCTGTGTTCTCATGTGGTCTAAGTGAAAGCCATTTCCTTCTGTGCCATGATGCAAATTTCCTTAGTGACCAATTGCTGGTTGTTCCCTGATGCTCAGGCAGGATATGGCAGTAATGTGCAGGGTCTCATTCCAGAGTTGAGGTAACAAAACTGTATATTGTGGGGAAAACAGTGAAGGCATGATTTGTGGAAGAGAAATGTATTTCAGAGATGCTATCCTCATTCTTTCTATTAACTAGTTTTTCATTTACATGACATTAAAATCTTTGAATAATACCAGATGTTAGTGGCCAAATGTATTCCATTTTAATTGGTATAATTTCTGAAAACTTCCAATGTAAAAGTTCATTAAATTTAATAACCTTATTTTGTACACACTACTGGCTCTGTATTTTCAAATATATTTCTGAGAAGCTACATATTACCTGATATCCTGTCAGCCAGAAAGCTTAGTTAATTGGCAAGAATGCAATTGTAGTTCATGGTATATTACTTCAAAGCATCACAAAATAGTTTAAAATAAATAAAGTGCAAGGCACAGGGTAAATTTGGAATGCATTCGTCAAAGTGGATTTAAAAGTAAAAATGTGTTTTATACAGATGAAGCACAAAATTCTTATCCTATATTATTTTCTGAATGTGGAAGCTAATTTTGTTTTCTTATGGAATTACCCTTTCTCAAACATCACAAATAACTACAGAGTTTGGAATTGATGGAATTCTAGATCTCTTTATGTTTGAAATATTGGGCACTAAACTTAAGGCTTACTCATGTTACAAATGCTGCACCATGCAAACTCTGTCCCAAACCCTGTATTCATTCCTTTAAATCTCTAGGAGAGGGATGGGAAGGTGGCTCAGTGGTAGAGCGCTTGCCTTGCATAACTGAGGACCTGGGTTCGATACCTCAGCACCACATAAGCAAAAAGAAAAAAGCCAGAAGTGGCGCTGTGGCTGAAATGGTAGACTGCTAGCATTGAGCTGAAGAGCTGAGGGACAATGCCCAAGCCCAGAGTTCAGGCCCCACAACTGGACCCCAACCAAAAAATATTTCTAGGAGAACCAAGCAAAACCCACATAAACCTTACTTATAACCAACAAATATTACTAACTTATGTGCTTTATTTAAACAGCTTGCTAAGTTGAGTTACAGACTTAGATTATGCTCCTTTCTTTTATTTTATTTTTCAGAAGCATCTCCTTTGGTTCTATGAAACACAGAGGGGTGATACTCAATGGTAATTCTGTGGCCTATTGCAAATTTCAGAATAACAGAATTTTGTTGATTTAGGATAGTTCAGTTCACAGAACACTTGGGTTGTGAAACTCAGAACTTTACTTGTCCTGAACTAGGCATTTAAAGACACTTCTATTTTGATTCACAATTACTTATCTTCTTAGACTTGACCAAATATCTTGACCATACATTAAATTATCTATTGCAAATCTGGCTTCAGACCATCTGCTAGTCGCTCATGTGTCTAATTCTGGCTAATCAGGAAGCTGAGACAGAGGATAATGGCTGTAGGGAGGACAGATGGTTTCAGTAAAAGGCAAAAGAGACAATAGTGACACATCATCATAGAGGCAGTTACTCATTATTTTACAGCCCAGGCAACCAAGCCCACTAAACTTTATTTCTAAAATGCTCAGCAAGAAAAGCAAGACTGGAGACATGGTCCAAGTGAAGGAACACCAGATGAACAGGTACAAGATACTGAGTTGAAATAGATATGAGAGGAAGAAAAAAGAAAGAAAAATGGACTCACTCTTTAAATATTTTCATATTTGACAAATATGAGTAATCTCAGTAACTTCATAATTTTTATTTCTTTACAAAATTGTGCATATGGATAATATCATGTCAATTCTTTAATTCTTCCTCAGGCACAAAGCTTAAAATAAGTATCTCTGTATTGTCTATATATTTCTTCAAATTAATTGTCTCTGATTATTTGTCACTCTTTTCTGTTATGCCTGCTTCTATAGTCACACTATATTCCCTAAAAATGGCTTCTTCAATCACGTGAAAGTTTCTTCAATACACTCTTGTATTTCTCTATATAGAGAACTTGTTTTCGGGCTGGGAAGGTGGCTCAGTTGTAGAGCACTTGCCTTGCATGACTCAGGCCCTGGGTTCGATTCATCAGCACCACATAAGCAAAAAGAAAAAAAGCTGGAATTGGTGCTTTGGCTCAAGTGGTAGAGCGCTAACCTTGAGCTGAAGAGCTGAGGGACAGTGCCCAGGCACAGAGTTCAGGCCCCACGATGGGAACCCTCCCCCCCAAAAAAAAACTTATTTTCAACATAACCATTTACTATTTTCCATTCTACTCTGGAAAAGCTCTTTCCTGGACGGAATTGTTACTCTATTTATTAATGCATGACCTTCAATAATCACATAACATTTCTGATTAGTTCCTCTTCCCTTCATCAGGTATTGTGATGTTACTTAATAAACACACAGAAGTGAAATGTAACCATATGTTAAACTACAAAGCTTCATTCTTTGGTATATTGTAGGCAACCAATAAATACATCTAGTTAAATCATCTTGGATTGTATTTGTCAGTGTGATAGAAATTTAGCACTAAGTTTCAAAAACTATGCTGAGTATGATATTAAAAAGAAATAATATTTTTATTAGTTAGGGTGTTTTTGTTTTTTGTTGGTCATGCGGCCTGAACTCTGTGCCTGGACAGTGTCCCTCAGCTCTTCAGCTCAAGGCTACCATTCTACCAATTGAGCCAGAGCACCACTTCCAGCTTTTTCTGCTTATATGGTGCTGAGGAATCAAACACAGGGCCTCATGTATGCAAGGCAAGCACTCTACCACTGAGCCAACTTCCCAGCCCTTAATTAGGGTTGTTTAAGTGAGATGAATCATTACATAATCATTAATGATTCATTAATGTATTAACTTATATACTTCATTCTAATCATATAAAACAATTTCATACAAACTGGATGAATTCAATGACAAAAAGATATTTCTTACTTTTGAAGCATATCTGTGGTTAATTGCAGAGGTAGGAAAGAAGACAATGGACCAAAATATGATACATTGTTTGAGGAAAGGATTACAGTTTATATCAATATTTGATCTAGACCTAAAAAATGTTGAGCAGGTAACACTAGAAGCTTCAGAAAGACATCATTAATAAGACTATGAAGGATAATCTTCAGATATGGGATGTAGGGTGAGAATGCAAATAACTTACTTAGGATTCCAGTCAAAATAATTTACAGTAGGCACTGAAAAATTTGAAATTGATCCGAATCCTACCTGTATGCTGACAATAAATCACAATTTGCTCACAAAGCCCTTTCTGTGGTGTGCTTTTTGTTCCTGCTGATTGTTTTTTCTTAAAAAAGTGAAGTAAGTCAGGCCCAAAGAAACATAGGTCCCATGGTTTCCCTTATTTGCAATATCTAGTATAGGTATGAGTCAAGCGGAAAAGGTCAGATAATGTGATGTTAGGAAAACGAACCCTTAAATATGTATTTTAATGTTTTCGTTTTTTTCATGCATGTGTTTCTAACGCATTTATAAGATTATTTCTTTTTTGCTTTGTTTGTCCCTTCCCCACAGTGTAACCCCCGCTTTCACTATATTTGATGTCAGTATAACATGTGGAGGAGATGGGGACAAACAAGTCGTTTAAGGATTCAGGTGGACCTGTTGCAACAATGAGAAGTACAAAATGTCATGTCAAAACCAGCTTTACAATGTCGGTGTGGGGGGGGTAAGATTGGGTGGGGGGGAGAGGGGAGGCTGGGAAGGGAGGTGAAGGGTAAACACAGGAGGAGGCTACAATGCTTGGTAAGAAATGTATGCATTATCCTGCCCATGTAATTGTAACCCCTCTGTACAGTATGTTCTCAAATAAAATAAAATAAAATATTCAAAAAAAAGAACCGGGGTCCATGTTCCTTTGTTATCTGTGACTCAGACAAAATTCAGTTTTAGTGAACTCAAAAAAAAATTCATAAACTCATAAACTTTATAAAATCAACAATGCACACATTATACTTCACATTAAAGGATATAAACTAACACATCACCTATGAAAAATGGTTATTTCTGAAATCTATGTTGAAATAACTAAGTGCTGAATGTTACCTGAACTTGTTTTCCTATAGACACAAATTAATGAGTAAATAATTCATGAAAAGTCAACATACTTGAATGATTCATTATATTTGACGTAAATTTACACTTAAAATATATAAAATAAGACCTAATGGCATAGGCATTCTATTTAATGATTTAAACCTGTTCACTTGTCAAATCAGAAATTAAGTGATGAAAAAGAAATAAGATCCTCAAAAGCAATTCTGAATATTTGCTTACAATTGCTGATTTTTTCACTTTGAAATATGTATGTTAAGATCACAAAGACCATTAACACCATGACATTGTTTCTCAAAATGTTTCCCTTCTCTCTTTATGATAAGCTTTATTTTCTTACAATCTGTGGTGAAGACTGCTTACTTGCATTATTTTTGTGAGGAACTAAGTTAGCATCTTGGCATTCCTATATTACAATCTATATCCTGGCCTCTGAAATAATTTCATTTAACATGAAGTACTTAGGATTTATCATAATGCTTATTTATTTTAATAAGTAATTTGACACACCTATATTTATATGTTCAATAATGGCACAAAACATTGGATAGCTTTATAAGATAAATTAGAGAGCATGGCAAGTAGTCCACAGTAGATAATTTAGAATTGTTTTTAGAAAAAGTATAGAATCAAGGGTGCCAGCTCATATGTGTCATCCCAACTACTCAGGAGGCTGAGATCAGAGGATGATCGTTTGAAGCTAAGCTGAACAGAAAAGTCTATGAGACTCTCATTTCTAATTAACCATCAAAATGCCATAAGTGAAGATGTGACTTAAGTTGTATTGTACCAGCTTTGATAGGATATACCTAAGTAAGAGGGAGAGATCCCAAATTCACACTAAAAGCTTGTACACACACACAAATAAAAAACAATGCAGCTGGGTGCCGGTGGCTCACGGCTGTAATCCTAGCTACTCAGGAGGCTGAGATCTGAGGATCGCGGTTCAAAGCCAGCCCGGGCAGGAGAGACCGTAAGACTCCTATTTCCAATAAACCACTAGAAAACCGGAAGTGGCGCTGTAGCTCCAGTGGTGAGCTAGCCTTGAGCTGAAGAGCTGAGGGACAAGTGCCCAGGCCCAGAGTTCAAGCCCCACAACCACAAAAAAAAAAAAAGAAAGAAAAACAATGCAAACACAAACCACAAAGACAGAATGTTACAAAATCATGCAAATATAGAGACACCTTTTTCTTATTTTTCTCCTTTACGGTTAGTACATGTACTCTTATATAGGCTTTATTTTTCAGTTACTTATTCATTTGTACTTGTTAAGCTCTAGTCTTTTGTGGTAGGAACTCTTTTCTCAGGAAGGTTTACTAAGAAAATAATGGAATTCTACATTCTTACTGACAGTGTATAAATTTCAATATATTTTTCTTTCTTATTTTAATGTTCCTTTTAAAAGAAGCTACTTAAACTTTATCCAGGACACAGAGGATTTTGAACAGGTTGCACTGCTCTGTGATAATATTTAAATAATACGAACCATCTTGAACTTACTACAGAGCTATCAGGCTTGCAACTATTTAGAGGAAAGGTACAAGGATAGACTGTCCCAGAAAAGCTGCTTAATGAAACTTATTGTCATCTTGAGGGGCAGGGATAGCTAAGCAATTTAGTGAAACCAGGTATACAGTTCACAACTGTACTTACATATTATGTGTTAAAATATGTGGCTTCAAATTCATACATGTATAGATAAACATGCTTTGCAATAGCAAAATAAAGACTGAACCATCACTTACTGCATAGATAATGAGTAGGAATATAACTTTGCCATTGATGTGAAGCTGAGGTCAAAGGTTAATTAGATTGCCCTGGTATGTTTTCCTGATTCAGGATTTGTAAGGCCCTTGGAGAGAACTGATAACAACCTTTCAGAAACACTGATTACAAAGTAAGACGGATTGAATATTAATCACAGACTTTTTCCCAAGAGGCTCTAAAAAACAATAACTACTATTATTACATAAACAAAGCAGAGGGAAGTCAAGAATACTTTGGGGTTGGGGGAGTCAAGTAACTGTCTTTGAATATAATAATTAAGATGCACTTGGGTACAAGAATGCTAAGTTATGAGCATTACAAGGCACAACAATTTACATTGTCTCTAAGTGGAAAAGTGTATTGTTAAAGATGAGGTGAGATTTTAATCAATGCAAATGATAATTATTGAACTGTAAGTTAAAGACTCAGTTTAAAAAATACACTTTTCAAAAGAAGTATTTATGTTACATAGCACTCATGAAATAAGAAGTGCACTTTTGGAATATGCCTGCATAGACATATGTATACCATAGAAAGTATCAATATGGTTATATTAAATAATAAAATAGCTAAGGTGTGAAAGATGATGTTTATATTTTTCATCTGAAGAAACACATCTGTATTGATAAAAGTACATAGTAATAAAAATGGACTATTACTTTATTCATTTGTTTTCATGATTGTTTTACATAGAGTACAATCGTTCTGAGTAGGGAACCAGTGTTTCATAGCTGTAATCTTAAATACTCAGAAGGTTGAGATTTGAAGTTCATGGTTCAATGCCAGCTTGGATAGACAATTCAAGAGACTCATTATTTTCATTTAACTAAGGAAAAGTCAGAAGTGAAGGTGTGGCTCAAGAGTTTGAGCATCAAACTTGAAGGTAAAAAAATTAAGCAAAATTGAATTCAAATTCCAGTATGGGAAAAAAACACAAATTAAATTAAATTAAAAAGAACATAATGATGCACCCAGAATTAAAATGCCTTCCAAGAGCAAAATTATGCGTATAATTTCAAGTTTTATGTACATTTAAAAATGATTTTCTTGAATATCATTAAATATCATTACATTTAACAAAATATTTTCAATGTAGTTTGGAGGGGTTTTTGAAATGTAAGAATTACCTTTCACGCCTATAAACCTCGCTAAACAGAACCCAGAGATCTGAGGATTACAGTTCAAAGTTAGTCCAGACAAGAAAGTCTATGAAATTCTTACCTCCAATTAACCTCCAGAACATGGGAAGGCGTGCCTTGGCTTAAAGTGGTATAGTGCTAGCCTTAAGTGCAAGAGATGAGCAACAACATCCAGGCTCTTTGATCAAGCTCGATGACTGAATAAAAAGGAATTACATTTCAGGATGTTTAATAAAACTTAAAAAGAAACTTTTAATTTCATACATTTTACTTACAACACAGAATTTATTTAATACTTAACCACCAAATACTATGCATAAGACAATTCAATATAAAATGACTAAATTACATAGCTCTTTTGCACTGGATCTTAATGTTTTAATAGGAAATGGGCAAATAAATTTTATAGTACAATAGGACAACCCAGCCATAGAAACATTTAATGAATTAAGGATACCAGAAAATCAGCTAAGTCTAGTAGAAAAAAATTGTTAAGGATACCCTTTATTTGAAAAATTGAACAGGTCAGGAAAAAGCACAAGGGATCTACTCAAAAGTGGAGAGTAGGACCAGAGCCAGATATTAACAGAAGTAATAGAAGAATTGTGAGTTACATTCTATCCCTGTTAAACACAGCTTACATCTTAGATACATAATGCCAAATATTGGAAATTAACCTGAAAGAAAATTAATAGATAACACTTTCACCCACTTAAAATTAAATTTTAATGCACAAATTAAGGAAAGCATTTCACAATGGAATTATATGTAATTCAATAGGTACATTTCAAAATGCATTCATATAAAAAGAAGGAAGTATTTCATATTCACGTGACAATCTGTAGACAAATTATTATTTTTAGTTTTGTGTGTGTGTGTGTGTGTGTGTGTGTGTGTGTGTGTGTGTGTGTGTGTGTGTGTGAACAGAGGCTTGTACTTAGAGTCTGGGTGCTGTCCATTAGTGTTTTTACTCAAGGCTGGATCTATACTACATAAGCCACTCTTCCATTTCTTGCTTTGGTGTGGTTAAAAGAAGGTAAGAGCTCAGGATGCCTTAATCAAAAATCCTCATCTCAGTACAATAAGCAGCTAGGATTATAGGCTTGAATCATCAATATGAAGAAAATAAAGGGAGCTTTTTGTTCTTAATCTATGTTATGACTAGAAAGAAAAGTTTACTAGCAGATCTATAAGCGATTTTCTTTTTACTATCACAGGAGTTGTGTTACAGGAGTTTTCCTTTCTCAGCAAGTGATATATAGTCCAAGACCTTCAGTGCATAGTTGAAAGTGTATACCTCAGTGTACAGCTAATACTGCATGCTCTGTATGTTATATTTTTTCCTCTACATATTCAAGCTTAATGCCTTTTAAAAAATTCTCAACAAAGATTCATCACACACTGTGGTTATATTTTTTGTAGTTTGAGGCTTGACAGTAAAACTAACACAGATTTCACTACACAATTTCATGAATTCATTTTTTCCCAGAATTTGGCAATCTCAGTACAGAATTTGGACTTTCCTAGGAATGTCCTAATAGTTCATATATATAGAAAGGGAGAAAATAAAGCTATGCACTATATTGGCCCTAAGAATTTGACAAAAAAGAATATGTACTTGTACTTCAAATTACAGAGATAAGCTATGAGTCACATCTACTTTGTTCTCTTTCCAATAAATGCATATATATATATGCTTAGTTATTATTGCTGAGATATTAAATTCCTATTAAGAACTTTTCACATACAGTTCTTTAGTGTATTCAAAGTGGGAATTTCAAATGTGTTTTGAGCAAATTACCACATAGACAATCATTATTGACAACTGTACCTGATATATTATTCCAGTAATATTATTACAATTGAATAATCCCACTAAAACAATAGAAGTGCATTTTATATCTGAGAGATATTCACTAATGGACAGGTAGCTTAAATGGTATTGTTGAACTATGTACAAAAATAGTTCCTTTTCTTGGCAAGATGGGGCAGGGTGGTGTAAATTATTGTACAATTAAAACCCTAAGGACTTTTGTTTTTAAAGTTTCTTATTTAGTAGTCTTACAGCATGCCAGACTACATATTCTAAAATCTGAAAAAAATAAAAATATTGGTTCCAAGAATTTCATATAAGTTATATTGAGATACTTGGTAGATAGATAACAGAGATAGAAGCTAACAGCTAGATATACAGTGGGTGATAGATATACAGTAGGTATATAGATAGTCTATGTGGGAAGAGTTGAGAGAGTTGTGTTTGTGTATATATGCATATGCATATATATATATATATCAATGTTTGATTTCATAAATGGACAAAAATCATTCATTTATTTCTCTTCTTAATTTTCATCTTGAACCACTGAGACAATATGTTGCCTTTTATTTTATTTTATAGTCACCATTTGATATGAGTTAAAAATAAGTGGAAGTTATAAACAAGCATAATCAGAGTGAAAGAAAATGAAATTAGTAGTGTGAACACAGTGCCATTTCCATATCACATTTTTAGCACTATAAGTCAATAAAGATGAAAGTAAAGATAACATTGAAAATAGCTTTTAATGAGTATACTATAATAATTAAAAGAGAAGTAACATATTATTAGAGAATATAATTTTTCATGAGTTTAAGGAAAACTAATGGTGTAAATATAAGTGTGCCTTGTTATTAAAAAGCAACTTATATGAATGTATGCATTAATTGGAAAGTGGAACAAACAGTTAAATATAAATGTGATTCAGATCTAATCTCTGTAATTTGAACTACAAGTATCCAAAAAGGATAGGGATTCTAGTTCTATCGTTTTGTTTTGTTTTGACTTACTTCTAAAGCTTTATTTTCCAGATCCAATAAAAGACAGTTGAATTAGTTATATCTCTCAGAGATTTTTTCTTTTTAGCACTATTAACATAACCTATTCTTTTGATCAAATTCTCAGGCCCTGTACACTACTTTATTTGCTCCCTTCCTGCAGAAGTGGAAAATGCTTAATTAGAATAACATGTCTCATATTGAAGGTTGGTTGCTTTAAAGATTAATTACTTTCTTCCAACCTTATTTGGGATTGATTATAAATTGTAGGGGATTTTTTTAAAGAATGCATAACATGAAAATATAAAACTCAAATAATATTTTGGTTATTATAGCTGACATTTTAGCATTCCAAATAAAATAGCTATATTCATCACTCAAAGCATCATTGTAATTATTTTAACGAAGAAAATGCTAATAATCCAACTAAAGCTCTATTCTGTAACATTTTCTGTGTAATGTGTAAAACAATATGTAGTTCTTAAAAATTCAATTAAACACACACATACATATGTACTAGACCAACTTGTAAATATTTGAATGTGAGATAACATCAGTAAGATACTTGAGAAAGTTCTTAAAGTATTATAATGGGACATAATCCCTGTGTGCATGCAGCCGCTCAAAAACTATGTTTAATCAAACGGGCCCCAACTATACTTATGACCTCAGATCTACCTCAGCATTAGCATATAAATTTTAATCCTTTAGGGGCTGGGAAGGTGGCTCAGTGGTAGTGTGCTTGCCTTGCATGAACAAGGCCCTGGGTTCAATTCCTCAGCACTACATAAGAAGAAATAGCCAGAAGTGGTGTGGTGATTTAAGTGGTAGAGCGCTAGTCAAGACCTGAAGAGCTGAGTGACAGAGTCCAGGCCCAGATTTCAGGCCCCACGACTGACAGAAAAAAAAATAATCTTTTAAAACCAAAACTTTGTTAAATTAAATTTACTGGTTTATTTGAATAAAGAATGATTTGTGAATTCGGAAGCACAAACTAAACATAACTCAATCAATAGAATTTGGGAAAGCTCCACTTAGCAATGTCATTAGTGAATTTTGGAGGGTCAAGCAGAAGAAAAACTTTTAAAAATCTTATTGGTTATAGTAAACATTTGCTTAGTTGCAGAATATCCACTTGGCTGCCTATGATTGGCTAATTCTCAATTATGTTTTTTTTTATTTCTTTTTTATTGTGAAAATACTGTACATAGGGGTTACCATTACATAGGCAAGATAATGAGTACATTTCTTATCAAGCATTGTAGCCTCCTCCTTTTTTTTACTCTTCCCATCCCTTCCCAGCGTCCCCCTGCACCCTCACTCAATCCTCCCCTCGCCCCACCAAAGTTGTAAAGTTCATTTTTGACATGACAAGTTGTACTTCTCATTGTTGCAACGGGTCCACCTGTATCCTTATTTAAACGACTTGTTTTTCCCTTCCCCTCCACAAATTATACCGACATCAAATACAGTGAAAGCAGGAGTTATACTATGGGGGAGGGACATACAAAGAAACAAAACATAATCTTATAAATGCGTTAGAAACACATGCATGAAAGAAAACAAACATTTAAATACATATCTTAGGGTTCATTTTCCTAACATCACCTTATCTGACCTTTTCTGCTTGACTCATACATATACTAACTATTGCAAATAAGGTAAACCATGGGACCTATGTTTTTTAGGCTTGGCTTACTTCACTTAATATAATTTTTTCCAAGTCTTTCCATGTCCTAACAAATGGGGCAATGTCATTCTTTCTGATGGAGGCATAGAATTCCATTGTGTATATATACCACATTTTCTTGATCCATTCTACTGAGGGACATTTGGGTTGGTTCCATTTCTTAGCTATAATAAATAATGTTGCAATAAACATAGTTGTGCTGGTAGCTTTAGTGTGGTCTTGTCTCAATTATGTTTAATTAGTTGAAACTTGCCCGTTAACTAGAAAAAATATACTCCATTTTAGTTTTCAGTGTGTTTATGCAATAAGCTACTGTTAGTTATGTGTAATCTCAGTGTACTTATGGGTTACTTATGTAATTCAGCAGCTTCCAAAACAAACAGGTCCTGAACCAATGAGAAAGATGATTTCATATGCTACATCTTTCAGAAACCAACACTTAATATCTGAGCTTCCATTTCGATTTTATTAGTTTGTGGTATAATCTATTATTCACATGAATGAGCTCTGATAAGTCAAAATTTTATTTCACTACAATTGATAAGAACCAGCCATCTGCAAGTAGCTTAGAAACAAGACATTTTATTCACAATTACAAAAATAAAAATATATTTTAAATATTATTACACAAAATATAGGGAACTCAAACCAGATTTCCCTGACAAATATAAAATACTTGAGAGGAAAGTAGATAAAGAGGTCATAAGAATGAGAAAATTTAACATTTAAAGACGCTTTCTCATGGTAAGTTACTTAGAGATTAATGCAATTTTAAAGAAACTACATGCTGGATATTATTGTTAGATATACCTCAAGATGTTGATGTGTCACCTAGGAATAAGGACTCTAACCCAAAAAGAATTTGTCAAGACAAAGTAAATATGTTGGGAGTTATGCAAGTGGTTATAAATGAATTAACTGATGTATAATAGACTCATTGGAAAGTTCAAGTAACATAATTTTCAGAAAGACTACATCAAAGCCCAACAAACTAAGCACTAGGAAAGAGGTATATTAATGGAAGGGGATGAGGCCAAGAGGAGAAAGGGAGACAAATGGAAAGGGGAAGAGGAAGAGAATACAGTCAAGAAGTAATTGTATATACCACAAAATTAAGAAAAGGAAAGGGGTGGGTCAAAGGGTGGTCTTAATGTTCACATGGTTAACACTGATTAAGATGTACTGTATTCATAAATATCTTTGTTAAATGGCACCTCCTTTGTATAACTATTTAAACATGGTAAATAGAAATAAAGAAAAAAACCTAATGTTTACCTCTACAGAACTGTGCACCATCACCCAAAATCTAGCAAATAAGCACAGAAAACAGTAAGGCTGCTCTTCTTTTATCCATAATGCAGAAGGCCTTGTCCCCTGTTTGGATTGGCTAAGCTCAACTTTAAAATCTGCAATAGGATGTGACATAATTAACAGGAACAGGGTACATCCATTAACAGGAAAAGGAGGTCTTATTAGAAGGAACTGGGCATCTTAATTAAAAAGTGTACCAGAAATAGAATGCAACTAAATCACAATCAGCTGGTGCCAAGCCATCTGGCCAAACCAGGAATTTTTCAGGACAATTCTCTCAAGATGAACAGAAAGGAAGCCACACTTGCTGATAGAAAAGATGCCCTTTCTCACAATCCCCCTCTTTGTACTTTCTGATGTTTACTGCAAATTCTTTTAACATTATTTACCTCAGCTGTACTTAACTAATGGTACAATACTGAAATTTGTCTAAGGAAGTATTGATGATTCTATAAATTTGTCGCATAACTCCCAATTAAAGCCATTGTCCCCATGAGGGACAAGTAAAGGACATTAGAATTAAGATCATAGCTAGCACCTGTGGCTCATGCCTGTAATCCTAGCTACTTAGGAGGCTGAGAACTGAGGATTACAGTTCAAAGCCACCCCAGGAGGAAAGTCCATGAGACTCTTATCTCCAATAAGCCACTAGAAAACCAGAAGTGGTGCTGTGGCTCAAGAGGTAGAGTGATTGACTTTAGCTTGAAGAGGTGAGGGACAGCGCCCAAGCCCAGATTTCAAGCTCCACGACAGACCCCCAAAATAAAAACAAGAATTAAGATCATAATACCCTTCCAAATGATTGTGTTAGCCAGTTATGAAGGAGGCTATCTGTCTCTGACTTTTTAGTTGATGGTCCCATCTAGGGTTCTAGGTTCAGAAAACATGGTACATCATTGACGTTCCCCACCCCAAAAAATCAGGGTATATAGCCCCACCAAATTTTCTGCCAGAATTGTATTAAGAAACATATACTGCTTCCCGTGCCATCTTGCTAGTGGGTCATAATTGTTCTACAGTTCCATTTACTATAAAAGTAACAAAACCTCTCTTGGATATAATAGACTTAGCTCACATTAATATTAATAATGGCATCAAAATAGTCGTGGCTCATATCCAGCTGCTATTTGATTCCTAGGCTTGGAGTCAGCTTTGGTTTTTAAAATGCCAGGGTGAAGGAAATAGCCAAAATTGAACCAAAGGACAGCCTCTGCTCCATTTGACAGAAGAGCTTCAAGCATTTAACTCCTCTACAATATTACCAAACATGAGCTCTAGCAATAGTGAGAGCAGATGCATTCCCATCTCCTCAAAAGACAGGATTTCACTGTATCCAAATGTCTTTCTTAGAAATTCTTGATTCTCTTCACTGCCTAGGGAGGCATGAGATGAAGTTACATTTATGGGAAACTGACTTAACCAACCTAGTTGGCTTTAATTCATCTGAGTCCTTAATCATAGGAAATAGTAATGACAGCATGTTATTGAACTTGTTCCTCCAAGTTATCTTGTCTTAGAAGAGGGCTATCATGCATGCCAAGCCAGCAGGATCCATTATTCATCTCAAAAGGAAGGGGAAAATATGAGGTCTTGGTCTACCTGCCACACATGCATAATAACTGCCAACAGAATATTTTATCCATTCAATCAAGCAGGCATTTGTTTTGCCATAAACAGTTTTTGGTTGTTTCTTTTTGGTCGGACATGGGGCTTGAACTCTGGGCCTGGACACTGTCCCTGTGCTCTTCTGCTCAAGGCAAGCACTCTACTGCTTGAGCCACAGCACCACTTCTGGTTTTCTAGTGGTATATTGGAGATAAGAGTCTCATGGAGATTCCTGCCCAGGCTTTGAACCATGATCTTCAGATCTCAGCCTCCTGAGTAGCTACGATTACAGGCGTGAGCCAACAGCCATACACAGTTTTAACAGCCATGGCTGGTCATAAATCTTTTACCCTTATTATAGTTACCTCATAATAATTGCCTTAAGGCCTAGGAGGGAAGGAGTAATAATTGCCTTAAGGCCTACGGTTGGAAGGAAGAAGACATCAGAAGGCTCCGTATAGTGGGCTCCATTAATTATAAATAGATTTTCCTAACTGGTAAGAATACCTAGTCTGGAACAGCTAAACAGAAGGATCCCTAAAAGGATCCTTACAATTACCATAGGGTTAAACTAATTATTCCATCATTGATGGTCATAGGAGAAAGTCCTTATATGCCTGATTTTATTCCCCAAGAATCTGTGTTTACTCATGGTATAGTAAGATCACTGATTGTTGTTAGTTAAGTAGTTCACATAACTCTAACCCTAGTGGGCTGGATACTCATCTTCTGGGATGTAAAACTCAGGATAGACACATATATTTTTATTCAGAGTTTACAATTTCTTAGATTACCCAACCAGCCCTAGAAATTTCTAAGTACATTCTCAGTTCTTGATAAGCACCCAGCTGAAATTTCTTCTATCTTCTCAGTGGGCAGTCAGCCATTTCCCTTGCTGATTAAATGTCCCAACTACCATACTTCATCAATAAATTGTATCTCTGATTTTGAGACTCTCAATTCTTGCTGCTCACTGCCTCAAATTATTTGAACAGTCCAGACATGAAAAAAATAGCAAGTAGAAGTTCTATTTGCAAACAAACAGGTTACTAAAAACAGATTACTAAGAAATAAAATCGATGTGCAACTCAACATTAGCATGCTGAATTTAATATTTTTAATTTATTATGCTATTCTAAAGGTGATATTCAGAGAGTACATTTCTTTTTAAAATATTTAATTGTAAAGATACTGCACAGAGTGATTTGCAATAACTAGTATATGTCTAAGATAATCTTACCAGACAATCAGAAAAGCTCAAAAGCTATGTACATATGACTATAAAAGATGTTAAGTGAAATGACTCCCAAGATTCATTGGGTCATAATAAGGTGCTAACTGTAAAGATACTTAACAAATCAAAGCTTACTTCTACAGAAGGGTGATCCATCAGCTGAAATCTATCAGGCAAGCACCTAAAGGAGTTAGGTGCTACTTTTTTTTATTCCTAAGGCATGGGGTTCTGTCCCTTGCCTCTGCTCAGAGTGGTCCACAATTTGCAACAGGATGTGGCTTAATTAACAAAATCAGTTGTCATAATTAACAAGAACAGAGTGTACCTAAAATTTCATGAGCTTTAAACAGGATTTCTTAATGAAAGTTTAACAAGAATAGGAAGCAACCTAAATACAATTAACCAGGGTCAAACCACCTAGCCCAAATAGTAAGTTTTCAGAAACACACACACACACACACACACACACACACACACACACACACACACACACACACAATTTTTACAAGATTGACAAAAAGGAAATGGCACACTTCAATAAAAATGAGGTTTTTCTCAGATTAATTTTAACATGGAATAAAACTTCTGAGTACAAAAGGACAGAACAATAGGGAAATATAGCAAAGACGTGCTAAAAATAATTAATACCATTTTCTTCCAAAGGGGTTCCATCTGACAATGCCATGGTCATCCCAGCTGCATCTAACTGATGTTTTCTATGCAATAGCCAGAAATAGATGCAGGCCCAGGAATTAGAGATGATAGTGTAGAAAACATTAAATAAGGGTGCTTTCAATTGCAGATCTAAGTGCAACCATGAAGAATACATTTAGGGTTAAAATAAAACTACAATGTTACCAAAGATAATCATACAGTACTTTTTTCACTAATATTTTTTTCTTTTAATAAGGTTATTTTAAATTGTGAAAATACCATACAGAGGGGTTACAATTACATGAGCAAGGTAATGAGTACATTTCTTATCAAGCATTGTTGCCTCCTTCTTTGTTTCCCCTTACCATCCCTGCCCTCCCATCTTCCTCCTCTTCCTCCTGCCAAAGTTATAAAGTACATTTTTCAACATAACGTCTTGTACCTCTCATTGTTGCAATGGGTCCACCTGTATCCCTATTTAAACATTTTGTATTTTCCCTTCCCCTCCACAAATTATACAAACATCATATACAGTGAAAACAGGGGCTATTATTATTATTATTATTATTATTATTATTATTATTATTATTATTATTATTTAATGGCTAGGACTCATCAAATTATTGACAGTGTGCCTTAGATCCTCTGAAAGATAACGTTACAGTAAAAAAAATGTATATCTCTCAATGCAGACAATCTCTATTTTAAACGTATTGGAGATCAGCAATTTGGGTTGTTTGGTCTTATTTTCTTTACTTTAACAAGTCAATATACCAACATTTTTTATGTATCAAGAAGTACTGTATACATTTTCTGTCAAAATTAACTAATGCGTTGGGAAATAGAGATTATTTCTTTTAAAAATTGAATTCACTGCCAGGTACCATTGGCTGACACCTGAAATCCTAGCTAGGATCCTCGGGAGGCTTTGATTTGAGGATCCAGGTTCAAATCCAAATAAGCCAAAAACTCTGTGATTCTCTGATTAGCCAACAAAAAGTCATAAGCAGAGCTGTGGCTCAGTAGAAAGAGTTGAATGACCACGCCCAGACCTTAAATTTAAGACCTGGTACCAACATGCACTCAAAAAGTATTTCTTTCCTTTTTTTTTTTTTTTTTTGTTGGTGTGGAGCTTGAACTTTGGACCTGAGCGCTGTCCCTCAGCTCTTCAGTACACAAAGTATTTCTTGCACTAATGTATTCCTAATACTTTAGAGGCTGTAACCTAATTGTAGATAAATAAATTTATAGTCTGATAAATACATGCTTGGCTATGTAGTAAAATAAGTTTAGTTACTTAATTTGTTTGATAAATATTATATAAAATTTCAATTCATCCTCAAAGTATATTTAAATATAACCATTTTCACTATGTTGCAAAACAAAATACTTAAGATAGATAATCAGATATTCAAGAATACTCCAGTTTCAAACCAGGTGATCAACTGAGAATTGAAACGTTTGATTTTATAATACCTATAAATATGTGAACAAAACAATGGAAAGTTAACAGATAAATGTTCAAAACATGTATTTATATATGTGGTAATGTACAAAGAGGAGAAATCCTAAAGTAGAAGATGAGAAAGGTAAAATGTGTAAAAGACACTGGAAAGCCTGAAATAAAATACAATAAAATGAATAAAGCTATTTATCAAAATGATAAAACAATATATCAAAAATGATAACTTTATTAAATACTGTATTGTGAAATAAGCAAGGTTACAAATCTTTGAATAAGGAAGGGCTGATAAATTGAACTGAAAGAAATCATAAAGCAAATTATGACAATCCTCACATATAACTTTCAATGTATACTCTATTCTCTATTTTCTTTCTTTCCTTTCTTTATTTGGGTACAAGGACTGGATTTTTATATGCTAGGCTTGTGCCTTACCACTTGATCTACTCTACTCCCAGTTGAATATAAACCAGTTTTCCTCTGCTTTATTGGTAGAAGAGTTTCACAGACGTTTCTGCCCAAGTTGGCTTAGAGCCACAATCCTCAGATCTCAGTCTCCTGAATTTCTAAGACCCAGGCATGAGCCACCAGTAATGGTTTATTTTATATTTTGAATAAACATAATACTAAAGAATTTTACTACATATGGTATTAAACTTCTTGGTGTAAAGGATACCCCAAACTGATTATTTTTAAATTTTTAGATTTTACGTATAGTTAGATATGTCAAATTCTTAGAGAGAGAAACTACATCAATGTTTAAAAAAACCGATAGTGAAGAAAATTTTCATAGAAAAGTTATTTTTGACCCATTGTAACAATGAGATGTACAAGACACTTGGGGGAGGGTAACATGGGGAGGTGGAAAGGGAAGGTATGGTTGGGGACAAACAAAGGAGAGGGTAACAATGCTTGATAGGAAATGTACTCATTACCATACTCATGTAACTGTAACCCAACTGTACAGTATCTTTACAGTAAAAAAATAAAAAGAAAATTTCTTATTGAATAAAAACATAGATCCAATGCTTTGTAGATATTTAACTTTGTTAGGAAAAATTTCAGGCCACCTTATCATTCTTAAATACTCAAATTCAAAGGCAGGAGTGACACATAAAATGCTAGAGGCAAATTACAAATAGTCTTTTCTTTTTCATAAAGGGGTTATTTTTTTAATCCCTTAATTCTCTAAATTATAGCATAAAAAGAGGAATAATATTGACTTCATAATCTAACAAGGAATGCAAGTCAGAAACCAAAAACTCATAGCTATAATCCCAGCCACTCAGAATTTCTGAGATCTGGAGCTTTAAACTTTGAACGTCTGGGCAGAAAGCGCCATGAAACTCCATCTCCACAATAACGAGCAAGAAGTTGAGATTGGGTGGTTGGTTTGAAAGGTTTAGTGCCAGTTGAATGAGCAAGCCTAGCAAGCTTGATTCCCTGAGTTAAAACCCTGGTACTGGTAAAAATAAATACTATACTAATCTAATAATCTGAAGATTAGGGCTGGAAAGGTAGCTCAGTGGTACCTCATGCCTTGCATGCATGAGGCCCTGGGTTCGATTCCTCAGCATCACATAAGGAGAAAAAGCCAGAGGTGGCTCTATGGCTCAAGTGGTATAGCACTAGCCTTGAGCTGAAGAGGTGAGGGACAGTGCTCAGGCACAGAGTTCAGGTCCCATGACTGGCCAAAACAAACAAACAACAATAAACAAAATCTGAGGATTAATGAGTATCAAGAACATTACAAGAAAAGTTAGTAATTATATATAAGAAAAAAGAAAAATGCATATAAATGTATCAATAATGTGGAATACAGTGATGATTTTATTAAACCCTAATAATATATGTGTGAAAATCCATATCAGATTGTTTATTCTATGTTTTTAAAATTCAAGTAGGATGGAAGAACCATTGCCAATAATTTGCAAGTGGATCCTTAAATACTATCCAAGTATTTTGAATGTTTGGGTAACCAGATGAATGAGACATAGAGACATTTTCCCTGAAAATAACAGATATTCTGGTTATCCAGTCATTTATCATCTCAAGTTCTTATAAACAGTCAAAGCTGAAAATCTATTTCTCTCTTGTGAGAACCATATTCTTCTTTCCTCTGTCTTGCTTTGAACTGAAGTCTCTGAAATTCGTTTGAAAAATTGGTTTGTCAGGATTTCACTTCAGTTCTGTGAGGTGCTGCTATAAATGGACAGGCAATTTGCTCAGGGAAACGGCAGATTCTGTGTCAGGGTTTGCCACAGGACTGGCTAATTGAGAAAACCTTAAGTGATTCAACACAGAAGTTTCTGACACAGGTTGTATTCAGAAAAATAAACAATATCCTCTAATGTAGTGCTCATTTTGTTTGTGTTCTGGCCAGATACACCATACCTTCCTCACATTTTGCACGCTTGTTTTAGATGAATTTCCTTAGAGACGGTCCAAGTGTCATGATTTATACATGGAAAATGTACAGAATTGAACTGTGTCCTGCTTATTATCCCACAGATGGAGGACTGGACGGAGAAAAGAGTGGAATTGTAAGCCATTGTAATGGATACCTCACATGCTCTATATCTGGTATTGCTTTCCAATGTTCTATTCCCCTGGGGAAATACTTACAGGACTTCATTTGCTATAGGGATTAGTCTTCTGGACGTCGGTCGCTTTTAGTAAAGCAGCCTTAGTTGAAGGGAATGACTTGATAGGGTCTCAGCTAAGAAACTATGCAGCTATCTCCAATTGCTGAAGAAGTGAACATCCCAATACATGAACTTCAGGACACAACTGTAACTTGGGGATCTATTTGCTTCCTCTGGGAAGTTGCAAAAGCATCTTCTCCAGGATTCTGGTCAGTATCCTTCTAGGAATTAAACGTACAAAGCAAAAGATAATTAAGATAACTATAAGAAGACTGACCCTGGGTACAACTGACATCGATTTTTACCCTACTATAGCATTTCTGCTGGGTTAGATTAGTTCTCTGCTAGGATATTCCAGATCCTTATTCCAAGCAGTCTGAAGACTCTGGTCACTGTGCCTGTCTTGTTCGTCACAGACAATTGAACATTTACCATGAAAATGAGACCAAAAATTCCAAAAGATATCTGGATGCCAATGTTTCCACTGGAAATTTGACTATCATAAGAGTTACCCTTGTACCTGGAGAAACATTTCAGAGTGTGTCTGTGAGTATATTTTGATAGTAGTTTGAATAAAAGCTAAATTTTTTAATAAGTTGCAGATTCCAAAATAACAGAAATACAGAGAAGAGACAAATTTGCTCCTATTTCTGACATTGGAACATCTAACTTAACATCTAACTTCTCCTTCAATTGACTATCAGACCTTTAGTGTCTCAGGTCATTGTATTCTAGAACAAACCATTGTGTCCACCAATTCCTACCTCCAGTTTTATTATGTGGCCATCATTATTGGACAAATAGTGATAATATCCACTTCCATGGGTGTTAAACCTTAAAGTATCTAGGTCTTTAGCTGTGTGGCAACCTTTTTAAAAAATGAGACTTCTTAGAGTTTGTAATCGAGTGAACCAATTCTAAATAAAACTCTCTCATATCTATCTATCTATCTATCTATCTATCTATCTATCTATCTATCTATCTATCTATCTATCTATCTGTCTATTTGTCTATCTACCATTTAAGAAATGTAGCATATATTAATCAATCTAGGATATATCTTTTTATCTATCATCTATTTAATATCAGTGTATTTATCAATCATCTGTCTAGCAGCTATGTAACTGTCATCTATATATCTAGTATCATATTTATGTAATTATATTCACCATCATCATCTTTTTGTCGTCTAATCTTATTCTGTTTCTTGAAAGAACCATCACTAAAGCCATAGTGAAATTTTTCCTTGATAGAAGTAGCCAAAAGACAAGTGAAAAATCTACTTTAGCATCGTCTGTGCTTAGTAGAAGCATTCCTGATGTGATAATGAAATTCGTGAGTCTGCAGAGTTCAAAGTTATCTTGATACATCCCATTGTGTGTGTGTGTGTGTGTGTGTGTGTGTGTGTGTGTGTGTGTGTGTGTGTGTGTGAATTATTTGCTTCCATCAGGAAGAATAACACCACTCCTTTTGTAAGGAAATGGAAAGTATTGGAAAATATCATATTAAGTGAAGTAAGCCAGACCCAAAGAATCATAGGACCCATGATTTCCTTTATTTGCAATAATTAGTATATGTCTAGGATAATCTTAGCAGAGGAGAAGAATAGGTCAATAGCTATGTACATATGACCATATGACACTAGGCAAAATGAACTCCAAGACACAGAAACAAGAGGTTTTTGTTGTTGTTTTTTCTAAGGTACTACATAATTTCTTGCTTCTTTGGTGTGTTCTTCCCCCTATGGTATATCCCCTGTTGTCACTGTATTTGATTTTGGTACCCTGGTATTTTATATATGTTTATCTGAATTAGAGAAGGGAAGGGAAACAACAGAATTGTGAGTCAAAGGACAGTGGGGGGGAACCAATGCAATAGTGATTTTCACAAGACAATATGTTGAAAATGATCTATACAACTTGAGGAGGCTTTGGGGGAGGAAAATTAGAAGAAAAATAAGGTAGCAGGTAACAAGTTCAACAGGAAATGTACTTATTACATTACTTTGGTAACTAGAACCCTTCTGTACATTACCTTGACAATAAACATATCATTTTGTCATTTATGAAGACAGTATTTTAGATGGTAATAAATGTGTTTTGACCAGTAGGTCTCAGATGATATGCCACTATATCTCATTTCTGCTATGAAATAGGTGGCTTATTATTTTTATTCTAAGAGATGTGGTCTGAGAGATAATGAATGTGGGGATGCTATCTCGATGCAGCCTACTTTCTACACACATTTGGTTATTGAGGAGGTTTCCAAGAAAAAAAACACTAAACTCTGTCTCATATTTAATCAAAATAAGTTGTCTTGAGGGGAAAAGAGCATTCAATGTAATCTGATTAAAATCAGATCACCAGTGGATCATTCTAGATAAGTTGAATCTGGGGCAAAAGAGTACAAAGCAAAAGAGTACAAATGTTACAAGCAAATATGTAATCCTGACTGCTCAGGAGACTGAGAACTGAGCATTTTAGTTCAAAGACAGGACAAGAAGTTAATTGTGGAGAAACTCTTATCTCCAATCAACCAGCAAAAACCAGATGTGGAAATGTTTCCAAGTAGTAGAGAGTGAGCCTAAAGCAAAAAAGACAAGGAGAGCGCCAGGCTTTGAGTTAAATTTCCAATGAATAAATTCATAAAATAAAAAGTGAATATTACCAGAAAATTTTCTCAAAATTTTCAAAGTTAAGATGTTCAATGGACCTTGAAGTTTGATTTTCTTTGTTTGGCAAATGGCTGCCTTCATTTTGTCCACTCACCTCGGTGCTCTCCTGCGAACACATACCTGATGTTTTCCTCTATCTCCAATTTCCTCCTCTGATTAAAAAAAAACAACAGTCAGAACAATGAGTGTGGTAGTAACACCAGAACTGTGAAAATACTGGCTAGAGGATTGCTGGTTCAAAGACAGCATGGATACATTGATAATCTATCTCAAGGCAAAAAAAAAACCCCTAAAAATAATAACATCAAAATCCCATTAAATTTTCCAAATGGTTATCATTTAGCTCATTTTTAACTCAATCACCAATTGACCATCTCCATTTCTATGTGTGATCACATTTTACATTTTAAAAGACGAAGTCTTAACAAAATTTCTATCTGCTCTTCCAGACATTGAGTCTTCTGGGTAGGAGAGAGAAGGGAAGAAAGGAAGGTAGGAAAAGGAGCTGAAGATTAGTTCTCTATCTTCAGGAAGATGAGTGAATCTGAGCAAATGTATTTTTAAGTCAAGGACATAAAAAGGAGATTAATAGATAGTTACTTCCCTCTGTGGTTGATGGCTTATCCTGCCCAAGTGGCCAGTAGTAAATGGATTCACTTGAGAATTTTCACTGTTACAGCTTTTCCCTTCCAGGTCAAAGAACAATTCTAGTATTCTCATCATTGTTAATTATACCCATTCTTGCTATAGAGTTAACATTTGGATGAAGTGAGCAATCAGTTGTCTCATAATTGAGCTAAGCATCCCTTAGTTATCAGACCACCTGCCTTTCAGAGGACTTGGAATTACTTTAAGCTCATGGTTAGCAATGTCATGATGCTAATATCATGCCATTGGATCATCAAACAATACTGGCTATACATCAACAATGAGAAAGGTTGCAGTTATTCAGAAGTAATGTTGGGGGGAAGGCATCTTGATATCTGAAGGAAAGGCCTTAGGTCCCTGGTGAGGAACATTAGGCAGTATACATGGTGTTTAATTGTTCTAAATCTGTAAACCTGGGAAGGAGTTGTATATCAGTGTGACTATCTAGAGACTCTCCCTGATCCATTTTTGACCTTTTTGATTGATCATTTTACAGGGTATTATTGCTGGAGTGGTCGTTGGGATATGTTATGAATAACCATCTTCATAAAGCAAGCATTCCTTGCTCCCACATTTGATTTTATTTTTTATTGTAATGATTATGTTCTCCTTTATTCTGATAGTGAAGTATTACCAGCAGGATTCTATCAGTGGAATCATATGATCATTTTATGATATCAGGAAACAATTCCATAGTGTCACATTCACCATCAATTTATGACTCTTAGATGATAGATACAGAATTTCTCAAGGATTGCAAATAAGGGAAATCATGGGACCTGGGTCAAACAGAAAAGGTCAGATAAGATGATGTTAAGTGAAATGAACCTCAAGATAGGGACACAAGTGTTTTTTTTCTTCTTTGCTATTGTTTCTAACGTATTTGTAACGTACCATGTGATTTTTTTGTTACTTTTTATGTCCCTCCCCCACAGTATACCCCTGTTTTCACTGTATTTGATGTTGGTATAATTTGGAGAGGGGAAGGGTAAAAACAAATTGTTTAAATAGAGATACAGGTTGACCATTGCAACAATGAGATGTACAAGACACTATGTCAAAAAACGATCTTTACAATTTAGGCATGCGGGGGGGGGGGGGGAGGGGGTAGCTGTGGAGGTGGGAGGGAAGGAATGGTAGGGGGAAACCAAAGGAGGAGGCAACAATGCTGGATAAGAAATGTACAAATTTCCTTACTATGTAACTGTAACCCCTCTGTACAGTATTTTCACAATAACAAACTTAATTTTTAAAAAACAGAATTTCTCAGGGATGCTAATGTCCTTTGTATTAATGCCCTCCTTACTGCTATTTTGCAGTAGATATGTCTACATCCCTAACACAAAATATA
Source organism: Dipodomys merriami (assembly GCF_024711535.1). Classification (NCBI taxonomy): domain Eukaryota; kingdom Metazoa; phylum Chordata; class Mammalia; order Rodentia; family Heteromyidae; genus Dipodomys; species Dipodomys merriami. The sequence goes on along the minus strand of NW_027202993.1, from coordinate 2,190,164 downwards.
TAAATTATTAGTGGGTTTTCTGGTCCTATTTAGTATAGCTATCTAGCATGCTAACATCTTTAAGATATGTATATGGCTTTTAAGAAACCAGCATGGAAATAATAGCATTTCTATTTCAGTTAACATTATCAGTCATATTCCCCTAGCTTCCAAGAGCCAAGTATGCATTGTGACAGCACCATCCCGTTATCACCAAGTTGTTAATCTCATACCATGGAAGAATGCTTAGATTGATAAACTCTCACTTTCTCTGCTACCCCATCAATATGTTCAGAATCATTGATCCTGTGGATTGGCTAGGGTGTGAAGTTTATTTAAACAGTTGTCTTGCTAACTTAGTTGATGCTTCTTTGCTTGGTTATGATACACCTTTTAATCTATTTATTGGCCTTGTGTGGGTGGATCTTGAAATTGTTATATTCAGCATTTAAGACAGAGACTTTACATCATCTGCAACCAGGGGATTATCCTAGCCTCAAATAATGAAACAGTTCTGCAAGCCTGAGCAGCCAATCGGAGTGGTGTTTTGAAAAGGTTGTCTCTCCCCAACAAAGATGTTGACTCCATTGCTTCAGAGGGTCCCCATTGTCTTTCATTGTCAAATAGATCCCTAGACTTTTCATCTCATGTTTTCAGGTGATGAGAAGACAATCTGCTTTAAAAATATCTTACTCTACACGTGCACTTGAATATTCTCCATTGTGCCATAAAACAAGTCTTCATAAATAAGTTATATTACTAAAATCATATTGATTATAATGTCGGACCATGCTTTAGTAAAACTAGAAGTCACCAAGGGAAGGTAAACTGGAAAATTCAAAAACATATAATAACAACTGAGTCCTGAACAGATAACCAGGAAAGGAATTTAAAAGATAATCAGAGTATATTTTGAGAGAAAGGAAACAGAAACTACTATATACTAAAATTCTTGAGGTACACAAAAACGATTTTGCAATGACAAATGCTCATATTAAAACAGAAGAATAGGAAGTGGCACTGTGGCTCAAGTGATAGAGCGCTCGCATTGAGGTGAAGAGCACAAGGACAGTGCCCAATCCCAGACTTCAAGCCCCATGACAGACAATAAAATAAAATAGAATAAAATAATAAAACAGAAGAGTAGTCTCAATAAACATGTAACACTGAATATTAAGGCTGTAGAAAAAATAGAGAAAAATGGTAGCAAATAGAAAAAATAATAAAGATTAGATTTGAAATAAATAAGAAAAGGAAAACAACAGAAAGAAAATCTACAAAACAATGGGATTTATGAGGGTAAGATAAAGAGAGTAAATCTAATATATACAGAAATAAATGCAACTGATGCCACTAGAAGAAAAAAAATCTTAAGAAGCTAATGACGACAATTATAGTCACCATAACCTAGAAGAAATTGACAAATTGCAAGATGAACACAATCTGGTGAGTGAAAATTGGAGAAGAATACTGAATAAATAGAATCAAAAGATTGATCTTGTAACTAAAACGAGTCATATTCTATTCTGGCTATGTCATTATTCACATACCAAAAGGAAATTATGAGAATGAGAAAAAAACTGAGGAGCTTACTAACTATAGACACAGAAATAAAATGAATTTACTACACTTCTGAACAACACGAAAAGCCAAAGTTCAAGGTCCAAATGATTGATTGTTTGGTGGGGACAAATATTTTTCATCTCTTGAAGAAGAAAACCAAAAAAGCTCTACTAAATAAATTCTAATGAAAATATAAGCTGCATTCATATTATATATGTTTATAATACACTTCTTACAAATACAATTATGTATGAGTATGTGTAGAGTGAATATGTATAATTATCTATAACATATACACAATTTCAACGTATATATACATACACATATATACACCAATGCCAAGCCTTATTCAACCCATAAAATTGCTATTAAAGTAGTATTAAAAATCTCAAGTGTCTCCTGTCTTTTTTCTATAGAAAATGAGTGTCATAGGAGTAACTTTGACTTTCTTATTTTCTTTCAAATGTTATTTTCTTTCTCAAAGTTTTATAATTTTAATTATAGAGGTCATTCACCTCCTTAGTTAGGTATATTTATAGATATTTTAAAGTTGAGAGTGGCTACGTTAAATGAAACTCGTCTCCAAATTTTTCTTATATCTGCTCATTGTTGACATTCATAAAGGGTAGTAACTTGTATGAGTTGAGTGTATATGCTACAACATTACAGAAGTTATTTATCATTTCTCCTATGGTGAAGGTCGAGACGTTGATTACTTTATATATAGGAACAGATCATCTGTAAGTAAGAATAGTATGATTTCATGCTTTTCTATTTGCATCCCTTTTATACTTTTGTCCTGTCTTATTGTTCTAGCTAGAGATTCCAGGGCTATATTGAAAAGGAGTGGAGAGAGTGGACATCTGTGACTTATTCCTGATTTTAGAGAAAGTGATTTTGGTTATTCAAAATTTAGTATGAGGCTTGCTCTAGTTTTGTTATAGTCATTATTATATTAAGGTTTGACCCTTCTATTTCTAGCATCTCCAGAGTTTTAATCATAAAGGTACATTGGAGTTTGTCAAAGGCTTTTTCTGCATCTACTGATGTGATTCTTGTTATGGATTCTGTTTATGAGCTTCATTACATTTTTTCATTTATGTATATTGAGCTATGTATCATTTCTGATGATCCAAAATTCCTACATTACATATATAACACATTGAACTGGTGTTGATTAATGGTATTTCCTGTGATATTTCTGACATGATAATATCCTTGAAAAAGTTTTTTTCGGAAACCTAAGGATGATTTTCTTACATGTGAAGTAATAAATCCTGGTTTGTGGCTTAGTGATATATGATTCTTCAGACCTGTGATATTTATTACTTTTCAAATTTGTATCTGATTATTGTGGTCTGAAATTGGTTTACAATATATATATGAATTTTTGGATTGCCTCATCTATTTCCTTGAAGAATGAGGTTGGAATTTTGATAGGTATCACATTGAATTTGTAGATAGCCTTGGGAAGTATTGCCATTTTCACGATGTTAATCTTTCCAATCCAGGAGCATGGGACTTTTTCCCATTTTTCTAAGTTCTGTTTTGATTTCCTTTTTCAAGTTTTTAAAGTTTTCATCATAGAGGTCCTGCAGTTCCTTGGTTAAGTTTATTCCTAGGTATTTTATTTTTTGTGGGGCTATTACAAATGGAGTTGTTTCCTAATTTCAGCCCCACTTTTCTCATTGTTGGCATACAGAAAAGCCATTGATTTTGGGGGGTTAATTTTATACCCTGCTACTTTGCCAAAGTTTTGAATCAGCTTGAGTAATTTGGGAGTGGAGTTTATGGGATTCTTTAAATACAAGATCATGTCATCTGCAAAGAGGGAGAGTTTTATTTATTCTTCCCCTATTTGGATCCCCTTTATGTCTGCATCTTGTCTTATTGCTGTAGCTAGGCATTCTAATACTAGGTTGAAGAGAAGTGGAGAGAGTGGACATCCTTGTCTTGTTCCTGAGTTAAGAGGAAATGGCTTTAGTTTTTCACCATTAAGTATAATGCTGGCTGTAGGTTTGTCATATACAGCCTTTATTGTATTGAGGAATGTTCCATGGATTCCTAATTTTTCCATAACGTTCATCAAAAAGGGGTGTTGGATCTTGTCGAATGCTTTTTCTGCATCTATTGAGATAACCATATGTTTCTTATCCTTGCTCCTGTTGATGTGATGAATAATATTAATTGATTTTTGTATATTGAACCAGCTTTGCATCCTTGAAATTAATCCCTGTTTGATCGTGGTGTATGATTTTTTGGATGAATTGTTGAAATCGATTGGCCAAAATTTTGTTGAGAAGTTTTGCAGCAATGTTCATCAAAGAAATGGGTCTATAGTTCTCTTTCTTTGATGAGACCCTGCCCGGATTTGGGATCAAGGTTATGATGGCTTCATAGCATGTGTTCAGTAGTGAACTTTCTCTTACAATTTTATTGAAGAGTTTGAGGAGTATTGGTGTGAGCTCTGCTTTGCAGGCCTTGTAGAGTTCCTCTGTAAAACCATCTGGTCCCGGACTTTTCTTATCTGGGATGTCTCTGATTGCTGTTTCTATTTCAATGCTTGACATGGGCCTGTTAAGGTGGTTTACCTCATCTTGGTTTAGTTTTGGCATGTCAATATTTGCTAAAAAAAAAAAAAGATACATAGTTGAAGTTATGTGATAGTGGCTCACACATATAATGTAGTTACTCAGAAGACTGAAATATGAGATTTAAGGTTCGAACCCAGATTAAGCAGGAAAGTCTGTGAGACTGTAAACTTGAGTTAACCACCAAAATACTCGTAGTGGAGCTATGGCTCAAGTGGTAGAGTACTAGCCATCAGTATAAAAGCTTAGGGACTGCACTCAGGTCCTGAGTTAAAGCTCTGGGACCAACGTGCACGCACGCGCACACACACACACACACACACACACACACACACACACACACACACACACACACATATATAACCACACACACATATATGGAAAAAAAGAAAATAAAAAATGTATGTAGTTGATATATTGTTTTCCAGATGTGTTTGCCATGTGTTTTGCTTTTGAACTCATGTAATAGTATTCTACTTTTTTACATTTTCATGAGTAACAGGCAGGTAATTTCTACTGATATTATTTATTATTGCACCTTTTCTCTCTTGCTCTATATATTGTCTTTTTCTTTTGTGGACAATGGAGTAAATTATGAAATAGATGTATTTAAAATTTAAAAGAATTACTTTAACAGAACTATATTTTGAAAAGGAGTGAATTCTTTATTTTCAAGAATTATCTTCTTACACAAATCACCTGCTCTTTAGTGATGGGAATCAATTTTAGGTCTTATAAATACTGTATATATTTAAAATGGACATAGTGTAGTATCCCAAATTGTGTAATATTATTTTTAAAAGGGTTTTCAAAGTATAAGCAATATTTTTCACAGACTTTCTATATTCTGAAACATTAAGTATAAGATAATAGATTCCTCATATGAATGGCCCATGAAAGACGGATTATCTCTGTGATGTGCTCCAGTGGTATATGCAAAATATTCTCCACACTGGGAAGTACACAGATTAATGTGTTGCCTTGTATAGTATATTGATACTGCAAGTACCTTAAATTTTTCTCTCAGCACAAGCGTGGAAAAGAACCAGAAATTTTATTAACTTCAAAATTCTGTATATGTTCATAGGTTTAATTTTTGACCCCTAAACTCTTGTTTTACACAACATAGAAATATTGCTGTTTACTTATGGCTTTGTTAAGATTTAAATAAGTGAACCTAATAATAAAAAGAATAAGATCCTGCAGACATCGATTCATCACTAGCATTATTGTAGGAATTGTCTTAAATAAGCAAAGATTATTTAGCAGAGTTTATGAGCACAACACCACAAATGCCTATAATCTTTTGCACATATTATTAGTACCAATCAGTTGTACAAGGGTGTTTAGTTTGACAAGTCCATGTTTGGTTACAATGTATATTGATCCAACATCTCATCTACCACTCTCCTCCGTTTTTCCTTTCTACTTCTCAAATCAATGCCAACAAGCATTTTTCTTTAATTTGTGGAAAATGTATGGTGTTTATAGTCACCATCCTTCATGTTTTCTATTCATCTTCCCCCTTCCCATTATCATCCACACCCCAGAGATTACCTGATTTACATTTTTGTCACTACGTATTTGTATATATCCTAATTTTAGAGTGTTACTGTGCTTCATATAGACAGCATTTTCTTATAGACGTGTGTGTAATATGACTATGTGTATTTTCAGATTGACCCATTACTTTCAAACTATCTTCTCATTCAACAATTTCAGTAACTTTTATTTTTCTATTTTCACTCATACATGCAAAGGATTTGGGTATTGGTTATTGTCAATATTCTCCCTGAATTTTTAATTTCCTCTATCAGATGCATCATTATAATCATCATTTATGTGAGAGATGTGTATATATATTATACATATGATATATAATATCATGTGTATAAAATGGATCATATTTAATGGAACATATCATCTATATCTATGTATCTTTTTATATATATTTAATGTATATTATTATATACATATAAAATATATAATATATAAATGCATTATATTATAAATAATGTATATAATATATATTATATTTACAAATATCTGTTTGTCTTTTGAGTTAAGCAACCAACTCAGAAAAAATATGACCTTGGTCCTTCTGAACCTGGATTATCTCATGTTTCATGAGAAAATGGATTATCTCATTTACTTCCCTGTCACCTCTGCATTTTAAAATTATGTATTTGATTGATAGAGAAGAAGAAGGCATTTTGTTGTTGTCTGTTTTTAACAAAAGACATATGGATGCAATCTTTATCCTAATCAGTGAATTTGTCAGCAACAACAATCTGTATACAAGTGTGAGTAGCCATTTTTTTCTGCATTGTCAATTTTCTTTTCAATATTGACTTATAGGAGGACTTCATGACTATCTCTCTCTCTCTTTCTCTGAATTAACTACTCAGAAAATAACACTATTTTGACATGTAAAAGAAACAATTTTATATTCAGAAGAAACGAGTAGAGAAAAAGAGCTAGAGGGAGAGCCAAAGGAACTAAAAGAATTAGCTTTTATGCCAATGGACCCTCTTTTGATAAAGACCTTCATCCACTTGTGAATACCTAGTCTTTAAGACCTAGTTACCGCTCTTACAGGTCCCATCTGTGAACACTGCCACAAATGAAGTGTAAGTTTCCCCGCACACGACCTTGGGGGCATATGTGTCTTTCATTGTCCTTGAAAAATTCCTCCTTTTACTCACTTTATTGCACTTTACAAGTTCCGGACTGATTTCTAGCCTCATAAAATGATGATTTACTGAGCAATTGAGTAATTACAACTTATTGAAAACATCTCATTTTTAATGGCAGTTAAAAAACCGTAGATTGCTATGGTAAATAATGCTGCAATAAACATAGTTGTGCTGGTAGCTTTAGTGTGGTCTTGTTTGTAAACATTTGGGTAAATGCCCAAAAGTGGGATTGCTGGATCATAGGGGAGATCTATGTGAAGTCTTCTGAGGAACCTCCATACTGCTTTCCAAAGTGGTTGAACAAGTTTACATTCCCACCAACAATGAAGTAAGGTTCCTTTCTGTCCACATCCCCTCCAGCATCTGTTGTTGTTAGAGTTCTTGATTTTTGCTGTTCTAACTGGAGTGAGGTGATATCTCAATGTTGTTTTGATTTGCATTTCTTTTATGGCTAGGGATGTTGAACATTTCTTCATGTGTCTATTGGCCATCCTTCTTTCTTCTTCAGAGAAGCTTCTCTTTAAGTCTTTCGCCCACTTATTTATTGGGCAGTTGATTCTTTGAGGATTTGTTGTTGGGTGGTTTAATTTTTTGAGTTCCAAGTATATTTTAGATATGAGACCCTTGTCCGTTGTATGGCTAGTAAAGATCTTCTCCCAATCGGTGGGCTTTCTATTGATCTTGCCAGCTATGTCATTTGCCCTGCAGAAGCTCTATATGGAACCAACCCAGATGCCCCTCAGTAGATGAATGGATCAAGAAAATGTGGTATATATACACAATGGAATTCTATGCCTCCATCAGAAAGAATGACATTTCCCCATTTGTTAGGAAATGGAAAGGTTTGGAAAAAATTATATTAAGTGAAGTAAGCCAGGCCCAAAGAAGCATAGATCCCATGGTTTCCCTTATTTGCAATATCTAGTATAGGTATGAGTCAAGCGGAAAAGGTCAGATAATGTGATGTTAGGAAAATGAACCCTTAAATATGTATTTTAATGTTTTCGTTTCTTTCATGCATGTGTTTCTAACGCATTTATAAGATTATTTCTTTGTTGCTTTGTATGTCCGTCCCCCACAGTGTAACCCCCGCTTTCACTATATTTGATGTCAGTATAACATGTGGAGGAGATGGGGACAAACAAGTCGTTTAAGGATTCAGGTGGACCTGTTGCAACAATGAGAAGTACAAAATGTCATGTCAAAACCAGCTTTACAATGTCGGTGTGGGGGGGGGAAGGGGGTATAATTGGGTGGGGGGAGGGGGGTAAAATTGGGTGGGGGAGGGGGAGGCGGGGAAGGGAAGTGAAGGGTAAACAAAGGAGGAGGCTGCAATGCTTGGTAAGAAATGTATGCATTATCCTGCCCATGTAATTGTAGCCCCCCTGTACAGTATGTTCTCAAATAAAATAAAATACAATTAAAAAAAAAAAAAAAAGAAAACCGTAGATTGCTTTTTCACTGGGCAGAAGAAAATCTTGAAAAAAAATTGAATCTACAAACTAGACTCATGAATATGGTCCTAAAACATTACTTGTATAATGTTTGTGTTACTTTATCTTGCTGCATTTTTTAAAATTACAAATATTCAATGATACAAAAAAGAAACCTTTGTGAAATCCAGTTCAAACAGTGAAATTCAAATACCTATTAAAGTTTGTTTACTATTCTATGATACTAGTAGCAAAATAGTTTCATATGAACAATTGTCCAGTAACGTTATAAGCTTGTTGTAATTAATTTTTATTTTGAATTTTATTTTTCATCTGTCATAATATAGTTTAATTCATTCAAACATTATTTTAATTATAAAATTACACATTATCAATTTATGAAAAGTATTTTAGCAGGAATCATTTCACACTAAAAGTTCTAGAAATAAAATAATCATTTCAAGTTAAAATTATATTCTAAAGTACAAATGACTTAATGGATCAACAATTAATTTATATCCTATTTCTCCTTAATTTCTACGTCATTTATAAGAATTGGTACTCTTTCTTTCTAATATATGTTTCTTTGAGCTGATTGTGTTTTTATTTGAGAGCTAAAAAGGCCAATTATCTTACTTATCAAGATTTTATTCTTAGTGGTATGAAACTAAGACATATGTTAGGCAATCACCTTTCCTATTGAGCACATTACAAGTCAAGACGTTTTTTTCTGCTAATTTCAGGAGTTAAAATAGTGAGTTCCTACAGAAAGCAATGGGCTACTCCAGCATATTTTCAGGAGATGAAACAGGAATGTTATACACCCAAGCAATCAGCTTAATCTGTAATCCACCAGAGTATTTGGGTTTCTTAAGATTAGTTTTCTTTGGCATATTGCTTTCCATAAATTCAGCGTGAAGGACATCTGCTTTACTAGTGTCTGGAGAATCTAGTTAGTCATTCAGCAGATTCAGTGAGCATGAAATTGATACAAAGGAACTGGCGATATTTTTTATCTATGATATTGTAGATCTGAATATTTTTCCCAATATATGAGAAAATAAATGACCAGAACACTGCTGTCACTGGTAGATTATGTATATTTTCTTTCTGTATGTATGGATACCTGTTCATCCATTCTTTTATGAAATACTTAAAAGTCCTTGATATGGCAGGAAATCGAAGTTGTCTAGTTCATGAAATTTCATCTGAAAAAATATATAATAATCTCCTGCAACTTTTCATTTTTGAAAATTACAGTAAACTACATAGAAGGCATCCTGGTGATGTTAGTATTGAAAGGTATTGTCCACACTTTGGGATAATCTGATTTCCTATACATATTAAAGTTAATATTAGTGAATTAAAAATTGTAAATTCCAATGTTTCTGAAATTAAACTAGGGGCATAGGTATTTATTTTGTTTACCAAGAAATAGTTTCTCTGAGACCAGATGAATTATGTTTATTTTACAGATAAGCAAAGATATCATTAAAGGTAATTGTGAGATTGTATGAGAGGATTATAGGGAGTAGGGACAAATAGAAAATGTTAGATTGTGAAAAATACCAAAATGCATTGCATCTGTTAATGAAGACAGAAAAACAAAACTCACGAAGCTGTTGAATAATAGTTGTGTGAAATACTATGATGTAATCCCTTTGAACAACTAACATATATTTTAAAAAAGCATATATTTTAAATAAGATGTAACCTCATCCTGCTTTTGTGTAGTAGTGGTAGTGGGGAAGGTGATTGTGTAGGAGAATGGCAGTGATTGTGTTGTGGTCAGAATACATTGTGTCCATGTTTGGAAATGGAGCAACACAGCTATTTTTTATTTTTTTAATTTTTTTATTGTGAAAATACTGTACAGAAAGGTTACAATTACATGAGCAAGAAAATGAGTACATTCCTTATCAAGCATTGTAGCCTCCTCCTTTGTCTCCCCTTCCCATCCCTTCCCATAGCAAGGAAGCTTTTTGAGATTGGTTTGGGAAGAGAGGAAGAGATGGATGAGCATGATGTGGGGAGGTGTGGCTGATCCAGGTAATAAAAAATGTGAAAAAACAATTTTACGGAGGAAAAAGTATTTTCAAGGTGTATTGTAAAAGAAATATTTAGATTCAATCTTTTTTTTTTCCCTGACGGTCGTGGGGCTTGAACTCTGGGCCTGGGCACTGTCTCTGTGCTCTTCAGCTCAAGGTGAGTGCTCTACTACTTGAGCTACAGCACCACTTCCGGTTTTCTAGTGGTTTATTGGAGATAAGATTCTCACGGACGTTCCTGCCTGGGTTGGCTTTGAACCGAGATCCTCATATCTCAGCCTCCAGAGTAGCTAGAATTACAGGCGTGAACCCCCGGCACCCGGCTTAGATTCAATTTATTAACTCCTGTTTTAACTTTTCTCATTTTTTTCTTACACATTTAGATGTATTTAATGAATTTGTTTAAAAATTCTTTGAAAAAATGTCATACAAGAATCAAACACAGTGATTATTTGGGATAAATCAATGGAAAAGGAAAAATGAAATGAAATAAAAAGAAAGAATTTGATACAGGGCATTGATGACCACAAGGTCAACAACCAAAAACAGATCTGTTGTTTCCATGTCTTGGTGTGCATTTCAATTAGCAACTTTTATATGGTCATATGTACATAGTTAGGACAAGAGTGGCACCAGGTTGCACCAAATTTCTTTCTTCATATTTAGGGAAGTATAATGGAATAGATATTTTCTTTAATATATTAGACATAGGTGAAAAAATTTGTTTTTCAAAATTGATTCTTAAAATAGTGAAAAAAGAATCCAAACACCAGTGGCTCATAACCCTAACTACTTATTAGTAAGCTGAGATCAAAGGCAGCCCAGGCCAAAACATCTTTCAGACACTTGTCTCCCATTAATTAGCAAAATGTCAGAACTGGAAATATGACTCAAGTGCAAAGTTTAGTTTTGCAGGAGAAAGCCAAGTAAGAGTCAGAGACCCAGTTAAGCCATGATATTTTAGTGCCTTGCGTCTTGTATATACATTTTTCTAATTTGGGGAGGGAAAGGGAAAAAACAACATGCTGAAACAAGGATACAGGTTGACCCATTGTAACAATGAGATGTACAACACACTATGATGAAAAAGAACTTTACAACTTTGGCCAGGCAGGGACGGGGTAGGGGAGGGGAGGGGGAGATGGGAGGGGATGGGAAGGGGTAACAAACGAGAGGAAACAATGTTTGATAAGAAATGTACTCATTACCTTGCTCATGTAATTTGTAACCCCTCTGAACAGTAATTTCACAATAAAAAATTAAAAAATAAATAAATACTTTATGTATAAAAACACAGGAGGATGTAACAAATCACGTTAGGAAACTTATTCATGTAACTGTAAATGCTCTGTACATAATTTTTATAATAAAAAATTAAAAACTCAACAAAACAAATAGAAAGTGGAAGTTAAGGGTGGTACCAGGTAGTTAAATCAAAATGAGGAAGAGACTTGACAAATACTAGGCAGAGTAATATCAGTGAAAATATATTTGGACTGTATCAAGAGATTAGCATAAATCTGGAATCAGGAATTGAATACGGTGAACTTAAACAGCATTGTTAACTGGAAGGGTCCATTCGGTTTACCTCCTTTGGAGGATTATTCACCTACCTTGCTCTTTTATAATCAACTATGTTGATTTAGTAAGGAAAGTCAAATTTTTGAAAGTTTTTCTATAATGGATTGAACCTGCTATGGAAAAATAAGTATGGCATATTATTAAAGTGTTTTGTGTGTGTGTGTGTGTCTGTCTGTCTGTGTTGCTCTGAGATTATATAAATTAGGTATTCATCCTTGGCCATGGTTAGTGCAGGGAACAAGGAATCCCATTTACAAATTTAAGACAAATGGGCCCCACTGAGCTCCTCTGTATACAAAACTGAAAAGAATCCATCCATAAAATGTGCTAAGAGAATTCCGGGAAGATGGCGAGGAGAAGATGGAGGCAAAACGAGCTCTCCCAAAGAAAGCAGTTTTAGAGTTCCAGTGAACAGTCCCAAGCCAGAGAATCACACCAAGTGTGCCATCACAGGACAGAGAGGCCAGAAAGGGAAAATCCAGGCAAGAAGACAGATCTGAGCTCTTGCCAGCAGCTGCCGCTGTGGCGGCAGCGGCAGCGGCAGTGGTACCGACATACCTGAAACAGAGAGAGTCCAGGATGAAAGAGCCAGAAGCTGTGGGCAAGCAGATTCTACTCAACACCAGCAAGAACCGAGAAGGAGCAGACATCTTCATCCTGCAGTTCGCAGACAAGAGACGACCCAGGAACCAAGAATCGGTGTGAGTAGAAGCCTGATGTCCTCACTCCTTCTCAGGGAGCAGAGGAGGGAAGGCCATCACTCCCTCCCCAGTACAGGAGATCTCCGTCTTGGATACCAACAAAGCTCGGTGGAGTTGCTAGCTCCAACTCAGGCCGTGGCATAAAACTAGAGTCATTTATCAGGTCACAAGAACTTAATGGCATGATCTGCCAGACTCAGCTCCACCCAGGGAAAAGGCACCCAGTTTGGGTGCCAGTACTAGCAGTGACATTCTTCATTGGTTAATCAGAGCCAGAGTCTGCCCCTCCCTTTAGCAGCCCCAACAATCAACTTAAATTCAGTAAACAGAAACCCTGAGAGTGGCTCCAGCCTGGGCTCTGTGAGTTTCTCACAAACTAGGCTCCAGAAAAAGCTACTGTTTGCTGAAAGGCCTCAACTCTACCCAGAACCTAGCCTCCTCACAGCATCTCCAAACTTGAGGAAAAAGCCATCTCCCTCTTTTGTGATTCTCAAAGCATACCCCCATCCCATTGAACTAACTTAGGAGGAGGATCGAAAAATCCTGGGTAAAGCAGAGCATTTTTCTGCCTGTCCATACAAACTGATTTAAGAAACCAACCAAGCCAAAGGACCACAAGCAGACAAGAGAATCCAACCAGAGGCAGATTACAGACACAATGGAGATACAGGATTTTTCCCAACCCTCCCAAAAATATCAGAAGTTTTTTCCTCTTCTTCTTTTTTTTATACCTTTTATAAAATTTTTTTCTTTTCTAAACCTTTTTTCAATTTTTAATTTTTACCTATTTGAAAAAAATTCTTTTCTACTAACTTTTTTCTCCGTTATAATCTTTATTTTAGGGATACATGCGTGTGTGAGTTTATCTTTCTTTTTCTCTCTTATTTATTTTTTTTTCTTTTTGTTTTTTGCTTAGCTCTACTGAACTTCTGATCTTTTTTTCTTTCTTCCTTACCCTTCTCACCTTTTCCTCTCTTTTGATCTTCTTTATGGGACTTAATTATTGTTCTGCACATCCTCACATAAACCCATAGTTGACTATTGGACCCTATCCCACATTGTGTACACACTTAATCCACAAATTTATAACTCAATTCAAAACTTCTGAGACTTAAATTCATTAATAGCAGTACTACCTCTTTATACCTATATAATATTTTAAGTATTTTTATTTTTAATTTTTTCACATCTCCTTTATATCCTTCCCCTTCTCTCATTATATTCATGTTCTTTGAATAGATAGTTCTCCAATCTGCATGTTATTAATTTTTATTTTTCTATTTTTTCTGGTCTCTTTTTTCCCTTAAACTTTCTTCTTGTTTTCTCTCTCTCTACTGTCATCCTATCCAACCAATTTACTGCTTTGAGACTAGGACTTATTTAACTCTTCCTGTACCTTTCCACATCACTCTATTCCTATTTTTTACCCACATCTCTCCTTATACCTAATAATTTCTGGTTTACCAAATTCTTCTTTGCGGTTCATAGCCCATTAATATATAGTTGTTTGATGTTGAATGGAGGTATCTGTTGAACTCGATTGTAACTGCAGACTATTGACTGTGCAAATTCAGACTTTGTTTGATGCTTGCCTTAAGTTAGTGTTCTAGCACAAAACTGGTGTTACTTTCATTCCAAATGGGCAGAGTAAGCCGGAAAACCACAAGAAAAATGGCAAGTCCGGGTACCTCCACTCCCACTCATTATTATCAGGGGACAGAACAGATAATGGATAATCCAGAGGAGAGTTCTCAAATAGCTCTACAAACACTGCTGGCAAACATGATAAATGAAAAGATTGAAAACATACAAAGAACTCTGTATGAGTGTGATAGAGAGAGAAAGGAGGCAAAACAAAGTTCAATTCATGAAAAGATTGAAAACCTACAAAAGACTGTATGAGCATATAGGGAGAGAGAGGAGGCAAACAATAGGTCAATGCAAGAAAAGATTGAAAACCTACCAAGGAATCTGTATGAGCGTGAGAGAGAGAGAGAGGAGGCAATCCAAAGGTTTATACAGGAATATCATGAGCATGAGGAAGCTACTCAAAAACTGATACAGGATTTGCATGAGCAGCGTGAGAATACTCAAAGAGAAAGGCAGGAACGGCTTTAACAGGCTTAGAACACTCAAAGAGAACTACAAGAATGGCATGAATGGGCAGAAGCTAAGCAAATTGAGAGAGCAGGATAAGAATACACAAAGAACATTAAAGGCATTCATGGAATCCATTAACAAAGAGCTGAAGGAAGTTAGGGAGACCACAAAGGGAATGCTGAATGGAACCCAACAGAAGGAAAGGGAGTCCAAGGAAACGATAAGCAATCCACTAAGTGATTTGAGAATAAACACTGAACACCAAATTAAGGCAGTAAAGAAGTCCATACAAGATCTAAAACAAAGCTTCAACAAAGAATTTGAAGCCATCAAAGCTGACCAAATAGAAGGAAAAGAAATAACAAACAAAGTAGAAAGTCTTGACAGCAGGTTAGACCATGCAGAAGATCGTATCTTGGGGATTGAAGACAGCCTATATAGTATAGAGAAAGAACATACAACCATCCATGACAAGTCCAAGAAATATGATAGATCTATCCAACACTTGGAAGACACCATCAGAAGGCCTAATATAAGGATAATGGGTGTAGAGGAGCACATAGAAACAGAAGTTGATTGTCTAGAAAATTTGTTTAACAGGATCCTAACAGAGAACTTCCAAAACATGCAAAAAAATAGGCCTATTCAGATACAAGAAACTTTTAGAACTCTAAATAGACCAGACCAGAATAGGATATCCCACCATCACAATATAGTCCACACAGGATCAACTTAGAAAAAGCAAAAGATCATTAAAGCTGTGAAGGAGAAAAGATTAATCATGTATAAAGAGAAACCAATTAAAATCACCTCGAATTTCTCAGCAGAGAAAATCAAAGCAAGAAGAGCCTGGAATGATAAATGCCAAGCCCTAAAAACAAACAAATATCAACCAAGAATAGTGTACCCAGCTAAACTCTCCTTCATAACTGAAGGCCAAACAAATACCATGCATAGCAAAGAAAAATTGAAACAATGCATCTCCACCAAACCAGCACTACAAAAGATTCTTAAAGATATCCTACACATAGAAAAACAACAAGACCGCAACAAAGGCCAAGAAACTGCACCCAAAATGAGAATCCAAGAACCCTAGGAAGAACCCAGTGTTCCCAATCCCCCAAAAGGTGAATAACATGGCAGGAATTCAAAATACCTCTCAGCCCTATCTCTTAACATAAATGGAATTAACTCTCCAATTAAGCGAGATAGACTGCCTAGTTGCATTAAAAAACAAGATCCTTCTATCTGCTGCCTTCAGGAGTCACATCTTGCCCCTAAAAGCAAACACAATTTCAATGTTAAAGGCTGGAGCAAAATCTACCAAGCAAACTGCCCCCATAAACAGGCTGGAGTTGCAATCCTAATATCAGATAAAATAGACTTCAAATGAAAATTCGTGAGAAGAGTTAAAAAAAGTAGCTAAATACTAATTAAGGGATCTGTCCTTCAGGAGGATATTACAATTCTAAATATCAATTCGCCAAACAATGGAGCACCCAAATTTATCCAAGAAACTCTACTTTCCCTCAAATCCCACATAGATCCAAACACATTAATTTTTCGGGATTTTAACAGAGCACTCTCCCCACTAGATAGATCAACTCGGAAAAAATCAACAGAGAAACAGCAGATCTAAACAGCTGCATAGATCAACCAGATTTAACAGACATCTACTGAATATTTCACCCAGCAGCATCAAAATACACGTTTTTCTCAGCAGCACATGGAACATTTCCTAAAATAGACCACATTTTAGGCCACAAAGGAAACTTGTTTAATTGCAGAAACATTGCAGTTATACCTTGCATTCTCTCTGACCACAAGGGAATAAAATTAGAACTCAACATCAAAAGCCACCAAAGAAAGTACGGTAACACATGGAGGCTGAAAAACAAAGTGCTGAAACACGAGTGGGTCATGGAAGACATTAGAAAGGAAATTCAAATGTTCATTCTATTCAACAAAAATGAGCACACAAATTACCAGCTCCTCTGGGACACAGCAAAGGCAGTACAAAGAGAAACCTTTATAGCTCTGAGCTCCTACATTAACAAATTGGAGAGATCTGAAACCAACAATTTAATGAGACATCTGAACCTCCTTGAAAAAGAGCAGCAAGATAAACACCAATCCAGTAGATGGAAAGAAATAATTAAAATTAAATCAGAATTAAATGAATTAGAATCCAAAAAACTATACAAAGAATCAACAAAACAAAGAGATTGTTCTTTGAAAAAATTAACAAAATTGACAGGCCCTTAGCAAATCTTATCAGAAAAAGAAGAGAACACACGCAAATAACTAAACTCAGAGATGAGAATGGAAATATCACCACGGAAAAAACCAAGAGTCAGAACGTAATAAAGAAATATTTCTCAAAACTTCATGCTAATAAGTTTGAGAACTTGACAGAAATGGACCTTTTCCTAGCAAATATTGACATGCCAAAACTAAACAAAGATGAGTCAAGCTACCTTAACAGGCCCATATCAAGCATTGAAATAGAAACAGCAATAAGAGACCTCCCAGCTAAGAAAAGTCCAGGAACAGATGGTTTTAAAGCGGAATTCTACAAGATATTTAAAGCAGAGCTCACACCAATATTCCTCCAAATCTTCAATGAAATTGAAAGAGAAAGTTCATTACCAAACACATTCTATTAAGCCATCATAACCCTCATCCAAAAACCAGGCAGGGACTCGTCAAAGAAAGAGAACTGTAGACTCATTTCTTTGATGAACATTGATGCAAAACTTCTCAACAAAATTTTGGTCAATTTACTTTAACAATTCGTCCAAAAAATCATACACCATGATCAAACGGGATTCATTTCAGGGATGCAAAGCTGGTTCAACATAAGCAAATCAATTAATATTATTCATCACATCACCAGGAGCAAGGATAAGAACCAAATGGTGATCTCAATAGATGCAGAAAAAGAATTGGACAAGATCCAGCACCCCTTTATGATGGTTTTGGAAAAATTAGGAATCCATGGAACATTCCTCAATACAATACGGGCTGAATATGACAAACTTCAGCTAGCATTATACTTAATGGCGAAAAACTATAGCCATTTCCTCTTAACTCAGGAACAAGACAAGGATGTCCAATCTCTCCACTTCTCTTCAATTTAGTATTAGAATGCCTACGTACAGCAATAAGACAAAATGCAAACATAAAGGGGATCCCAATAGGGAAAGAAGAAATAAAACTCTCCCTCTTTGCAGATGACATGATCTTGTATTTAAAGAATCCCATAGACTCCACCCCCAAATTACTCAAGCTGATTCAAAACTTTGGCAAAATAGCAGGGTATAAAACTAAACGTCCAAAATCAATGGCTTTTCTGTATGCCAACAATGAGAAAAGTGTGGTTGAAATAAGGAAAGTAACTCCATTTGAAATAGCCCCTCAAAAACTAAAATACCTAGGAATTAACTTAACCAAAAAATGAAGGACCTGTATGATGAAAACTTTAAAATCTTGAAAAATGAAATCAAAACAGAACTTAGAAAATGGCAAAACCTCCCATGGTCCTGGATTGGAAAGATTAACATCGTGAAAATGGCAATACTTCCCAAGGCTATCTACAAATTCAATGTGATACCTATCAAAATTCCAACCTCATTCTTCAAGGAAATAGAAGAGGCAATCCAAAAATTCATATGGAACAATAAAATACCCCAATAAAAAAAACACTCCTCAACGGAAAAAAACACTGGTAGTGGAATATCAATACCAAATTTCAAACTTTAATATAAAGCCATAGTAATCAAAACAGCTTGGTACTGGCACAAGAACAGACTTCAGGACCAATTGAATATAATTGAAAACCCAGAAATGAACCTACAGACCTATAGCCAACTAATCTTCAATAAGGGAGCTAAAATAATAGAATAGAAGATAGACAGCCTCTTCAGTAAATGGTGCTGGCAAAATTGATTAACTGTTTGTAGAAAACTAAAACTAGATCCTTATATATCAGCTTGCACCAGAATCAACTCCAAATGGATCAAAGACCTCAGAGTCAAAGCAGACACTCTGAAAACATTACAGGATGGAATAGGAGAACCCTAGGTCTCCTTGGCTCAGGCCAAAATTTTCTGAATAGAGACCCGGAAACACAATAAATCAAAGAAAGGTTGGTCAAATGGAATTGAATGAAGTTGCAGAGCTTCTGCATGGCAAAGGACATAGATAGCAAGATCAATAGATAGCCCACAGATTGGGAGAAGATCTTCAATAGTCATACAACAGACAAGGGTCTAATATATAAAATATACTTATAACTCAAAAATTAAATTCCCCAACAAGAAATCCTCAAAGAAACAACTGCCAAATAAATGAGTTGGCTAAAGACTTGAAGAGAAACTTCTCTGAAGAAGAAAGAAGGATCACCAATAGACACATGAAGAAATGCTCAAAATCCCTAGCCATAAAAGAAATGCAAATCAAAACAACATTGAGATACCACCTCGCCCCAGTTAGAATGGCTAGAATCAAGAACTCTAATAACAACAGATGCTGGAGGGGATGTGGAAAGAAGGGAACCTTACTTCATTGTTGCTGAGAATGTAAACTTGTTCAACCACTTTTGAAAGCAGTATGGAGGTTCCAGAAAAGACTTCACATAGAGCTCTCCTATGACCCAGCAATCCCATTTTTGGGCATTTACCGAAATGTTTACAAGCAAGACCACACTAAAGCTACCAGCACAATTATGTTTATTGCAGCATTATTTACCATAGCTGAGATATTGAACCAACCCAGATGCCCCTCAGTAGATGAATGGATCAAGAAAATGTGGTATATATACACAATGGAATTCTATGCCTCCATCAGAAAGAATGACATTGCCCCATTTGTTAGGAAATGGAAAAACTTGGAAAAAATTACATTAAGTGAAGTCAGCCAAGCGCAAAGAAACATAGGTCCCATGATTTCCCTTATTTGCAATATCTAGTATATGTATGAGTCACGCAGGAAAGGTCAGATAATGTGATGTTAGGAAAATGAACCCTTAGATATGCATTTAAATGTTTTTTTTTTCTTTCATGCATTTGTTTCTAACTCATTTATAAGATTGTTTCTTTGTATGTCCGTCCCCCACTGTATATCCCCTGCTTTCACTGTATTTGATGTCGGAATAATTTGTGGAGGAGATGGGGACAAACAAGTCGTTTAAGGATACAGATGGACCTGATGCAACTATGAAAAGTAAAAGTTTTCATGTCAAAAACGAACTTTACCACTTTGGTGGGGGGGGGGGTTATTGTGAGTGGCGAGGTGAGGCTGGGAAGGGATGTGAAGAGTAAACCAAGGAGGAGGCTGCAGTGCTTGATAAGAAATGTACTCATTATCTTGCCCATGTTATTGTAACCCATCTGTACAGTATGTTCACAATAAATAAATAAATAAATACATAAATAAATAAATAAATAAATATGAGAAGAAGATAAAAAGAGAAGAAAATCCTCAAAAGGAACCTAGAAAATACTCAGAATCAAATGAAATTCAAGTACCTTAGCCTGGATGATTATGAGGCAAATTAGGGGACTATAGACCGACAGAAGCACAAGACAGAAATACTGCCATCCTTGCTAACCACAAGTGAGGTCAAGCAGAGATCCTGATGATGCATTAAGAAATGTGGACGTGAAAAATGAGCTGGACCTGATATCAGAATGTATTTGGCTGAAGTACATGTCGATTATAAGCTTTGAAAATTGTCACCAGAAATTCAAAGCAATAGAGAGCGAAGGACAGAGTAGTTAGCAGAGAAGATGGGGTAGTGCTGTCATAGATGAGGCCAAGAAAAGTGAACAGGAAAATATCAGGCTCAAGAAAGAGATTATTACTCTTTAGAAAGAGTTAAAGGGCTACATGCTCTGATAGAATGCTAGGGAAAGGGAAAGGACATTAGGAAGAAAAACAGAAGGGCTAAAAAAACATTTGAAATATCTGTCACAAAATACACTGAAGTGGAAAACTAGAAAGAGAAACTAGTAGAGTAAAAGCCCTGAAAGACTGCTGAGATCTTCTGCATAAATGTAATGCAGAAACATCATGTCCCAATGAAACAGGTGGTTGTGGCAAAAAAAATACCTTGCAATAGCACCTTTGTGAACTTAAGTGAGGAGCTGAAGAGCAAGCAAAGGTGTTGTGAGAAGGAGTAGCAGTTGTCCAGTCAAAGGAACTCTCCTGTGACCCTGCTAAAACAGTTACAGTTTAAGGAGCCCATTGAGAAGGAGAGTGGGGTTTTGAAAGCAAGTTTGAGAGAAAAGGAGGAGAATAAAGGGGAAGAAGTCTCCAAGGTTCAGAGTATTGTAGAGGAGTTAAAGAAACTGGAGACCTTAAGATACAGGGAAACATCAGAGCTGATCAGGTGGCTTGAGAGATCACTCTAAAACAGTGGAATCTTTAGAGCTACTAGTTATTAAAATTACAGGAAGAAGCAAAATCAGTTGTAATAAGTGTGCAAATATTGACACTGACCTTATGAAAAAAGCATACAAGCTCAAGCTTTCTGTCAGTTTACGTGTAGATATTTGCACCCTGGTAAATTGCCCGAGGCCACTACCTAAAACTGTTCTGAAAACCAGTGGGGCCTTAGCGTGACAACACTTAGTAAGGTGTGTAGGCAATTTCCAACAAGTAAATGCTGAAAAGCTGGAACCTATGGAAAGAATTCATATGTGAGGAACCTCAGATGGTGAATTTGCGAAAGTGGACTTCACAGAGGTGAAGCCTGGAAAGTATGGGTATTGGTATTTATTAGTAATAGTGGGCACTTTTTCAGGCTGAGCTGAGGCATGTAATAATTCCTTGATTTGGCTTACCCTTAGCTGTGGGGTCCAAAGATGGCCATGCATTCATGGTCCAAGTTCTCAATTATTAACTAACACTCTAGGAATAAATTGGAAGTTACAATCCATTTGTAGAACTCAGAGTTCAAGGCATTAGAAAGAATGACTATGCCCTCAAAGGAAACTAACTAAATTAAATACAGAGACTGTCCATGGCTAGGTGAGCCTCCTCCACTTTGCTTATCTTCGAGCAAGATGTAGCACTTATGTTAAAGGATTTAATCCCTTTGAAATACTTTAGGTTGGACCACGCCCTTTGGTTCCTAAATTTGGGAAGTCTACATTAACAGAAACGTCTAACTACAATCTGCAGGCTTTACAACATATTCTTTTATGGACCTATCCTTTGGTAACCAAGGCCCACCAGCCACCTAAGAAAAACTCCACCTGAAGGGGAGGGGCAAAGATGGCAATGGAACAGCAGGAAAACACCACAGATCTCCCCAACGAAATACAGAGTTTGGATTTCAATGATCCGTTTCTGCAAGTGACCCACAAAAAAAGGCGATTACTCAGAGAGATACAGAAAGTGAAAAAAGAAAAGGGAAAAACCTACACAGACAGTAAAGTGGGAAGACCCTTCCCCCACCCCTTTTTGGTGATGGGGCTCTCCGCTGAGCAGCTTAAGTGGTGGAACTTTGTGCCAGGTTGCTTAAGTGGCTTGGCTCTGGACCCTCACTGGACCACATACCCCCAAGCATCCCAAGAATCACAGAAGACTCCCAAGGTCCAGTGCCAACCCAGAGAATACAAACGGAAATCTCAGAAGACAGAATCGGCATGAAGATTCCCCTCACCCTCCCTGGCATGGCACATCTGCCTGGCTGGTGCAAGAAGCCCAACCCAGTCAGGAGCAGCAGCAGCTGTCAGCAGGGGCGAATGACCCTAGACTCGCAGTGTGGCACCTCTGTCCTGCTGGTGTAAACAGCCTAGCCTAACCTGGAACAGCAGCAGCAGCTGGCAATAGTGGCAAATCACCCAGACTCTGTGCACAATGCTTCTTGGCACTAGCCCACAGGAACAGCCCAGACCAGCCGGGGGCAGCAGTGATAACTGTGGCAGGGACAGCTGCAGTGAACAACTCCAGACCCATGCCTGTTTATGCCTCTCTATACTGGCCCACATAAGCAATCTGAGGCAGCAGCACTGGTTAACACCTGACTCGTGGTAGGGTGGATCGCCTCTCCATACCGGCTTGCATAACCAGCCCAGCCCAGCCCATGGTGGCAAACGTGGTGAACAACCCCAGACATGATGCAGGGTGTGGTGCTGAACAACCCCAGAATAGCCTCATGAACTTTCCTGCCTGGTCTGGCTTTGAAGCTGAATACACAGATCTGAGCCTCCTGAGTAGTTACAAGTACAGGCATTCACACCAGCAGGTCTAACTCTTGCCAACCCCTTCACTTTTTCTACAATAGATCATTTCTTAGTTCATACAAGGAATTTAAGCAAATACAAGAGGATCGACATAATACCCTGTATTCTATCTGATCATAGTGGAATCAAACTAGTTCTCAATAACAAGACATAAAGCAGAAAAAACTTAAACACATGGAAATTAAACTGCACTAAGTTGAACAATACTTGGGTCACAAAAAAGCTAAAGAAGAAATTAAAAAGTTCTTACAATTCAGTGAAAATGAAGAAACATCACAAAGAAACCTATGGGACCCAATGAAGGCAGTCTTGAGAGGCAAATGTATTGCTCTCAGTGCACATATCAAGAAAACAGAGGCCAAGTAAACAATCTTATGATACAACTAAAATTGGTACAGAAACAAGAAAAAAATTGAACCTAAAGTTGCTAGACAGAAAGAGATAACCAAAATAAGAGGTGAAATTAATGAGATAGCGATTGAGAAAATTATGAATAAAATTAATAAAACAAAAAACTGTTTCTAAGAAAAAAGTCAATAATTCTGATAGACCACTGTCAAGAGTAACTAACAAAATAAGAGAGGAGACCAAAATCGATATTATCAGAGATACCACAGGAAAAATTACAACAAATATCCAAGACAATCATAAGGAAATAATTCCAGATTCTACTCACGAAGGAAGGAAAACCTAGCAGAGATGGATGAATTTCTACAGAAATACAAATTGCTATCCCCCCTTTCCTTTTTGGCCCTGCTTCTCCACTATGTATGGTGGGGGCAGCAGTTCGGTAAATAAACTTCTTTTCCTGCCTTAATAGTGTGTGGTATTCTCTTCATAGGCTACTGAATGAAACCTACCTATTTAATATTACATTTGATGCTGTGACTCAGATGGTGTTTTTGAGTTGGAAATGTTAGAATTTTCTAACCACCCCTTTTCTGTGAACTAAACTGCATTGAGACACCACGCGAGACTTTTCACCAATACCATTGCTGGCCTTCTCATCCACGTCCACACCACTTCTCTTCTCTGGTGAGTGAAACTACTCTCTACGGCTCTCTGTTGCTCAATCCCTGTTCAGATGTGGCAACATGCCAGAGAGCTCCTATGGCCTTTAGCAGAAAGGCTGGTCACCTCTGAACTCGAGAATGCTTGGTTATGGGGTCTTGGCCATTTCTCTCTAGAGCTCTAGGGGAAGCAGGGACATTGCTTCTGCCTGGTCAGCTCTCCTTCCCTCACCAGACTGACTCTCCTACACATTTAACGGGGTGCTACGAGTCATGCCCGAGCCATGAAACCCCTCTAAAATGCCTCATGCGCTTCCTGGATAGCCAGAGCACCTAATTTTTTTAATGCTTTTCTCAGATTTAGACAATTTTTGCCTCTGCAATGGTAAATGGTCAACAGTCTGTTCACTTTCAGAAACTCTTTGCTCTCTGTTAATCATGTCAAACTTTCTATATCTCTCCCTTTCTTTTCTACAACTATTGGTATTGTGCCATGAAGCGTGCAAAATGGCCTGGGTCCAGGGGACCCATTCTAGTTTCCCTCTAAAAGGCTAGCCAAACTAGGCTTGATTTTTTGTTCAGGTTTTCCTTGTATTTTTTTTAGAAATTTGTCATCTTGAGTTCGCCATTTGGCCAAATGGTGGGTGAAGGATTTGGCCCCCTCCAATCTTTACCCGTCCACCAAGCTTTCTTCTCCTTCATCCATCTATTCAAATGTGCCTTGCTAACAAGTTGGTCTTTTTACAGACTCTGGTAACTGAGACCCAACCATCTGATGTGCTTTGTTAGCAAAGATGTCTAAACATTGTCTAAAATTTTAGGATTTGAGTTTTGTCTTTTTTGTTTTGTGTTGTTTAGGCTAGTACTGACTACGTGATTCTAAAATATTGGGCATATCTGTGTTAAGATTCTCCCATCTAACAAGTTTTGTCATTTCAGAATATTTTGTCAATTCTTGATAAGGACCAGTTAAGCTCTACTTATTCTATTTGATCTCTTTGTTTCTTTAATTGGAAATAACAAAGGGTTTTCGTGACAAAGGTTGCAATTCAAATCCAACCCAGGCTGAAAAATCCCTAAGACTCCATCTCCCAACTTACCTGCAAAGAGCCAGGCTGGAAGCTTGTCTCGAGCCTCTTATCTCCAACCAGAAAACACTGCAAGAGTTTTTATAACTCAAAGTGGTAGAGTGCTAGACTTGAGCAGAAGTGCTCAGGGACAGTGCCCAGGAATTAAGTTCAAACCTTCTTGAATACCAACTGGGACAAACCATCCCACCAACGACACTTAGGATTTGGTAAGAAGGAATCAAGGATTTGATTGGACATGAAAAACAGTGGTGGATACATAAAACAGCATTGTCTTAATAATGAGCAGGGCCCACTAATCAAGGTTGCGCCCTGACCTGGCCCACTGGAGTGCATGGGGAATGCCACACAAGTGAGCAGGGCATGCTACTAGAGGGGGTAGGATGTCATCCTCACATGATGAGCTGTGAAGAATTGATTGGGGGACAGGCAGTTTGTGAAGTGATGGTTGAAAACTGTTAGGTAGGAAACCCACTGGAGTGATGGAGGGGTTTAACCTATATATAGGCTGCATGGTCAGAGCAATGGAATTGAAGAAAATCAAGGGAAGACATCAACGAAGGAAGTGGTGAGACAGAAGGAGGGGAAAGACCAGGGAGAAAAGGAATTTGAGGGCGAGCAGGAGGGGAAGGAAGCCAATTGGCCACCAGGCCTAAAGAGAAGAAGGAAGTGATGGAAGGGAAAAAGGGAAATGAAGGAAAGGTCTATAAAGAAGGAAGGAATAAGGGAAAAGGAAAAAGCCTTACCTATTGAAGTTTGGAGAGTGGAGATGGTAATTTGGGGGGTTGGTGTTTTGCAAACCAATTAACTATGATTATTGGACGTCTGAGGTTTGGTGTTTAGGGCTGCGCTGTCACTGAGTGTACAGCACAGGACAAGGTAAATGCAGGCTCATTTCTAGTCTAAATAAAATTATCTTCAATGTGCCTCATTGGATTGCCTTGTGTTTCATGCATTATAAGTGTACAAGTTCAGAAGTTAATAGTCTCAAAGGCCACGATTTTTGTAAAATGTTATGAGGTCAAAATAGGTTTGAAAAACCCAATGGAACAATGATATCACAATGGCAATATGATGTCACAATATTGAGTGATAATAATATTTTCATGTTATACTTAGTTGGTGATGACATAATGGTGATGAGGTCACAGTAGGTTTACGATGTTATAATAAGTCACAATAGGTTTTTTTTTTATTGTGAAAATACTGTAGAGAGGGTTTACCATTATATGGGCAAGATAATGTGTACATTTCTTATCAAGCATTATAGCCTCCTCCTTTGTTTCCTCTTCCTATCCCTTCCCATACTTACCTGGCAGGGGAAATACCACGATCACACAATAGGTTTATGATGTCAGTTATGATGTCAGTTATGATGTCCATTCCCCGGAGAAAGTCATCCCACCCAGGCAGGAAAAACTCTGCCCACAGAGAAGTGACTTTCTTCACCAGGTAAACACAGCCAGAGACTGCCCCTCCCTACAACAGCCTAGACAAACAATTGAAATTCAGTAAACATAAACCCCGAGAAAAGCTCCAAGCTGGGCTCTGTGCGTGTCTCAGGATTTAACCCCTCAGGGAAAAGCTACTGTTTGCTGAAAGACCTCATCCCTAAACAGAACTTAGCCTCATTACAACATCTCCAAACTAGAGGAAACAGCCATCTCCCTCTTTTGTGATACTCCAAGCAGATCTCCCTCCCACGGAACTAGCCTGGGAGGAGGATCAAAAGACATGCCTAACACAAAGCAGTTTCTGCCGGCCCAAACTGACTTAAGAAACCAATCAAGCCATAGGAAAACCAAACACCACAAGCAGACCCAAGACTCCACCAAGAGACTTGTTATGGACACAGAGGAGATACAGGGTCTTCCCATTCAGCCCCCACCAAAAAAATTAAGGAACTCTTCTTTGAAACTTTTCTTAAATTTTTATTTTTAAAAAATATTTTCTGTTAAACTTTTTTCTCATAATTTTTATTTTTGGTGTGTGTGTGTGTGTCTGTGTGTGTGTGTGTGTGTGTGTGTGTGTGTGTGTGTGTGTGTGTATGTATATGTGGGTGTGTTTAATCTCTTTTGACCTTTTGGGCCTTTTTATTGTTTTCATTTTTTTCTCTCTTTTTTTTTTACATTACTTAATTGCTTTTCTGCTCATCCTTATATATACCTGTAGTCAATTATTAGATCTTATCCACCATTGTGTACATACTTAATCCAGAAATTTATTACTCAATTCACAACCAATTAGGCTTAACTTCTTTAAGAGCAGTATCATCTCTTTATGCCTACATAATTATCAAGTAACTAATTTTAATTTTTTCTTATTTTTTTGCTTTAATGTTTCCTTTCTATCCCTCCCCTCCTCTCATCCTATCCTTTTCTTCTCTCAATATCATTTCTTTAAAAGTATGTAATTTTTAAGTGTTTCACTTCTTAAATTTAATTTTTGTTTTTCCAATGTTCTTTTTTTTTATTTCTCTACTGTCATTTTGTCTACTCCTTTTCCCTCTCTGAGATTAGGAATTGGTTAAATTTACTCTCCTTTTACCCCTGCACATCCCTCTAGTCCTATTTGTCCCCACATTTCTCTCTAAAGCTAATAATTTCTGGATTGTCAAATCCTTTTTTGCTGTTTGTAGCCCCTTAATACATAGTTGTTTTATGTTCAATAGATTGTATGTTTTGAATTAGATTGTATCTGCAGCCATTTTGATTGTGCAACCACAGGACTCTGGTTAATGCTTGCCTTAAAATAGTGTTCTAGCACACAATTGGTGTTACTTTCATACCAAATGGGCAGAACAAGCCGAAAAGCACAATAAAAATGGCAAGAACAGGTATCTCAACTCCCACTCTGTTAAGCAGGTGACAGAATTGTTAATGAATAATCCAGAGGAGTTCCATAAAAACCTGTACAAACGATACTGGTAAACATGGTGAATGAAATGATTGAAAACTTGCAAAGGACTCAGTGTGAGCACGATAGGGAGCGAGAGGAGGCAATCAAAATTCATACAGGAATCTTTTAAGCAATAGGAAGCTACTTAAAGATTAATGCAGGAATTTCATAAGCAGGTTGAGAAGAGTCAAAGAGAAATACAGGAGATGCATGAGCAGGCTGATTACAGCCATAGAGAATTACTAGAATTGCGTGAACTTGACTAAACTAATCAAAGAGTAATACAGGAATTATGAGAGCAGGATGAGAATAGACAAAGATCAATAGAGGCATTCATGGAATCCATAAACAGACAGCTGAAAGAAGTGAGGGAGATCACAAATGGAATGCTGAAAGGAGCAAGACAGAAAGAATGGGTGTTCAGGGAAACCATAACCAATCAACTATGTGATTTGAGAAACTGATCACCAAATTAAGGAAGTAAAGAAGTTCATACAAGATCTAAAACAAAGCTCCAACAAAGAATTTGAAGCCATCAAAGCCGACCAATTAGAAGGAAAAGAAATAAAAAACAAAGTAGAAAGTCTTGACAGTAGGTTAGACCATGCAGAAGATTGAATCTCGGGGATTGAAGACAGCCTAGATATTATAGAGAAAGAACATACAACCATCCAAATCAAGTACAAAAAATATGATAGATCTATTCAACATTTGGAAGACACCATCAGAAGGCCTAATCTTAGGATAAAGGGTGTAGAGGAGCACCAAGAGACAGAAGTTAATGTTCTAGAAAATTTATTTAACAGAATTCTAGCAGAGAAATTCCCCAAAATGCAAAAGGATAGGCCTATTCAGATACAAGAAGCTTATGGAACCTCAAATAGACCAGATCAAAACAAGACATCCCACTGTCACATTATAACCTTCACAGGATCAATTCAGACCAAGGAATGGAGCCTTAAAGATCTCAAGGAGAAAAGAACAATCACCTATAAACAGAAACCAATTAGAATCATCCCAGATTTCTCAGCAGAGCCGATTAAAGCAAGAAGAGCCTGGAATGGTGTATGCCATGCGCTAAAGACAAACAACTATCAACCAAGAATACTGTACGCAGCTAAACTCTCCTTCATAACTGGAGGTCAAATAAAAACCTCCCATAGCAAAGAAAAATTGAAACTATAGATCTCCACCAAACTAGCCATAAAAAAGACAAAAGTGTCCTACACATAGGAAACCAACAAGACCACAGTAAAAGCCAAGAAACAGCATCCAAGGGAATAAAATTAGAACTCAACACCAAAAGCCAACAAAGAAAGTCCTGTACTACATGGAGGCTGAACAACACACTGTTGAATCACCAATGAGTCATGGAAGAGATTAGAAAGGAAATGCAAATGTTCATGATATTAAAAAAAATGAACACACAAATTACCAGCTCCTCTGGGACACAGCAAATGCAGTACTCACAGGCAAGTTAATAGCTTTGCGGTCCTACAAGAACAAATTGGAGAGATATGAAACCAACAATTTAATAAGACATCCAAACCTCCTTGAAAAAGAGCAGCAAGATAAACCCCAATCCAGTAGATGGAAAGAAGAATTAAATGAATTAGAAACCAAAAACATCAGAGAAAGAATCAACAAAACAGAGAGTTGTTACTTCGAAAAAATTAACAAAATTGACAGACCCTTAAGCAAACCTTATCAGAAAAAGAAAAAAACTCACCCAAATTTAAAAAAAAAAATCGACTCAGAGATGCAAATGGAAACATCATCACAAAAACAACCAAGATTCAAAAAATGATAAGGGAATACTTTTCAAACCATTATGCAAATAACTTTGAGAACCTGGCAGAAATGCACCTTTTCCTAGCAAATCTTAACATTCTGAAACAAAAAAGATGAGTTAAATCAACTTAACATGCCCATATCAAGCATAGAAATAGAAGCAGCAATGAGTCCTCACATCTAAGAAAATCCTAGGACCAGATGGATTCACAGCGGAAATCTATGAGGCCTTCAAAGTAGAGCTCACACCAATACTCCTCCAACTCTTCAATGAAATTGAAAGAGAAAGTTCATTACAGAATTCATTCTATGGTTCCATCAGAACCCTTATCCCAAAACCAGATAGGGACTCATCAAAGAAAGAAAACTGTAGACCCATTTCTTTGAAGAACAATTATGCAAAACTCCTCAACAAAATTTGGGCCAATCGATGTCAACAATTCATCCAAAAAATCATACACAACGATCAAACAGCATTCATTTCAGGGATGCAAAGCTGGTTCAATATATGCAAATCAATTAATAAAATTCATCACATCAACAAGAGCAAGGATAAGAACCACATGGTTATCTCAATAGATGCAGAAAAAGCACTGACAAAATCCTACATCCCTTTGTGATGAAAGCTCTGTAAAAACTATGAATCCAGTCAACATTCCTCAATACAATAAAGGCTGTATATGACAAACCTACAGCCAGCATTATAGTTAATGCTGAAAAACTAAAGCCATTTCCTCTGAACTCAGGAACAAGACAAGGATGTCCACTCTCTCCACTTCTCTTCAATTTAGTAATAGAATGCCTAGCTACAGTAAAAGACAAGATGCAAACATAAAAGGGCTCCAAATAGGGAAAGATGATGTAAAACTCTCCCTATATTCAGATGACATGATGTTGTATTTAAATAATTCCACCGACTCCACTCCGAAATTATTCATGCTGATTCAAAACGTTGGCAAAGTAGTAGGGGAAAATTAACTATCAAAAATCAATGGCTTTTCTGTATGCCAACAATGAGAAAAGCATGGCTGAAATCAAGAAAGCATTCATAACAACCAATAAAAAATTAAATACCTAGGTATTTTATGAGAGGATCTTTATGATGCAAACTTTAAAAACCTGAAAAAGGAAATAAAAATGGAACTTAGAAAGTGGAAAAACCTCCCATGCTCCTGGATTGGCAGAATCAACATGGTGAAAATGGCAATATTTCCCTAGGCTATCTACAAATTTATGTGATGTATATCAATATTACAAACTCGTTCCTCAAGAAAATAGAATAGGCAATCCAAAAATACATATGGAACAATAAAAGACTCTGAATAGCGTAAAAGATCATTAACAGAAAGAAAAGTGGTGGAGGAATAACAATACCAAATTTTAAACTCTACTACAAAGCCATTGTAATAAAAACAGCTTAGTGCCGGCACAAGAACAGACCTCAGGACCAGTGGAATAGAATTGAAAACCCAGAAATGAAGCCACAGACCTATAGACACCTAGTCTTCCATAAGGGAGCTAAAAAATAGAATGGAAGAAAGAGCCTCGTCTGTAAATGGTGCTGACAAAATTGATTAATCACTTTTAGAAAACTAAAGCTAGATCCATATGTATCACCCTGCACAAGAATCAACTCCAAATGAATGAAAGACCTCAGAGTCAAAGCAGACACCCTGAAAACATTGCAGGACAAACTAGGAGATAATCTATGTGTCATTGGCACAGGCTGAAATTTTCTTAATAGAGACCCAGAAGCACAACAGATCAAAGAAACGTTGGACAAATGGAATTGCATGAAATTACAGAGCTTCTGCATGGCAACGGACAGAGTTAGCAAGATCAATAGAAAGCCCATGGATTGGGACAAGATCTTCACTAGCCATACAACGGACAAGGGTCTCATATCTAAAATATACTTGTAACTCAAAAAATTAAATCCCCCAACAACAAATCCTCAAAGAAACAACTGCCCAATAAATAAGTAGGCTAAAGACTAAAGAGAAACTTTTCTGAAGAGGAAAGAAGGATAGCCAATAGATACATGAAGAAATGCTCGACCTCCCTAGCCATAAAAGAAATGCAAATCTAAACTATATTGAGATACCACCTTATCCCAGTTAGAATGCTATAATGAAGAACTGTAATAACAACAGAAGCTGGACAGGATGTCGGTGGGACTGTAATCTTGTTCAACCACTTTGAAAAGTAGTATGGAGGTTCCTCAAAAGACTACATATAGAGCTCCCCTATGACACAGCAATCCCACATTTGGGCATTTACCAAATGATCACAAACAAGCCCATACTAAAGCTAGCAGCACCACTATGTTTATTGCAGTATTATTTACCATACCCAAGATATGGAACCAACACAGATGCTCCTTAGTAGATGAATGGATTGATAAAAATGTGGCAACAATGCTTGATAAGAAATGTGCTCGTTACCTTGCCCATGTAATTGTAACTCCTCTGTACGGTATTTTACAATAATAAAAAATGTGGTATATATATACAATGGAATTCTATGCCTCCATCAGAAAAAATGGCATTGCCCCATTTGTTAGGAAATGGAAATCCTTGGAAAATATTATATTAAGTGAAGTAATCCAGACCCAAAGAAACATAGGTTCCATGGTTTCCCTTATTTGCAATAACTAGTATTTGTCGGTGATAAACACAAACTCTCAGACAAGTTGATGTTAGGCGAAATGAACACCAAGACAAGGACTCAAATGGTTTTTCTTTCTTGCTGTTTTTTCTAGCATATTTACAAGATGATTTCTTTGTTGCTTTTTATGTCCCTCTCCCATGATATAACCTCTATATTCACTGTATTTGATATTTGTATAATTTGGGGAGGGGAAGGAAAAAACAAATTGGGATACATGTGAACCCATTGCAACAATGACATGTATAAGACATTATGTCGAAAATCGAACTTTACAACTTTGGCCCAGGTGGCGGGAGGGGGGGGGGCAGAAAGGGAGATGGGAAGGGATGGGAAAGGGAAACAAGGGAGGAGGCAACAATGCTTGATAAGAAATGTACTCATTAGTTTGTTCATGTATTGTACACCCTCTGTATATATTTTCACATTAAAAATCATGAAATAATAAAGTAAAAATCCATGCCAATATTTTTTTGCCTGTCGGGGGCTTGAACACTGTGCCTGGGCACTGTCCCTGAGCCCTTCAGCTCAAGGATAACACTGTACCACTTGAGCAACAGTGCCGTTTCTAGTTTTTAAGAGATATATTGGCGATAAGAGTCTCACAGACTTTTCTGCCCACCCTGGCTTTGAACCACTATCCTCAGATCTCAGACTTTTGGGTAGCTAGGATTTCAGGCATGAGCCTCCAAAGCCCAGATTCAAGACAAGTTTAAAAAAACAAGCTTATTGAAACTTCAGGATTTTTCTAATAAGCAATGTTATTTTTCAGCATTAATTTATAACTATGAGTAATTTTTAGATGTAACTAGGAGTTTTTTAATAGAATCAAATATGTTTTACTATTATTCAGTATCTCACAAAACCCACTGTAATTGACTTTCCCCAAAGGCAATTATTACATACTATATTACTCATTATTATTATTACACTATATATTACATATAGTGTGAAGTGAATATAGTTTGGACCATTTCGTATAAATTAGTAGATGTTACTTTAGCAATATAAAATCACAACTGTTAATTTAAATGAAGGAAAGAAGATTTTTGAGTTAAAATGAAATAGAAATGTACAATGTGTCCAAATTGAATAAAAAAATTCTGAGTTTATACAGACAAAAATATTTTCTTTCCACTAAAGACTTTGAAGTAATACCATTGGAAATAGTGAGGCAAGAGGAGGAAGAATTAAAATCATGTCAAACAATGTCTGTTATTCTGTTATCCCCTCCACTATGAAGATCTGCCCATTCCCAGTTGTCACAAAATTTCAAGTGTCTCGCTTAGAATCTATTTGGAATAATTCTAAATCACTGACTATTTTTGTAATTTCTGTTATATGAACTATAATATTGACACAAAACAATTGAAATAAAATGCACACATATATTGAAGTCACCACAACTGGAAAAACAATCAATAAAGTAGAAGTCCCCCAGGAACAAAAACATGTTGTGCCCAGTTTTTTTAAGCACAAAATCCTGAAATACATGTTAACTTGGAGTAGAGCCATAAAGGTAACTGTGTCTCAGAAATATGGTTGCACTGATTTGTAATTAAATTCATCTAGATGAACCTAATATAGCAAATCCCTTGAATGGATCAAATTGTTTAAAACGAATGTGACTTTATGTGGAGTGAGATCTGCACATATTTAAAAGAATAAAATAACAAAATCATGACATACTTAACAAATTCAGAAAAGGAATGAATAAGGCCAATATTATGCAAATTGAGAACGAATTCCTACTGATTTAACAAGAAAAATATGCAAATAATAAAAGCAAACAAAAAAAGTAAACAAAAAAAAAGAGCAGTGTACATGAGTGTATATAGCTTTAAACTACTCCAAATTACACTTTGTAAAAGACTGAATGTGGGTAATCTAAAGGAGAATATCAACATATGATATAAATGAAATTAAGAATCTCATGAAAAGAGAGAAGTATTTTCTGGAAAATAATAGCTTAACAAATGTTAGTGAAAATCTTTCTAGTACTGACAAAATTGCATACTTATTTATTTAGATCCAAAAAAAGACCCCAGTTACTCAAGCTGATGTGAAATTTTGGCAAAGTAGCAGGATACATCTGTAACATTATTATGGATGTTGACTCTGGCATGGAATTCATTTCCTCTTTGATCTGACAAATGAATAAATGAAAGAACATAACTTCTCCAACTAAATATCAAGACGTAATTAAACATATCACCAGAAAAGTCATTATGTAAGCCGTATTGCAGCTGGGGTAAAAGAAAAATCAGTCATAGTGATTCTGTATTTATTGTAAATGTTGATGTTTTTCATAAATTATTTCCTTTACTTTGCATTTTTAAAACATTGTGTTACATGATGTATATCTTGGTAACTAATTTTGGATGCCTCCTTAAATTTTGTTCTGAGTATAATGTCTCTCTTCAGTTCCTAACCCATGAAATGATGTTGATTCCAAAAACATTCTAATAACCACTGTTTATAATACACAAAATCTCATAAGCACGACACCAGTAAGCATTGATTAACATTTTGATACCAGGGTCTCATGACTTATGAGGACAATCTGCATAAGTTACATTGTACCTAGATTCCACAGCCTAAATTTAGCCACTGCTAAAAAATGTTTATATCTTTATTTGTCACCCATCAGAGATTAAATCTGAGTATAAAGCCTAAGGAAAATGATAAAGTAAGAATTTAGATTTTCTGGATATAAAGTAAACAAAATGCAGCATAGAGTATCTCATTGGTTTAAAGTCAACCTATTTCACCAAAACAGTCTAATCATTACCTTACAATGTGTATTATTCTCATGAAGGAAATGGGGAATATGAGAAGAGGACTAACCAAGCACTGTCTTCAAATATATATAATTTGGATTTATCTCTATATTTCGTTATAAACATTTATGATAAAAAAACTGTTTGAATAATTGATTTATAATATATCCTAGTTTCATATACCAAATTACATTCAGAAAATGGGATATAACAATTAACTAAAGAAAGTCCTGGTAGAAAAAATGGCACCTCTATACTATGTGACACCCAATTCTGAGGTGTTTCATTATGCCTCCATTTAATAAATGTGATTGTTTAAAAGTATGGGTATTATAATCTAATTGTTTCCAATTTTATCCGAGAATCATTTATGAACTTCCCATTCAATCATGACATACATCACATTCCATTGGATTCATATGGATAGGAATGAGTTTCTTAGGATCTCCTGCCATTTGGAGGTGGCAGGACCAAGATTCAAACTGTGGGCTCCAGCTCCCAGCACTTCAACCCGAGGATAGAGAACTCACTGGGCTGTTCAAGAACATCAGCAAGACCAATGATTAGGCAGGCACCAGTGGCTCTCAGAAGTCCTCCTTGATACTTACAAGGTTGTAATAGGAAGATCATGGTCAAAGTCACTCAAGGCAGAAAAGTCCTTGAGAGCCTGTCCAACTTCAGGGCTAACAAAGACAGAAGTATAGCCATATGACTCCAGTGTTAGACGGCTAGCCTTAAGTAAAGCAGCTCACGGACTGTGCCCAGATCTTGAGTTCAAGGTCCAGGAGTGTCAACAAACAGACATACACAACAATCTGTGCAGCCATCTGCCTAAAGCAGGTCACCCTCAGCAGCCTTTATTTACATTTTATTATGAGGCCAATGCAGGAACAGTCACAAACCAGGCTAGGGAAGAGAAGATCAGGTTTCTTAGAAGTAACAAGTATTCAGAAAATTAAAATTGGGGGCATAAAATGGTAGCATACTTATGTAAAAACTACCATTAAGAAAAAGACGAGGGGGATGGGAATGTGGATTAATGAGAGAGTGCTTGTCTAGTATGCAAGAAGCCCTGGGTTTGATTCCTCAGTAGCACATTCAAGAAAAAGCCAGAATTGGTCTTGGATGTCAGGAGGAAGGAAGGGAACACTCCCCAGTCATGAGGTCTTCTGCAGTGTGCCAGGACACCAACATGGTCTTCACACAACCACAGAGCAGGAAGACTGTCTCCCACTTCTCAGGCAGCCGAGGGCCCCAGAGTCAACAGGGCAGAGCCAGGTTCTAACTCAGGTGCTTGGAGCCAGAAGAGAGAGGGCCCTGCCTCTCCTTGGACTGGGGATTTGCATTAATGATGTGGAGAATGAAGGAAGGAGAATGGACTGGCAGAGGTAGAAGAAGGGCCTTCAAATCTGACAGATGGAGAGTCAAAAACCCACTCCCTAAGACCAAAGAGCAAGGCTCTCTATTGTTAACCTAAAGATAGCCTGAGATTCCCGTCACCTGAGGGAGGAAGTTTAATTAGTCGTTGTTTGAAAAGGCTGATAAAAGCCTCACCCTGGTGTAACTCTGACAAATATTTCAGTTTTCCCCTCATTGCTGGCCGCGTCTGGAAAGAAGTGGTTTTGCAGCTCACTTCCCTGTTGAGTGTGTACATTCTGCCTCCTAATCCTGTAGGCCTAGGTCTCTTTGCCTAGTCTGGCTTTTGAAACTGTTTTCTGCCTTCAAATGTTGTTACACTGGTGTTCTTCCTGCTAACAAGACTAGGGCTTGGAAGCTGAGAACTTCATTTGAACCCAGGATTGGTCAATGATGTTTATTTCCTGCATTTATAACTCAAGAACTCTAAGAAAATTTAGAGTGCAAGCAAATTCTCATTACCAAGGGAGACACAGGAAGCTCTTGAACATCTGACCTTTCAGTAGTAGAAGTCAGAGTGTCATAGACTTTCCAACCCTGGATGGCTTCATCCTGTGATCCTCAGACTTCAGGCTCCTGAGCTAGGGTGATGGGCATGAGCTACTGGTGCTCTCCTAGGTTCAGAACTGTAATAACTTTTGCATTACAAGTCAACTGCTTATCACAAAGGGCTTGGGCAGCATATTAGGCCTTTCTACATTGGACCTCTCAGAACCATAGAACACAAGGTTATAATGCTAGAGTCTGAGAGGCTGTGCATATGGATGGGCTACACTTGAACCTTGAGCTCTAACTCCAATTCGGGTACACGTGCACAATCATTTTTCCAAAGAATGTTCTAATTAACAAAAAGGAAAAGTACTTTGCTTAACCCTCACTTTTTTTTTCCAGTTTTGTGTCTCAAACTCAAGCCTGAGCACTGTCCTTGAGCCCATCAGCTCAAGGCAAACACTCTACCACTTGACTCACAGCCCCACATGTGGTCTTTTTGTGGTTCATTGGAGATAAGAGTCTAACAGGTTTGCCATGCCTAAGCAGTCTTTGAACTGTGGTCTTCAGATCTCAGCCTCTTGAGAAGCTAAGGTTCCTGTTGTGAGCTACAGGCATCTGGCCTCTTGTTTTTGCCAGACCTGGGGCTTGAACTAAGGGCCTGGGTACTGTCTCTGAGCTCCTTTTTCTCAAGCCTAGCGCTATACCACTTGAGCCACTCCACAGCTTGCGGGTTTTTCTGAGTATGTGGCACTGAGGATTCAAACCTTACCATTCATGCATGCTGAGCCAGCTCTCTACAACTAAGCCACATTTCTAGCCCCACCCTTACAAATTTATTCCTCAACTTGACTATCCCCAAGAAAAGGCTTCTGAGTATAAATCATCTAAAAATTTCCTATAGGAAGGTTCTAAAGAAAAAGAAGACAAAGTTCATACTTGGAAGAGACTCTAAACATGTGAAGACTGTGACAAATGCTTCCATTTAATTATGTATCATGTTTTAACACTTAATAAAATATTAATGAAAAACCAGTCAAGGTCTTAAATTATTGTGTATAAATTTATAATAGATATACAACATGTACTAAATATTATGTTCTAATACTAAATAAAATAAACAATAAGTAAATGAAAAGTAAAAAATAAAATACAAAATCAATAATAAAAATTATAATATGTAATAAACATACATATGTAAATATATATTATATATTACACATATGTAGAAATAGTTTTTCCATTGCAGGGCCTTCATTCAGACGCTGGGAACTCTAGCCTGAATTTTTTTTCTTCAAAGACAGTGAGCTTTGCCTTCACCCATGGTGCAAAATAGTTACCTGGATGGTGAGGTCAAATACCAGCAATGATGGAAATACTGGCCCCAGTTACAAGACAGTGACTTAATTTTTTTTAATGAAAGCAGTTATGTTTATTCAGTTACATACTGAACATTTTTTTAAAACGCGGTGTAGAATTTTGGACATCGATTCAGACACCTTGCTCTTACCCCCAAAATGCTTGTCTGAGCCCTACTTTTTTTCATTTTTTATTGTAAAAATGTTGCACAGAGGGGTTACGTTTAAATGAGCACGGTAATGAGTACATTTCCTATTGAGCATTGTTGCATCCTCCTTTGTTTTCCCCCTACCATTCCTTCCCTCCCGTCTCTACAAGTACTCCCTCTGCCGAGCTCAGTGACTTAATTTTTATTTTTGGATTTCCACTAGGTTTGAACTCACGTAGTGGCAAATCTTCACTTTCCCTCACATTGCTACATATTTACCAGGACCCTAAGTTCAAATCCCAGGTTAGGAAAGAAAACTGGTAGAAATTCAAAACAAGGACTTTATTTCTTATTTAATATGGATAAATAATTAATTAATGTTTTTATGTATTCTTTATTTTGCCAACACAGGGCTTGAACTAAGGTCATGGCAACTCTGACTCATCTTCAATCGCCCTAGAGTGGGGCACCCTCGGACCTATAGTCAATCCAGGGATCCTAGGCCCAGAGGGCTTTCGGGAAGAAAAAAAATGTAGCATATCACAAAAAGTGGCAAGCTGCAGAGGGCTGAGGGTTTTACATTTTTTTTCTTTGCACAGTGACCATCCTGGGTCTGAATAACATGGCTGAAAAGTGGACCTGAACTGCCATACCTGAAGGCTGGCTTGCTATCAGGGAATCCATAGGCCAACCTGTGAACATAGGCCCCGGGTTCAAATCCCAGAACTGACACCTACCAGTGGCAAGAGATCACAAAAAATTCGTTCCTATGCATAGGAATACCAATTGAAAGAGTAGCTCATTCTTCGGTATAGTCTAAAATTGGATGCAATAATCCTAGGACGCTGATTGAATTTAATTAATAGGTTATTATGCATGAAAGGAATACTATTCCTTCAATGGCGATATAATAAATGCTTAAGAGTTGGTAGGAATGTAGTAGGTGCCATTCAATCATAGATAGACGGCTCTGATGCTCCTTACTAATATATATTTATTTGTATACCACACTCTGCCTATACATGCATCACTGTTTTGGCCAAACTTGGGGCTGGATCTCAGCACCTGGGAACCATTTCACAGCTTCATTGCCTAAAGGCTGCCATGCTGACACTCATCCATTCATGAATTGGGCTGGCTAAACCCTGAGTTCAGATCCCAGTACTGCCAAAAATTTAATCTTGGAGTATGAAGCCAAGTGTGACACAGGTTTTCCTTTTCTGTGAGAGTCCTGGGAGTCAGGCATGATGGAGAATATATTTACAAATCTGGATGCTGTGATAGGATGTAAACAATGTAATAAATATTAGAGGGGTCATCAGAGTCAATGAAATAAATGATAAGTCAATGAATAAAACAAGAAATAAAATGAATAACCACACCCAACAAAATATGGACTGACTATGTGTATGGAAGTATAAATCCTATCTTTAAAATGGATATAAGGAGTATGTTTTCCAGCTCTTAGGCTTGAATTCAGGCCTAGGGAACAGGCCTGACTTTCTTGTCTTCAAGCATGCTCAGATTCCCTTCCATCATGGTGCTGCATATATACCCAGACCTTGAGTTCAAATCCCAGACCTGGCAGAAAAAATGTCATGAATTGCAAACCAAGGAACTAAATATATTTTTTTAATTGAGGGCTATTGGAGAAGCCATTGTCCCGCACTACAACATAAGCCTACAGTTCGAATATAGTCATTACACTTCCAGATGGTGGGAGATCCTAAGAAATTCCTTCCCATCCACAGGAATAATGATGGAATGTTATCGATATCACAGTTGAATGACATGCTCATGAATGACACTTGTACACAATTAGACTTCATGATTTCAGTCGGCTGATTGATTTTATTTAATATCTTATGAAACAGTAAAAGAATACTATTTCTCACACTGATTTACTTAATAGTTTATTAAAGATAAAAATAATAACATTAATTAAATGGAGACATAATAAATACCCAAGAATTGGTAGGAATGTAGTCTATATAACTGAACAATTGATAGACATCTCTGGCACTCTGTAAAGATATATATATATAAATTACTGTACTACGATCTGAGTGTCAATCTGTTCTTATTTTGTCAACCCCTGGTGCTTTATCTCAGATCCTGGAAACTGCCTATCAGCTCAATTTGTT
Organism: Dipodomys merriami; assembly: GCF_024711535.1. Classification (NCBI taxonomy): domain Eukaryota; kingdom Metazoa; phylum Chordata; class Mammalia; order Rodentia; family Heteromyidae; genus Dipodomys; species Dipodomys merriami. The sequence continues at coordinate 2,149,430 of NW_027202993.1, read as the reverse complement.
CCAGGATGGCATGCTAACACACACACATTCATGAATTTGGCCCTGTGGGCCTTGAGTTCAGATGCCATCATGCCCAAACAATGAATCATGAAGTAAGAAACTGATGGTGACACATGTTTTCTTTTTCTGTGAAAGTCCTGGGTGTCAGGTATAAGTGAAATACATATGCAGATCTATATCCTATTTAATCAATGTAACCAATGTTCTATGTAGCATATTAGTCAATAAAATAAACAGTCAATACATGTTGTGTCTTTGTCTGCCCCCGAAAGATGTATGGGGCCTGGGAATGGTAAGTGTGCCACTCGTCCGTTCTGGGGAGTCAAGTCAAGCAAGAACTCATTTACTACCACACAGAAAGCACCTTTTAAAGGGAAAAACTGTGAGGCATGGAAGGGGAGGGAAAGGAACCCACCAATCACTGTAAAGGTCACACCCTATCATGCGTCTAAGCTTTATGCAATCAGATATTAAGGTAAACAATTGGGCTGTGCCCACTCAAATTCCTCTCAACACCATCTTTGCTGCCCATGTGCCCCACAAACACATGAATAAAACAAAAATTAAATGAATAACTACACTGAATGCAATATGGTGTCAACCTATGTATGTAAATATAAATAATATATTTAAAATGTACACAAATAGGATGTATTCTTGTGCTGGGGATCGATTTCAGACCTAAGGAACAGACATGAATTTCTTGACTTCAAGAAGGTTAGCTTTCCGTTTCCATACAGTGCAACAGAGTTAACCAAACTATGAGTTCCAATCCAGTCCTAGCAGTAAAAATGGCACCTTTATACTATGTGACGCCCAATTCTTAGGTATTTCATTATGCCTCCATTTAATGAATGTGATTGTTTAAATACTTCATGAAATATTGATTAAAATCGATCAGTATCCTATAATATAATTGTGTATAATTTTATCCTAGAATTATTTAAGAGCTGCCCATTCAATCATAACATACATCACATTCCCTTGGTATTCATATAGATAGGAATGACTTTCTAAAGATCTCCTTCCATTTGGAGTTGGCAGGACAAGGATTCCAACTGTGGGCTCCAGCTCCCACCATTTTAACTCAAGGATAGGGAACTCACTGGTCTGTCCAAGAACAGCAAGACCAATGATTAGGCAGGCACCAGTGGCACTCAGCAGTCTTCATTGGTATTTACAAGCCTGTGATAGGATAATGGTCAAATTCACAGTAGGCAGGAAAGTCCTTGAGATTCCTGTCCAACTTCAGTGCAAACAAAGCCAGAAATAGAGCCATGTAGCTCCAGTGGTAAATGGCTATTCCTGATCAAAAGCTCACAATACACACACACACACACACACACACACACACACACACACACACACACACACACACACACACTGCAGTCTAATCATCTATCTGTTTATATATTGGCCATTCCTATGGGTTGATCTCAGGTCCTCAAATTTGCTCGCCAACTTCTCTTGCATCAGACTGGCGTGCTAACAGTTACCCACTCACGAAGTGGCCTGCTAGCCCCTGAGTTCAAGTCACAGAACTGCCAAAAACTTAATCCTGGGGAAAGCCAATTGCCCCACTTGGTTTCTTTATCAGTGAAATTTCTGCGACTCAGGAATGATGTAGAATACATAGGCAAATCTATGTCTTATGTAATAGGATGCCAAAAATATTATATTTTAATCATATTCACTAAAATATATAAGAAACAAAACACAAAATAAAATGAATATACTAACTGCAATATGCAGTTAGTATAAAGTAAAAATGTGTAGGTCAATAAAAATCATGTACTTAAAATATATAAATATATTATTTTTTTGAGTGCCAAGACTTGAATTCCGGCCCTAGAAACAGGCCTGACTTTCTTGTCTTCCAGAATGGTGATCTTCCCCATCCCCCACAGTGCTGCAGATTTACCCAGACCCTGAGTTCAAATCCCAGGCCTGCCAGAAAAAATGACATGAATTCTAAGCCAAGGAGCCTCATAATTTTTTAAAATATTTTTAATGTATGTACATATGTATGTATGTATGTATGCATGCATGCATGCATGCATGCATGCATGTATGTATGTATGTATGTATGTATGTATTTTTCTTTTGTCAAGCACAGGGCTTGAAATCAGGTCATGGCAATTCTGCCTCAGCTTTCATCACTCTAGCCTGTGGTGCAGCCACTGGAACCATAGCCGAACCTGGGTTCCTGAGACTCAAAGGCTGACAAGAAAAAAAATAATTAATGAGACACAGAAAAAAAAATAAAGAACTGGCAACTTGCAGATGGCTACCGGTTTTACATTTTTCTTCTTTTCAAGGTGACCATCCTGCAACGGAATGACACGGTTGAAGAATGTTGGTAATGTGGGGCATTGCTGAAGGCTGGCGGGCTACCAGGGAAGCCATAGGCCTACATGGAAATATAGTACCTGTGTTTGAAGCCGGGTCCTGATTCTTACCAATGGAGGGAGATCCTAAGAGTCTCCTTCCTATTCATAGGAATACCGATGGAAGATTATGTTTTGTTTTTGTTTTTTTTGGGTCCGGTTGTGGGGCCTGAACTCTGGGCCTGGGCGCTGTCCCTCAGCTCTTCAGCTCAAGGCTAGCGCTCTACCACTTGAGCCACAGCGCCACTTCCGGCTTTTTTTTCTTTTGCTTATGTGGTGCTGAGGAATCGAACCCAGGGCCTCAGGCATGCAAGGCAAGCGCTTTACCACTGAGCCACCTTCCCAGCCCCCGATGGAAGATTATGAATGGCAAGGTTGAATTAGTTGTTTCTGAATACTACTATATAAATAGAGTGATTTTAGGAGGCCAATGGATTTTAATGAATATTTTTGACACATTCAAAGAATACTATTAATTACCTGGACACAATAGTTTCAGGACAGTGGTTGATTTAATAATTAAGGATGAAAACAATAATATTAATTACATGGATGTTTACTAAATAAGATTGATAGGAATTGATAGGAATGTAGCCTATGTAACCGAATAATGTATAGACATCTCTGGCACTCTATAAAAATCAATATTTATTTGTGTACTACCATCTGCATGTCTATCTATTCTAATTTTGTCAACTCCTGGAGCTGGATCTCAAGTTCTGGAAATCCTTGTCAGCTCAATATGCCTCAGGCTGGCATACTGACACTCATCCATTCATGAATTAGGCCTTGTAGGCTGTGACTTTAGATGCCAGCACTCACAAAAATTGAATCATGGAGTAAGAAGCCCATGGTGACACATGTTTTCCTTTTCTGTGAAAGTCCTGGGTATCAGGTGTGAAATTTCATACATAGGCAAATCTATATCCTATGTAATAAACGTAATAAATATTTCATGTGTAATATATGTCAATAAAATAAATGGTAAGTAAATGAATAAAACAAAAATAAAATGAATAAGTACACTATGTGCAATATGGGATCAACATACGGGGTTCGATTTCAGGGCCTGGGAAGTGACTGGCAGCTGAATTGCCTAGAGGCTGCTGTTCTGACAGTCAGCCATTCATGAATTGAGCCTTCTAGGGCCTCAGTTAGATCCCACCACTGCCAAAAAATGTAATCTTGGAGTGGGAAGCCGAGCATGACACATGTTTACTTTTTTTTTGAAAGTGCTCGGTGACAGGTAGTATGTATAATTCAGATGCAAATCTATATGTAATATATGCAAATCTATATGTAATAGGATGTTGTAAATGTAAAAAATGTCATAGGTGGAAGAATTGTCACTACAATAAATGAAAAACAGATATAATTACTAGTGAATCATTCTAGGATGAAATTAGACACAAAAACTATAGGATGTGGATTAAGTTTAATATTTTATTAAGTATTACCAGAATAAAAATTGCATGGAAACATAAATACCAAATAATTGGTAGTAACACATGATGCATAATTTAATAATATATAGATATCTGTCTCATTCTATAAAATATGAAATTATGTGTATGGCTGTATGTACATATGTGATAAACAATAACAAAATATTGAGTAATTTAGTTAATGCTTTATTAATTGTTAACTGGGACACATCATTAAATGGAGACATAATTTAATAAGTAATAATTGGTAGTAATATCTATAATTAATAATATACAGACATCTTTCTGTGTATATAATGCTTATATACATCAATCCCTATCTATTTATACCTCGTTCACTCCTGGGGTTTGGTGGTTGACTGCTCACCTAGTGAGCATGAAGCCCTGGGTTCCATTCCTCAGTGCCACATAAACAGAAAACTCAGAAGTTCTGCTGTCTTTCGATCAATTGAGGTCTACCCTTGAGCACAAATGCTTAGGGACAGTGTCAAAACCCTTACTCAAGCCCCAGGACTGCCGCCAAAAAGAGGTATAATGTTCTAACTGCAACTATAAAAGGATAGGACTTCAAATACCACATGACAGAGCAAGCTAGGAGTCTGGTGCTGACAGCTGCCACCTAACCTGACTTAGCAAGATATAAACTGCTGCAACCCAGCTCCACGGGTTACCCCCATCATCCTGGCTTACCCTGGCTTACCCCTGATATACTGGCCGCTCTGGGGCTTTAATACCTGGCAGGAAGTCTGCTAGACTCTTTGAAATATGGCTCAAAGTGGTAGAGTTCTAGCCATGTGCAAATGTTTTTAGAACAATAATATCCCCAAGCTTTAAGCTCAAGCTCCATGACTAATCCCCCCCCAAAAAAATCCCACTAAACTGTTAGGTGTGAACTTGTGTGGTTTGTGAAATGTTCCTCAAAGAATGGTGATATTGATTAGAGCGCCCTCAGTCTAATGAGAGCTTGTGGGACAGAGCTATGTGCTGAGTCCTCCATAGGGTACTCTGTGCTGAGTCCTGCACATGGTGCTATGTGCTGTGTACTTCACAAGGTGCAGTGTGCTGAGTCTTGCATTGGGTGCTGGGTTCTGAGTCTTTCACGGGATGCTGTGTGCTGAGTCATGCAAAGAGTGCCATGTGCTGTGTCCTTCACCAGGTACAGTCTTTAATTGTGCCCTTGTAAGATCTCCCCACTGAGATGATTATGCACACAAGAATATTGAGGCTCAGATATGTCTCCATGACAGGGACAAAATTACGTATTACTGAAGACTAGTTAGCTGTCTACTTCAGACAATTGTTCTGTTTTGTTTTTTCTGTCATGAACCTTGAAATAGGGACCTAAGTTCTGACCCTTACCTCTTGGGTTCATGATTAGCAATCCACCGCTTGGAGCCATGGACCCCATGCCAGCAGATGCCACAGCCTAGGGGACTATAGCTGAAGTCTCTCATCCTGCCTTCTCAGGCAGTTGAGATCTGAGGATCTGGGTTCCAAATTATCCCAGACACAAAAGGTCCCATGAGCCTATTATCTCCAATTCACCACTAAGAAACCTGAAGTGGAAGCTAGGTGCTTGTCACTCATGCCTGTCATCCTAGCTACTCAGGAGGGTGAGATCTGAGGATCATAGTTCAAAGCCAGCCTGGGCAGGAAAGTCATTGAGACACTTAGCTCCAATGGGCCACCAGAAAAGCTGAAATGGTGTTTGGCTCAAGTGGTAAGCACAAGACTTGAGCTGAAGAGTTCAAGGACAGCACCCAGTCCCAGACATCAACTCCTACAATAATAAGAAAAGAGAAACAAACTAACAAACCTGAAGTTTAGGGCTTGGAATGTGCCTTAGGGGTAAAGTGCTTTGCAAATATGAAACCCTGGGTTTGATTTCTCAGGACCACAACACTAAAAAAGGCCTGAAGAAGCTCTGTGGTTCAAGTGGGAGAAGGCTATGATTGTACAAGAGAAACTAAGTACAGTGCTCAGGTCCTGAGTTCAACCTCCAAGAATGGTGTATGTGCCCGTGCCCCTGTGTGCCCGTGTGCGTACACATACACAGAGAGACAGAGAGAGAGAGAGAGAGAGAGAGAGAGAGAGAGAGAGAGAGAGAGAGAGACAGAGAGACAGAGAGACAGAGACAGAGACAGAGACAGAGACAGACAGAGAGAGAGAGAGAGAGAGAGAGAGAGAGAGAGAGAGAGAGAGAGAGAGAGAGAGAGAGAGAGAGAGTAAAAGTAATGCTGTTACCCAAAATGGTTAAACACCGGGCTTCTGCACTGAGCTCATGGTCAGTACCCTGGCCCTGTGTTCAACCCCAAAACCTAGCCACCCAGGGCCCAACTAGGAGAGGTCAAATGTTTCAAAACCTGATGAGATTCACCAGCCCTAGATAATAGGAAGCTTTGTGATATCAGATATGTGCTTGGATTTCCCAAGCTTCCAGAAACCTAGAAGAAACATCAAAGGCCCATCATCACTGGTAATGAAACATTTAATTAAGTTCAGTGCCCTAGTTGTCTGCCAGCAGGACTCTTGAGCACTGTATCTGAACAGCGGAATATAGTCTCACAAAGGAAGGATAAGTGCACAGGACTTGGCCTGACACAGGGGGTGGTACAAGTGAAGGCTTCCTAGCAAACCAGAGCACTGGGGATAGAGATAGTTTGGGGTACAAAGAGACCTTTTTCTCCTGACCTTCAGAGCCTGCCCAAAATCATCCTCACTATCTGACCCAGATGGAGTTGTTTGTTACACAGCTGTACAGGAGCAAGGCCTTTTGTCTGCCTGTCGAGACAATGAGAGAGACTTCTTCCAGCAGGCCTGGGATGCAGAGAAACCCTCAGGCTACACTGGGAACAGTGAGGGGAACCCTGGATTATGCACTGTCATGAAAGCAGTCTCTGTTACTAAATCATTTTATTGAATACAAATTTCCTAGCTTGGTGCCATTCATCATAACTACTGTGGAGCTTCACCTATAGGAATGCATCCATACATACCAAAATACATGGAGATACAGGCTATTTTTGAGAAGGCAGTTCCTGGGGTTGAACTATGAGCCTGGACATTGTCCCTGAGCTCTTTTGCTCAAGGGTGTTGCATTAACTTTGAATCACAGCCCAACTTCTGGGTTTTTCTGTGATCTCTTAGAAATAAGAGTGTCATGGATTTTGCTTTGCTGGCTGGATTCAAACTCAGATTCTCTACACCTCAGCCTCCTTAGGAGCTGGGATTACAGTGAGAAGCCACTGGCACCTTCTTTCTTTTCTTCTTCATTGTTTAATCTGGACAATCTGACTTCTTAACAGGGTCATTCCAACGGTTTGAATTTATGAATTAACTACCCAATGTTCTTTATAGCTGTTTTCTCTGAGAAGAATTTTCTCTCCTCATCTTCTCCTCTCGGTCACAGGTTTGAAGCCAAAAGTTAGAAATGAGTGTCACAGGATTTGGGAGCAAATGTCCACAGGACACGCCAGTTCTGTCACTTAGCATTGAGCTGCAGTGAATTTGTTGTCTCAAGCTGAGAGGACCAAAAGCTGGAGCGATCCTCAAACTGTCTTCATTGCTCCTTTTGTTTATAAAATGATCTAATAATTATGAGTGTTGTGTGTCTCCAACTTTAAGTATCTAGAACACACTAGACGCATCTTCATGTTTCTCTTTTTCTCTAGTGCCTCTCGAGGTTTAGACTAAGGGTTTGTGTGGAGGGGCTCCTTGGTGTATTCCTGAAGAAAGTCGCTTGATTCCTGTTCACGAGATTGCCATTCAAATTCAGCCTGAGCAGAAATTCTGTGAGACTCTTATCTCCAATAAACCACCAGAAAACCAGAAGTGGAACAGTGGTCCAGCGAGTAGAGCTCCAGCTTTAAGAGAGAAAGACAAGCAGGATTCACAGGTCTGACCAGGAAGGAAAGCCTGGGAGGAGCTTATGTCCAATTAATGACCAGATGGCTGGAAGTGGAGCTGTGGCAATGGTAAATCCTTAGCCTTGGGAAAAACAGCTGAGGAATGCATCAGGCACTGAGTTTAAGCACTAGTATGGCCACAAAAAATTTCAGTGCCCTACCTACTTATTCTGTATACTACCTACCTGAATGCAAACAGACCTTATGCAATGCTTCTCCTTTTATTTACTAATTTATTTTTCAGATATGCTCCTTGTGTATACTGCATCATTCTCTTCATTTCAGGCCCATGGCTTTTCTCTTCCAGGGTTCCAGGCCTGGGTACTTATATGATACACTGACGCTCTCAGCAGCCTTTATTTAGATTTTATTATGAGGCCAATGGAGGAACAGTAAGAAACCAGGCAGGAGAAGAGAAGATCAGGTTTCGTAGAAGTAACCAGTATTCAGAAAATTAAACCTGGGTATGTAAAATGGCAGCATACTTATGTAAAAAACTACCATTAAGAAAAAGATGAGGGAGCTGGGAATGTGGATTATTGAGAGAGTGCTTCTCAAGCATGCAAGAATCCCTGGGTACGATTTCTCGGTAGTACATACACAGAATAAGCCAGAATTGGGACTGTGGCTCAAGTAGTAGAGTGCTACAGACAGTGCCCAGGCCTTGAGTTCAACCCAAGAACTGGCAAAGATATACCGAGGTGTTGGGACTTCATCTGTCCCACAAAAGAAGGACAGGGTACGAGGAAAGGTCAGTGCAGTGCTCACCCGTTCCCTAGCCTCCCTCATCCTGGAAGACAATCAGACACAGCAGGGAGCCAAATCAAGCAGGAAGAAAAACTTGTTTATTAACAGAGAGCAGCACTTTTTAAAGCCAAAAAGGGTGGTTGGTGCCACGTGTGACTGCTGCTCACCACAGTGACTCAGGGCCCAGTGGCAGGATGCCTGCCCTGTGCCCTGAGAAGTCCCACCTGGGAGAGCATCTGTCCTGCCTCCAGGCCAGTTCAGACCTGCAATTGTATACAACAACCCTTGTTTCCTCCTCTAACAAGCAGCTCAATAACCAACCACCATGGGAACCCAGTCTGAGAGGTACAGGCACAATGAAGGGGAAGCTGCCAAAGCAAGCGTTTGGAAAGGAGCAGAGATCACAGCAGGCAAAGCAGCCATGAGGATGTGTCTGCAACGAGTCCTTAGCTGGGTTCAGGAAAGAGAGGGCAGTGCATGTGGGCGGGGCACTGCCATAACCAATTTGAACATCTAATAAAGCTGCCTCTGGTGGATAGATGGCTTCTGATTTGACATCGGCAACAGAATAAGGGGCTGCAAATTCAATGAATAGTCTCTGTCCAGAGAAACAAGGTCAAACGCTTAAGTTTCTGCACTTCCAGTGGTTCCTGGTATCTCCAGCTGAGTGGACACCTTTCTGTGGCCAGTAGGTGCCAAGCCACCTTCTGCGGAGACTGTGTGAGAGATCGTGTTAGACAAAGAGCTTCAAGGAAGCATGCCTGCAGGAAGGGGGTGTTGGTTTCTTTGTTGCTTTGTATGTCCCTCCAGCCCCCCACACACTATAACCCCTGCTTTCACTGTGTTTGATGTCGGTATAATTAGTGGAGGGGAATGGAAAAAAGAAAATCGTTTAAATAGGGATACGAGTGGACCAATTGCAACAATGAGATGTACAAGTCCTTTTGTCGAAAAACGAACTTTACCACTTGGGGGGGGAGGAGAACTCGGTGGGGGAGGTGGAGTGAGATGGGAAGGGCTATGAAGGGGAAACAAAGGAGAAGGCTACAATGCTTGATAAGAAATGTACTCATTATCTTGCCCATGTAAATTTAAACGCTCTGCATAGTATTTTTACAATAATAAAAAAATTAACAATGCACATAAAAAAGAAAAAAGAAGGGAAGGCTATGTTGCTTCATGGTTCAGAGTTTTAGTTGATCTTGGCTGAGAGACAATAGCCAAGATTAACACATGATGGTGATTTCGGAGCAGAGAGAGAACTCCTGAACAAGTGTGTTTCTCATTTTCCCTCCTTTGATTCTAAGTTCTAAGACTTCAGGATAGTGCATGATCAGCATGTGTTTTTCCACTTTAGCTAAATTTCTCTGGGAACTCAGTCTCCCATACACCTAGTTGTGTATGTTATTGCTCTCCTGCATATTTTTCAATCCAACCAAAGTGACAATATGACTTAACCATTTCATTTGAACGCAGCACCCAAACACATCTCCTTATACAAAAACGTTCCACTTTTGTCTCCAAAAGACCTACATTCCTGTTCAGACAGTAGCATAAATGGAGAGCTAACAGAACGCATTGCCCCTCTCCAAAACTCTGTAGCTTTGACTTCCAACACCATTCAAAATTCCAGCTTCAAAATGTCCACAGAGACTCAAAGAAAATTCTTAGCTGAGAGTTGCCATGAAAATAAAACAAAATAGGGCTGGAAAGGTGGCTCAGTGGTAGAGTACTTGCCTTGCATGCATGAGGCCCTGATTTCAATTCCTCAGCACCACATAAGCAGAAAAAGCTAGAAGTGGGCACTGTGGCTCAAGTGGTAGAGTGATAGCTTGAGCGGAAATGCTGAGGGACCGTGTGCAGGCTGAGTTCAGGCCCCATGATCAACAAAAAAATGTAAATATATTTTTTAAAAAAGCAAAACCAATTATATGCCAAGTATAAAGTCACATGCTTTTAATTAAAGCTACTCAGAGTGAAGACAGGAGGATCACAATTCTAGGGAAGCCTGAGTAAATGCACTAGACCCTATGTGGAAAACAAACTAGGATAGTCCAGGTTTAAGTGGGAGGGTGTTTACTAGGACAGTATGAAGCTTTGGTCCAATAAAGAAGAGGAAGAGAGGAAGAGAAGAAGAAGAGGAAACAAAGAGGTGGAGTAAGAGGAAGGAAGAAGAGGAAGAGGAGAAAAAGGAAGTATAGAAAGAGCAACAATGAGGAGAAAGAAGAGAAAGGAAGAAGAGGAAGAGGTTGACAGAGAGGATGAGGAGCACCATATCTTCAATATATAATAACATAGTGTAAACATTCCTATTCCTAAACAAAAGAATTGGAGAAAAAGGAAAAAAATGGATCAGTAACTCAATTAATGGACAAAGAATTTGACTTGAAATTTCTTAATCGAACAATGTGTAAACAGACAAAAGCATTAGCACCTGTAAAATCACTTATAAAATAGAAATGAGATGTCATTTCATACTCACCAGAATGGGTAAAAGATGTGCATTAGAAGGTTTGACAAGGATGTAAAGAAATTGAAGCTCTCATACATTGTAAAATAGCACATTCATCTTGGAAATTAGTGTAAAAATTCCTCACAAAGTTAGTTATAGAAATACCAAACAGCCTAGAAACTTTGTACAGCCTAAAAACTTTGTCTATAATTTTTATACACTTAAGTTCAAAACAGCAATATTATCCATGACAGCCAAAGAATTGAAAAAAAATTCACGCTGACCAATAGGAAAACAGATCACAAAACATTTTATACTCATGAAATAGCCCATTATCAAGTAAAAAAGAGAAATGGAGAATTGATATTAGTGGAAACACTGACAACAGGCTAGATGGAAAGAGTCAGAACAAAATAACAAATAAAATGATTTGATTTTAATGAAATTTTTGAATTATCAAAATCAGGCATAACAGTTTCTTTGGGGTTGGAAGTCTAAGGAGAATTCAGAATAGCTGCAGACAGGTATGAGATTTCTTTGTGAATGATGAATATTTGAGAATATTCCAAGGTGATGATGATTGAATATACTTTCAGAACACAAAGAATCCCTAAATTTTATAGAATTAATTTAACAAATATAAAATTTTTCAATTACACATAAAATGATTTTTAAAAGGGATACTAGATAATCTTTAACCAGCAAAAGTGTTCTACCATGAAAGTAGACATAGAATATAGCAAAGTGGTAGAAAGCAGGAGCACGTAAAAAAAAAAAATCAATGCATATGCTACAAAATTAAGAAAAATCAGAGAATAAGTGGTTGGGAGAGATGAGTGGAAATGTTAAAAAGGGATTAAAGTGATCAAGATGCATTGTATTCACAAATTACTTTATTGAATGGCAACTCCTTTCTTCAACTATTCAAATAAAATATTTTAAAAACTAGCAAAATAATTAATTAAACAAAAATAAATGATGAATAGATAAATAAAATACAATAAAATAAACTATAGATCTATAACAATATAGGCCAGAAATTTAAAACACAAACAAGAATAAAGTAGTTTTGTTGGTGCTTCTAGATATATAAGGTAGAAAATTTTGACTACATCTAATTTATTGAGTTCTTTTGTCAATGGCATTAATTATGCCAGTAGTAAAAATAATCATGAAGTTCTGAAATGAGCAACACAGTATCTAGGATATTACTAATTACTAATGCAAAGATAGATGCAAAGAAAGATAATGCAAAGAAAGATGGAATAGTATATGTTTGTATGATTAGATAAAATGTCAGAATGATGTCTGTATGTAACATAGATATCACAGAAATAAACAATAGAAATTTAAATGTATAAGCCAGGGTATTACAACATGATTACAGCAAGTAATTTATCTTTTTTTTTCTGGAAATGAGAGAAAAATAAAAGCAATAGTGCATAGTACAACAGTCAAAAACTACCAAAAGTGGTCAAAGTCACAAATACTACTTTTAATCCTATAATAGGAAGGTGAAGTCACCCTAACAATCACGTGTGGGAAGATAAACCAAGACTGCACTGAATTCTCTATACTCACATTTATACAGTGAAACATGACCACACATTCTTTTAATAAACTCAGCACCACCTTATGTTTATTAACACCTGCCTATGGTTTTCTAAACTGAAAAACTGGACCAACATCATTGCATTGCTATAGATTAATTTAGTGTTAAATAAATTGGTTTGCAGAGTTTAAGCAAATGGTATGAATTCAACAGTACAGTACCAGAATTGTATACAACATACCAATTTTTAGCTTATTTTTGGAATATGATCTTGTGTTTATGCTTAGGCTTTCCTGGATTGAGATCTTCCTATCAAAGCTTTCTACATAGCTGAGATGACAGACAGATGCCAACTTGACTAGCAATTGTATGAGATGTGATCATTGTTAAGTCTACAGGGAACCTACCACCTATGCCCATCTCCTTCACCAGTCTGAACCCAGTAATCACCTGAATGTCCATTAACTAACTGTGTGTCGGAAAAGGATCCTTGGATCTGAGATTACTTCCTCCAAGTCTATTTTCTATTGTGACTTACTCATTTTAATTTTTTTCCTGAAATAGTCCAGGGGCTTAAAATAAGGATCTATGCACTCTCCTGAGCTTAATGTTGGATCAAAGGCTAATAAACACCATATATGACTAAGCTTATATTAAAATGAAATGGTAAATTAATATATATGATAAACTGATAAGAGAACCTACTAATGCTTGTGTGTGTGTGTGTGTGTGTGTGTGTGTGTGTGTGTTTTATAAGAGCACACTTTTAATACTCTATTCACTATAAACAGTAGAAAATTATCTAGGATGTTATTTTTAGGATAGTAAGTTCTGTAGAATCGGTGACATAAGCTTCCACATTCCAGGATCTTGAACGTATTCTGTTCTTGTTTGTTGAACCATGAGCTTTGAAAGCAAACTCTCCTATATCTGAATTGCCAACAGGGAAGTAGCAGTCTAACACTACATACATATCATTGAATCTCAAGGTAATAGGTTTTTTTTCACATCAATAAGATAATTACAAAAGGGATGAACACAAAACAATTAAGTATCTAGAGTGAAAGGGAAACAAAAAAGTAAGCTTTATTTGGGGGGGGGTGGGTCCAGTTGTGGGGCCTGAACGCTGGGCCTGGGTGCTGTCCCTCAGCTCTTCAGCTCAAGGCTAGTACCGACCACTTGAGCCATAGCACCACTTCCGGCTTTTTTTCTGCTTATGTGGTGCTCAGGAATCAAACCCAGGGCCTCATGCATACAAGGTAACGCTCTAACACTAAGCCACCTTCCCAGCACCAAAAGTAAGCATTTTTTAACTCCATATGATAATTTCACAGGGGATGAAAGAACTACAATTAAGTATCCAAAAAAGAGCCATCACACCTTCACAGCATCCTGTTATATTGTTACAATTGGTAGCTCTTGTTAACTTCTCAGTATGCCTAATATATAAATTAAGCTTTGCCATAGTTATTATTGTGAATCTCTTAGCCTATCATAGTATTCTTTTCATTTGTAGACCCCCAAAAGATGACTTACTTCTTCTATTTAAAGACATGCCTTCAGCTTTAGTGTTCAACCATGCATTTTCAGTCTTCTCAATTATTAACAGCTCTTTTTCTGAGTATGTTTTTTCCCCTTGTTTAGGAATTGGTACTAAATGTTAAAGAATCCAATCTAATAGAAAGTGTAAACACCCCTAAGCTCTAGGAGAGAGGTGTTTGGTTTTTTTCCTCCCGGGATGGATAACAGGACCTATTAATAAAAAGGCTGCTCTAGAACTTTGTGTCACTGAAACTAGTACTGCTTTATTGTTCTAGCTGTTCCTGGGGCTTGAACTTAGGGCATGAGCTCTGTTCTTGTGGGACTTTTATCTTCTACCACATGACCACAACTCCACTTTGGTGGTTAATTGGAGATAAGAGTCGCTTGGATTTTTCTGTTCGTCCTGGCTATGCATTATCCTCAGAACTCAGCTTGCTGAGTAGCAAGGATTACTGGTAAAACAACAGGGCCCACTGCTTTAAGTGTTGATTTTTATTGTTATTCTGAGCTCCAACTCCTTTCAGGGTGAAAAGCAGCCACTGGGGACTCAGTTTTGCATGGGTTTATTTGTATAGCAATTTTTAAATATTTATTTGCTTTCTTGTTACATTGTTGCTACTTTATCTTACCTTCATTTAGTATTGGTGTCTACATTTTACATTTTATTATTACCAACATATTTCATGAAAAAATGGGATTACTGCACCGAGAAATTCAAATTAGTACAGTATTAGTGGTTTGCCTCATTTGAGGAAGGTTTTCTGCCATAGAGTTCCCAACACATAGATATTCTCTTCACTTAGAACACCAGGCTACCACTGAAAAATGGGGCCTGACAGGAAATTGGATAGCACCAGGGGGGTATCTCCAGATAAGGGAACTCTTAGCCACATTCCAAAAACTCACACTGCCATCGTCAAGATCAAGAAACACACCAACCCGGCCCAGAGGCTTCTCTACATAGTGAGGCAGCAGTGGGGAGGTGGTAAAAATGGTGGAAAGTGTGTTCTCTTTCACAAACAAAAGGAGGAAAAGATCCTCAGATTCAGTGAGGTTGCTTTCTATGGAGGAATGCCTAGTAACTCCCAGGGCCCAGGTGGAAGAGTCATCCACACTAACCTCCCAGTAATGTTTCCCAGAGCTGAAGACTTGGCGTCCAAAAGCAGTAAAGTGGAAGGACTCTTCAGAATTCAAAACTGCATAGGGCTTGTCGTGTCCAACACAGCTCCCAAGATCTTGATTCCGCGTAGCTTCATTGAAAGCAATCTCCACCTTGTACTAGCTGAGCCTCTCTATCAATCCAGGAATGGGAGGGGCACTGAGCTCTGGCCTCAGAGGAAGAGGCAGGAAGAACAAGACTGACTCACAGCTTTCTAGGGTCAACTCTACATCCTGAAGCAGTTCTACATCTGGCTTCTGGTATGTTTCGATCAGCTTCTGATACATATTCCTGAGCTGATGTTTCTTCTGAAGCATTTGGGTTTCCCTTTCTCTGAGTTGCAGTAACATGGCTCTTCCTTCATTGATCAGTAGCTGGGAATGGTGTCTTTCCTCCTCCTGGACACCCAGCTCTAAAAACAGCACTCTAAAAACATCCTTAGTCATGCCTTGGAATAGCTTCACATACCAAATCCATCGGTTGATGAGTCTCCTCTTCTCCTGTAAATTGTGCTGGTTTTCTTGAGTCTTTTCCCATACAGCATGCATCTGCTTTGAAATCATCTCCCTCTGCTCCTCAGCAGCCCTTTCTATGGGATGGTGTTTGTGAGCCCTGTGCTCCTGAGACTCGGAGCAGCTCCTACAGAGCAGGGCCCTGTCTACCTCACAGAACATCTGCTTTGTCTCCCTGTGTGTCCCACACATGTATTCCTCAGAGCTCAGAAAATGCCTGAGGCTGGCTCTTCTGGCAATGGCCACCAGGCTCCTCAGAACCACGTTGGTTTTGAGGTCTCTCTGCTGGCTTGGTTCCCTGCACACAGGGCACGTGGCTGGAGTCTGGGTCTCTTCCCAGCAGAGGCAGAGACAAGGTCGACAAAAACTGTGCCCGCACTCTAGGGTGACTGGCTCTATGAAAGTATTTATACAGATGGAACATCTCAGTTCTTTCTGGAAGGCTTGGGCAGTGTCAGGGTCCATCATTCCTAGAATCTAATGAGGTGCTGGTGGCTCACCCGTAGAAGCCTAGCTACTCAAGAGATTGAGAGCTAAGGATCAAGCTTTGAAACCGCCTGGGCCACAAAAGTCCCCCTGACACAGACTCTTATCTCCAATTAACCACTCCAAAATCACAAGTGGGCTGTGGCTCCAGTTGTAAAGCACTAGCCTTGACCACAAAGTGGCCCAGGGACAATGCCCAGTCTTGAGCACAAAGTGACCCAGCAACACTGCCCTACCACTGGGTTCAATCCCTGCAACCGACAAAACAATACCACCACCACCACCACCAAACCAAGGAGAGAAGAATTAAAAGAGGAGTAGATTCTCTCACTCTAATCCTCACCTGGAGTATCCAAGCTCCAAATGGCCTCAGTCCTGCTGATGTAGGATCTTCAGCAATGCCTGAGTCTCAGACTTCCACTCTATTTATACTGAAAGAGGGTGGGTCCAGGAAAGGAAGTCTCTGATTGGTTGCTTAGGGAAGCTGATTTACATATCAATAGGAGCTGGAATTTACATCCTAGCAACCACACCTTCACTTCCTCTTTCAAGGACCTACTTCTTACAATTTGGTTAGGTTATTTGAGTTAGGTGCAATGTAGGTTTGTCCAGGATTGGAAAAGTTTATTGTGTTTGTTTTATTTTGTTTTGTTTTGTTTTTTACTTCTGTGTATGTTTTATAATGGAACTATGCATTTATTACTTTTCCACAGGACTGTAGGCCATATTACTGACATTATCCACTGTATCTTGTGGGTCTTCAAAAGTAGCTGAGTTCGTATTTCTTAACAGGTGATCATCCTATACTTTTATTATTTGTAATTTGTCAGGCCTGATGTTGGGCTGGTACTTTACCACTTAGGCCTTGTCCTCTCTGTGTTTGCTTTTGTTTTTGGAATAGAAACTTGTGTTTATTCTTAGGATCTCCTTGACTGAGTTCTTCCAATTCACAATTTGCACAAAGCTGAGATTACAAGAATTATCTCTTGCTTGAGTTGTGATCAGGATTAAATCTGCCCACAGACCAGCCCCTCCCACCTTTCCCATCACCTGCCTGATTCATACCAGTAATCACGTGACTATCGTTGATCACCCGACTATGAGGGAACAAATATCCTATGCTCAGAGATCACTTCCTCTTGTCTATTGTCTATACTGACTCATCCTTTCGATGTTGTTTTTCTTGTTGTTTGTCTGTCAGTGCTGGACTTGAACTCAGGGTAGAGGATCTGTTCCTAAGCTCTTCTTCCACTCTATTTCTCTTATCTTTATTTCAAATATCATTTATGCCTTTTTATTATAAAATGATGTGGTATTATAACATATAATTTAATAACTCAATGCCGTTTTTGAGAATGATCTAAAAGTTATCATAGACATAAATATACATATATATACATATAACTATATACATTGGATTTCAAGAGCACATTATCAATATTCAATTCGCTATAAATTTTATCCTATCAGAATATTCTCTTTAGGGTTATAGGTTCTGTAGTTTCCCTGGCATAACCTTTCCCATTTGTGATTTTGTTACTATAATAAATTTTGTACCTTTCTTGATGTTGATCCACTAGCTTTGAAAGCATAATCCCCTATCTGAATTGTCAGCAGAGAAATAGTAGCCTAACACTATGTTTGCATCTTTGACACTCAGGCATTGACTCTCAATCTTTTTTTAATTTTTTTTATTTTTTTTTAAATATTATTTTATTTTATTTGAGAACATACTGTACAGAGGGGCTAC
Source organism: Dipodomys merriami (assembly GCF_024711535.1). Taxonomy (NCBI): domain Eukaryota; kingdom Metazoa; phylum Chordata; class Mammalia; order Rodentia; family Heteromyidae; genus Dipodomys; species Dipodomys merriami. The sequence goes on along the minus strand of NW_027202993.1, from coordinate 2,131,493 downwards.
AATTACATGGGCAGGATAATGCATACATTTCTTACCAAGCATTGCAGCCTCCTCCTTTGTTTACCCTGCACCTCCCTTCCCAGTCTCCCCCCTCGCCCCACCCAATTATACCCCTCTCCCCACCCCCCCCACCGACATTGTAAAGCTGGTTTTGACATGACATTTTGTACTTCTCATTGTTGCAACAGGTCCACCTGAATCCTTAAACAACTTGTTTGCCCCCATCTCCTCCACATGTTATACTGACATCAAATATAGTGAAAGCAGGGGTTACACTGTGGGGGAGGGACATACAAAGCAACAAAGAAATAATCTTATAAATGCGTTAGAAACATATGCATGAAAGAAACGAAAACATTAAAATACATATTTAAGGGTTCATTTTCCTAACATCACATTATCTGACCTTTTCCGCTTGACTCATACCTATACTAGATATTGCAAATAAGGGAAACCATGGGACCTATGCTTCTTTGGGCCTGGCTTACTTCACTTAATATAATTTTTTCCAAGTGTTTCCATTTCCTAACAAATGGGGAAATGTCATTCTTTCTGATGGAGGCATAGAATTCCATTGTGTATATATACCACATTTTCTTGATCCATTCATCTACTGAGGGGCATCTGGGTTGGTTCCATATCTTAGCTATGGTAAATAATGCTGCAATAAACATAGTTGTGCTGGTAGCTTTAGTGTGGTCTTGTTTGTAAACATTTGGGTAAATGCCCAAAAGTGGGATTGCTGGATTATAGGGGAGATCTATGTGAAGTCTTTTGAGTAACCTCCATACTGCTTTCCAAAGTGGTTGAACAAGTTTACATTCCCACCAACAATGAAGTAAGGTTCCTTTCTGTCCACATCCCCTCCAGCATCTGTTGTTAGAGTTCTTGATTTTTGCTGTTCTAACTGGAGTGAGGTGATATCTCAATGTTGTTTTGAGTTGCATTTCTTTTATGGCTATTGGCCATCCTTCTTTCTTCTTCAGAGAAGCTTCTCTTTAAGTCTTTCGCCCACTTATTTATTGGGCAGTTGTTTCTTTGAGGATTTGTTGTTGGGTGGTTTAATTTTTTGAGTTCCAAGTATATTTTAGATATGAGACCCTTGTCCGTTGTATGGCTAGTAAAGATCTTCTCCCAATCCCTGGGCTTTCTATTGATCTTGCTAGCTATGTCATTTGCCCTGCAGAAGCTCTGCAACCGTATGCAATCCCATTTGTCCAACCTTTCTTTGATTTGTTGTGCTTCCGGGTCTCTATTCAGAAAATTTCGGCCTGAGCCAAGGAGACCTAAGGTTTCTCCTATTCCATCCTGTAATGTTTTCAGAGTGTCTGCTTTGAGTTCAAGGTCTTTGATCCATTTGGAGTTGATTCTGGTGCAGGGTGATATATAAGGATCTAGCTTTAGTTTTCTACATGTAGTTAACCAATTTTGCCAGCACCATTTACTGAAGAGGCTGTCTTTCTTCCATTCTATTGTTTTAGCTTCCTTATCGAAGATTAGATGGCTATAGGTCTGTAGGTTCATTTCTGGGTTTTCAATTCTATTCCATTGGTCCTGAGGTCTGTTCTTATGCCAATACCAAGCTGTTTTGATTACTATGGCTTTATAGTAGAGTTTGAAGTTTGGTATTGATATTCCTCCAGCAGTGTTCTTTCCGTTGAGGCGCGTTTTTGCTATTCGGGGTCTTTTATTGTTCCATATGAATTTTTGGATTGCCTCCTCTATTTCCTTGAAGAATGAGGGTGGAATTTTGATAGGTATCGCGTTGAATTTGTAGATAGCGTTGGGAAGTATTGCCATTTTCACGATGTTAATCTTGCCAATCCAGGAGCATGGGAGGTTTTGCCATTTTTTAAGTTCTGTGTTGATTTCCTTTTTCAAGATTTTAAAGTTTTCATCATAGAGGTCCTTCACTTCTTTGGTTAAGTTAATTCCTAGGTATTTTATTTTTTGTGGGGCTATTACAAATGGAGTTGCTTTCCTAATTTCAGCCACACTTTTCTCATTGTTGGCATATAGAAAAGCCATTGATTTTTGGGGGTTAATTTTATAACCTGCTACTTTGCCAAAGTTTTGAATCAGCTTGAGTAATTTGGGAGTGGAGTCCATGTCAATCTTTTTTTAATTTTTTCTTTTTAAAAAAAATTTTGTCATTATTGCTGCGGAATTCTGGGTCTGCGGGAAACCTCAGCTCTTCAGCTCAAGGTGAGCCCTCAACCACTTAAGCCACAGCACCACTTCCAGCTTTCTAGTGGTTTATTGGAGATGAGTGTCTATGACTTTCCTGCCCGGGCCAGATTTGAACTGAAATCTCAGATCTGTTTTCTGAGTAGCTAGGATTACAGGGGTGCACCACTGGTGCTGACTAAGTATTGTTTTTTTTACCTTCATATGATAATAACAGCGGGGATGAATGCACAATAATTGGGTACATAGAGTGAAAGACAGACACCAACAAAGAACCATCACAACTGGACAGCAAACTGTTGTATTGTTACAATTGTTGGCTATTGTTAACCACTCTGTATGCCTAATGGGTAAATTGAGCTTTGCCATTGTTATTATTAATCTCTTAGCCTGAATTAATGTTCTCCTCATTTTTACCCCAAAAATTATTACTTATTTTTTCTGAAGCCATTCTTTCATCTATAGTGTTCCACCCTGCATTTTCTTTCTTCTCCATTATTACCAGCTATTTCTGTAAGTATTCCAATTGATTTTATTTTATTTTAGTTTTAGAAATTAGTACTGAAACTTAAAGAATCCAATATAATAGAAAGTTTAACAACCCAATCATCTAGTATAGAGGTGTTTCTGTTTTTTTCTTCCCAGGATGGGTAACAGGATCTAGTAATCAGAAGTCTGCTATACAGCTTTGTGTCACTGAAACCAGTACTGCTTTTTTGCTCTCGAATGTACCTGGGGCTTGAACTTAGGGCATGAGCACTATTCGTGAGGGTTTGTTGTTGTTGTTGTTGTTGTTTGCTTTTTTTTCTCCTACTACTTGGACCACAGCTCCACTTTGGTGGTTAATTGAAGATGAGTCTTTTGGACTTTCCTATATGAACTGGCTATGAACAGCCATCCTCAGAGCTCAGCCTACTGAGTAGCAAGGCTTACTGGGAAAACAACAATGCTCACTGAATTACATGTGTTTTTGTTTTGTTTTGTTTTGTTTTTTGCTGTTATTCTGAATTCCACCTTCTTTCATGGTGAAAAGCAGTCACTGGGGACTCATTTTTGCATGGGTTTATTTTTATAGCATTTTTTAAATATTTCCTTGCTCTCTTGTTGCATTGTTGCTACTTTATCTTATCTTCATTTTTTACATGCTATGTTTTATTATATGTTACCTCCATGTTTCATAACAAAATGGGATTACTGTGCATAAAATTCAAATTAGTACAGTATTAATGGTTTGCTTCATTTGAGAAAGGTTCTCTGCTATAGAATTCCCAACGTATAGAATCTTCACTAGTAGTGGTTTATCATTGGAGAAAAAGGGTCTGACAGGAAGTTGGAAATAGCCAATAGCGAATCTCCAGAGAAGGGAACTCTTAACCACATTCCAAAAACTCACACTGCCATTGTCAAGATAAAGAAACACCACAACCCCAAGAAACTTCTCCATATAATGTGTCAGCAAAGGGGAGGTGGTAAAAAAAAAAAAGTGTAAAGAAATTCACACAAAGAGGAGGAATACGTCCTCTGATTCAGGGTGGTGGGCCAAGAAAAGGGTTTGTACCTGAGTTCTCATTTAGGGAAGTTGATTTACATATCATCTGGAGTTGGAATTTCCATCCTGTAAACCACAACTTTAACTTCCTCTTTCATGGAAATGCCTCTTACAATTTCCTTAGACAGTGACAAGGGTTGTTTATTTTGCCTAGGCGAAAGTTAAATTTGAACAGGATTGGAAAACTGTTTTTTTTTTTCTTACCTTTTTGTATCTTTTATTTTTGTACTATGAATTAATTACTTTTCCACCATACTGTAGGTGAATTTTTATCTTGTGATTTTGAAAATTAGCTGAGCTTTCATTGTGGAGTAATTAGATGACCATCCAAGTCTTTTTATTTGTAAATTGTCATGCCCTGCTTGTCTGGTGCTTAACAACTTGAGCCATTTCAATCTTTTTATTTTCATCGGACTTCTAATCTCATAAAAAATACTGTATTAATTTTCTATTGGTAATGTAGTTCCCCAATTTTAATTTGTGCAAGAATTCTGAACTGATTTCAAAAGTGAAGGACATTTTAAAGTAATTCATTAAAAAGCTATGAATATGGAGCTGTATATAATTCATTACTTTTGTTTAATTTTTCACACCTCAGTTGTAGAGTATGCTCAAAGGTGATTTTTACACTGATCTTTTTCTTTGAGGAATTTTTTTTTTAATTAAGAAAATATTTTAGAGATATTAATGTTAGTTCAGCTATTTTTCTCCTTCATAAGGAATGTGATTTTAAGTTAATAAACAGAAAATCTAAGACAGATGATACATTTGGTATTTCGATCAATTTGTGTAATTACTTTTTAATTTAAATACTGAATAGTTGTTTCTGAATTTTCAATTTATTACCTGAGTCAAAGGTATATCATTACACATGCAGAATCTAATCCATTAAGTAACATATTAGTTTGAATTTTATTTTTTAATTCAACAATAATATTCAAGAGGTATCATTTCAGTAGGTTTCACTGAAAAATTATTAAGATATGCCATATGTATAGATATTTCATAATTCTATATTCTTATTTTTGGATTACATTTCTGTAATCCATGAGTCTGTACACCAATTGTGTTAGACTTCCAATTGTTCATCTCATATCTCTGCTTTGTTCCAGGATTTCAGCAGTAATGTTTTCTTGTTTTCCATGGTTTTTATTATTTTTTTCATCTCACTATCACCGTTGTAACTTTTTAACAAACAAAAAAGAAAATTCACTATTGCCCAGCTCAGCATTTTTTACATTTTCAAAAAGCCAAGTGATGCTAGTGACATACAACATACATCATGAAATGATTGATATAATGTATACAATATGGTAATATCAAAATATGGCATAAAATGTAAAATATGTAATGTTATGAAATTAAAATACACTATTATTAAACTGTGACATCAAACATTTTCTATTATTATCATAATATAATAATATAAAACCGTTGGGCTGGGAAGGTGGCTCAGTGGTAGAGTGCTTGCCTTGCATGCATGAGGCCCTGGGTTCGATTCCTCAGCACCACATAAGCAAAAAGAAAAAAGCCGGAAGTGGCGCTGTGCCTCAAGCGGTAGAGCGCTAGCCTTGAGCTGAAGAGCTGAGGGACAGCGCCCAGGCCCAGAGTTCAGGCCCCACGACCGGACCCAAAAAAAAATAAATAAATAAAATAAAACCGTGCTATCACTCTCCAACTTCCTTTGTAAAGAATTTACACTTTGTGGAAACCTACACCTGAGCCCCTTTCCTGGTAATGAATGGACTGTTAAATGTCTCTAGAATTTGGGCCAGCTCCCAGAAGCCTCTGGTATGTTTGGCTCCTCCCCTCTCTCACTCATTATAATTAGGCCTAAGCGTATGCCACCTAGTACTATGGCGACAAAGTAAGTTAGAGAACAAGAGACCTATTCCCCAGCTGGAAGCCTCCAGGTCTTCATGAAAAAATGATCTCCAAGTTGTCATTTGTCTCAGTCCTGCAGCCATTATTGCCCAAACATGTAAGCTCAGATAGGTGCTTGAATAGCAAGCTGTTGTAGCACAATCTGCTCTGTAGTAGGGGTCCTTGAGATGCCAAGGTACCCCAGCCTCTCCTTGGGCAGTATCCACATAGTCTTCAAGCTTTAAATCTTTAAAATCTGTTGCTTCTTCATAACTTCCCTCTTCCTGAGGCCTGAGAGGTCTGAGGGTCCCTCATCCGCAGGGGTCTGGATGGCTGCCAGGATCTTGTCCTGAAACTCAGGTGCCTTCATCTATAAGAAGCAATAGCAGCTCCTTCTTCTCCTTCTCCTGGAAGAGCTGGTTGACACACTCATCTTTCTTCTGATATAGCTCATCCAGTACTTCCATCTGTTTTTATAGAAATCTAGGGACTCTTCAATGGGGCTGATAGGTTTTGACAGCTGGCTGCATCCATGTTGGAATTTATCCACTTGCCTCTAGTAGCCCACTTTTTCCAGGCAGCTTGTAGATGAAGCAGAATTTCAGGGTCTTCTTGGGCACTTGTGTGTCCTGCTTCCTTTCCCGTGGTTTCAACTTCTGGAGAAGAAACCCTACTGCTTCAGCTTTCTCTGTCTCTTGACTACCATATTAGCCAGGAACCCATAGTAGGTCTGTTGCTCCTGCAGCTGCTGGCTAAGCTTCACCTTCTTTAATTCATCAATGGATAAAGATAACAATCCCACCTAGTCTTTGGATTGTCTGTCCTCTAGGACAGTCACAACAAGTAGAATCACCCCCTTTCCTTTTTGCTCACTCCTCCTTCTCTATTGAAAGCCAGAAAGCTCAGCTGGGGCCCATAGCTGCTCCTGCTTCTATCTGGTGGTTTTAAGGCACATCACAAGTGTTGTGTAATTTTTAATGGTCCTTCTTGGTCCTGCAACTTTGTCCAGCAACTGTGTCTGCTTCTGCAGGTGCTGCGGCAAGGCCTCATTCTTTAAGGTCAGCTGCAAATTGTAGGCCCTGAGCTGTTCACAGGTAGCTCTGAGCTCCTGCAGCTGTTCATGAAGCTCCTGAGATTCTGAGCCACTTGACTCCTTAACTCAGCCATCTCTTTCCATTCTTCTAACTTCTCCTCTTGCTGGTCCAGCTTCTTCCTTCACTTGGAGCTCTGAGTGCAGCACACGAGAGAGCTCCTCCTTCTGTTTCTTAGCCTGTGGAAGGCATCCTGCAGCTGGCCCAGCTGCTCTTTGATCTCTAGGTTATGCAAAATTGTGTATCTCATGGCCTCATTAATATGTAATCTTCCCATTGTCTTGAAGAGCTTATACAGATCCCAGGCCTTTTCCTGCTGCTCCAGTTATCACAGCTGCTCCTGCTGCTTCACATTTTGGAGACTGAGGCTCTAGTTTTCCTGCCTTTGAATGTAACACTGCTTCTCACATTTCTGTTGCTACTTCTGCAACTAATATGTCTTGGCTGGCAACTGTAGCTTGGTCTGAGTTCGTCCTGCAGGCTGCTGCTGGAGGGTAGCTCTGCCAACTGCCATTGAAGTTCCACCATGTTTATCTCTAGGTCAAACACTTATCACACCCATTGCTCTTTCTCATCTCTCAGTTGGTTCATCTGTTGAACCTTGTCTTTCCTCATGGACCTCTCCAACTTCAGGTCCTCTGCAACATGGTCTCTCTCCAGGCTTAATTTGGTCATTAATTCTTTCATGTTCTCTAGCTTTCTCCATCCATGCCTTCTCTCTTATTACCTTTGTTTATCTTTTGGTTACTCTCTTGGGGTAACGTAGGACTTCTGACATATTGTTAGTTATTCCAGTGTCAGAGGAAAGGATACTAGCAGGAAAGGAACCAGAGGAAGATTCCAGGTCTGCATGATCTTTGGTCTCACCCTTGGTTGATTTACAGTCCACAGTAATGATTGTTATGAGGTTACCTGTTTTCAGTTTTCGTTTTGTTGGTGTTAGTGGGTCCACCAGGTCAATTCCTCTGCAGATACTCTTGCTGTTATTTCTTGCCTAAAGAAAATTTTATTGTGCATGCATTTCTGGTTTGGTTAGATATCCCAGTAATGGGATAGGGAAGGTGGAGGGGCCACGTTCCAAAGCTTTCTGAAATCACTTCTATTCTTGCAATCACCCACTTCCTACAGGATCTCTGAAATTAACTCAGTCACCACATAGCCCCTTTACTTCCTTCACCTGCTGGTAGTGGTATGAGCCAATAGAGGAAAATGCCAATGGTACTAGGCAGCACAGAATGTGAATGTGGCCTCGATTCTTGTATCTTATTGTTCAGCTAGAAACAGGTATGCATTGTGGGATCATTGTGATCCAGACACAGTGGGGGAAGTCACCCCATACCTGCTCTTACAGTCCTCACCCATCTACATATCTACTTGGGGAGCAGGGCAGCACCAGCTCCTGTTTGCCCTGCCCATCAAACCTGCCCACTTGGGCTGATAACTAGGATTAGCTCTAGTTGGGTGCCTCCACAGTGGTACTGGAGACTACTCAAAACAATGTCGTCCATCCCACAATTACAATCACCAAGTGATCTTGAATGGTTGTTCTCTGGAATAACCACTCAGGATCACTGTCAAAGTCCCTCTTATGCTGAGACTATGGAGGGATCAGACCCAGAGCTTAGGGGATGAGTGAGTGACAGAGAGTAGAGATACTGGATAATGCATCATTTTGCAGTCTATTTCCTCATATTACAACTTGGTCCACATATTTTTACATCACAGAAATACCGTCCAAATAATTTCCATCCAAGCCTCCAGACTGAAAGACTGTGCTAGTCCCATAATTCGCAGACTCCTTACTGCAAGTTTCTAATCTGGGTCTGAATCTGTTCTCCTGCCCGCCAGGTCTCTATCCCACACCTAGCATACCATGTTCCCATAAGAGAGAACAATGGATTGAACCAGCCTTTGTCTTCTTAAAAAATTTTTATTATGAAAATACCATACAGCGGGGTTACAATTACATGGGCAAGGTAATGAGTACATTTCTTATCAAGATGTGTTGGCTCCTCCTCTGTTTCCTCTTCCCATCCTTTCCCATCTCCACCGCCCCCCACGACCAAAGTTGTAAAGTTCGTTTTTCAACATAACGACTTGTACATCTCATTGTTGCAATGGGTCCACCTGTATCCCTATTTAAACGGTTTGTTTTTGCCCTTCCCCTCCACAAATTATACCAACATCAAATACAATAAAAGCAGCGGTTATGCTGTGGGAGCGGGGCATATGAAACAACAAAGAAATCATCTTATAAATATGTTAAAAACAATCACAAGAAAAAAAAACAATTCAATACTTATAGTGGGGTTCATTTCACCTAAAATCAACTTATCTGATCTTTTCTGCTTGTCTCAGACATATACTAGTTATTGCAAATAAGGGAAACCATGGGACTTGTGTTTCTTTAGGCCTGGCTTACTTCACTTAATATATTTTTTTCCAAGTCTTTCCTTTTCCTAACAAATGGGGCTATGTCATTCTTTCTGATGGAGGCCTAGAATTCCATTGTGCTGGAGTCTACCGGCAACGAAAGGGAATCCTGAATTAGGGGGCGAGGATGCAGAAAAATAAAGACATAAGACAAAGGATAGGGTCGGGAGGTCTGCAGCTCAAGATTACAGCCCCGTTTATTTTTAATTTTTCCTATTATATACTATTAGAAGTCAAGAGGTAACATAAGGTTACCATAGTGCAGAAAAACAAGGAAAGTTTTAATAAAAACAAAGTGCAGTAAATACAAGACAAGATCAACTGATAGAAAGTAAAACAAATTCTGTAGACATAGCAAAGCAATCCCGGGCACCTAGTGTTTTTCATGAAAGCCAGTTCCTTATGCGTGCCTTTAAGTGAGCACAGGGGTCAAGATGACCTTAGAGCTTTACTGTGGACTCCCAACATCTCCCCCATCTTTGTTTGAAGAAGCGAACCCGCCTGTCTTAGGCTTGGTGGATCACCTTGTCTGCCTTACCCGTCATCGGGAACTTCTTCAGAGTAAAGCTGAAGGCCCTGTCTTAGGTTGGTCAGACTGGCACCCCCTCTTACCCGTCTTTGGCTACAGTTCCTCTCGGGGGAATTCATTTATATACAGCTTGATCTTATGTAGCTGTATGGCTAAACTCATAAGAGAGTTTTGCAGTGCACGTATAATACAAGGAAGGCATAGAAAAACTATCAGCAAAAGCATTCCCACACCGAGCAATGACATTAGCAATCCTTTAACATAAGTCAGGGAAGTGATATAGAGTTGAAATTGTTTAAACAGGGTTTTTTTAGCAGTTTTTGCCACGTTAGCGTCCAGAGGTAGGGCTTGTGTAGTACTATGAGCAAGCTGATTAAGATAATGAGCAGTTTGTACATTTTGTGTTAGTGCCACAGCAGCTGCCGCTGAAGAGGCAGCTAACAAAATAAAAGCCAAAACATCAGCTACAAGTAGCCCAACAAATCGATGAGGGCGCATTAGTTTTTTCAATTGTCTTAACACCTGAATGCCAGAATCTTTATACCAAGTTTTAGAAATATTTACAGGAAGCATAACAACAGATGGTTGTCTAACAATAAGTATAGATTCAGTTATGCCGCTATACAAGCAATTAGTAAAAGAACAATTAGAATAGGTGACATAAAATAATTAGCTCCTATAGAGATATTGAATGGTCTATACATAATGACATGGGGTGGTGATACACAACTCATAATATTTTTTAAAAGAGATGAATTGGGCCAGGTTATGTTGTTGAGTGCAGCCACCAGCATCCAAACATGATGTTGAGGATGCCCATTCATCCACCACAGTCCAAAATTGTACTTATTAGTAAGATTAGCTCCAAACCAGTCCATTAATTGAAATTTAGTTCCAGAAATATTGGTAACAAATGGCCTCACATGCCTGTACCTTATTGTATGAGGCTTTCCTGTAGATACTACTATTTGTGAAGAATTAATGCAACGGGGTATCATATAGGATGTAGTAAAATTTGCATGAACTGGGTACCCAGTTGGTAAAGATGTCATCTGTATATTGTACATTTGATTTTTGTCTGGGATCCAAATTTTATGAGTCATGGATATCATTATAATACAGCCTGGAATGGAGCCTTTATAGCTGGTGGTAAAGTAGAAAGGAGTTCCAATGTCTGAAGCTGAGGTATCTCCCATCTTGGTTTGCTGGATGAAGGGATCAGGTGTTGTACTGTATGCTGATCTATTGACTTGAATGAGTACTTCAACTCTCTCCCAAGTTGTAGGGTGCACAATCGGGGGATCTGGCACGTAAGCCCAATGTGTCAGGGTTTGTGTCATCAGAATGAGCCTCCACAATCCTAATGGAATGCTCAGGCAATCAGCGGGATTCATTTTCTTCCTGCGAAAAAACACAAACATATCCTCAACCCCATGTTAAAACTGGATCGAGCCCGTGCCAATCACCTGTTAAAGGATTCTTCCACTTAACTTGGCCAAAAGCTCTTTGCTCTCTTTTTTTCCCAAAGTCACTGTACTGTGGAAAGTCCATTACGATCTAAACTTAAAAATTTAGTACAAATAAAGCATGAGAAGAATATTAACAGGAGAGAAGGGGTATAATTCCCCCCTTTTAAGTTAAAAATTTGGTGTTTTAACAGCCCGTTGGCTTGTTTAACAATTTCTTGTTCTTGAGGAATATAGGGAATATCTGTAGAGTGAAAAATCTGGTAAGATTTACAAAAAGTTTGAAAAGCTTGTCCTACATATCCCGGACCATTATCAGTTTTAATATGTTTAGGAAGTCCCATAAAGGCAAAGCAGTGTAGGGAATGAGCAATACTATGTTTGTTAGTCTCCCGGCAAGAGGAGTAGTCATAATAAAATTAGAGTAGTTATATGGTAACATGGACAAAACGAAGCCATGCAAAAGATGGAATCAGGCAAGAGTTTAGTCTACTTTTTCCATGGTGGAGGAGGTCAGGGTAACTATGTCGATTTCCTCCCCGTGACTGTAAGGCTGTAGCAGCCGCAGCAACAGCAGGGTCTTTCAGTGTCTCCAAGGGACTGTCACACCTTGTGCTATATTTCTACACAGACTGGTTAAGGATACAAGTAATACCTAGGCTTGCCAGGCTGTGGCCCCACTAGTTTTTAAGACTATTTAGACAATAGCCCAGGACAAATTACCAAGATGACAAGCTTTTTAACTAGATAGTTTTTTTTAATAAAGCTGATTTTCTAGGCAGATGTAGAGGGCTCAGGCCTGCACTACTATTTTCCATGCGTTTTTCTTCTGTCTATTTTGCCACATTTTTTTTATGACTCTGGTCCCTTATTCTAAAAAGGGGATGATGGGTGAAGATTCATCTTCTGTACCTTCTTCAAGCTGACTCAGGGGTGTTGATACTACCTAGCCAGGAACCTATAACCTTAGTCTATTTTAGAAAGAGATTACCAGGGTTAGATGTCATTAAGAACAATATTTTAACTTTTGACAAATGCACAGACTTTTTCTCCAGCTACAGCAGTGTAGCTTGTTTAGCACTCTGGTTTGTAAAAGCATCTTTAGGAATGTGACCCCTAGTGATCCTAACAATGGCTAAGTCACCCGTGCAGATGTTAATAGACAGATGTTAATAGAAATACACTCTCAAGTTTACAAACGATTTTCTTGAACAGATAAATTTCTTGTAGCTGGTGTTAGCTCAAAAGTTACTGTCAATTAGGGCTTTTGGCACATACAGGGGCTGGGATTTAAACCATCTCCCACATTTTATAACTTCACTTTTTAGTACTATTACAGATTACTAATGTTTCTGTCCCTACAAGGTAGGTAGTCATGGACATTAGGCATGCTTACAAACTATCTTCCCATGACATTCTGGCTCTGACCAATTTTTGAAGGGCCACACACAAATGACTCTAGGATCTGACATTTTTGCCATTCGACCAGTGGCTTACTGGCTCTGGATGCTCCTCCATAGCTCTTGTCCCACGAATGTCTTCTCTACACTGGGATAAATGCCTCATCTGCATTTCCCTTAGCTGGTCGCTGGACTTGAACTCGGGGCCTGAGTGCTGTCCATCAGTTTTACAGCTCAAGGCTAGCACTCTGTCACTTTGAATCCCAAAGCAATTATTTTGGTAATCCTAATTTTTTCACTTTGAGGCAAATGTTAAGAACAATTTTACTTTTAAACTTTATATCCAGAAATACATTCCTAATTTTTAAGCCTCCTATTAATCACTTTTATTATTTTATATTTTAGTTTTTAGTTACATTTTTTAAAAATCCTTTAAAATCTTGAGGCCAAGTGTCACTCATTGTCTTCTGGATGCTTGTTTTAAAACAGATACTCATCAAAACTTTTAAACTCACATGACAATTTTTCCTTAATTCAAGAATTACAATCACCATCACTGTGCCAAGAAGGTAAACTTAACACCTTTATGACTTTTAAAAACCTATCTTAATTGTAGAACATCACTGAAAGCAAGTCACATTATTCAAATACATTTTAACCCTCTTTTTAAGTCCAAGGGGCAGTTTTAGCAATACTAATCAGATCATCACATCATTAATTTTTTTTACCATCATGTTTCTAGTATATACCTGTAGAGAAAAAGGACAGAACAAAGTGGGCCACTTGGCCCCTCCTGTGGAATGGGCAAACACCTAATCTCACTCTAGGGTAAGATGAACTGCGTTTGTGCCAACTTGTCCTCTTTCACCATGTGTGGACTCCTCCCATGGCCTGTCCCACCATGTATGACCAGCTGAACTGAACTTTTGCCTGTTTACCCCTTACTCCTAAAGCTAGGTCTTTTGTTGGCTTTTAATTTTTTTCCTTTTCTTATCTCTTGGTTTTTTGAATGAAAATACATACTTTTAGACAGACAGGACAGTAATGTCTTTGAGAGTGTTAAACAAACTTTTATATTTAAACTTTTAATATTTATCCCCAAATTTTAGCCAAGAGAACTAAATTCCAAACAGCCAATGCATTTTGTTAAGCCAGATAACTTGATTACAGTGAAAACACCCTTATGCATTTTAAAATACCAGATTTTTTAATTTTTTAAGTTAAAGAATCCTTAAAAGGTCATTTAAAACAATGTGAAAATTCTTTAAAATTTTTGGTAATGTCCAAACCTCATAACCTTTTGAATTTGAAACTTAAACTCACCTAATTGTTACAGCATGCTGATAATTCTTATCTTAAACATGTTCACAAACACACACAAAACACACACAGATCTTAAAGCGCACAAAAATCAATCAGTTTTATGTACATTTAAAACTGGTACCAATTCTAAAACAGAACTAGACAAGACAACAACAAAAGGCTGAGTTGGGGGCTAATGGGCCCCCAGTTCATCCCTACCTCAGAAAACATAGAACAGAAAACACACCGAAGTAAACAAGACAAACAAGTGGCCACAAAGACAAAATCAGGTCTCAGTGAATGGGGCGACATCTCACCACCACTCACAAGTGGGACTCAAATCCACATACCAGGGGATTCGAACCCCCTCACCTCACCTCCGGAGGATTTTTCTTTTAGATTCCTGCAAACATTGACCCAGGGGCCTTCCAAGTTAGAGGAAAATTCCCAGTCATGTTGGGGAAAGGGAAAGAAGTCCCTAGCGGCCGTCCCCTCAGACTGACAGGTTCTCCCCCATATTCAGACCCCCTGGGTCAAGGCTGGAGTCTAAGGTCTTGCTGGTGTCACTTGTAGATGGTCAGTGGCATTTTCATCCGGCTGTGAGTTCTCCCTGCCAGCCCTTTTAAGTTATTGTTAGATCCTCCAGGTTTTTCACCCCCACCACCCCACTACTTCTGGATCCAGAGAGGGCAGAGGAGGTGGCTGTGAAGGGTAGAAAAAGGGGTCAGTTTAAAGTATAAGTAAAAAAGAAGGAGCTAGAGAGAAACAGATATTGAGGGAGTGTTAGCTAGTCTCCTCTAGGCTCTCACATCAGGATGAATCTGAGAGAAGAAACATTCCAAGAATTCCGGAATACATACACACAAACATTGAGACAAAACACATTTACAGCGTGCACATTGTAGACTGTCAGACAGAAAGTGTTGGACTACAGATGGGCCCAAATGTCTGCACTAGTGGATAGTTTACCCTGATGGGGATCTGGGGGATGGCTCCCACTGGCCCAGTTGGCTGTCTTATAGTGCGTCCGGCAGTACCTCTTGCCAACCCCAATACAGAACCTGCAGGCTACACAGATACCAGACAATTACAAAGCAGCAATGTTTTAACTTACAGGGCATTTGCATCATAGTGTCCCTGAATGTTTTTTGTTTTTTGTTTTTTTTGCTAAGTTTCTAAACTAATGGTTCCTTTCTCCAGGAACCAGGGATATACTTCCTCAACAAAGTAAAAGAAATATTCTAACTGACTCTGTCTAACTTTCACTGCTTGAGCATGAAGCACACCCTTGAGAGCCTGCACATATAACATGTGGCTGTTACCTTGCCCCATAATTTCTTACTCCCGACTACACTCTCTCCCACTTTCTATTTCTGGATGTCCTCGTACCTTAGCTGGGTCCTCTGCCATGATCCCAGGTTTTCAGTTCCCTGTTCAGGCCCCACTTGCCGGAGCCTGCTGGCAACAAAGGGGAATCCTGAATTAGGGGGCGAGGATGCAGAAAAATAAAGACATAAGACAAAGATGGGGTCGGGAGGTCTGCAGCTCAAGACTGCACACAATTTATTTTTAACTTACCTTAATATATACTATCAGAAGTCAAGTGGTAACATAAGGTTACAATAGTCCAGAAAAACAAGGAAAATTTCAGTAAAAATAGAGTGCAGTAAAAACAAAACAAGGTCAACTGGTAGAAAGTAAAACAAACTCTGCAGACATAGCAAAGAAATCCCGGGCACCTGGTGTTTTTTAAGTAAACCAGTTCCTTGTACTTGCCTTCAAGTGAGCACCAGGGTCAAGATGAACTTTAAACTTTACTGTTCGCTCCCAACACCTCTCTACTACTTTTTCTCTTCCTTTCTCTACTTTTCTCCTCTTCATCTTCATCCTCCTTCTTCTTCAACCCCCTCTTTCTCCTCATTCCCACCCCAGCCACCATGATAACCAGCCCTGTCTGCACCATGTGATCCTTAGACACACCCCAACCCCAGAGATCAGCAGACACAGTCAGACCTGGACCCAGGCCTCTGAGACCAGAGCTAGAAGTGTTCCTTTGCCCTCATTCCTACACAGAGACCAGAGATGTGGGCTTGGAGCTGGGGAGAAGATACTGTTGAAACTGAATTCCCCATGAGGTGCTCAGAGACTCAGAGTCTGTACCACTTCCTGAGAGATGGAAGGAGGGGCAGGTCTTTGGAGAAAAAGTTATCTCAGAAGTGCCGTGTTCAGGCAGAAAAGCCTGGGCCTGTGTTATATAATTTGAGAAATAATGGACACGCAAGCCTGGTTCCTGATGGACATACCTGTCTTCCTAGCTGCTCGAGAGGCTGGTTCAAAGCCAGCCCAGACAGAAAAGTCTTTGAGAATCTGTCTCTCAAATTACCAGCAACAATTCAGACTGGAGGTATGGCTTAGATGATAGATCGCCAGCTGTGAGCAAGAAAGCCAAGCAAGATTCTTTGTATGCTTCTTTTCATCTCTAGAGTGAATACAAGGCCCTGAGTTCGAGGGAGGGAGGGAAGAAGAGGAGAGCGAGAAAAAGGGAGGCCTTGGTTTCAAACAAAAAATGCAATTTGAATTTGTTTAATTCAGTTTTTTCCTTTCCACAGCCACCCCTTCATCCTCTCCCTTCCCCTGCCCACCCCTGCTGCCCACTCTCTTGTTGGTGAAGAGAGGGAGATCTATCCTCATGTCTTTGTTTCTTTGTTCCAAAGCCTGGTAGTGATGTGGAGACTCCACATACCCAGGGAGCCCTCCCCCATCTCCTACCTACCCTTTAGCTCTCAGACCTCCCTTAATCAAAGTAGCTTCAGGAGACACACCCAACTCACATCTCCCCAAAGCCAGCCCAGTGAGCCTGCCACCCCACTCCCACCCCAACTCACACCTGAACTCAGACTACCTTTGGGGTCCACGGGCATCAGAAAATGAGCTGTAATTGCTCTGTACTTAGCACCTTCATCTTCCCGGCGCTCAGCTGGCGCACCATGTATGCGATTTCACTCTTAATCAAGAGGCCTTACAGTCTGACTTCAGAGACTTACTTGCTCCACCATGCAGTAAATCACAGAGGCCTGGCAGAGAACTGAGACTGTATTTCACAAAAAGTGAAGGGAAGAGCCTGGCACAGGGAAGGTAGAAAGGGTGGCAGAGTTGAAGGCAAGACTCAAAGCTCAGTTGAATCCTGGGCTGCTGGGGAGGTCAAAGTAAAGAAGATCATAGATCACAGCCAGCAAAGCAAAAAAGCTCCATCTCAACCAGCAAGCAGGGCATGGCGGCTCACACCTGTCATCCCAGCTCTGCAGACAGCATCGGCAGGACTACAGTCAAGGCTGACCAGGACAAGAATGTGAGGCTCTACCTAAAAAGTAACTAAAGCAAAATGAGCTGAAGGCTCTGGTTTGCATCTGTCCTTCCAAAAGTGCATGTGTTGCAGGCTGACTCCCATGGGCCTGTGTCTGTGGCCCTTCAAGGTGGGGACGTTGAGAAGTGACAAGTGTCCCATGGTGTCATGAGGGTAGGCTACCGATGGTGGCATTTGTGGCTTTATCACAACAGGAAGAAACTGGCACCATGGCATGAGCCTGTATCCCTAGCTACTTCAGAAGAGGAGTTAAGAGGGTTGTGGTACGAGGTCAGCCCAGACATGTTAGTGTGTGAGACCCCATTTCAACCAGTAGCTTGGAGTGGTGGCATGCCCCTGGCATGCGGACACAGTGGAAGCACAATGGCTAGGAGCAGTGGCACGCTTGTGCCATCCCAAGAGATATGAGACAGTGCAAATAGTAGGACCACAGACCACTCCAGTGCAGGCATGAGCAAGACCCCACCTCGAAAATAACCAACCAGCGAGGGGCAGTAATTAAACAACACAGTATATCTAATATGTCTACTAGTTTTCCTTCCTCTTCTTTCAGAGTCTTTTTGATGGTGCTGAAGTTTGAACCGAGGCTTTTTGCTTGCTTCTTGCTGACTGACCAGTGCTCTACCATTTGAGCCATGCCTCCAGCCCAGATGTTTCTTGATTACATTGGAGATGGAGCCTCATGTGCCTGGTCTGGCTTTGAGCCGTAATCTTCCAGATCTCAGCCTCCTGAGTACCTAGAATTATAGTTATGAGCTTCTTGCCCCTGGCTCTTTCTAGATTTTTGAGTAAAGCTCTGTTCTCTTGACCCTAAGGTCACATTCTTCCCCATCTTTTATTCTTCTGTCTCTTCCATCTTTACCCAAATCATCAGGAGAAAAGTAGAAGAAAAAGAACAAAGCTTTGGGGCTGGGAATGTGGCTTAATTATAGAGTGCTTTCCTAGCATGCATGAAGTCCTGGGTTCAATTCTTCAGTACCACATAAACAGAAAAAAACAAAAGTGGTGCTGTGGCTCAAGTGGTATAGAGCTAGCCTTAAGCAAAAGAAGCTCAGGGATAGTGTCCAGACCATGAGTTCAAGCCCCAAGACTGGCAAAAAGAAAAGAAAAGAAATTTCCTGCCCAGGCTGGCTTCACACTGCGATCTTCAGATCTCAGCCTTCTGAGTCGCATGGTTTACAGGTGTAAACCACCAGCACTCAACACAAACACTTTAAATATAAACTAACAGACAAGTCGAGTTGTAGATTTACAGCAATGATATTACTAAGCAGCCACAGGTCCCTTGCAAGAACACCAGATGGGCAGGAACCACAGAGCCCAGCACAGCTCTCTCCACATGGCCTGTGTGGGAGCAGTTCCACTGGGACAAGAGAATGCCCTCCACTTTCACTTGCCAGGGGACCTGAGCCTGAGGCTCTGGAGGTAGCCAGGGACTCCGCATCGAGACAGAAGGTAAAGGGAAGGTCTGTGCTAATCAAGTGTTCCATCACATCGTGTAAGACCATGTCAAATATTTGTCCAGTTATTTTTTCTTGTTTTACCATCAAGTGACCACCAACCCATGCCTCA
Source organism: Dipodomys merriami (assembly GCF_024711535.1). Classification (NCBI taxonomy): domain Eukaryota; kingdom Metazoa; phylum Chordata; class Mammalia; order Rodentia; family Heteromyidae; genus Dipodomys; species Dipodomys merriami. The sequence continues at coordinate 2,112,737 of NW_027202993.1, read as the reverse complement.
TCTCATGGGGGGCTGCTCAGAAGCAACTGGACAGGTGGTCTCCCTTGTTCCTGTCCAGTGCCACTCTGTGATCCCCAAATGACCCCCGTGGCAAGGTGCAAGGTGTGTCTGATGAGTTCTTGTGTTCCGGTTCATAACCACAACTCTGTCATTGCCAAGATTTCCCACTACAGAAAGGAACAGCAGCCCTAGGCCTGGGTCATGAGGCTGCAAGGTCCTCCACACTAAAACTCCCCAAGCAATCACATGTCTGCTTTCTTGTAAATTCCCTCTTGTCCACTCCTGAGAGCCTCAACGACAAGCAGGCATCCCATGCTTCTATTTCCAAAGGGGAGCTGGGAGTGGAAGTCAGTCCACAGTGAGCAACAAGCACCTGGCATAAACCAGCCTTCAGCCGGTGAATATGCCAATAGCCCAGTTGGCTTCTCTACCCAGGCCCAGGTGCACCACGGTGACTCTGGCCCCATGCCTCTTGTCCTCAGGCATTGGTGCTCAGATCATCCATAAAGGCAGTGTCTACCTGAACCTCCAAGGTCTGAGCTAGTCAGCTGGGAGTCCAGGACAAACTTGCTCTCAAAAGATTCAGTTGGAAGTAATCACATAAGCCAAGTAGTGAAAAACAAGGCCTGGGATGAGGAAGGTAAGGAAAAGAAAAGGAGGAAAAAAGGGAAGAGAAGTAGGAAGAAAGAGGAAGGGTAGTTGAAGAAAGAAAGGGAAGAAGAGAAGAAGGAGGAGAAAGCAGAAGGAAGAAAAGAGATGTGAAGAGGGGAGAGGAGAAGAGGAGAAGGAGGAGGAGGAGGTGGAGGAAGGAGGAGGAGGAGGAGGAGGAACTTTAATAAGCACACTATAAGATAGAGGACAAATGGAGATCTGAGCCAATCTTCCCATGTCTTGAGGTTTCAGCCAGTGACCAGAATTTTTGTGAATGCCCCCCAAGCCTCTAAGTGTGAGGAGAGCCACAATTATGCCATGTCCCCTCATCCAGCCATGTAGCCCTGGGTTCTCACTTTCTCAGAAACCTTGTGACACACTACACACATTGGCAGAGCTGTAGAGCACACTGTAGAGCACACCATCTCCACCCTGTCCCCAACTGTCACAGCCTAGAGATCACAGCAAGTCCAATGTGACGCTTCTGCTAGCTCCAGAGTGCCCCCCTCTCGGGCCTGCTCTGATCCCCCTCCTCTTCTCCACTTCGCGCCTCCCCATACAGCCTCAGGTCCTTGAGCTTGCTTTCACAGACCGTGTCGGTCTGCTTTCCAATGCTGTGACAAGATCTAAGGAATTGAACTCAAAGGAAGAAAGGTTTCTTTGGGTTTGTCTCCATCTGTGGTTGGCTGGAGCTATAGCTTTGAGCTGAGGTAGGCAGCACCTGTGGCAGCAGAAACACAAGGTGGAGAAAGGAGAGGGGAATGGGCTGGGAAAAGTTACTCCATTCAAGGGCACATCCCCCACCCTGTGGAGGCATTAATCCATTGATGAAGGTAGCAACCCTGGGATCCAATCCCCTCTCAAGGCCCCACCTCCTGATAGCTCACTCAGCTATGAGGTTATCAGTGGATGAGCCTGTTACTAGAGCCAAAACCCCATGATCCAATCCCCACTCAAGGTCCCGCCTCCTGACAGCCAATTCAGCTATGATATCATCAATGTATGCCCATTGGTGGAGCCAGATACTTTCTGATGAGATCCAATCACCTCTCAAGGCCCCGCCCCCTGACAGCCCACTCAGCTATGAGGTCATCAGTGGATGAACCCATTGGTAGAGACAGAGCCCTCAGGATCCAGTCACCTCTCACTATGGCCACCAGCTGGGGAGCAAGCCTTCAACTCAGGAGCTTTTGGGGATATTTCAAGTACAAACCATACCAGAGGGCATCATTGTTCAAGTACCTAAAATCCTCCACCCCACTTGGGACCCTCCTACAGTGGGGCACCCTAAATGGAACACAGTATGCCACTGTGGATAGCTGAACACAGGATCCAGGACTCCCTTACTGGAATGTTACATTTGCATAAAAACAGTCTGAGGTCTTATTATGGTTGTTGACAATCATTGTGTTTGTCTAATTGAGCTTGTAAGAACCAAGAGGTTCCCCCAAATCCTGACCAGCTGCTCTGATGGCTTTTAAAGCAGGAGCTCTTCTTGATATTCAATATAAAGAGACCATATTTCCTCTCCAGGGAGACACTAATGACAGAGAAATGTGATTTCCTGCTGCAAACTTACCAATCCTACTCCACCTCCACCAAGCCATGTGTTAAACCCTTGGTCCCAACAGTGCTCTTTCCCCTTCACCACAGTAACTACTTGCAGAAAACATCCTCCTCCATCCAGCTGTTTATTTTTTTGTAATATCGATTTGTGATACTGATTGATATTCAGCTTTGGGTAAGGAGAAAGCACAGAGAACCCCTAGGATAGAAGTGTGGCTCTGTCACGAGTCAGCTCTGTGTTTTCTGCCAGTCACTTGACCTTGACTTGGACCTTCCCTCTCAATGAGAGAGGTTCCTCATCTGTAGACTAGAGATAACAAAAGCACACATTGTGGCTGTGAAATTCAAGGGCAAAGTGCATGTGAACTATTTGGCATGGGGGTCACACATCTGGTGGGTGCCCAGCAATAGACTGACCATTTGGTCCAATTACTTGATGGTAATTGAAAGGGAGAAAGGGGATATTATTTCAAAGTATTGAGATCCGTGGCCTGAACCTGGCCCCTGTCTATCTTGCTTCTCCTCTGACCCTCATTTTCCACTCTGCTAATGCAAGGTAACAGCAACAATATTCTGGTAGTATTGAGAGACTTCTATGACAACCAAATTAAATGTCCAACCATAAAACATACCTTCTTCGGTATGTTACTTTTATGCCTCCCCACTCAGAGTTCATCTCCTCTGTGGCCTGTCCCTTCTAACATCATAGGTAATGGTGAAATCCTTTTTCTCTCGGCTTCATCTCCATGTCCCACCAGTCTGTAACTGAGGAAAAAGGAGTTGCCACATGTTGAGAATCAATCTGACTCTATTTTCGGTTCTATATGATGAATATAAATGATTGGAAAATTAAAAAAACCATTAGGCTATTAAAAATAACTTCCAAGAACCATCTCTCAATAAATTATTTTCAGTCTTAAAAAACCCATCTTCAAAGAATATAAATGGTAATGCCAACCATCTGAGAAGTCAGTAATCAGATATAATGGTCAATTTCTCTGATATTATTGTCTAATTAAGCAATTTGGCTTTCGTGGAGATTGTATGTAACTGAGTCAGTATAGTCTAAAAGGGATGTAGAACTGATTTCTTTTGAGCTAAAGACAAAAAAGGAATATTAAAACTTTAGTACAAGGAAGAATAGGTTACAATTTATGTTTTCTGCTCAATTGGCTGCTTTTCCAAAGCATAATTCAAGAGTTAAAAAGAAGCCTGACAGATGAACTGTGAGGGGAGCGGGACTCCATGTAGAGACTCCGACCCTGGGTAGGTACCAGTGCTCTGCATGGAGGACAGGTCTTGAAGCCAGTCTCAAGCAGATACCAAAGGGGCCTGACATTCATTCAGAAGTATGGCTGTAACCAGGAGAGGAACTTGAGACAGACTTCAGTCAGCACCGTGAGCCTCAGAGTGATATAACAGAAATGATTTTAAATAACAGCACTTCCGTTGTCACTTTTCTTTCTTGGATACTTCTCCTTTTGGCACCAATGGATTTGTTGCTACTGCTGCTGCTGTGGAGACAAATACAGGAGAGAGAAGTTATTTAAAAGGTACAGAATTTCATCTTAGCTCATGGTTTTGATCCTAGGTTCACCAGTTCAACAACTCTGGGCCTGCACTGAGGCAAAGCATCATGGCAGCACATGAGAACCTGTGCAGGGGGAAGCTGCTCACCTTATGGCCTGGGAGCAGAGAAAGACAAGGAGGAGGAGCAGGAGGAGGAAGGGGAGAGGGCAGGGAAACAATGAGAGCAATGAAAGCTTTCTCCATCGGCTGGTGGCCCAGGGAGGAGGAGGGAAGAGAGGAAAGGAAACATGTGTTTTAATTCCATTTTGGGTCAGCTGTGCTGCTGGCCCCAGGCCAATGAGTTTTACGTCTGACCACACTGAGACAGGTAGAAAGAGGGAGATTAAGAGCTCCAATGGAGACACCACTTGGTGGCTCTCACTTGTGTCAGCCTACAGCAAAATGACTGGGTCCCCCACATGCATAGCCAGAAACTGCAACACTCCCTCTGGCTGGAAAGGACAGTGGGACCACTGGGCCAAGTACAGTTCCCTGCATCCAGGACCTTTAAGGCAGCCTGGAGTGTCCTGCCATGAGGTGTTGGAATTTCTGAGCTAGCTAGCTAGCTATGTGAGCCTGCAGGAAGGTTACAGCCAGCACCGACAGGAGCTCACGGCTCACTGGCCATTCTGGAGCTCCAGCTACACTGGCTCATCATTGGCCCCATAAAACAAAGACACATGCACTCACCTATTTACACATGAGCAAAGACAGGTACAGAAAGATTCCATATCTGCCTAAGGCTGCAACAACTGGATTCGAACTGGCTGGATGCCACAATTAGTGCTTCCTGCTAAAGCCACACCTGCTGAAGTTATACCACTGCTGAGGCCCTACCCCTTGCTGAAGCCACACCCCAGCTGAAGCCACACCTCCTGCTGAAGCCACACCCCTAGCTGAAGCCACACCTCCTGCCAAAGCCATACCTACAGCTGAGGCCACACCCCCTGCTGAAGCCACACCCCCAGCTGAATCCATACCTCCTGCTGAGGCTATACCTACAGCTGAGGCCACAACTCCTGTTGAAGCCACACCTTCTGCTGAAGCCACACTTCTACTAATGCCATATTATCCACTGAAGCCACGCCTCTAACAAAGGCCATGCCTTTAGCTCATCTTCAAGCCACCCTAGAACTATGGAGCACAACAGTAAGGTTTGTAGAGGAAAATACAGCAGTTTCTAAAAGTCTTCCACTTTTTATCCAAACTCACAGCGATCTGCGAAAATGAATTACATGATAATTGGGCAGTATGTGTTTTCTGACTGGTAATTGTTGTAATTAATTCAGCCTCGGTGAAATGCAAGGAGTTAAAAAAATGCCTGGAAATAGTTGGAAACCCATTGTATGAGGGAAACACTCATCTTAATACAAAGTACTTAACCAAATATGACGTCTTCTAAAAAATCCTCCTTATGCGTTTCCAGCTGCATACACAGCTGTCAGCAGAGCAAGAGCACTGCAAAATTGCTCTACATCTTGCTCTAAATTCCTCTTGGTATGGGGAGCTCGTTTGGCGATAACCCTTCCCTCTGGGCTTGGAGGCAGTATTTCCCAAGAGGGCTCCATGCAAGGCCCAGGGCCACATGCTGCCTCATCGAAGATTCTAGAAACATCGGCTCTGACAGTAGTTTGGGGAGATCTGCCAGGAGAAACACTGTGCTGGTGTTGGGCAGCACTGGGTTCAAACCTCTGCTCAGTCACCCAGGACTGATACTCATTCTGCCAAGGAGGCTCCTGACTTTCAGACATAACCACACAGCCCTCTCCCAGGACCACTGCTGGGATTTAGATTTGCTGTTCCAATGCTATTATCAGGGTCTGAACCAAAGATGACCCCAGAGGCTCATGGGACAAAGGCCTGGTTCTGGACGATAGGGTTTTGAGAGCGGACTTAGTCATAAGCTCTCATATTTATCCCTGGGTAACATTCATGAGTGGACACTGGAACTGAAGCCCTGCTGGAGGAGGGCGTAGTCACTGTGGAGTATCCTCCCAGCGTGGGTCTTTTTCCCAGAAACAACTTGTCTGCCTCTACTTCCTGGCCGCCAGGCAGTGCGCAGCTCAGCTTGGCCCCAATGTACCCCTCATCACAGGCCCAGAAATGAGACAGTAGAACTTGCCACCAGCGTCCAATTATAGCCACCCCCTGCTTAGTTGCTTTTTGTCCAAAATTTGATCACAATTGTTGAAAAAACAAAGCCACGATAATTTGCTCAGATATACAGCTAAAACAAAAGGCAAAAAAACTTTGTGTATTATTATTATTATTTTTTAGCATTTCCTTTCCTCCCGAAGACCACTGTTGGAGTGTGAATGCGTGAATGAACTGGTCTTGTTGGCCACACAATCACTGACAAGATGGAAACTTCACCCTATAGAAAAAGTCATGAAAGCAGAAAGCACTGGGCATGTGGCACAAGTAGTAAAGTGCCAGCCTAGCGAGCTCAAAGACCTGAGTTCAAATCCCAGGCCAAAGAAGAAAGGAAGGAGTGAAAGGGAGAGATAGAAAATTTGGTTTTATCACCTCTTTTGCCTTTTCTGTCCATAAATCCGCATTTAGATGACAGAGGTGTCTAGACACCTTGAATCCAGAAAATCCCCCTTTCTGAGAAGAAATCCCCCTGGATTTGGGAGGAGTGTATGAGGCAGTGGTGAGGTACAGGAGTACTGGTTGCTGAGCTCCTGGGCAGGTCAGCGTTCCTGGTCACAACAGGGATACACCTGCTCTGTCCACCCCAGTGCTAGGGTTGGTGTCTGCAACCTCACTGACTCTTGACAGAGACTCTGGAGGGTGGGGACAAAGGCCAGTCTTCCATGGCAGGGGAGAGGCTAGGACAAGGGAGAGACCTCTCCAGAGGACACAGCCCAGTACCAGTGAGAAGTGTACATGGCCAGCAAAGGGCCCATCAAAAGGGAGCCGGGATTCCTGAGGCTACACGGCCTGGTCCCTAGTCCCCTTGGCCAGGGTTCCCCGAAGAAGCAGAGCCCCTCACCAGTGTGGGATAGGATGGTGACGTGCAGTGACCCCTAGGCCGGAGTGCCAACACAGGACAGTGACCTACAGTGACTCCTAGGCCTCATGGTGTCCGCAAGCCTTGGCAGGGGGCCAGTCTAGCTCTACTAACTGCACATGAGCAGTCACAGCAAACTTGGGCATGCGCAGTTGCACACCAGGGGCGTAAGTTCTACCTGTCAATCAAGCTTCCTATCAGTTCACACTCAGTGAGGGACGGTTCACCTGATCCAGACCTGAAAAATCTCAGCCAGGCCAGCGTTCCCTGCAGCCGACTCACTGTCTCTATAATAAACTCTTGAATGTGTTTTTCTCCATCATTTTCCTCACTGCACGTAGCAAAGCAGAGCAAGTATGCCAGCCCAGGTCTGTTCTCTCTTTATTTTTTTTTTAATTTTTTAAATTTAATTTTATTTTATTTGTGAACATACTGTACAGAGGAGTTACAATTACGTGGGCAGGATAATGCGTACATTTATTAGCAAGCATTGCAGCCTCCTCCTTTGTTTACCCTTCACATCCCTTCCCAGCCTCCCCCCTCCCCACAATCCCAATCCTTCTCCTTCCCCACTTTCCCCCCCCCCCCCGCACCCACGTTGTAAAGCTAGTTTTGGACATGACAACTTGTACTTCTCATTGTTGCAACAGGTCCACCTGTATCTCTTTAGAAAGCCAGGAATTCCTTCCTGGGAGCCTCAGGAAGGCCCCATCCTCACAACAGCTGCCTCTCATCTCCAGACAAACTAGGAGCACACCACAAACCTCACCCTCCTGCCACCAAGTCAGCAGCTGAGGTCTCACCAGATCTGAGCTGGGAGCTCCCTCGCAAGCAGGGAGAGTGGATCAGCGTATTCTTCCCCAGCTGTCTCACTTGGAGCTGACTACAGTTCCCCCACACACACTGGAGTTGTGCGAATACAGCCTGCCTCTGCAGTT